>NC_080173.1:76666287-77275323 GCF_950295315.1 Erinaceus europaeus | reverse complement strand
CTCTGGTACACATGCTGCCAGGGATCAAACTCAGAACCTCATAACTGAAAGCCCAACACTATCTTTCCTGGGCAGAGGAACTTACCAATGTGTCTCCAAGTCTCACCTCTCCAGAGCTCTACCTCATCACTAGGGGGAAGGTAGAAACAGGCTGTGGGGTGGACAGAGAGATGGTGCAGTGGATAAAGCATTGGACTCTCAAAACATGAGGTCCTAAGTTGAATCCCCAACAGCACATGTACCAGAGTGATAATCTGGTTCTCTTTCTCTCATCCTGTCTTTCTCATTAATAAATAAAATCTTTAAAAAAAAAAAAAAAAGAAAAAGAAAAAGAAACATACTGGGGTATAGATTAACCTGCCAATGCCCATGTCCAGTGGAGAAGCAATTACAAAAGCCAGACCATCACCTTCTGCACTCCATAAAGAATTTTGGGCCATACTCCGAGAGGGTTAAAGAACAGGGAAGCTTCCAATCTACTGGAAGTGACAGGACACAGAACTATGATGGTGGGAACTGTATGGAATTATACCTGTTATCTTACAATCTTGTTAATCATTAAATTATTAATAAAAATGTTTAGAATGCCATGTTAGTTATTTCTGAGATTGCTATAAACTAAAATAAATAAATTAATAAACACTGAGCCAGCCACCTCTTTTTCCATAGCAGCTTGATGTTTCTTGATAAGTTTCTCCATTTCTGCAGCAAAATTGTTACGCTGAGTTTCAAGATCTTTGTCTAATCTGAGGCGATGTTCATCCATCTCAGCCTTTAGCTTATTTTCCAAGGTCATCAGCTGCTTTTGATGTTGCCGCCTCATTCTCTTATAGCCAGACATCTGTTCCCTAAGCTCAGAGTCCTGTTCATGCTCTTGCATTTGCCTTGTAACCTAGACATACAACAATGAAGAGAGAAGAATGAAATAAAACACTTTTGTTACAGAAGCACTCAGTCAGCTACCTCCACACCCAACTGTGCATTTTATCGAATGAAAATATTTAAGAAGTTAGAATGAGTGATGATAATAGTGTGTGAAAATTTTATCGAACTGTACACCTATGCTTACCTCTGTACAAATCTATACAACTACACATATTATTTAAAATACAATTATTGAGTTTAGTCTACTCTCTCAGATCAACTAGGAATACCAAAGGAGACCACCTGGGACTGCAACAAGACAGGACTGGAGCGACTTCAGGAACCCACCAAATCACCAGTGACTGCAAACACTTGTGACTTGTGGACAGAGAGGACCCTTTAATTGCCTTACTTAGACACAGAATTATTGAGTTTAATGACATAAACTGGCTCTTCTCTAGGTATTAAGACAGTCATATGTAAAAAAAAAAAATCAAACAATACTTGCTACTTGCTTTGTTCAGTTTTTTACATGTTGTCAATAACTATTCCATCTGACTTGAGGAGGATGGTGTTCCTAACGCCACACTAAAATATTTATAGGTCGGGAGTCAGGCAGTAGTGCAGCAGGTTAAGTGCATGTGGTGCAAAGCGCAAAAACCGGCATAAAGATCCTGGTTCAAGCCCCCAGCTCCCCACCCATCTGCAGGGAGTCACTTCACAAGCAGTGAAGCAGGTCTGCAGGTGTCTATCTTCTCTCCCCGTCTTCCCCTCCTCTCAACATCAATAACAACAACAATAACTACAACGATAAACAACAAGTACAACAAAAGGGAAAAAATAAGTATTAAAAAAAATTTATAGTATCTGATTATGTAGTTAGTAACTCACATAATTGTATCACTGGAAATAAATATGTATATCCTGTGTAATCTGATTCCAATGATATATTCCCTCCTTCCTTCCTTTCACTTGACAGAGAAATTGAGAAGGGGGGAGATATAAAGGGAGAGAGACACACACCTGAAACACTGCTCTACTGCTTGTAAAGCTTCTTCCTACAAGTGGGGCCTGGGGGCTTGAGCCTGGATCTTTGCATATGGTGACTGTACACTCAACTGGGTGTGCCACAACTTAGCACTCTAGCCTCTCAATAATATCTTAATGTAATTCCTTCCCATTATTAGTGTCCTTTATTGTGTTTTTGTCATATTCACTGACTGATCAGGGTTGTAAGTACTACACTATAGCAACATTCTTGTAAAAGAGAAATATACAATTTTTTGTTATTTGGGAAAACAGAAAAAATACATTCAAACTTGAATTATCTGAGCGCCCCTTACTCCTGACCTCAGTATCTCTTTATTTTATTTTTTTAAATATTTATTTATCTATTTACTAATGAGAGGGATAAGAGGAGAAAGAAAGGACCAGACATTACTTTGGTACATGGGCAGCTGGGGATGGAACTCAGGATCTAATGCTTGAGAGTACAACCCTTTATCCACTGCACCACCTCCCGGATCACAATCTCAGTATATCTTTGTGGTTAGGTCTTCCATACAAATGACACTTCTCTCTTTCCTGTACCTAAAACTGACTAATAATGAAAGGGTCAGAGATTTCTTTTCTTAAGTATTTCTTTTATGCTCCAGATAAAAAATAATCTGAATTATTTTTTTTAAAAAAAAAAGCTCATTTTTTCAAAAAAAATTTTTTTTATATTTATTTATTTTCCTTTTGTTGCCCTTGTTTTTCATCGTTGTTGTAGTTATTATTGTTGTTGTTGATGTTGTTGGTTGTTGGATAGGACAGAGAGAAATGGAGAGAGGAGGGGAAGGCAGAGAAGGGGAGAGAAAGATAGACACCTGCAGATTTGCTTCACCGCCTGTGAAGTGACTCCCCTGCAGGTGGGGAGCCGGGGGCTTGAACCGGGATCCTTACACCAGGTCCTTGCACTTTGCGCCATGTGTGCTTAACCTGCTGCGCTACCGCCCAACTCCCATAATCTGAATTCTTATTTGGTACACCTTATGGCCCTTTTAAGTATTTAATAGATCCTAACATATTAATTATCTGCATATATGTCTTGAAGATATTAACATATTATTCTTATAATACATATTTATATGTTGAATAAATGCAATATAATCCTCACAAACCAAAAATAAGATGCAATTATATTTCAAGTATAAATGTCAGGGTCTAAAATGAGAAGTATTTTATAATTTAGAAAAACATACCAGTGATGCAGTCCGTATAGTAGCAAAATGTTCTCGATTACGATAGTGTGATTTGTGACGAGATACTTGAGGAGGAGACTGTGGGTCTGATGCTTTTGTTCTAGAATCTCCTTCTTCTCGGTAATTTTCTTCCTCCTAAGAGAAAAAGATGATAGTATCTAAGGTGAATAAATGCAGTGCATCTGAATTTTCAGGAAAATTAAAGTTCAAAGATAAACATTATCAATAAATACCAAAAACATTTAACGTGGAAAAACAAAATCAACTATTGGGAGTGCTAAAATTTTATGCTTACAAGTAATTCAAAGTAATATGTAGAACTTCTATGGTTATTTCTTTTAATTTTTAAGAAATAAGTTTTTTGTATCCTCAAGACACTAGTTTCTGAAGTGTGGATGCTATGTTGGGAATTAACACATATGGCATTTTAAAATAAGTTGCCTAAAATATTCCAGATTTTTGAAGCATCAAACATATACCTCTTAGACTTATCAGATGAAGAAAACTATTCATCAAATTTGAATTATTCACTTAAATGCAAATACTTACAGGTTTTAAATGAATGACAGAACTATTGGACATTACAGTGTGGTCTCCCTCCATCAGGTCTAGTTCACTCTTGTCATCTGAGGCATCTGGAAGACTGTTAACACTACTGCTTTGGCTACTGGCACTGATGGACATACTGGGAATAGACTGATTACTTCCAACACTATTCACTGTCCCTGTTCGTCCAACACCATGATCTTGCTCCTATGGGAAAAGAACAAGACTTAAATACCTATATCTCTAGAATTTATGAATGATACACAAGTAACTAACACACTGCTTGATGCATAGTCCTTAGAAACAAAGTTACTAAATATCTATCATGAGAAATAATCTTTACTTGCCAAGTGAAGGAAATGTGTCATCTCTTAATAGAAAGAAAAACAGTAACAAGCACCAACAAAAATCCAACCTCTATCTTTCTCTCCCCATCTCTCTCAATTTCTCTGTCCTATCCAATAACAGCAACAACAAAAACAGTAACAGCAACAATTATGGGAAAAAAATGGCGCCAGGAGCAGCGGATTTGTAGTGCAGGCACTGAGCCCCAGCAATAAACTGGAGGCTAAATAAATAAATAAATATGCAATCAACTATGAAGTCATGAGTTTTGGATTGTTTCAAAAATGTAGCAATTTCTCTAAACTGTCATATTATTTTCACCACACATCTCAGGATCTCATGGGGTATGTATATAGATCCTGCTCATTTCTCCCCATTATCTCCATGGTTACAGTAAGTTGAACTTTGTAAAAAAAAAAAAAAAAAAAAAAACACTATTAACAAGACTTTCCAGGTTTTTTTTTTTAAAGAACTACTTACTTTAATGACAGAAAAAAAAACCCCACTCATTTCTAGTATATAGTGGTGCTGGTGCTAGGATTAAACTGGAAGGGTCTCAGCTATGCAAGTCTGTCATCATACAACTCTACTCATTTCATCTTCAGTGCTATCCACATTGCTCTCACATTGAATCCATAATCTCATTCACGGAAGGCATATTTTAAACATACTAAGTAATCTCCTAGCTCCTAAGTTGTCCCAATACAACTAAATAATTTGTTCTGCTTTATAGCTTAATGCTTTTCAGCCACCAAGTTGAAGATGTTACCATGATGCAGATCTGACTTCCCTGGGCAGATGACCTCACCTACGTGTTCTGGAGCCACACCTCCCCAGAGCCTTCCCCCACTAGGTAAAGACTGAAACAGGTTGGGAGTATGGATCAACCTGCCAATGTCCATGTCCAGAGGAGAAGCAATTACAGAAGCCAGACCTTCCATCTTCTGTACCCCATAAAGATCTTTGGTCCATACTCCCAGAGGGATAAAGAACATTCCAATGGAGGGGCTGAGATACAGAATTCTGGTTGTGGGAATTATATGGAACTGTAGTCCTCTTATGGCCATAATCTTGTCAATCACGATTAAATCACTAGTTAAAAAAATTCTTTTAAAAGAATAATTCATATATATTTTTATGTAATTTTAAAATTATACTACATAAATAGTTAAAATTACAAGAAGTTTTTAAGTTTTTTTAAAGTCACTAGAGAAGTCATGGTATATGGGCAACAACATTGCAAGTCTTACCATTACAAAATTCTGTAGGATATATATAGTTAAAAAAAAAAAAAAAAAGGATTGTGGTCTGGGAGATGGTGCAGTAGATAGAGCTTTTGACCCTTGTCAAGCATGAGGTACTGAGTTCAATCCCCGGCAGCACCAAGGGTGGTGCACCTGGTGGAATGCACGTTACAAGGCATAAGGACATGTAGGGGGGAAGCTTAGCAAGTGGTGAAGCAGTGCTGCAGGTATCTCTGTCTGTCTGTCTCTTCTTCCTTCTCAATTTCTTTTTTTTAAAAAAATATTTATTTATTTATTCCCTTTTGTTGCCCTTGTTGTTTTATTGTTGTAGTTATTATTGTTGTTGTCGTTGTTGGATAGGACAGAGAGAAATGAAGAGAGGAGGGGAAGACAGAGAGGGGGAGAGAAAGACAGACACCTGCAGACCTGCTTCACCACCTGTGAAGCGACTTCCCTGCAGGTGGGGAGCCGGGGGCCCCAACTGGGATCCTGACGCCAGTCCTTGCGCTTTGCGCCACCTGCGCTTAACCAGCTGCATTACCGCCCCCCCCATTTCTATCTCAATTGGCTATCTCTATCCAATAAAGATATATATTTTTTAATTTAAAAAAAAAGAAAGAAAATAAAAAAATTAAGGCCTGGGAGGTGACACAGCAATACAGTATGTTTCTCCCATGAGGACCTGAATTGGATTCTCAGCACCATGTGACAGAACAACAAAGGCAAAAAACGCCCCTGCAACTACATGGGCAGTACTTCGGTCTTTCTCCCCCTGCTCTCCACTCTTTCCCTCTCCTACTTCTCACACAAAATATAAACTGTGCTACAAAATTTGTTCAGTGGGGGGGCCAGGCAGTGGTGCACCTGGTTAAGCACACACATGGTCCCCACCTGTGGAAGGAAAGCTTCACGAGTGGTGAAGCAGGGCTGCAGCAGGTATCTCTGTCTCTCTCCCTCTCAATGTCTGTACAATAATAAATAAATAAAACATTAAAATAAAAAAAAAACATTTTAAAAAAGAAAAAAGAAAATTGGTTCAGTGGTAGAACACAAACCTCAAATACATGAAGAAGCCCTACTGTGGAGTCTCCTATGCTGATTAAACCCTGCCTTACGCATTGTAAGGTGCATTCCACCAGGTGTATCACCCTTGGTCCCACTAAATTTTTCTTATAGATCTGTCCTAACAGAGGTGTTGTTATAGATTTTACTATAATCTCATCAATCACAACTTTGCTAAAATATTTCATATATCCAAAACAGTCCAATTTGATTTATAATGACAAAGAACCTTGCAAAATAAAACTAAAAGCTGTGAGTTAAATAAAAAAAGCCTTGGGAGTCGGGCAGTAGTGCAGCGGGATTAAGCGCACGTGGCGCAAAGCACAAGGACCCAAGTAAGGATCCTGGTTCCAGGCCCTGGCTACCCACTTGCAGGGGAGTCGCTTCACAGGCGGTGAAGCAGGTCTGCAGGTGTCTATCTTTCTCTCCTCCTCTCTGTCTTCCCCTCCTCTCTCCATTTCTCTCTGTCCTATCTAACAACAATGACATCAATAACAACAACAATAATAACTACAAAAAAAAAAACAAACAAGGGCAACAAAAGTGAATAAATAAATAAAATATTAAAATAAATAAATAAAAAACCCTTGTGGCTGGGAAGGTGGCTCAGCAGCTAGAGCATAAGACTTGCATGTGTAAGACCAGGAGTTCAATTCTTACTGCATATGTATATGGACAAAAAGGATTGCTTTATTATTATTATTTGCCTGCAGGGTTATTGCTGGGGCTCAGTGCCTGCACTGTGAATCCACTGCTCCTGGAGGCCTTTTCTATTGCTGTTGACACTGTTATTATTGTTGGATAGGACAGAGAGAAATGGAGAGGAGGGGAAGACAGAGAGGGGGAGAGAAAGATAGATACCTGCTGACCTACTTCACTGCTTGTGAATCGAACCCCCTGCAGGTGGGGAGCTGGGGGCTCCAACCGAGATCCTTACACAGGTCTTTACGCTTTGTGCCATGTGCGCTTAGCCCACTGCGCCACTGCTCGACTCCATTATTTATTTTCTGTGATAGTCTTTTATACTTATTTAGGTTATTATTATTATTATTATTAATTATTATTCATGAGGAAGATGGGAGAGAAAGAACCAGATGCCAGGGAATGAACTTGGCACCTCATGGTTGAGAATCCAATGCATTATCCACTGCATCACCTCTCAGACCACTTTTAGTTTGTTTTTTTTTTCTTTTTGTCACCAA
This sequence comes from Erinaceus europaeus, assembly GCF_950295315.1. NCBI lineage: Eukaryota > Metazoa > Chordata > Mammalia > Eulipotyphla > Erinaceidae > Erinaceus > Erinaceus europaeus. Next base: position 77,267,817 of record NC_080173.1, on the reverse strand, counting down.
GGTTATCACTGGAAATCAGGAAAAAAAAAAAGTTGGTGACCAAGAAATCCAAGAGGGATGAAATAAATTAAAATTTAACAGGTTTATTTAGTAAAAGACTCCAAAGAACTTTTATTGCATGCCAATATGAACTGTGAAGGGATTAAATTCAGAAGCAGTGCTCTGATCTCTGTCTTTATCTCTCTCTTTTTAAATATTTATTTTAGAAAAAGAAACTGAGAGGGAGGAGGAGCTAGAGAAGGAGAACAGAGACTGCTGTAGCACTATTTCACTGCTTGTGAAACTCCCTTGCTGCAACTGGGGACTTGAACCCAGGTCCCTGGGCATTATGATGTATGAACTTAACTAGGTATGCCACCACCTGGTCCCCTGCCTTTCTCTTATAAGAAAAGCAGCCAGGGAGATGGTATAAAGGATGGAGCTATGAACTCCTAAGTCTGAAGTCCAGACACTTGGCACTGTATGTACTGGAGTGACGCTCTGGTTCTTTCCCACTGTTTCTTCCCCTACTCTCATAAATTAATCTTTTCTTTTTTTTCCTAGTAGAGATAAAAAAAAATACATCTAAAAGAGAATCCAAGCAAACCTGGAACATTAAAGACTGGTGGTGGTGCAACTGGTTGAGTGCACATGTTACAATGCACAAGGACCAGGGTTTGGCCCTCAGGCTTCACCTGCAGGGGAAAAGCTTCATTTGTGGTGAAGCAGGGCTGCATGTGTATATCTGTCTCCCTCTCTATTCCCCCTTCCCTCTCGATTTCTAGCTATGCCTATCAAATAAATAAAGACAGATAAAAAACTGTTAAGAAAATAATTTGAGAAACATCATCATAAAAGATTATTTGCAGAACAAAGTGCATAGCAAAAAAATAGATAAAGGAAACTAAACATTATTTCTAAGTTATTACTACCTCTTCTTCTTCCTGTGCTTCTACTGCTGGTCCATTATGTGCCTCCTGGAAAAGGAGTTTCTTCATCTTTCGATACTGCAGATTATCCAGCTCTCTTACTGCATCCTTTGTCCTTTGAATGAGATCTATTAACACTGTTTCAGGGCGTTCCCGAAGGACAAACATGTGCTAGATTAAAAGTAGAAGTTGAAAGTCAGTTTCAGTCAGTACAAATGTACTCCTTTCCTCAGATCCTAAAGTTACAATCCTACATTACCATAATAGATTAATATTCTAAAGCTATCTAACTCTATCACATTTCTCTTTACAAAACAAAAGTGTACATATAAGATGCACATACACACTGAGTCTGTTATGACCCACAAACTATTATTTTGAATAACTTCTTTAGGGTAGAAAGATTTAAGAACATAACAGAACTGACCTTTAAAAGTTCCTCTGATGTAGGTCTATCTTGAGGGATTTTCTGGAGGCAAGAATCTACAAAGTTGCGAAAATAATCAGACCTATTGCAAAGGAAAGTATCAAGTGAACATTTCTTTTAAAAACACATCCACAAGTCAAGGCATGTGTCTACTGGTAGCAGGGTTGATGATGGTAATTAAAAAAAAAAAAGCAGATATATACATTTCAGACAAATATGAACATTTATGAACATTTATTTAAAGCAAGCAAATTCACCATTGTCAAAGTAAATCTAAATTCTTCCTTAAATATATTAAACATCACAGTTCCTATACGAAGGCTCCCCACCCCATTCTCTCTTTTGTATTCAATCCAAAGGTAACATTCTTTCCAATTTATTTATTTTCTTTAAAACCATGTTCCTCCTAGGATCATCTTCTATATAAAATGTCTCAGAACATGTTTGCTATGCAGAGAACATTGAAAAAAGAAAAAGTTTTTAAATGAGAAGGAGGGGGGCGGAGAAAGAGAGGATAGGCAGACAAATCAGAGTATCACTCTGGCACATGTGATGTCTGGGATTAAATTTGGGGCCTTCAACTCAATGGTTAGATACTCTAGCTGCTATACCACCTCCCAGGCTGTGTGAAAAAAAAAAAAAAGATTATACCTGAGTATTTGTGGTCTCTGAGCAAATGGATAAAATGTCCAAAAGGAAAGACAGGTCAGCAGGCCTTACCATATACCCCCCAGTACTAGTCACAGCACCTTGGGGCACACAATGGATCATATACAAAATGTAACTGCCTGGATGGTGGAGCAGTGTTTTGGTGTCTCTCTCAGTGTAGAGAATAAGAAATAGGGCCAGAGTGGCTGTTTAGCAGTAATATGCTTATGTGAGGCTCTTGATTCATTCTTAGATGATGGATTTTCATTTTTTTAAGATTTTATTTATTTATCAATGAGAAAGATAGAGAAAAAACCAGACATCACTCTGGTACATGTGCTGCCGGGGACTGAACTCAGGACCTCATGCTTAAGAGTCTAGTGCCTTAGCCACTGCGCCACCTCCCGGACCACAGATTATGGATTTTCTATGTATGTGGAGTTTTATATGTCCGTAAGTTCAGAAAACCAATTAAACTATTTTATAAAATATTAGATGTCTTCAACATTATAGTGCTATTGAAGAGTTTAGAGTAAGGCAGTGAGCAATAAAATATTTGTTTTCAATAATTAAATGAGATTTAAGTTCTTTGCAGTTTAAAATTCTAAAAGTATTGGACTAAAGATAGTCTGTACTTAATATACCTAAAACATACACATAATAATAATAATTTATGTACCAAGATCCCTTCTGTATATCTCTACAAAAGCAGTAAGGTAAATTAATGCATATTAATTACATAAACCCTATACAATTAAGTATTACTAATTCAGATATCTACTTGTGAATTTTAAAATACCTATTAAATAGGTAGCTATTCTTTTATTATTATTATTTATTCTCTTTTGTTGCCCTTGTTGTTTTATTGTTGTAGTTATCATTGCTGTCATCGTTGTTGAATAGGACAGAAAGAAATGGAGAGGGGAGGGGAAGACAGAGAGGGGGAGAGAAAGACACCCGCAGACCTGCTTCCCTGCCTCTGAAGGAACTCCCCTGTAGTTGGGGAGCCAGGGGCTCGAACTGGGATCCTTATACAGGTCCTTGCACTTTGCGCCACGTGTGCTTAACCTGCTGCACTACTGCCCGGCTCCTCTGATAGAAATTCTATCTTCTTTTTTTGCCTCTAGGGTTATTGCAGAGGCTCAGTGCCTCCACTAGTAATCCACTGCTCCTGCTGGCCATCTTTTTTTTCATTTTGTTGTTCTTGTTGTTGGATAGGATAGATAAATTGAGAGAGCAAGGGAAGATAGAGGGGAAGAGAAGAATAGACTCCTACAGACCTGCTCCACAGCCTGTGAAGCTATGCTCTGCAGGTAGCTGGGAGCTTGAACCAGGATCCTTCTGTTGGTCCCTGAGCTTTGCACCACATGTGCTTAACCTGGTGTGCCACAGCCTAAGTGTCTTTCTTTTCTTTTCTTTTCTTTTCTTTTCTTTTCTTTTCTTTTCTTTTCTTTTCCTTTCCTTTCCTTTCTTTTCTTTTCGTTCTTTTTTTTGCTGCCAGGGTTATTGCTGGGGCTCGGTGCCTACACTATGAATCCACTACTCCTGGAGGCTATTTTTCCCCCTTTGTTGCACTTGTTGTTTTATCATTGTGGTTATTATTATTGTTGTTAATGATGTCCCTGTTGCCGGATAGGACAGAGAGAAATGGAGAGAGGAGGGGAGACAGAGAGGGGAAGAGAAAGACAGACACCTGCAGACCTACCTCACTGCTTGTGAAACAAACCCCCTGCAGGTGGGGAGCCGGGGTTTGAACTGGAATCCTTTTTTTTTTTTAAATTTTTTAAATTAATTTTTTATTTTTGAGAGAGAGGAGAGAGAGAGAAACACCAGAGCACTGCTCAGCTCAGGCTTATGGTGGGGTGGGGGATTGAACCTGGGACTTAGGAGCCTCAGGCATGAGAGTCTGTTTGCATAACCATTATGCTGTCTCCCCCGCCCTGAACTGGAATCCTTACGCCGGTCCTTGCGCTTCGCACCATGTGCACTTACCCACTCCACTACCACTCGACTCCCCTCTTCTTTCTTTTCTATAGCCACAAGGCAATAGAAAAATTACCACTCTTGTCCATTTTTTTCCCTTTCTTTTTTCTTTTCTACTTGACAGAACAGAGAAAAATTGAGAGGGGGAAAGGAGACAGAGAGGGAGAAAGACAGACACTTGCAAATCTGCTTCACAACTCATGAAGCATCCCCTCTGCAAGTGGACAGCAGGGACTGGAACCCATGTATTTGTGCACTATCGTGATACAGGTGTGTGGGGCACCCAGCCCCAGAAATTTTAGTTTCCTAAAATGATCAATCTGTTCTTCATAAACTTCTTTTCAAAAAATTATTTTAAAATTATTTATTTTCCCTTTTGTTGCCATTGTTTTGTTGTTTTTGTAGTTATTATTGTTGATGTCATTGCTGGATAGGACAGAGAGAAATGGAGAGAGGAGTGGAAGACAGAGAGGGGGAGAGAGAGATAAGACACCTGCAGACCTGCTTCACCACCTGTGAAGCGACTCCCCTGCAGGTGGGGAGCCAGGGGGCTGGAACTGGGATCCTTACACATGTCCTTGTGCTTTGCGCCACCTGCACTTAATCCTCTGTGCTACCACCTGACCCCTTCTTCATTAACTTCTATACATGAATAAAGTTAATTGCATTAAATCAAAGCACTAGGAGAAACATATTGTGAATAAAATAATTCAAAATATAAAAATTATCTAATAATTCTAAGTAATTTTAGCTTATAGTATAAACTATAATCCACCCTCAATCTATATATTTTCATTATAAATATCAATCTATATATTTTATTATAAAATATAATAATTTGAGTCAGGCCATTTATTATATATATCTACAGTTCAAAGAACAAAATTCTAATATTTTTTGTCGGAGCTTAAAAATGGCTCAGAGGGTAAAGTATGTGACTTACCATGAATGAAGTCCTGAGTTCTGACCCCAGGCAACATATGGGAGCATGATGAACAGCACCAAGAGAATTCTATGGATGGTGGAGTGTGCCTTAGTTATCTGTGTACCTCTCTCTCTCTCTCAAAATATAAAATAAAAATGGGCCAGGCAAGCAGTTCAACTGGTTTACATACAATATGGTTTAAAAAATTAAAAATAAATAAAATTTGGGAGTTGAGAAGGGGCTCACCCAATAAGAGCACATTATCTTGTGCAAGTGGGTTAGAGCCCCTGGTCCCCATCTGCAGAGGGGAAGTTTCGTGAACAGTAGAACAGTGCTACAGATCTCTCCTGTCTCTTTCTCCTCTATCAAAAAAGGAAAGGGGGGGAGGGAGAGGCCACCGAAACAGTGGAGCTAGGCAGGCACTGAGCCCTAGCAATAACCTAAATGGTAAAATATAAATAAGTTAATTTCTATAAAAAAAAAACAAACTTTTGATTCCGTTGAACATCACCTATTGTTTATTCTGAACTGTGTTATATATATTATGAAAACCAGATAATAAAAAGGTAAATATAACATAAGGGTAAAAAATATTCATTTGTATTTATTTATTTTACCAGAGTACTGCTGCTCAGCTCTGGTTAATGTTGGTGCAGGGGATTAATTCTGGGACTTTAGAGCCTCAGGTATTTGCATGATCATTATGCTGTCTGCCCCTACCCCAAAACAAATTTAGTATTTATTTAGGCAATACATTTGTCCTAACTAAAATGAAGCAGTTCTAATACAATTTTGAAAAAAAAAAATTAATTTATACAATGTTAGGTAATTTATTTCTCAGCAATACTCACCATTCATTAGATTGTAGTGTAGGGGATTCATTTTGGGCTATGTGATATAAGGCACTCATTGCATTCATATTAAACAAAGGAGGCTTCCTTTCAGCTGGGAAAAAAAGACTTTTGTTAAATTATGTGCTTGCAACATAAGAATATGCAAGTATTACTACATTAAAAAAGTATTTGATATTGAGAAATTTTCAAACATCTACAAATTTTAAGTAGTATTAGAGAATTTTCTCAAGTGAATCACTGAAGAGCAAATTGATAACATAACACTATCCCTTAATATTTTAATGTATATTCCTAAAAGCAAGAAAATTCATTGTCCAGGAGGTAACTTAGCCTGTTAGAGTAAGTATGCCTACCTCTCATTCTTGCTACTGGCATTTTGTTTTCTTTCTTCTAGCTCAATCTGTCTAGAAGTTTATCAGTGCTTATAACTTTTTCAAAAACTAGCTTTTGTGTCAATGATTTTTTCTATTTTTAATTTAGTTGATTTTTACATTGATTTTTTAAATTATTATTATTTTTTAATTTTTTTAATTTATTTTATTTATTTATTCCCTTTTGTTGCCCTTGTTGTTTTATTGCTGTAGTTATTATTGTTGTCGTTGTTGGATAGGACAGAGAGAAATGGAGAGAGGGAGGGGAAGACAGAGAGAAAGACAGAGAAAGACAGAGAGAAAGACAGACACCTGCAGACCTGCTTCACCACCTGTGAAGCGACTCCCCTGCAGGTGGGGAGCCGGGGTTCGAACCGGGATCCTTATGTCGGTCCTTGTGCTTTGCGCTACCTGCGCTTAACCCGCTGTGCTACAGCCCGACTCCCTTTAAATTATTTTTAAAAAAATATTTATTTATTCCCTTTTGTTGCCCTTGCTTTTTTTTTTATTGTTGTTGTTGTAGTTATTGTTGTTGTTGGACAGGACAGAGAGAAATGGAGAGAGGGAGGGGAAGACAGAGAGGGGGAGAGAAAGATAAGATACCTGCAGACCTGCTTCACCACCTGTGAAGCGACTCCCCTGCAGGTGGGGAGCCAGGGGCTCAAACTGGGATCCTTACGCCAGACCTTGCACTTTACGCCATGTACACTGAACCCCCTGTGCTGCCACCTGACTCCCCGTACAATTTTTAAAATCTTCTTTTTTCTGTTGAACTTGTTAATATTTTACTAGTCTTCAGATAAAAGTTATAACCACGATAATCATCAAGTATATGGGTTCCTGAGCTCCTCCCTTCAATTTTTTACTACTAGGGTAATCGTTGTGGCTCAGTGTCTACATGAAACATCCACTGCTCCTAGTGGCCACTTTTTCCTCCCTATTTTATTTGACAGAACAGAGAGAAATTGAGATAGGAGTGGGAAATACAGAGGGAGAGAGATAAGACATCTGCAGGCCCGTTTCACCACTTATGAAATTTCCTCTCTGTAGTGAGGGTTTGAACCTAGGTCCTTAATGTGTGCACTTAACACAAGCGGTGAAGCAGGTCTGCAGGTGTCTGACTTTCTCTCTCCCTTTGTCTTCCCCTCCTCTCTCCATTTCTCTCTGCCCTATGTAACAATGATGACGTCAATTAACAACAATAATAACTACAACAACAATAAAAAACCAGGGCAACAAAAAGGAAAATAAGTAAATATTAAAAAAAAAAAAGGTTCTATTTATTTATTAGTAAGAGAGATAGGAGGAGAAAGTGAACCAGAGCATTACTCTGGTACATGTGCTGCCAGGGACTTAACTTGGGACCTCATGCTTGAAAGGTCAATGCTTCATCCATTGAGCCACTGACCTAACCACTCCACTAACTCTTCTATTGCAAATTGGCCAAATAAATGTGGGTTTATTTTTTCTATTTGATTTAATAGGGCAGAGAGAAACTGAGAGGGCAAGGGAAGGTAGAAATGGAAAGAGAGAAAGATAGACACTACAGACCTACTTCACTGTTCAAGAAGCTTGCCTCCTGCATATGGGAAGCTCAAACCCAGGACCCTGCACATGGTATTATGTGTGCTTAACCAGGTATGCCACTGCCTGGCCAACTGGGTTTTCTTCATTTATCTAAGTTTTTATGCAACATATGTTTTAATTACTATAGTTTTAGGGTGGAAGCAATAACATAATGGTTATGCAGAGACTTTCATGTCTGAGGCGCCCAGGTCCCAGGTTCAATCCCCTGCACTACTATAAGCTGGACAGTGTTGTGGTAAAGAACAAAAAATTACTATATATTTTTAACAGTTTGAAGACAGGGTAAGGGATGATGCTAGTTTTGTTCTTTAATTTCATGATTTTTTTAATTATCTTTATTTATTGATAGAGACAGTCAGAAAATTGAGAGGGAAGGGAGGGATAGAGAGGGTGAGAGACAGAGAGACATCTGCAGCACTGCTTCACCACTTGTGAAGCTTTCCCCCTGCAGGTGGGGACTGGGGCTTGAACCCAGGTCCTTGTGCATTGTAACGTGTGCTCAACCAGGTGTGCCACCACCTGGCCCCAATTTCATGATTTTTGTCGGTAAAGTCATGATGGATTCCCCCACACCCCCATTTGACTAGGGGGTTAATGGTTTACAGCACAGTTGTATACACATGGGCACAATTTCCATGATGGGTATTTGCAATATACTCTCACTCCCAACCTACAGCTTCCTGCTCCCAACAACTCCCCTCTTGTGATTCTTCTCCAGAGCCCCTTGCTTTGGTAGAGTACACCAATCCCAGTCAAAGATTTGCCCTATGTTCTCCCTTTCTGACCCTGTTTGCCAGCTCCCACCTACATAGGAGGTCATCCAGTATTTATCTCTTTCTTGTCAACTCATCCCACACAACACTTTTCCTTCAGGTTCCACTCAAGGTGAGGCATTGAGATCTTAAGAGTTTCTGTTCCAATAACTAGGTCTTTGATAACTGACCTTGGTTCACCACAATTGGTCATGTCACTCTTGTCCATTTTGCCTTTGCTTTTCTATGCTATTTGCTTTCTTCTGTTGCTGTTGTTTGTGTTACTGGATCTATTCTACTCCTGATCACCTCATTTAGAGTTGGAGATCCTTTGCTTCTTTTCATGGAGGGCTCCTTTTACTAACTTGTGCAAACCAGAATATTGGTAGTAAATTCCTCCAGTTTCTGTATGTTTGGGAAGATTTTTTTTTAAGTTTTTTTTCTTTGTCCTTTTTTTTTTTAATTGTCTTTATTTGTTCATTGGATAGAGACAGATAGAAATTGAGAGGGAAGGGGTTGATAGAGAGGGAGAGAGACAGACACCTGCAGCTCTACTTCACGACTTGTGAAACTTTTCCCTTGCAGATGGGGACTGGGAACTCAAACCTGGATCCTTGCACATTGTAACATGTACACTCAACCAGGTGTGCCACTGCCCGGCTCCCGTTTGGGAAAATTTTAATTTCTCCTTCATACTTGACTACTTTGGCAGGACAGAGTATTTGTGGCTGGTAATTTTTTTTTTTTAATATTGTGAATATGTCATTCCACCCCCTTTTTGTCTCTAGGGGTTGTGATGAGAAGTATGATGAAAGCCTGATGGTTCTACCTCTGTATGTCAGATTCTTCCTTTCCTTAGCAGCCTTACTTTTGGATAGTTTTACTGTGTATGTATCGTGGTGTGAACCATTTTTGATTTACAAACTTGGATGTTTGTTCAGCTTCCTGGATGTCTATGTTTTGAATGCTGCCCAGGTATGGAAAAAAACTTTTTGCTATGATTTTGCTGAATATGTTCTTTGCTCCTCTCTCCTCTTCATCCTCAGGTATCACAATAATTCTCACATTTGTTTTTCACAGAGAATTGCTTCATTTTCCATAAACCTTTCCTCTCCACAAGCTTTACAGTCAAGAGTGTGTGGTCGTTTTATCTTTTATCCCTGATAGTCTCTTCCAAGCTGGTTTGTTGTACTTACTAGGTTCCTTATGTAAGCCTCAACTACATTTAAAGTAGCCTTCATATCCTGTAGCTCTGTTTGGAGTTTTCTTTGTGTGTCTTGTAACTCTTTGGTGAAATTACCTCTGAGATCCTGAATTTGTGTTGGTATGTTATGGTTATAGTCTTGAATTGCCTTCATAATCGTCTTTCTGAATTCAAACTCAGACATTTTATCCAAATTGTTGTGAGTTTGAATAGCTGAAAAATTTCCCATGTTTGGTTAAGCATGATTTCTGCTGTTCAGCCAGCAGGTGGTGATGTGGCTGTGTCTTTTATATGTTTGTTGGTGAACAGAGTCTTCCATATAGCCATGGCAGGTTTACAAAATGGGTTCTTGCTTCCTTCTTTCATATTTTTTTCTTTTTTAAATTATTTATTTATTTATTTATTTTTGCCTTTTGTTGCCCTTGCTGTCTTTTTAATGTTGTTGTAGTTATCATTGTTGTTATTGATGTCGCTGGTTGTTGGATAGGACACAGAGAAATGGAGAGAGGAGGGGAAGACAGAGAGGGGGAGAGAAAGACACCTGCAGACCTGCTTCACCGCCTGTGAAGCGACTCCCCTGCAGGTGGGGAGCCGGGGGCTCCAACCAGGATCCTTAGCCGGTCCTCGTGCTTTGCGCCACGTGCTTTGCGCCACGTGCGCTTAATCCCGCTGCGCTACTGCCGGACTCCCCTACTTTCACATTTTACTCTGTCCTCTAGCAGCCCTCTGCAGCAGTCTGAGCAGGCCACACAGTTTTAGTTTCCAACCTGATTTTTTCATGTTTTCTCAGGCTGAGCCTGTGTTCAGCTGTATGTCTACCAAATTGGTGTCATATGCCCACAGCTGGCTGCTGGATGCTGGCTCCTTCTTCAAACTGATTTCGTCTTGGAAAGATTATCCTGAGCCCCTTACCAAATATGCCTGCACAAACCTGTGGCTCATTAAATTTCTTCAAAAGTTGTGAGGTTGTGGTATTTTCTCGCTGCCTTATCTAATTGTTTGTGTGTGATCTTTCAGTTGCTGCTATTCCATGGCCATGTCTCCATGAAATCCTCTATTTTCTGTTTTTCTTTTCTTTCCTTTCTTTAAATATTTTACTTATTTATTCATGAGAAATGATTGGAGAGAGAGAGAGAGAGAGAGAGAGAGAGAGAGAGAGAGAGAGAGAACAGAGATCACTCTGGTACATGTGCTGCCGAGATATGAACTAAGGACCTCAATGCTTGAGAACCCAATGCCTAACCCACTGTGCCACTACCCAGACCCTAATTTTCTGAGTTTTTTCTAGGCAAAAATGTGTCATGACTTTTCCAACAACCCAACAGATAAGACACAGAGGCAACATAGTATTGGATTATTGCCCAATGCTGTGACATGTACAGGACCTGGTGATTCTCTCTCTGATTTATAAATTCCTCTTTCAATGTTTGATAGAATTTACTAGTGAAGTCATCTGGTTCTAGACTTCTGTATGTTGAAAGCTTCTTGATAAGTAAGTCAATCACTGTACTAGCAGTGTATTGTTTCATTTAATGATGGGAATTTTTTTTTTTTAATCAGGGCACGGCTCAGCTCTAGTTTATAGTGGTACAAAGGACCTTAGAGCCTCAATCATGAGAGTCTCTTTGCATAAATTTTATGCTACCTACCCCCACCCATGATGGGGATATGCTCTAAACTAACAGTATAATTAATAGATGGCATAGTCAACTACATATGTAGGCTATAAGTTCTTGACTGAAATTTTAATAAAAAACACATGATGAAGGGGTTGGGTGATACTGCACAGTTTGAGTGCACTCATTTGCCAAGCAATGTCCCATTTTCAAGCTCCTAGTCCCCACCAATAGAGGGGAAGCTCCACAAGTGGTGAACTAAGGGGAAAGGGAAGTGGAAAGGGAAGGGCAAACGGAAGGGCAAAGGGAAAGGGAAAGAGAAGAGAAGCCACCAGAAGCAGATTCATCATACAGGCACCAAGCCCCAGCAATAACCTTGGTTCCAAAAGAAATAAACAATAACACCTCCCCCACACACACACCAAAAAAAGAAAAATGATATAATCACTCTGTTCAGAATTTTCTATTTGTTCATGGTTCGTGTAGATTGCTTTGGGTAGCATGGACAATACTCACTCTCCTAATTCAAGACAGATTATGTTTCTGAGATAGGCAGCAGCAGTGGTCAGGTGTTTGGAATTAAGCAGAGACCTTTACTTATTATGTGAAGGTTTCTCTGTCCTCACAGTCTAGGTTTTAGGCTTTTGTGTTTGTTAGTTTATCTGTACCTCAAGATCATTTATATGCTGATTTTTCTACCACTATCTAGATTCCTCTAAAGTCATTATCTTTGAGTCAAGAGATAGCTCACCTGGTGGAGTGACATTTCACCATGCTTGAGGACCTGGGTTTGAGGCCCTGACCATGACATGGTAATACTATCCATAAGGGAAGCTTCACGTGCATATGGTGGAGCTGTCTATGGCATCTTTCCATCTCTCTACCTTTCTCCCTTTCTGTCTTCCCCGTCTATCTTAAAAGTAATATATATTTGTTGGAAGTGGTGGAATCAGTCAGGTGCAAAGTACCAGCAAAAAAAAGCAAGAAAAATTACTATTTTGGAAGTGTTAGGCCTTATACACATGAAATCCTATGCTACTGGTTGTCTTTGTCATTCTTCAGAGACAGATAGTGAGAAGAGAAAAATCACAGCACCACTCTACCATTCATGGAGCTCCTGCAGTACCATCAATGGTTGTGCTAGGCTCAAACCCAGGACCTCAAGCCTGGCAGGGATATACTTTATAGGGAGAGCTAGCTCCCAAGTCCTATCCTCAATTATTTTGAAGCAAGTTCTATATATCACTCAATCTTATATATTAATAATCAGTATTAATGTTAGCAAATTTGAAGGGAACAGTTTTTCAGATCTTCAACTAGTTTAATGTCTCTGTGCATGCTGAGAGGCATCTAAGGTTCACTACATCTTCTTTCTGACCTACCTTTCAATCTCCCTCTTTGCCTTTACAGAAGAATTATAAATTACATTATATTATATATTATAAATTACCAGATAACTAAAGCCAAACTTAGGAAATGTATTACTCCCCTTAATAACTTACATATGAAACAATGTACTTTGGTATAGAAATTGAAGCACAACATTGATCAAAACTTCACTCTATACTAATAAAGAACAATGCTTACCTAATTCAATACATGTTATTCCAAGAGACCATACATCTACTTTGCCATCATATTGTCCTTCATCCATGGCTAAAATTACTTCTGGGGCCATCCTAAAACATAAAATGTCATTTGAAATAAGTTCAAAAATATATCTATTAAAAGAGCAGCAACCATTTAGGTGGAATACACCTGCATGGATTCTAGCCAATATACATCTAGACACAAGAATTTTTATGTAGTGGTCCTGAATGTGGCACAGTGGAGAAGGTAACATGAGGTCCAAGTTCAATTTCCAGCACTGCACATGCCAGAGATGGTCTGATTCTCTCTCTCCACCCCTCTCCTCATAAATAAATAAATATTTTTATATTTATTATTTATTTTCCCTTTTGTTGCCCTTGTTGTTTTTTATTGTTGTAGTTATTATTGTTGCTGTTGTTGTCATTGTTGTTGGATAGGACAGAGAGAAATGGAGAGAGGAGGGGAAGACAGAGAGGGGGAGAGAAAGATAAGACACCTACAGAACTGCTTCACCGCTTGTGAAGTGACTCCCCTGCAGGTGGGGGCCAGGAGCTCGAACCCGGATACTTACAAAGATCCTTGTGCTTCGCGCCATGTGCGCTTAACCCACTGCGCTACCGCCCGGCGTAAAAAAAAATTTTTAAAAGAAGTTTTATTTATTTACTGAATGGAGACAGAGAGAAATTGAGGGAACAAGGAGACAGGGATTGAGTGAAAGAGAGACAGATAGCTACAGCACTGTTTTACCACTCATGAAGCTTGCCCCCTGAAAGTGGGAACCCAGGACTTGACCCCGGTCAGTCATTGTGCATGGTAATATATGTGATCAACTAAATGCACCACTGCCCAGCCTCTAAAGAATGTTTACACAGTAAATAAATACATCAATACAGTTGTGAAGCAAATATTTGTCACTGCTAATATAGTGTGACTTTTCACCATTTGTCACAATCAGCTAACAACATCCTAAAGGAAGAGTGCTACAAAGCAGGGGTGGCTATATTTTACACTTTCAAATCCTAATACTGTTTAATGATTAAAACCAGTGGTTACCAAAAAATTCTATTTTAGAATTCCATTAGAAAAATTCTGGGGAGTCAGGCAGTAGTGCAGCAGGTTAAGCACAGGTGGTGCAAAGCGCAAGGACCAGCGTTAAGAGTCCCAGTTCGAGCCCCTGGCTCCCCACCTGCAGGGGAGTCTCATCACAGGTGGTGAAGCAGGTCTGCAGGTGTCTCTCTTTCTCTCCTCCTCTCCTTTTTCCATTTCTCTGTCCTATCCAAAAACGATGACAACAACAATAACTACAACAATAAAATAAAGGCAATAAAAGAGAATAAATAAATATTTATATATAAAAAATTCTGGTGGGGCTGGGTGGTGAAATACCTGGTTGAGCACATATGTTACAATGCACAAGGACATAGGTTCTAGCCCCCAGTCCTCACTACAAAGGAAAAACTTTGTGAGTGGTTAAAGCAGGGCTGCAGGGGTCTCTCTCTCTCTCTCTCTCCCTCTCTCACCCCTTCCCCCTTGATTTCTGGCTGTCTCTATCCAATAAATAAATAAAGAAAAAAAATTCTGGGGAGTCGGGCGGTAGCATAGTGGGTTAAGTGCACGTGGTGCAAAGCACAAGGACCAGTAAGGATCCCAGTTCGAGCCCCCGGCTCCCCACCTGCAGGGGAGTCGCTTCACAGGCGGTGAAGCAGGTCTGTCTGCAGGTGTCTATCTTTCGCTGCCCCTCTCTGTCTTCCCCTCCTCTCTCCATTTCTCTCTGTCCTATCCAACGACATCAATAACAACAACAAAGTGTGGTCCAGGAGGTGGCGCTGTAGCTAAGGCACTAGACTTTCAAGTATGAGGTCCTCACAAGCCCCGGCAGCACACGTACCAGAGTGATGTCTGGTTCTTTCTTTCATTCTATCTCATCAAGGGCAACAAAAGGGAATATAAATATAAAAAAAAATTCTGGTTTTAGGGGGCCAGGCAGTGTGCAAGGATCCAGGTCCAAGCCCCTGATACCAAACTGCAAGAGGAAAGCTTCACGAGTGGTGACGCGGGGCTGCAGGTGTTGAACCCTCTCTCCCTCTCCTCTCCTCTCAGTCTGTCTCGATTAAATGAATAAAGTTAACAAAGAAAAAAAAAAAGGAAAATTCTGGTTTCTAGTTGTAAAATGATTGTGTGTGTGTGTGTGTGTGTTGGCCCTGCCCATGCACGATTTCACTGATTCTAACTCTAGTACCACAGCACCTCCCTGTAGTGCCATGACTTAAACCTGTGCCATGTGCATGGCAACAAATGCACCCTACCCAATGAGCTATTTCTATATCCCTTTAAAGATGGAATTTTGCTACTGTACTAAATACCATCAGTTGTGACTTGAAGTCACAAACACTACCCACTTAGTAAGAAAATATCTGCCAGAACAAGAAAGACCAAAATAATAGTTTGTTATTTTTTCTTTTAAATAAGAATGGTGTTTCATGATAAAAGTAGCTAGTACAGCTCACATTTAAATCAAGCATACAATTATCAGTCTTATAGGTATCTTGGCTATAAAATACACTACTTACCTTCAATTACAGCTTAATATTCTTGGTAGTATTTTGCCTTATTTTAATTTGTATTTATATTTGATATTAGGCACATTAGATATGTAGAACAATGGTTGACCATTTCTATAAGATAGTTTAACCTCTGGCATCACATATGTCAGAGTGATACTTTGGTTCTCTCACATATTAAGTCTTTAAAAAAAAGGTAAATGAGTAATTTTGTTTTTTATTGCAGTAATTTCCAGAGGCAACTTTTAATATATTTATTATTAATTGCTAAAAGGGAACCATTAAGGAGGTCTATTTTGGCTATCAGGATAAGCTCTAGGGCTTACTGCCTGCATTACTCCACCACTCCTAGGGGCCATTTCTTTTCTTTGCACTGGATAGTGGGAGAAGCAGAAAGTGATAAAGAGGGAGAGCTAGAAGAGAAAGACACTGTAGGACTGTGCTCCATAGATTCCCTGGAAATATTATTACGTTTGCTTAGGGCTCAGACCCAAATCCTTGCACATGTGCTCTTTTGGCTAACTCATGTGCAATGACCTGCTTCCCCCATAAAAATTATTTTGAGGGTGGGGGTAGACAGCATAATGGTTATGCAAAGAGACTCTCATTCCTAAGGCTCCAAAGTCGCAGGTTCAATCCCCTGCAATACCATAAGTCAGAGCTAAGCAGTGCTAAAAAAAAAAAATGTGTGTGTGTGTGTGTGTGTGTGTGTGTGTGTGTGTGTGTTTCTTATATTTTTGTGAGAACTATGGTGGTTATTTTTGAAAACTAGAAGGGGAGGGCGGAATACAGAACTTTGGTGGTAGGTGTGTTATGTAATCTTACAATCTTGTAACAAGCTATATCAAAAATTAATTTTAAAAAAGAAGTATTTCAGTCTCTAAAATGTTGGGAGAACTATGGTGGTTACTGGTGTGTGGGACTATACCGCTTGTAATCTTAGGATCTTGTGAACCACTACACTAAATAACTAATTAAACAATTAAAAAAAATACTAGGGCTGATGGAGGTGGCTTAGTGGTAGAATGTATGACTTTCATGTTAAGCCATGTGTTTACTCCTTGGAACTGCTTTAAAAAGAGTATTATTTGGGGAGCCGGGCAGTGGCGCAATAAGTTAAGCGCATATGGCAGAAAGTGCACAGACTGGAGTAAGGGTCCCGGTTCGTTTTGAGCCCCTGGCTCCCCACCAGCAGGAGGTTCACTTCACAATCAGTGAAGCAGGTCTGTAGGTGTCTATCTTTCTCTTTCCCTCTCTTTCCCTCCTCTCTCCATTTCTCTGTCCTATCCAACAACAACAGCAATAACAACGACAATAAACAAGGGCAACAAAAGGGGAAAAAAAACAACACTTAAATCACAAAAAGAATTATTTTACAAAGTGAGAAAGAGACCAGAGCAACACTCTTGGCATACATTGTGTTTGTGAGCAAACACTGCCTCATGTGCCTAAGTCCTATGCACTACCCACTGAACAACACCCCAGGCACACACCTTTGTTTTACAGAAGATGAAAGAAATTGTGCAAAAACTTTTTGGTCATGTACAACAGAGGGAGTGAAATGTATTTTTATTGCTGTGGAGAATGATCAAAGTCTTGTGCATATGTGATACAATCAATGAGTCTCCTCTATCTAACTTTTTAAATATTCTTTATATTTAGAGAGGGAGAAAACAATGATGCAAATGCACTGCTCTACCATCCCTGGAGATCCCTTTAGTGCTGATTATGGTATTCCCATGTGGTGCTGGGGATCAAATCCAGAATCTAACAAAATGGATAAGGTACCTCCTGGCTGACCTCTTAAATTTTTCAAAAATTATGTTGGTAAAATAGCTCACTTGGGTACAAACTGCTTTGCTATGTGCAAAACCCAGGTCTGAGTCCCCCCTACATTCAAGAAAGTTTTGGCCAAGTTCAATCCCCTGTCGGTCTCTCTCATACATATATCTATACTTTAAAATGTTTATTTAAAAAAAAGCTTGGTGCCATAATTTCTTTCACTCTCTGAATCTAATAATTTTCAAAAACTTCACTTATCTCCAATTAATTTATAAGAACTATGTATATATCCTCTTTCACCTTTTGAGTTGACAAATTTTATTATTATATTTTAAATTTTTATATTTATTTATTAATTCCCTTTTGTTGCCCTTGTTGTTTTATTGTTGTAGTTATTATTAATGTCATTGTTGTTGGATAGGACAGAGAGAAATGGAGAGAGGAGGGGAAGACAGAGAGTAAGACAGAAAGACAGACACCTGTAGACCTGCTTCACTGCTTGTGAAGCGACTCCCCTGCAGGTGGGGAGCCGGGGACTCGAACTGGGATCCTTATGCCCGTCCTTGCGCTTTGCACCACCTGCGCTTAACCCGCTGCGCTTCTGCCCAACTCCCCTATTTTTTATTTTTAACTCTGCTCAACTCTGGCTTATGATGGTGTGGAGCATTGAACCTGGGACCTTGGAACCTCAGGCATGAGAGTCTCTTTATGTAACCATTGTGTTATCTATCTCCCCACCCCAAATTTTATGGATTTAATAGCAAAGAATATACTCCATGTACACACAGATACAGTATACTGTAACTATACTTTACAGATTTTTTAAATTTGGTGTTGCAGAATTAGTCACTCAGTAAAACACACTATCAGATATACAAATGAACAAAATCAGTCTTTATGGTTATGCCAATCAGAAAATATATTTCATTTATTTATTTTTATTACAGAAATTGAAAGGAGAGGAGGAGACAGAGAAAGGGAGAGAGACAGAGAGATACCTGCAGCCCTGTTTCACCACTCATGAAGTTTTCCCCTGCATGTGGGGACAATGGGGTTGAACTTGGGCCTTTGCACACTGTAACATGTGTGCTTAACCAGTAGTGCCACCACCTGGCCCTAGAAAATATAAATTACCGGGGCTGGCCTATAGTGCAGCAGATTAAATGCACATGGTGCAGAGACCGGCATAAGGACCCCAGTTTGAGCCCCTGGCTCCACATCTACAGGGGGCTCACTTAATAAGTGGTGAAGCAGGCCTGCAGGTATTCATCTTTTTCTCCCCCTCTCTGTCTTCCTATCCTCTCAATTTCTCTCTGTCCTATCCAACATTAACGACAGCAATAATAACAACCATAACAGCAACAACAATGATAAATAAGGGCAATAAAAGTGAAAAAATGGCCTCTAGGAACAGTGGATCTGTGATGTAGGCACCAAGAGCCCTAGCCATAACCCTGGAGGCAAAAAACAAAAAAAGAAAATATAAATCACTGTGGTCTTAGAGGTGGCACAGAGGATAAAGCATTAAACTCTCAAGCATAAGGTTCTGAGTTCAGTCCCTGGCAGCACATATACCAGAGTGATGTCAGGTTCTTCATTACCTCCAATCTTTCATATATATATGAAAGAATATATAAATCACTATATACCACAACTTTTATGCTTAGAATTTGTTTTTCCTCCCACTTCAATTTTTTCACTCTCATACTAACAGCAAGAAATAGAGGGGCGACAAATGAATTAACGGATGTAATGGCAGAATTCCAAATCTGCATTTGATGTTTAAAGTATAAATGTCCTTAACAGTCAATCAAGAGGACTTAACAATTATTAACATCTATGCACCCAGTGAGAAGCCATCTAAATACATCCAACGTCTACTGAAAGAGCTACAGCAATATAGTAACAGCAACACAGTCATAGTAGGGGACTTTAACAACCCACTCTCTCAACTTGACAGATCATCCAGGCAGAAAATCAATAAAGACCTAAGGGAGCTAAATGAAGAGATAGATAAACTAGAACTATTGGACATTTGCAGAGTCATTCATCCCAAGAAACTGGAATACACATTTTACTCAAATCCACATAGGTCATTCTCAAGGACAGACCATATGTTAGGCCACAAAGACAGCATCAGCCAATTCAGAGCATTGAAATCATCCCAAGCATCTTCTCAGACCACAGTGGAATTAAGCTAACACTTACCAATCAACACAAGATTAGTAATAGTCCCAAAATGTGGAAGCTCAATAATACACTCCTTAACAACTTCTGGGTCAAAGAGGAAATAAAG
This sequence comes from Erinaceus europaeus, assembly GCF_950295315.1. Taxonomy (NCBI): domain Eukaryota; kingdom Metazoa; phylum Chordata; class Mammalia; order Eulipotyphla; family Erinaceidae; genus Erinaceus; species Erinaceus europaeus. The sequence goes on along the minus strand of NC_080173.1, from coordinate 77,248,313 downwards.
GAAGAAATCAAAATGTTTTGAGAGTTCAGCAAAAATGAAGACACAAGCTATCAAAATATTTGGGACACAGCTAAGGCAGTACTGAGAGGGAAGTTCATAGCATACAAGCACACATTAGGGAACAAGAAAAAGCACAAATAAACAGCCTGATTGCACACCTTAAAGACCTAGAAGAAGAGGAAGAAGAAGAAGAAGAAGAGGAGGAGGAGGAGGAGGAGGAGGAGGAGGAGGAGGAACCCTAAAGCAACCAGGACAGAAATCACTAAAGCTAGGGCAGAAATCAATAACATTGAAAATAAGAAAACCATACAAAAGATCAACAAAAGTAAATGTTGGTTCTTTGAAAGAGTGAACAAAATCGACAAACCTTTAGCCAGACTCACAAAACAAAAAAGGGAGAAGACCCAAATAAATTGGATAGTAAATGAAAGAGGAGATATCACAACAGACACTGCAGAAATTCAACATATCAACATGCGAAGCTTCTATGAACAACTATATGCCACCAAACTAGAGAACCTGGAAGAAATGGATGATTTCCTAGATACCTACCAACTTCCAAAAACTAAGTAAAGAGGAAGTAGATAACATGAACAGGCCCATCACAGCTAATGAAATTGAAACAGTTATCAAAAATCTCCCCAAAAATAAAAGTCCTGGACCAGATGGTTTTACAAATGAATTCTACAAAACCTTCAAAGAATAACTAATACTTCTACTTTTAAAAGTCTTCCAGAAGATTGAAGACACTGGAATACTCCCTGCCAGCTTCTATGAAGCCAACATCACTCAGATACCAAAGGCAGACAGGGACACAACCAAAAAAGAAAACTACAGACCAGTATCTCTGATGAACATAGACGCCAAAATACTGAACAAAATTCTAGCCAACCGGATACAGCAGTATATTAAAAAGATTGTTCATCATGACCAAGTGGAGTTTATCTCAGGCATGCAAGGTTGGTTTAATATACATAAATCAATCAATGTGATCCACCACATCAACAAAAGCAAGACCAAAAAACACATGATCATATCAATAGATGCAGAGAAAGCCTTTGAGAAAATACAACATCCCTTTATGATCAAAACACTACAAAAAATGGGAATAGATGGAAAATTCCTCAAGATAGTGGAGTCTATATATAACAAACCTACAGTCAACATCATACTCAATGGTGAAAAACTGGAAGCATTTCCCCTCAGATCAGGTACTAGACATGGCTGCCCACTATCACCATTACTATTCAACACAGTGTTGGAAGTTCTTGCCATAGCAATCAGGCAGGAACAAGGACTTAAAGGGATACAGATTGGAAGAGAAGAAGTCAAAATCTCCCTATTTGCAGATGACATCATAGTATACATAGAAAAACCTAAGGAATCCAGTAAGAAGCTTTTGGATATCATCAGGCAATACAGTAAGGTGTCAGACTACAAAATTAACATTCAAAAGTAGTGGTATTCCTCTATGCAAACACTAAGTTAGAAGAAGTTGAAATCCAGAAATCAATTCCTTTTACTATAGCAACGAAAACAATAAAATAGTTAGGAATAAACCTAACCAAAGAAGTGAAAGACTTGAATAACGAAAATTATGAGTCACTACTCAAGGAAATTGAAAAAGACACAAAGAAGTGGAAATATATTCCATGTTCACGGGCTGGAAGAATTAACATCATCAAAATGAATATACTGTGGTCCGGGAGGTGGTGCAGTGGATAGAGCATTGGATTCTCAACCATGAGGTCCTGAGTTCAATCCAAGGCAGCACGTGTACCAGAGTGATGATGTCTGGTTCTTTCTCTTCTTTCTGCCGGTCTTTCTCATGAATAAGTAAATTTTAAAAAAATGAGTATACTACCCAGAGCCATCTACAAATTTAATGCTATCCCTATCAAGATCCCAACCACATTTTTTAGGAGAATAGAACAAATGCCACAAATGTTTATCTGGAACCAGAAAAGACCTAGAGTTGCCAAAACAATCTTGAGAAAAAAGAACAGAACCAGAGGCATCACACTCCCAGATCTCAAATTGTATTATAGGGCTATTGTCATCACAACTGCTTGGTACTGGAACATGAATGGACATACTGACCAGTGGAATAGAATCGAGAGCCCAGAAGTAAGGCCCCACACCTATGGACAAAGGGGCCCAGACTATTCAATGGGGAAGGCAGAGTCTCTTCAACAAATGGTACTGGAAAAAATGGGTTAAAACATGCAGAAGAATGAAACTGAACTACTATGTTTCACTGAATACAAAAGTAAATTCCAAGTGGATCAAGGACTTGGATGTTAGACCACAAACTATCAGATACTTAGAGGAAAATACTAGCAAAACTCTTTTCCGCATAAATTTTAAAGACCTCTTCAATGAAACAAATCTAATTACATAGAAGACTAAGACAAGCATACATCTATGGGACTACATCAAATTAAAAAGCTTCTGCACAGCTAAAGAAACTACTACCCAAACCAAGAGACCCCTCACAGAATGGGAGAAGATCTTTACATGCCATATATCAGACAGGAGTTTAATAACCAGAATATATAAAGAATTTGCAAATCTCAACAATAAGACAACAAATAACCCCATCCAAAAATGGATGGAGGACATGGACAGAATATTCACCACAGAAGAGATCCAAAAGGCCGAGAAACACATGAAAAAATGCTCCAAGTCTCTGATTGTCAGAGAAATGCAAATAAAGACAACAATGAGATGTCACTTCACTCCTATGAGAATGTCATACATCAGAAAAGGTAACAGCAGCAAATGCTGAAGAGGGTGTGGAGTCAAAGGAACCTTCCTACACTGCTGGTGGGAATGTCAATTGGTCCAACCTCTGTGGAGAACAGTCTGGAGAACTCTCAGAAGGCTATAAATGGACCTATCCTATGATCCTGCAATTCTTCTCCTTGGTATATAGACTAAGGAACCCAACACACCCATCCAAAAAGATCTGTGTACACATATGTTCTTGGCAGCAGAATTTGTAATAGCCAAAACCTGGAAGCAACCCCGGTGTCCAATAACAGATGAGTGGCTGAGCAAGTTGTGGTCTATATATACAATGGAATACTACTCAGCTATAAAAAATGGTGACTTTACCGTTTTCAGCAGATCTTGGATGGACCTTGAAAAATTCTTGTTAAGTGAAATAAGTCAGAAACAGAAGGATGAATATGGGATGATCTCACTATCAGGCACAAGTTGAAAAGCAAGATCAGAAAAGAAAACACAAGTAGAACCTGAACTGGAATTGGCGTATTGCACCCAAGTAAAAGACTCTGGGATGGGTGGGTGGGGAGAATACAGATCCAAGAGGGATGACAAAGGACCTAGTGGGGGTCATATTGTTATATGGAAAACTGGGAAATGTTATGCATGTACAAACTATTGTATTTACTGTTGAATGTAAAACATTAATCCCCCAGTAAAGAAATAAAAAATGTCCCTAACAGCAATACTGTGTCCAGGAAAAAAGAAGGCATCTAAAAACAACAAGCACACAATGCTTATTTCAATTATAAGAGTCAATATCAGATAGAATTATTCTTACCAATATGGTGTTCCCACAAAAGAATTGGCAGGTGATGCCATGGAAGCAGATCCAAAGTCAGCAAGTTTCACCTGGCCTGGTTCTGTCAGAAGGATATTTCCAGCTTTGATATCTCTGGGTTTAAAGAGCACAGAAAATTATTCCTCTTTATTGCACTGTGTTGAAAACAATAAAAGAAAAATAGGGACAGAGCTAACAAAATAATTAAGTCCTATGCGGTTTAAATGGGATGAAAATTTAAAATCCAAAACATATAACAAAAAAGACAGAAATATGTATTAACATATAGCTGTAATTATCTAAAATATAAGACAAAAGAGCATTAACAACTAAAGATAAAAAATCAGGTAAGTGGAGAGCATAGTTCTATCCAAGTTCCTATAGATTCATACAAATAATGGTTTTAAAACAGAATTTGATTAGCTGACTACTCCATCATAACTTTAAGATTTGAGGGCAGGGATAGATAGTATAATGATTATGCAAAGAGACTCTCATGCTTGAGGCTCCAAAGTCCCAGGTTCAATCCCCTGCACCACCATAAGCCAGAACTGAGCAGTGCGATTTAAAAAAAAAAAAAAAAAAAAAATTGAGAGTATCTCATTTAAGGTAAAAGAAATGAACTTCACACAGTCCTTTAAAAAAGTTATGGGGGTGGGGGTTGGGCGGTAGCGCAGTGAGTTAAGCACACGTGGCGCAAGTGGACCAGCGGAAGTATCCGGGTTCCAGCCCTCAGCCCCCCACCTGCAGGGGAGTCGCTTCATAGGCGGTGAAGCAGGTCTGCAGGTGTCTATCTCTCCCCCTCTGTCTTCCCCTCCTCTCTCCATTTTTCTCTGTCCTATCCAAAAACAACATCAATAACAACGATAATAATAACCACAACAATGGTAAAAAAAACACAAAGAAAAAAAAAAAAACAGGGTAACAAAAGGGGAAAAATGGCCTCCAGGAGCAGTGGATTCGTGGCGAGCCCCGTAATAACCCTGGAGGCAAAAAAAAAAAAAATTAGTGGGAGCCGGGTAGTAGCACAGCGGGTTAAGCCCAGGTGGCGCAACGCAAGGACCAGCTTAAGGATCCGGGTTCCAGCCCCTGGCTCCCCACCTACAAGGGAGTTGCTTCATAAACAGTGAAGCAGGTCTGCAAGTGTCGATTTTTCTCTCCCCTTCTCTGCCTTCCCTGCCTCTCTCCATTTCTCTCTGTCCTATCCAACAACAACAACGACACAATAATAACTACAACAATAAAACAACATGGGCAACTAAAGGGAATAAATAAATAAATAAATAAATACAAAAAAAGTTATTAGTATGTGGTCTGGGAAGTGGCACAGTGGATAAAGTTTTGAACTCTCAACCTATGAGGTCCCAAGTTCGATCTCCAGTACCACATGTACCAGAGTGATGTCTGGTTCTTTCTCTTCTCCTATCCCTCTCATTAATAAATAAATAAAATGTTAAAAAAAGTTCCCTGTATCATTTCCAAAGCTTAGCATATTATCCTTAACTATGAAATAAAAACTAAAATACTAATTTAATTCAATGATCTCAAATTCACTTTCAGAGGTACTTTTCTAACTTAGGAAACATAACAATGCAAATTTAGATAATTATGGACACACACACACACGCCTTTTTGTTTATTTAGTTTTATTGCTACCAGGGTGTCCACCTATTGAATCCATATTTCCAACATCCATTTTAAAAAATTTATTTATTTTTTTTTCATTTTCCTCTTATTAGTCAGCACAGAGAAAAAAGGAAAGGGAAGGGCTGGCAGGGAGGAGAGTGAAAGAAAAACCTGCAGAGAGAGCTGCTTCCCACTTGTAAACCTTCCCCTCTCCCTGCAGATGCTGAGCAGGGCTCAAACCTGAGTCCTTGTGCATGATAATCTATATGCTCAACCAGGTGTACTCCCCTTCCTCTGAATATAATGTAATATTGCTGCCACTTTGAATCCACTGCTCCTGGCAGCCATTTTTTCCATTTTACTGGACAGGATAGGGAGAAATTGAGGGGTAGGGGACAACAGAGAGGAGGAGAGAAAGACAGACACCTGCAGACCTGCTTCACCACTTGTGAAGTGATCCCCCTGCAAGTGTGGAGCCAGGGGTTTGAACCTGGATTTCTGTGTGGGTCCTTACACTTTGTATCATGTGCACCACCACCTGAACCCCTGAAGATGTATTTTTTAAATGAGTACCATACCTACACTCACAAATGGAACATTTTAAGAAAAATCCACTATATTTCTAAGTACTTGTTATTTATTTATTTTTGGTCATCACCAGGGCTCACTGCTCTGGGACATTTTTTTCAGACAGAAAGAGAATGAGGGATAGAGGGAAAGACATCACAGAAGAAAGACTCCCTAGTGCAGTGAGTATTAGAGTCTCTGCATAATTATATCTGCCCCCGACCTAGATTTTAGATTCTAGTTCTAATTCAATTATTTAGGAGTGTGTGGAATTCTCTTGCACCTTATTGATCCCCTTCTAAAAAGGAAATTACTAACTCACAATAATTTCATTCTGTAGTTTAATATTTATCTCCTAGTTCATAAATATAATTAAAATGCCAATTTACTACAAAAATAGGCAAAAAGTATTAATGCTATAAATTCATTATAAAAATAAATGGTCTAATATTAAAGCTATCCATTATTAAAAATAATCAAGGACTAATTTTTTTTTTAAGAAATTTTTTTTCTTTAAGAACAACCTTAAGTAGCTTTTATTTATCAATGAAATAAGTGGTATCAGATTACCAAAACAACAAATCATCTAGGTTTAATTTTTAGTGTGATCTGTCTGGTTTTGTTAACTTAAAAGTCAGTTACAAATTATAGTATCAGTTTTGAAACTGTAAAAATAAAGACTACCACACAATCCCTAACTTAGCATTCTGCTAAGTAAATACATCTGTAATTAAATTTCCATCACAAATGTATAAAATACACAAAATGTACAAAGTCTAGCAGCATGTGTAGACAAAGTTTATTCCAAACAAAAAAAGATCAAGTATAACCAGTACGTTTTCTTTTAAGACACTGATAACCTACAAAACACTGAGTTTATAGGGTTCTATAAACTTTCTATTTGGCTATAAGTAACAAAAATTTAGAGATAGTAAGTCCACATGTTGATAAATGTAGTAAGCCAGTCTTCTGGTTAATATATAATAAATTTCAAAATGCTTACCTATGTATCATGGTATGAGAATGTAAGTAGGCTAATCCCTGCAGAGCACCATGTGTAATTGCTGCTATTTCCACTTCTTGTAAAGGTTTTTTGTGAACTTAAAATAAGAATTTGAAAAAAGTAAGTAATTGAAAATTATTATATAGAACACTCTTGCTAAAAAATTTAAAGCACATAAACCTAATATATGGAGCAAATTTTAAATTACTTTTACTTTTATTTTAACTAGAGCACTGCTCAACTCATTGGGGCCCAGACTGAATCTTGAGACTTCCAAGCCTCAGAGATTAAAGTCTTTTTTGCATATTCATTATGCTATTTCCTTGGCACCTTATAGTGCAGTTAAAAAAAACCTAACATTCACCAAGATGAATCTGCTTCCAAAGATAGTAAAACAAGACTACTAAAAATTGCAATGCCTATCAGTTATGAGTAGCTATCATAGTAAAAAGTTCATTTTTCTCTGACAACATAAAAATAATATATGGTCATAAAATAAAAGAGAAATTCTCCATTTATTCCACTTTTTCTCTCTTCCTTTCTCCCTCCCTCCTTTCCTTCCTTCCTTTTTTCCTGTGGTGCTGGAGTCTTGCACAAGAAGTTCCACTGCCCACAAACCAATCTAGTCTTTCTATTTCAGACACAAAGAGAAAGTCTCCACAGTAGTATTCTACCATCTGTGGTGCGTTCCCTGGTGTCAAATAGTCCCATATAATATAGGAGCTTTAATCCAGAGTTTTTCGCAAGGTAAGGCATGTATTCTACAAGGTAAGCTATCTCCTAGCCCAACAAATTTTCATTTATAACAGATAAAACAGATGCAGTAGAATGACAAAAATGCAACAACAACAAAAACACCTATTTTATATTACTATAAAATTTTAATAAGGGTAGTGAACACCATGCTGAGAATCAAGAAAAGGCTAAGGTTTTTAATCTTTCTGGAACATTTTTTGCATTACTTAGTATTAACATTATTTAAGGGCTTTTTAACTGAATTATCTTTCCCCCCAACCACCACCCACCCCAAGCTGGAGCAGTTGGCATGACCAATTTCAATGTTCCAAAACTGGTTTTTAATTCAAAGAGAGACTAAGAAACACAATACTAAAGCTTTCTCCAATACCACGTGCCACAAACGTGATGCTACAACTCAAACCTAGATTTTGTGCATGACAAGGCAATAGCCCTACATGAACAGTTATCTAGCCAGTTTTGAATAAACATTTCATTTTACAATTTCCCATCTCAATAATGAAAAGAAACCTACCTTCCAGTAAATCTGAAGCAGATCCTAAACAATATTCCATTACAAGCTATAATGGGAAGAAAATTACAAAAAGTATTAAGTACTAAAAAGATTCTATTTGATATCAAAGTCTCTCTGATCAAGAAGTTTAAAATAAGACAAATTTTATTTTACCTTAAAAAGCAAACATTTACATTATGTAGTCATCTGATACATGAATGTAAACAGTTATGTCAATGAAGAATTAATATTATATCATCATATAATCTCATATGCAAGATATATGTTTTATGCATAGTGACCATGAGAAGTTATAAAGGAACTATGTATTATTTATTTATTTTTGTATGATTTTTTTTAAGCATTTAAAAATGTATCTTTATTTATTGGATAGAGACAGCCGAAAATCGAGAGGGAAGGGTGTGACAGGGAGAGAGAGACAAGAGACACCTGCAGGACTACCTTGCCATTTTCAGAGCTTTTCCCCTGCAGGTGGGGATTGGGGGCTTGAACCCAGATCTTGGCACACTGTAATATGTGCACTCAACCAGAAATACCAGCACCTGACCCCCAAAATATATATTATTTTAGGATTAAACTATAATAGCAATACTGAAAATTGTCAGAAAGAATAGTTTCCATACGAGCAATAATTTAGGTTACCAGTTTCTTTTGAAGCAAACACAGAGAATCTCTTATGTACCATGAATTTAATATATATAACACCACTAATTAATGAGGTAGGCCATATAATTATTGTTTTACAGATGAAGAAAGCTGAGAACAGATAATATGCAAATGTAGCTGTTTCTTTTAACCACAGCCTTAAGAAGTACTACTACCACCAAAATCAGATGCACCAAACACTACTAATCTAAGTTCAATACACTAAAATTGTACCTAGCTATGGCTATTAAAATAGTTAATAAGTCAAAATTATTTCCTGGTTAAAGAAAATAGGGACTGGGGTGGGTGGGTGGTGGTGCACCTGGTTGAGCACACATGTTACAATGCACAAGGACCCAGGTTCCAGCCCCTGGTCCCCACCTGCAGGGGGAAAGCTTTGCAAGTGGTGAAGCAGGGCTGCAGATGTTTCTTTGTTGCGCTCCCTCATTATTTCCCCCCTTCCCTCTTGATTTCTGGCTGTCTCTATCCAATAAACAAGTAGATAATAAAAAAGTTTCAAAAAAAAAAGAAAGAAAGAAAATAAAAAAGAAAATCAGGACTGTCTCTTTAAAGGCAGTAATTACAGGGGCCTAGGTGGTGACACACCTGGTTACGTGCACACATTACAGTGCACAAGGACCTGGGTTGAGGCCCAGGTTAGCACATGCAAGGGGAAAAACTTCACAAACGGTAAAGCAGGGCTGCAGGTGTCTCTCTCCCTCTCTAGCTTCCCCACCCTCTCAATTTCTCTCTGTTCTATCAATTTAATTTATTTAATTAAATAAATTTTAAAAAATTTATAAGAAAAGGTAGTAATTATATATAGAGCATCATAGGATTACTAACTGGTAACAATGGGCAAAATTAATCTTCACTTCTTTTCATTTTATTTCATTTTTCTAAATACTATTTACTGAATAGAAACAAAAATCAGCAGAGGAGTTGGGGAGAGAAAGACACCTACAGCACTGTTTCATCACTTGTGAAGTTTTCCACCTACAGGTAGGGACCAGTGGCTTGAATCCTGGTACACTGTAATATGTGCGCTCAACCATTTATTTATTTTGTATAGAAACAGAGAAAAACTGAAAGGGACGGGGGAGACAGAGAGATACCTGTAGCACTGTTTCCTTCCTTGTGAAGCTCCCCCCTGCAGGTTGGGACCAGAGGCTTGAACCTGGGTCTCTGCTCACTGTAATGTATTTTTGCTATCAGGTGTGCCACTACCCAGTCCCTAATTTTCACTTAAAACAATGTGTCTCAATTTTCTATCTTCAGCTTATTCAGCTAAGGAATCACAATCAGTTCAAACTGCATCAAGATTCAATTAGATCTTTGTGGTTAAATAAATTGTACTGATATCAAAATGACTTACTTCCACTTTCTAGCAGTATGATTATTCATAGTATTTGAAAAACAATTTGTTGACAACACTGATAAATGTCAGGGAATATTTTACCAAATATTAAAAAGGTTAGCTAATCCCCGTAGATGTACTTGCAAAACTGCTACTACTCTAATTAACTAGGAGCTCTTAAAAATGCTGCATGGGGACCAGGAAGTGGTGTACTAGGTTAAGCACACAATATCAGTACAAGCACTGGGGTTCAAGACCACACTCCCTACCAGCAAGGACTTTCTCCTTGCTGCAGTGAAGTAAGTCTGTGAAGTAAGCAGTGAAGTAGGTCTGCAGGTATCTATCTTTCTTTCTATCATCATCTCCCCTCTCAATTTCTCTCTGTCCTATCAAATAATAATAATAATAATAATAAAAATAGCAAGGGAGAAGGGATAGATAGTGTAATGGTTATACAAAGAGATTCTTATGCCTGTGCCTCCAAAGTCCCAGGTTCAATCCCCGGCACCACCATAAACCAGAGCTGAGTAGTGCTCTGGTAAAAAAAAAAAAAAAAAAGGGGGGGTGGGGAGGGAGGGAAGGAAGAAAAGAAAAAGGAAAGACCAATCACTTGATCACTTGGAGGGAAGGATTCAAGTGCTGGCACTGAGCCCCAGTGGTAACCCTGGTGACCATTTTTAAAAAAAATGCTGTTCTTCCTTTATATGAAGTGATACTTTAGGGGGCAGGTGCTGGCACACTTGGTAAAGCAGAAATGTGCAAGGACTCATGTTCAAGCCCCTGGTCCCCTCCTGCAGGAGGAAGCTTCATGAGTGGTAAAGCACTGCAGTTGTCTCTTTCTCTCTTCAGCTCTGTCTCCCTCTCTCTCTTATAGATTTCTCTAACTACACAATAAATAAAAACATTTTAAAAATAGTATTTTAAAGTTGTTTTTTTGGCATGACTTTACACAACTATTTTGAGCTACTCAAATTAATTCTTTATCACAACCTGGAGTCAAGTGGTAGCACACCTAGTTGACTGTACATACTACAAATGCACAAGCACTGGGTTCAAGGTTCTGGTTCCCACATGCAGTGGGGGAAGCTATACAAGTGGTGAAGCAGTGCTGCAGGTGTCTCTCTCTGTCTTGATCTCCACTCCCATTCTCAATTTCTCTCTGCTTCAAATCAACCAATCAATAAATAAACAAAACAAAACAAAAAAACCCAGAACCAAATAGGGGGTGGGGCGGTGGTAGCTTATCAAGTTAAGTGCACATGGTGGGAAGCTCAAGGACTGGCGCAAAGGATCCTGGTTCAAGCCCCCAACTCCCCATCAGCAGGGGGTTTGCTTCACAAATGGAAGCAGATCTGCAGGTTTCTCTCTTTATCTCCCCCTCTCTGTCTTCCCCTCCTCTCTCAATTTCTCTCTGTCCTATCCAACAACAGCAACAACAATGGGAAAAAAAGATGGCTACCAGGAGCAGTGGATTCCTGGTGCAGGCAGTAAGCCCCAGCAGTAACCCTGGAGGCAAGGAAAAAAAAAAAAAACACAACCAAATGAAACCTAGTAAAATGAGAGCAAGTACCTACCCATGCTGTGTGCTCACGTAAGTAACAGCCTTTGTATTCTATACTGTTGGGATGTTTTATTCTTTGTAGAAACTTGACTTCTTTAATAATATCCTGCCATTTCTGTGGGGAGAAAATAGAAGCAAACCGTTATGAATAGTTGCTTTTCCTTAGAATATTCTAAAAGAAAACAGGTAATCTCTAAAGAAGGTATAACAAGAACATACAACTTTATTTGTGATATTTAAAGGTCAAAATTAAAAAATAAAGTATTTATATAATCTACAAATCAATTATATAATCGATTATATTATTTTAAAGGTAGGACAAATTTTAGTTTTAAAAAATTTATCATCAGTGAGAGGGTGGTAGTTTACCATGTACAAGGACCCAGCTTCAAACCTTCAGAATCCATTTGCAGGGAGGGGCTTGAAGCTATGTATGGGCACATGGTAATACACTCTACTGGGTAGACCACCACCTGTATTTATAGCTTTTCTGATGTATAAAGTACATGACATAAACTTTGTCTGTTGTGTTTTTGGATTATATCTATCAAATGTTAAGGTTGTTTTGTTTAGTTACTCAAATGAGTAACTAAAATAAATGTTTAAATGCATACCATTTAAACTATAGCTAAACTATTATTAGTTACACAGGAAAGTCTATGAGAAAAAAAAATTTCTAAATATTTTACCAAAAGATTCAAACTTATCAAGAAATACAGATTAAATTTTTGGTCATGACAGCCTCAAACACTAAGGACATATGCTAAACATAGATAATATTAAGAAGCAATCAGGGAACTCTAAGCATATATTCCTTTGAATTTCTGTCAGAAGTTTATATAAGATATGAAAAATAGAGATGCTAAATTAAAGGGGTTAGGATATAATCCAGTAGAACATTAGCACTAACTTATTCCATGGCAGCACCACATAAAAATACATAGAAAAGATTTAACAGTGATCATTTCAATGGTGTTACCATATCCATAGTCTAACCATCATAAAATGGATTTACCATAAAGATGTACCAGTGATGCACCTGGTGGAGCACACATGTCCCCATGCTCAAGTCCCCAGATTCAAATCCCCACCTGCAGAAGAGAAGCTTCACTCACAGTGAAGCAGTGCTACAGATGTCTGTCTGTCTATCTCTCCCTGTCCCTCTATTGCCCCTTCTCTCAATTTCTCTGTCTCTAGGAAGAAGAGAAGGAAGGAGGGAGGAAGAAAAGAGGAAAAAAGGGGGAAATGGCTAAGCAATGCATCTATCATGCAGACACTGAGTCCCAACAATAACTCAGGCATCAAAAAATAAATAAATAAATAAAATGAAATAAAACAGAAAGAAGTAGGGCCAGGAAAATGATTCAGTAGTAATGTGTATGTATGTGTAAGACCCTGGTTTCAATCTCCAGCACCACAAAAACAATTCATAAAAAAATGTATAGTCAAATGCATGCTATTTAAGTTTACACTTTTAGAAAGTAAGTGGTAAAATAACAAAGATATTAAACATTAAAAATGATATATTAAACCACAATTCAAATAAATAAATAAATAAAAGCAGAAGTACAAGTTGAAAGCCTCAGGGGGGATGCCAGTAGTTATGCTCATGGCTTTTGGTACAAGTTAAAGGGTACATTTGACTTGTGAAAGAAAATTCAATGAAATAAACAATACTGTGCATTTGTATGTATGCTTAAACATACATAGAATTCATGTTAGATCAATGTTTAAATATGGATAAGAATGCATGTATTCCACCTACCTCAGTAGACTGTTTTCCACTATAAGACATTTTCTTGATAGCCACCACTTCATTGGTACGCACATCTCGTGCCTAAAGAAACAGAAAGAACCACTGAAAAAAATCAACAGATTATAACACACTAAGAAGTGGACAATTTTCTAGCTAAAAAATAATAAAACAAAATAATAAAAATGGTCTAAAGGAAATGTGAGTTAAGAAAAACAATGGTAGTTTATTAGAACAAATGCCAAAGAATCATCTTTAAAATAATCTTGGGGAAGAGGGAGGGCAGGTGGTGGCACACTCAACAGAGCACCCACATTACCATGTGGAAGGACCAGGATTCAAGCCCATGGTCCCTACCTGCAGGGAGGAAGCTTCACAAGAAGTGAAACAGTGCTGTAGGTCTCTTTCTTTCTCTCTCCTCATCTCTCAATTTCTCTATCTCCTATCAAATAAAAGAATAAAAAATAATAAAATAATAAACTTTAGAGGCTGGGTGGTAGCACATCCTGCAGAGTGCACAAATCACCATGTGTGAAGACTCAATTTCAAGTTACCCCTCTCTCAGTCCCACAACTGAGAAGCTTCAAACACTGAAGCAGTGCTTCAGGTTTCTCCCCTTTTCTCCCTCTCCCTCTATGAGAGAGGGAAAGAGGGAGAGCATGTGTGTACGTGTAATGGTGTACTTGTGCATGCACCAAGCCCCAACAATAAAACTGGTGGCAATAATAATAATGATAATGATAATCTTCAGTAAAATAGTTTTACAGGGTTGGTGTATTGCACCAAAGTAAAGGACTCTGGGGTGGGTGGGGGTGAAGGGTCAGGTCCTGGAACATGATGCCAAGACTTAGAGGGAGTAGAACTGTTATGTGAAAAATTGAGAAATATTATGTACAAACTAGTATATTTTATTTACTGTATGTCTTTGTTGACTGTAAATCATAAATCCCCCAATATGGTAAATGACAACAAAAAATACTATTTCTTTTGGACAAAGTATACTATAATCACAGTTATGTGTAAGCTCCTGACAGTAGGAAAGCATTCCATAATTTGTCACATTTTTAAAAAGTCAAGGGGAAAGATAAACTGCTATATCCCTAAGAAATACAATAGGCATAATTTAAAGTATATTCAATTACAACAAAGCCAAACTCTTAGAAAATCCAAATTAGAAAGATAATTGCTAGGGGGCCAGGTGGTGGCATACCAGGTAAAATGTACATAGTATGTTCAAGGACCCATGTAAGGAAGGATCCAGGTTTGAGTCCTCACTCCCTACCTGCTGCAGGGGAGTTGCTTTGCAAGCAGTGAAGCAGGTCTGCAGGTGTCTATCTTTCTCTCCCCCTCTCTGTCTTCTTCTCCCATCTCAATTTCTATCTGTCCTATTGAATTAAAAAAAAAAAAAGGCAGCCAAGAGCAGTGTATTTATAGTCTCGTCAATAACCCTGGAGGCAAAAGATAATAAACAAACAATATAAAAGTCTTAAAAAAAAAAGTAATTCCTCAACATGATAAATCATGTCTACCATAAACAACTGCTAATCAGGAATAAATTAAAATCCTACCACAACTAGTAAAATATGTAACAGGAATACCAGTTAACTCTGCAGAGGAACCAAACTCATTTGTTAAAATTATAGTAAATACATTAAGCAGACCCTCACTTAGAAAAAAAAAAAAAGCTCCGGGGGAGTGGAGGGGGGTAGTAGTGCACTAGATAAAGTGCACAGAGTACAAAGCACAATAACATGCATAAGGATCCCAATTTGAGCCCCCACAAAGATTCAGGTTTGAGGCCCCGCTCTCCACTTGCAGGGGGGGATCGTTTCACAGGTAATAAAGCAGGTCTGCTGGAGTCTATTTTTCTCTCCCTTCCTCTCTCAATTTATTTTTGTCTTATCCAATAAAGCAGAAAAAATGGCCTCCAGAAGCAATGGATTCATAATGCTGGCACCAAGCCCCAGCAATAACCAAAGTAAAGCAAAAAATAAATTATATATATAAATATAATAATATTATTTGAAGGAAGGAAGGAAGGAAGGGGGAGAGAGAGAGAGAGAGAGAAAGAAAGAAAGAAAGAAAGAAAGAAAGAAAGAAAGAAAGAAAGAAAGAGAAAGAAAGAAAGAAAAGAAAGAAAGAGACTAGCTACCAGGTCTGGACAGGGATGAACTTTGGGTCAAGTCCCTATTCTCTACCTGTGGGAGAAGGGGGGATTCATAAATGTTGGAGCAGTGCTACAGGTGTTTCTCTCCATACCCTTTTGACACTCAACTTATATATATATATAATAAAAAACACACCATACTCCTGATATGATAGGAGAAGATGACCAGAGGGCTCTGAGTTCCAACTCCATTCGGAAGTAGGAGAGACATAGAAATGAAGAGAAGGCAGGACCATAGGGGGGAAAAAAATGGCAGGGGGAATTATAGACTGTTATAGAAATATAGTCAGTACAAATCAGCAACCTTGTGAGAACTGCTATAGCTTCCAATGGAGAAGAGAGGGATACAGAAACTCTGGTGGTGGGAACAGTACAGAATTATACCCCTATTAACTTATAATTTTGTAAATCAATACTAAGTCAGTAATAAGAAAAAAATGGCTCTACACTTGCAGGGGGAAAGCTTCACAAGTGGTGAAGCAGGGAAAGATGGAGTCAAGTTTAAGTTGTGCACTCACTTGAGCCCCAGTGATAACACTGGTGGCAAAGTAAATGAATAAACAACTACAAAATATTTTAAGTAACATCAGTGAAATGACCAGTACCATCTCAAATCATCTGTAAAATAACTGATTTTCAGTTGAGACTAATGAGTTCCTAAAGGTAAATGTTTTATAAGATAATGGTTGTAAAAGTAATCTAAAACGATACAGTATCTTATTCACCAAATCTTAAAGACATAAAATGTGTATAATCATTAAACTTAAAACAAATTAATCTTTATTTATTGGATAGAGACAAATAGAAACTGAGAGGCGAGGGGGAGACAGAAAGACACCTACAGACCTGCTTTACCAATTGCAAAGCTTTCCCTTTGCAGGTGGGGACCAGGGGCTCTAACCTGGGTCCTTGCAAATTGTAACATATGCATTCAGCCAGGTGAGCTACCTACCACCCGGCCCCCCCATATGATAATTTTTCAATAGTCTTTTTTTTTTCTTTTTTAAGAAAACCAAAAGACATTAAGTGTATCCTAGAAAAACTAATGGCATTCTAATTGTAACAGTGGATTGGTTAATGGAAATTTGCATAGTGGGGCAGGGAATGGCGGTGCACCTGGTTAGCACACGTTACAATGCACAAGGACTCAGGTTCTAGGCCTGGCCCCCACCTGCAGGGAGAAAGCTTTGCGAGTAGTGAAGCAGTGCTGCAGCTGTCTCTCTTTTTGTCTCCCTCCTCTCAATTTCTGGCTGTCTCTAGCCAATAAATAAATAAAGATGGGGGTTGGGTGGTGGCATACTGGGTTAAGTACACATAGTATGAAGCACAAGGATCACAATTAGAGCCCCTGGTTCCCCAACTGCATGGGGAGGGGGGTGTCACTTCACAAGTGGTGAAGTTGGTCTGCAGGTGTTTATTTTTCTCTCTCTCCCCCACCTCAATTTCTCTGGTGCAGTAGATTTGTAGTGCTGACACCAAGCACCAGCAATAACCTGAGGCAAAATAAACAAAAAATATAATTTTAAAAAAAAGAAAGAAATTTGCACTGATTATTATAATGGGTCGATCAGATGTGTTCATATAGTCTTGCTTGGATATGAATTCAATTTCTAAACTGTTTTCTATCTGTGAGTCCCATGCTTTAATCAACAGATATAGACAGCTAAAGTCTTTTCTATCCATCTTAATGTATGAAATCCAATGACTTACTATATTCACAGGTGTGTGCAATCATCATTATAATTTTAGAACCTTTGTTAATCCTAAGAAAAAACTTTAGACTGGTCAGTTAAAAATAATTAAAATGGGGTTGGGCCGTAGCACAGCGGGTTAAGCACAAATGGTGTGAAACTCGAGGACAGGCGTAAGGATCCCGATTCGAGCCTCCAGCTCCCCACCTGCATGGGAGTTGCTTCACAAGAGGTGAAGCAGATATGCAAGTGTCTTATCTTTCTCCCCATCTTTTTCTTCCCCTCCTTTCTCCATTTGTCTGTTCTATCCAGCAACAACATCAATAACAATAACCATAACAATGATAAAAAACAAGGGCAACAAAAAAGGAAAATAAATAAATAAATAAATAAAATATTTTTAAAAATAGTTAAAATGTGGGAATAGTATGCCTCAGGTTCCTGGCTGGAATACTAGAGTGCTGCTCTGACTTCTTTCTTGCTCGCTCTCTCCTCACCTCTCTTTATTTAATATTTTTATTTATTTATTTATTATTGGATAGAGACAGAGAAGTTGAGAGGAGAGTGGGAGATAGAGGAGGAGAGAAAGAAAGACACCTGCAACCCTGCTTCACGACTCATGAAGCTTTCCTCCACTTCTAACTTCCTAATTTGAAAAAAGTAGAAGTAAATTGCGAAGCACAAGGACCTCTGTAAGGATCCTGGTTTGAGCCCCCAGCTCCCCCCCTGCAGGGGGTCACTTCACAGGCGGTGAAGCAAGTCTGCAGGTGTCTATCTTTCTCTCCCCATCTTCCCCTCCTCTCTCCATTTCTCTCTGTCCTATCTAACAACGATGACATCAGTAACAACAATAAAAAACAACGGCAACAAAAGGGAAAATAAGTAAATATATAAAATAAAATTTTTTTAAAAAAGTAAATAAAAATGGCAAATTAAAAAAAATTTAATATTTCTTTTCCCTTTTGTTGTCCTTGTATCATTGTTGTGGTTATTATTGTTGTTGTAACTGATGTCATTGTTGTTGGATAGGACAGAGAGAAATGGAAAGAGATGGGGAAGACAGAGAGGGGGAGAGAAGGACAGACACCTGCAGACCTGCTTCACAGCTTGTGAGGCAACCCCCCTGCATGTGGGGAGTCGAGGGCTTGACCCAGGATCCTTATGCTGGTCCTTGTGCTTTGCACCATGTGCATTTAACCCTCTGCGCTACCACCCAACCCCCTAAAATGGTGAATTTTATGCTGAGTGTTTTACCACAATACTTATTTCTCCATTTTTAAAAAAATAACAGGTAAAGAAACTTCATTCTGTTTTGTTTTGGAAAGGTGATTCATTTTTTTAGATCACTTTTTAGGGGAAATGCTGATTTACAAGATTGCTTTTGTCATGTGTAGCTTCTTATCTCTCCAGGGTAGGTTTCACCTTCCTCTACAAGACTCTTATCTCTCAGATTTGCTATCATAGGCCAATAAGTTAAGGTTTATTATAGCTCATCAAGGGACTCAGAAAAGGGAGGCTAAGGAACTAGTGCCTGGATGTAAAGGAGAATGACTCTGCTGAAGGTTGAAGGGTAGGGACATCTATCTTGGGGAAATGTATCTGTGACGACAGTTCCATTTATAACTTTTGATCCATTTTAAATAAAAATTTGCCAGAAAGAGAAGAGACATCACAACACAGCTACACCTTTGTGAAGCTTCCCTTTTGCACGGTGCTCCCATGTGGTGGCCAGGGACTCAAACCTGGGTTCTTGTGTATGGTAATCTGTATTCTACTGGGTGAGCTACTTCCCAGTATGCTCAATCATACTTTTAATTATTGAAAGTTTGATTTTAAAGAAGATATGCCAAATTTAACAAATACCTTGGGTTAAAACCTGAAAGTGGAGGGGAAAAAAAGAAGCCTAAAAAAAGTAGTATAACTGGGTAAAGCACCTGACCTGTGAGTATAAGGTCTCAATCAAGTCTGATTATACACAAAATTTTTATTTGCTTTTTACAGACCAGAAGGTGGCATAGTGGGTAAAGCACTAGACTTCCAAGTATGATGTACTGAGTCCCGTCCCCAGCACCGCATGTGCCAGTGGTGCTCTGGTGTTCTCTCTCTTTCTCTCTCTCTCTCATAAATGAAAAATCCTTTTTTAAAATTCTTTTAAAAAGAGTTTATTTACTTATTCATGAGAAAAATTAAAAAAAAATTTTTAATGAAAATCTCCCCACTAGCTCTAGGGGAACCACAGAGATGGCTCAGTGGTAGAATGGATATTTTGTATGCACAAAGCTCCAGATTTAATTCCTGGCACCACATATAATTCCTAGTCTTGGGCCCGGCCCCCTCATACAATAAACAAATCTTTTAAGAAACTATATTTAAATGGTAAAAAAAATCGGGCAGTGAGTGACAAGGCAAAAGAAAACCAAATTATTTAACATCCTACAAACACAAAATGTATTAAAGATTTGATGAGGCCTGAAATCATAGAAAAACAAACAAACAAAAAAACAGGGAGTTGGGCGGTAGCGCAGCGGGTTAAGCACAGGTGGCGCCAAGCGCAAGGACCAGCGTTAAGGATCCCAGTTTAAGCCCCCGGCTCCCCACCTGCAGAGGAATTGCTTCACAAGCAGTGAAGCAGGTCTGCAGGTGTGTCTATCTTTCTTTCCCCCCTCTCTGTCTTCCCCTCCTCTCTCCATTTCTTTGTCCTACCCAACAACAACATCAATAACAACAACAATAATACAACAAGAGCAACAAAAAAAGGATAAATATTAAAAAAAAAGAAAGAAAAAAAACATAAGAAAATATAAGGTTCTCTTTGACAGCTGCCTTAGAGATATCTATGAGGACATGGGGGTTCCAATTCAAACAGCAAGCAAAACAAAAGCAAAAAAGTAAACAAAATAGGATTATATCAAACTACAGCACAATTAGTGGGAGGAGAAAACAAACATTCCATGGCTGGAAAGACGGCCTAGAGATACAGAAGAGGCCGTACCATGTGTGTAAGGTCCAGTATGTGATCCCTAACAATGCATATACTGGGATGTTGCTCTAAGTTTTGCTTTGTTTTGTCCTCTCCCTATAGCACTAATAAACATTTTTTAAAATATATTTTATTTATTTATTAATGACAGGGATAGGAGGAGAGAGAGAGAGAGAGAACCAGACATTACTCTGGTACATATGCTGCCAGGATTGAACTGATGACCCTCACACTTGAGAGTCCAGTGTTTTATCTCCTGTGCCACCTCCTGGAGCACAAACATTTTTTCCCTGCCCTCCGCCCCCAAACAAACTTTTTTTTAAAAAAAAGGTGTCTGGGAATGTTGGGCGGTAGCACAGCGGGTCCAGTGCACATGCGAGAAGCGCAAAGACCAGAGTACTGATCCCTGTTTGAGCCTCCACCTCCCCACCTGCAGGGTGGTTGCTTCACAAGTGGTGAAGCAGGTTTGCAGGTGTCTATCTGTCTCTCCCCCTCTGTCTTCCCCATCTCTCTTGATTTATCTCTGTCCTATCCAACAACAACAGTAATAACAAGTGGAACAAAAATGGGAAAAATAGCCTCTACGAGCAATGGATTCATAGTGCAGGCCCCAGGCCCCAGAAATAACCCAGAAGCAAAAAAAAGGCATCTAGGAAAACCTCAACTTTGCTTATCATCAGAGATATGCAAATTAAAACCAAACTGAGATTCCAGTTCTCACCAGTGAGAATGGCCTACATCAACAAACCAGAAAATGTTAAGTGTTGGCAAGGATATGAAATAGGAGCTGTTATACAGCTGGTGGGAATGCAATTTGGTGTCACCACCATACCTTATGATCCAGCGATACTACCCTTAAGCATTTACCCAAAAGTCATGAAAATACAAAATCAAAGGGACATAAGCACACCCTGTTTATAGCTGCATTATTTACAATAGCCAAAATACAGAAGTGATCTAAAGTCCCATTGACAGATAATTTAAAAAGCTAGGGAAATAAATCCTTTAAAGTACTATTCTGCAATTTAAAAACATGCTGTTGTGGCCTGGAAGGTGGCATAGTGGATAAAGCATTAGATTCTCAAGCATGAGGTCCTGAGTTAGATCCCGGCAGCACTTGTACCAGAGTGATGTCTGGTTCTTTCTCTCTCTCCTACCTTTCTAATAAATAAATAATTAAAAAATAAAAATAAAAAGATGCTACTGTGCCCTTCAGGACAAAATGGATGGAACTAAAGCTAATTATATTTAATGAAGTAAGGAGAAGAAAGACAATTACAGATGCTTTCACTTATAAATGGAATATAGAGGCTTGAAACTCATGAACTTTCAAAGATAAAAGTAGCCAGCCTGTCTCTTTAAGACGTTGTGAATTATTAGTTACAGGGTGTGGGAGGATAGAGGGCGACACCTGCAGTCATACCTCACTGCTCATGAAGTTTCTCCCCTGCAAGTGGAGTCGGGGTTTGAACCTGGGTCCTTGCACATGGTAATGTGTGTGTTCAACCAGGTGTGCCACCGCCTGGCCCCCTGAACATACTTTTAACATACCATCCAAAAACAGCATGCTTTTATTTAGTCATAGTAGCTGAAAAATTTGTTCATACAAATTCTGAAGGAGCTCTTATAGTGAAAATATTGCTTGATATTATAATGATGGATACTATGTTCTGTACCTACCAGATCAGTGCTGTGGCTTGTCACTCTCTATTTTATGTGAAACTCTATCACATATGTAATAAATGCCTTAATAACCCCTAAACATGAAATTTAAAACAAAATAACATTATTTCTGATTTTTGCCAATAATCTACAGAAGCTCAATTATTAAAACATATTTCATATTATCCACCTGTGTTTATATGAGTAACTATAAAATGTACTGTGTATTGTGGCATATTTACTTCTTTCTGTTGTTTTTTATTCTGTCTAGATATTAAGTGAACACTCATCTGACATTAGGCCTTTAATACTTACAAAGTATACTGCTCCAAAGCTTCCATGGCCAATTTCTCTGAGGTCTGTGAAGAGCTTCTCTGGATCTTCTTTGAAGAAGAGCTCTGCAATTTCAGGGTCCTTCAGGCTGCCTGCTCGGTTAGTTGATGGCATCCTGTTTGGCAGTCAGCTGTCTGGTTCTAATTTTATACTGCTACCCCAATCCTTGGTTCATCTGTATGAATGAAGCCACGATGACATAAACTGTTGAAATAATAATTTTTAAAAGTCAAAAAAAAATCAAAGACGCTACAGATTATTAATATAAGATTATTTTCTGAAAGCATACAAAATTATCTCAAGTCTAAAATTTCACTAAGAAGGAAGTACAGTCTACTAGCATAATAGTTTCTAAACTTGGCTTATCACAATCACTTGTGCTTTCAAAAACAAGAAAGATGGTCTGGGGAGAGAGGACAGTGGTCATGAGAGAAGAGGAAAAGAAAAAAAGTCCAGTATACACAGTGTGTAAGTAGTTACAACAGGTATGTACTTTTTTTTTTTTGCCTCCATGATTATTGTTGAGGCTTGGTGCCTGCTCCCAGAGGCCATTTTTCCCATTTTGTTGTTATTGTTGTTGGATAGGACAGAGAGAACTTATGAGAGGAGGAGAAGACAGAGAGGAAGCGAGAAAGATAGACACCTGCAGACCTGCTTCACTACTTGTGAAGCGACCTCCCTGCAGGTGGGAAGCCAGAGGCTCGAACTAGCATCCTTATGGCAGCCATGCGCTATTTCCCGGCCCCCAGGTATGTACTTCTAAAACATTACATAGATCTCTATATTTTAGGGGCTGGGTAGTGGTGCACCTAATTCCATTGATAACTCTGGTGGCAATAAAAATAATAATAAGCAAAAAATATTATTAAAATTCTATAAATAAGAAGTGAAAGACAATTACCGAATGGTTTTATTCATATGTGGAGTATACATAACTGAAATAAGCTTGTAGATAATAATACCAGTAATAATCAAACTGATTAAATGGACTTTGAAAATTATGGTGGTTACCAGAAGGAAGGGGGGATTAAAAGGTTTTGATTTGGTATAATGTCACAGGAACTTTGGTGGTGGTTTGGGTGAGCTCTACACACACAAACATCTGTATATATTCCTAAAAAGTTTATAATATTGTGAACTAACCCTAAGTCAATAAATAAAAATTATAATGCAGTAAACAAAAGAGATCAAAAAACACAAATTTAAAAACATATGTAACTACTCAAGATGTTCCTATAGTGTTTCTAACAAGGAAGTTTCCCATCTATTAATGATCTGAAAATGGATCAAAGAAGTATTTCTTTTCCTTTTAGATACTATATGCCCACATTTAACTCTAACAGGCATTCCAAAGAAAAATGCAACAGAAGTAATAAAATCCTTCATAAACCCAACTCATACAAAAATACTATTTTAATCGTATCTGTTTATGTGATGGCTGGGGTGGGGGCCATACCTAGGCTTCGTGTATGAGTGATTTCTCAGCCCCACACCACTTTTTCCCCTATTCACAAATTCAGAAAGAAAAGAGATACACAACACTAAAGCTCTTTCCTCCATGGCCACAGCACCTGTCATAAGGTGTCAGAGGTCAAACATAGAATACACACATGGTGAAGCATGTGCCCTACCCAGTGAGCTATTCTCTAGCCTTCAAATCTGTTTCATTAAATAAATCATTACATACAAATAGCCAGTAAATTCCTGGTGGCTCTATCAATTCCTTTATGTCAGATTACTTCTTTTCTAAAAGGTTGTAATAATTAACATACTTCAGAACCTGGGTCTTTGAATAAAAATGCTTAGTTATGAGTCCTGGCAATACTAATTGTGAGTTGTGAACTTGGCTAACTTAATTTTTAATAAGTAAAGTATAAACAACTGGGTTAGGGAGACAGTATAATTGTTATGCAAAAGACTTTCATGCCTAAGGCTCCAAGCTCCCAGGTTCAATCCTCAGCACCACCATAAGCCAGGGCTCAGCAGTGCTCTGGTTTTTCAGTGTCTCCCTCTCTGACTCTCTCATTAAAATAAAATTCTAAAATTAGGGGCCAGGAGGTGGCGCACTTTGTTAAGAACACACATTACAATGCATGAGGACAGGGGTTTAAGCCCCCATCCCCATCTGCAGGGGGGAAAGTGTTGTGAGTGGTGAAGCAGGGCTACAGGTGTCTCTCTCTTTTCCTATCTTCTCCTTCCCTGTCAATTTCTCTGTCTCTATCCAATAGTAAAGAAAGAAAGATAATAATAATAAAAAAAAACACTGTAGGCATTACATTAAATATCAGTTTGTTTAAGTTCAACAGTTTTTAAAAAATATTTATTCCCCCACACCTATGGACATCTAATCTTTGACAAAGGGGCCCAGACTATTCAATGGGGAAAGCAGAATCTCTTCAACAAATGGTGTTGGAAACAATGGGTTGAAACATGCAGAAGAATGAAACTGAATCACTCTATTTCACCGAATACAAAAGTAAATTCCAAGTGGATCAAGGACTTGGATGTTAGACCAGAAACTATCAAATACTTAGAGGAAAATATTGGCAGAACTCTTTTCCACATAAATTTTAAAGACATTTTCAATGAAACAAATCCAATTACAAAGAAGACTAAGGCAAGTATAAACCTATGGGACTACATCACATTAAAAAGCTTCTTCACAGCAAAAGAAACCACTACCCAAACCAAGAGACTCCTCACAGAATGGGAGAAGATCTTTACATGTCATACATCAGGTAAGAGTTTAATAACCAACATATATAAAGAACTTGCCAGACTCAACAACAAGACAACAAATAACCCCATCCAAAAATGGGGGGAGGACTTGGACAGAATATTCACCACAGAAGAGATCCAAAAGGCCGAGAAACACATGAAAAAATGTTCCAAGTCTCTGATTGTCAGAGAAATGCAAATCAAGACAACAATGAGATATCACTTCATTCCTGTGAGAATGTCATACATCAGAAAAGGTAACAGCAGCAAATGCTGGAGAGGGTGTGGGGTCAAAGGAACCCTCCTACACTGCTGGTGGGAATGTCAATTGGTCCAACCTCTGTGGAGAACAGTCTGGAGAACTCTCAGAAGGCTAGAAATGGACCTACCCTATGATCCTGCAATTCCTCTCCTGGGGATATATCCTAAGGAACCCAACACATCCATCCAAAAAGATTTGTGTACACATATGTTTTTGACAGCACAATTTGTAATAGCCAAAACCTGGAAACAACCCAGGTGTCCAACAACAGATGAGTGGCTGAGCAAGTTGTGGTCTATATACACAATGGAATACTACTCAGCTGTAAAAAATGGTGACTTCACCGTTTTCAGCCGATCTTGGATGGACCTTGAAAAATTCATGTTGAGTGAAATAAGTCAGAAACAGAAGGATGAATATGGGATGATCTCACTCTCAGGCAGAAGTTGAAAAACAAGATCAGAAAAGAAAACACAAGTAGAACCTGAGATGGAATTGGCGTATTGCACCCAAGTAAAAGACTCTGGGGTGGGTGGGTGGGGAGAATACAGGTCCATGAAGGATGATAAATGACACAGTGGGGGTTGTATTGTTAAATGGGAAATTGGGGAATGTTATGCATGTACAAACTATTGTATTAACTGTTGAATGTAAAACATTAATTCCCCAATAAAGAAATAAATTAAAAAATATATTTACTCCCTTTTTTGTTGCCCTTGTTGTTTTACTGTTGTAATTATTATTGTTGTTGTTACTGATGTCGTTGTTGTTGGATAGGACAGAGAGAGATGGAGAGAGGAGGGGAAGACAGAGAGGGCGAGAGAAAGACAGACACTTGCAGACCTGCTTCACCGCTTGTGAAGGGACTCCCCTGCAGGTGGGAAGCCGGGGGCTCGAACTGGAATCCTTAAGCCAGTCCTTGCACTTTGCACCACTTGCGCTTAACACACTGCACTACTGTCCAACTCCCATAAATTCAACAGTTAAAAAAAAAAAACTTCCAAACAGCAGCCAGGATGGTGGTCTTACATGAACAAGGTCTTGAGTTTGATTCCCAGCATCATATGAGTCAAAGCAGTACTCTGGTTCTTTCTCCTCTCTTACTTTATCATTAATAAGTACTCACAAATTGATTTGACTGACTCCTAAAGTAAAATAAAACTACTTACCTATTCATATACCCTTTATACCAGGAAAAAGTCTTTGGTGTAACTTAAAACCTTATTATAAGTATTGTTTTAGTGGTCCAGGAGTTAGAGTAGCAGATAAAGCACTGGATTCTCAAGCATGAGGTCTTGAGTTCAATCCCCAGCAGCACATGTACCAAAGTAATAATATCTGGTTCTTTTTCTCTCTCTTCTATCTTTATCATTAACAAGTAAAATCTTTTAAAAAATAAATTAAATAAAAATAATTTGTATCTGGAGTAGAACTCAAATTTAGTGATAAGAGAACAAATCAAAAATTTTAAGAAATCATTTTTAAATGAGATAATAATCTGAACAGAGGGAGTCAGATGGTAGCACAGCAGGTTAAGTGCACATGACATAAAGCACAAAGACCAGCATAAGGATCCCAGTTCAAGCCCCCAGCTCCCCACCTGCAGGTGAGTTGCTTCACAAGAGGTGAGGCAGGTCTACAGGTGTCTATCTTTCTCTCCCCCTCTGTCTTCCCCTCCTCTCTCCATTTCTCTCTGTCCTATCCAACAATGACATCAATAACAACAAAAATAAAACAAGAGCAACAAAAGGGGATAAATACATAAAAAAAAAAAAAAATCTGAACAGACCATGAAAAGATGCTCAACATGGGTTATCAGAGAAGTGCAAATTAAAATAAAAAGTTAACACCACTAGGCACACACTAGAATGGTTTTTAAAAGAAGAGTATTGATAAAGATGTGGAGGAACTGGAATTCATGCTAATGGGAATGTAAATAGAACAGCCATAATTACTGAGTTAAATAAACATTTACTACAAGACGGTGAAATTCCTTACCTAGTTATTTACTCAAAAGATTTAAGAACAAAAGCACAGACATCTGTACACAGCAACTTTAGTCACAATAGCCTGAAACTATAAACTATACAAATATCTACCAGCAAATCAAAATATAAGAAATTTATAGTACAGTCACACAGATGAAAACAAAGCAGTAGAGGGCTGGGCTGGAGTGACAGCATCATGATTATGCAGAAAGCTTTTCATGCCAAAAGTCTCAAAATTCAATCTCAGTACCACCATAAGCCCCAGTTGAGTGGTGTTCTGGAGTAAGAGAAAGGAAGGAAGGGAGGAAGGAAGAAAGGAGAAAAAAAGAGAAAAAAGAGGGGGTCAGGTGGCAGTGCAGCGGGTTAAGCACACGTGGTGCAAAGCCCAAGGACCTGTGCAAGGATCCCAGTTTGAGTCCCTGGCTCCCCACCTGCAGGGGGGTCACAACACAGGCGGTGAAACTGGTTTGCAAGTGTCTTTCTCCCCCCGCCCCCACGTCTTCCCTTCCTCTCGATTTCTCTGTGTCCTATCCAACAATGACAGCAATGGCAACAATAACAATAATGACAACAACAAGGGCAGCAAAATGGGAAAAAACGGCCTCCAGGAGCAGTGGGTTCATGGTGCACCTGGTTGAGTGCACATGTTACAATGCACAAGGACCCGGTTCAAGCCCCTGGTCTCCTCCTGCAGAGGGAAAGCTTCACAAGTAGTGAAGCAGGGCTGCAGGTGCCTCTCTCTCTCTCCCTACCTCCCCATTCCTCTCAATTTCTGGCTGTCTCTATCCAATAAAAAAAAAAAAAAAAAGTTGGGGAGTCGGGCTGTAGCACAGCAGGTTAAGCGCAGGTGGCGCAAAGCACAAGGACCGGCATAAGGATCCCGGTTCGAACCCCGGCTCCCCACCTGCAGGGGAGTCGCTTCACAGGCGGTGAAGCAGATCTGCAGGTGTCTATCTTTCTCTCCTCCTCTCTGTCTTCCCCTCCTCTCTCCATTTCTCTCTGTCCTATCCATCAACGACAACAACAATAATAACTACAGCAATAAAACAACAAGGGCAACAAAAGGGAATAAATAAATAAAATAAATATTAAAAAAAAAATTATAAAAAAAAAAAAAGTTTACTTTGAGAGAGAGACAGACAGACAGACAGACACAGAATGATGCTGGGGATCAAACTTGGAACTTGATGCTTGAGAGTCTAATGTATTATCAATACTTATGGGTTACTCCTGAATATTTATTAAAGAAAGAGAGTGGGTGAGAGGAGGGACATGGACACACCAGCGCATCACTCTGGTACACATAACATCAGGAATCAAACTCAAACCAACCTTGAAAATCAGTCTTGGGAATTGGGCAGTAGAGCAGCAGGTTAAGCACACCAGGCACCAAGTGCATAAGAATCTGGTTCAATCCTCCCGGCTCCCCACCTGGCAGGGAGTTGCTTCACAATTGGTGAAGCAGGTCTGCAGCTGTCTATCTTTCTCTCCCCCTCTGTCTTCCCCGCCTCTCTCTCTCCATTTCTCTCTGTCCTATCCAACAACCCAACAACAACGACATCAATAACAACAAGAATAACTACAACAACAATAAAAGGGGGGGGGCAAATAAAGGGAATACAAAATCAGTCTCATCCTTTGTGCCACCTCCCAGGCAGCCCCTTGGTAAATAGGCAAAACTAGTCTAAAATGATTCATGGCTACCTGAGGCCGACAGGGAAACTGGCTACAGGAACCTATTTTATGGTGACAGAATGTTGATAAAGGCAATCACAACCCCAACTATACACTTCAAATGGGAAAGACAGAGACAATGAGAGCTAACACAGCACAAAAGCTTCTGCTGTTGCCATGACATCTCCCATATGGTGCTGGGACATGATCCTAGGTCACTTGCATGGTAATGCAGATACCCTACCCACTGAGCTTTCTCTTCAGCCTTATTTTACCATTATAAGAAAATTCTGAGGGGGCCAGGAGGTGGCACAGTGGGTTAAGTGTGCACAGTGTGAAGCATAAGGACCTGTGCAAGGAACATAGTTCAAGCCCTGGTCCCCACCTGCAGGGGGAGCGCTTCATGAGTGGTAAGCAGGGCTACAGGTATCTCTCTGTCTCTCTCTCTCTCTCCCTTCCCAATTTGTCTCTATCCAATAATAAATAAATAAATAAATAAAATGGCTTCTAGAAGCAGTAGATTCACAGTACCAGCACCAAACCCCAGTGGTAACTCTGGAGGCAAAAAAGAAAAAGAAAATAGAAAAAGAAAGAACTTTTAAGAGATGAGAGAAAGTTCACTGGGTTGGGACCATGCATGCAACCAGATTCAAACCTTAGTACCACATGGGAGATTCCACAGCACCATGGGAAGTTCTAGTGCCATGGTATCTCTTCTTCTCAGTCTCTTTATCTGCACAACAACAAAAAAGTGGTCCACAGTGAAATCATGTATATGTGAGGCACTAGTCTCACCAAAAACAGGAAAAGAAAAAAAAAAACTGGGAAAAGTTCATTTTCTTTATCTGATCTGAAAAAGGATTTGTATTCAAAACATATAAAGAAACCAGTAAGACATGCACACTTGGAATGGTAAAACAATTAATAAAATAAAAAATTTCCCAATGTGGTAACTCTTAGTTAGTCAGAAGAGTGGCTACTTTAGGAATAGTAAAAAAGTTGTGATTGAGGTGATATATATGGAGGAATTTCTAGACCGAATGGTAAAATTCTGGCTAGTTTGGAATCACCAAACAATTAATGAAGAGGGTAATAAAAGAGTATGTAACATTTATGTAACTTTTTTTTTTCCTCCAGGGTTATTGCTGGGGCTCAGTGCCTGCACCATGAATCCACTACTCCTGGAGGCCATTTTTCCCCCTTTTTTGTTGCCCTTGTTTTATCATTGTTGTGGTTATCATTGTTGTTATTAATGTCATTGTTGTTGGATAGGACAGAGAGAAATGAAGAGAGGAGGGGAAGACAGAGGGGGGCAAGAAAGACACCTGCAGACCTGCTTCACTGGCGACTCCCCTGCAGGTGGGGAGCTGGGGACTTGAACCGGGATCCTTATGATGGTCCTTGCGCTTGCCACCATGTGTGCTTAACCCACTGGACTACTGCCCAACCACCAGTATGGAACATTTTAAGTAGTTAAAGTCAGTATTAAGGACATTAACAAGTCTGTAGGGGTGTGAACATGGCTCAGCACTACAGTATACATTCGATACTTTTTCCCCCCTAAGGTTTCTGGTGATTGCACTGTAGAATGCTTCTTTGGAAGGACTTCCTTAGAGGTTATTCTTTTTTTTTTCTTTTAGATTTCTTTATTGGGGGATTAATGGTTTACATTTGACAGTAAAATACAATCATTTGTACATGCATAACATTTACCAGTTTCCCACATAACCATTCAACTCCTCTGCCATCATGTTCCAGGAACTGAACTCCTCCCCTTACCCCAGAATCTTTTACTTTGGTGCAGCACACCAACATTTGATACTTTTTAAAATTTTATTATTATTATTATTTTAGAACAGATAGGACAGAGAGAAATAGGGAGGGGAGGAGAAAGAGAGGACAAGAGACAGAGAGACTGCATCACTGTTTCATTGCTTATAAAGCTTTAGCCCTGCAGGTGCGGACTGGGGTCTAGAACCTGAGTCTCTGTGCACTTTGTGCACCACCCAGTCCCCAAGCATTAGACTTTCATGCCTGAAATTCCTAGTTCTATCCCCTGATACTACATGTACAGGCTTATGTCACTCTCATATGTACAAATTTAAAAAAAAAAAAGTTATTTTAAAGAAAAATGGTAGGGGCTGGGTGGTGGCACACCTGGTTGAGCACACATGTTACAATGCACAAGAACCCATGTTCAAGACTCCGGTCCCCACCTGCAGAAGGAAAGCTTCACAAGTGGTGAAGCAGCGCTGCAGGTGTCTGCCTCTCTATCCCACCTTTCCCTCTTGATTGTATTACACTGTCAACATAGTAAATGCCGCTGAATTGCTCACATTTAAAAGTATTGATAAATTTAATGTTACAAGAATTTGACTCAATTTCTTCAAGTTTATTTTTAACCATCTGAAAAATGTTTCCTAACAATATTAGATGAAGCACACTGAACAATGTGTTTTCTACTGGTTCAGGAACACCACTGATGAGTAACAAAGATTATATAAGTCTTCTGGCTTGGGTTTTAGTTATCTCTGAGCTTCAGTTTCTTTTTTTTAAAAAAAAAAATTATTATTATTTATTTTTACCAGAGCACTGTTCAGCTCTGGCTTACAGTGATATGCGGTATTGAACCTGGGACTCTGGAGCCTCAGGCATGAGAGTCTCTTTGCATAACTATTATGCTATATACTCTCCACCCTAAGCTTCAGTTTTCTCATTTGGTTTCAAAAAAAAAAAAAAAAAAGCATTGGACTCTCAAACATGAGGTCCTGGTTCAATCCCCAGCAGCACATATACCAGAGTGATGTCTGGTTCTTTCTCTCTCTCCTCCTATTTGTCCTATTTCACTGCTAGTTCTCTCTTCCTATCTTTCTCATGAATAAAGAAATAAGGTCTTTAAAAAATGTAGCAAATTTTTACTAGATCAAGAGTATTTTTGTGCCACACACACCTTTAAAATCTAATAGAGTTACAAATGTTTACCCCTAGGGAAACTACATATGTACATATACAGTAGGAAGTTCACAGACCTATTGCATGTTACTTACATATACAATTTCAATGCATTTAGCATTAGGGATAGTTCTAGTCTCACATTCTATGTCAGTCTTATATAACAGGGTTGCCCTCAAGATCTATACAGGTTCACAGAGCTGCATTAAAAAAAAAAATTTTTTTTTAATTTGTTAGTGGTAGAGAGGAGTCAGAATATCATTCTGTCATAGATGATGTTGGGTTTGAACTAGAGATCTCATGCTTGCAAATACCAGCACTCTAGCCACTGCATTACATGCAAGATAGCACATTTTACTTTGTGTTTTACAAATAGTTGTCCTATTTCACTGCTAGTTCTCTACTAGGGCTGCTAGTTTCTGTCTAGAATTTAACTTTAAAAATTCAATTTGTAGGGCTAGAAGTGAGTTCACCCAGTAGAGAATGTTCCTCACTACGTGTATGAACGAGATTCAAGTTCTAACACCTCACTAGAGAAAACTCCTGTGGTGTCACTCCCTCTCTCTGTATGTCTCTCTGTCACTTCAGTAAATGGAAAGGTGGCCTAAGAGCTCTGAACTTATGCATAAACAATGTCCTGACATAGCAAAAAAAAAAAAAAAAAAAAAAAAGAAAGAAAAAGAAAAATTAAATTAGTACTCAATAGTAAGTACTATGTGTACATTATGGGGGATATAAAAGAGCCATAACCCACTTAAGAAGAACTGAAAGAAGTAAAGAGAATATAAGTTGCAGTAGTTGGAGATAATTTCTTAAATCTGAGCGAAAAAAGGAGAACAGAGCAGAGGGTACAAGGGAACTAGAGGAACCATAATAAACATAAGTAAAGCAAGTATAATAAAGGATGAGAAAAAAAATAAGAATAATGATAGTGCTGGATACTAGTGGAGGGGGAGAGTCATAGATAGAGGGGTCAATCACAGATAAATTTAAAAAACTAAACAATGGGAGGACCAGACAGTGGTGTACCCTTTAAGTGCACATGTTATCATGTACATGGACCTGGGTTCAAACCTCTGATCCCCAATTACACCAGGGAAGCTTCATAAGGGATGAAGCAGAGCTGCAGGTGTCTCTCCTTCTCTACCCCCTCACCTAGGTCCTTGTGTATTGAAATGTGCAACCAATGTGCACCACTGCCCAGACACAAAAATTTTCCATAGCCTCATGTGAGTGGTGAATAATTTTTAAAACTTAATTTGTGCAACTTATATTTGTATATAACTAACGAATGTTTTAAAAGAAAAGATGCACAGGGAGGGAGAAATAGCACAATGGTTACACAAAAAGACGAAGGTCCTAGGTTCAATCCCCCACCCCATCATAAGCCAGAGCTAAACCGTGCTCTGGTAAAAATAAATTCTAAAAAAAACTGGTTATCAGAAAAGTGGTAACATATTTTCCATACAAAAATGCATCATGACTTTTCCCACAAACCAATAGTTGTCAGATGATACTGTAACTTTGTAGGTCTGAACAGGTAACTGAAGAGTTCTATTATCAGGAGGTAAATCTTACAGCAATACCTAAGAACAACTGAAATGGGAGAGGAAAAGATAATCTTTTAAGTGATTTACAAATGTATTGTGCCTAGAAGGAGACATAGCGGATAATAAAGCATTGGGCTCTCAAACGTGAGGTCCCAAGTTCCACCCCTGACATCACATGTGCCAGAGTGATGCTCTGGTTCTCTCTCTTAATAATTAGGGAAGGAAGGAAGGAAGGATAGAGAAACAAAAAAGAAGGAAAAGCAGAGGGGGAAGGGGGAAGGTAGGGGTATAGTATAATGGTTATACAAAGAGACTCAGGGCTGGGCTCCAAAGTCCCTGGTTCAATCCTCGGCACCACCATAAGCCAGAGCTGAGTAGTACTCTGGTTAAAATAAGGGGAGGTGGGGTGGGGGTGGGGGAGTGGGAAGAGAGAAAGGAAGAAGCAAAGCACATACAAGGTAGGTACGGCTCTAAAAATAGTACATAAAAGGGGGCCAGGTGGTAACGCAGAGGGTTAGGCACACATGGCGCAGAAGTGCAAGGACGGACTTAAGGATCCCAGTTCAAGCCCCCAACTGCTCACCTGCATGGGGGTCACTTCACCAGCGGTGATGCAGGTGTGCAGGTGTCTACCTTTCTCTCCCCCTCCTCTCTCGACTTCTCTTTGTCCTATCCAACAACAACAACAATGGCAACAATAACAAGGGCAACAAGACGGAGAAAATGGCCTCCAGGAGCAGTGGATTTGTAGTGCAGGCACCAAACCCCAAGAATAACCCTGGAGACAAGAAAAAAAAAATATATATATATAGTACATAATAATGCAAAGTCTTAACAATCATATGGTAGGTATTATTATTCCCATTCTACAGATGCTAAAATGAAGCCTAGAGAAGCTTGAGAATTTGCACAGTAATAAGGACATCCATAACAATAAACCTTATTTCTCACTGCTCCATACAGCATATATACCCACGAATCTACAGTAAAACAAAGACAAATGTGGTTTTTCTCAACTTATCAAAACCAGAATAAAACAATGCCTATAGGAATGGAGTGCATCCAGCAGCAACAATTTTCTCTACCCTGTAACTTTAACAACAGCACCATCCTCTCACCAATTTCAGTCAGCATTCCAGAATACTATAAACCTTAGTACATATAATTCATATCATCTCTATACTCATCCCTACTCCTAAATAAAGCTTCACAAAGTAAAAGGTAGTTTCTCACAATGTTAAAAGATCCCTAGAAAAGGGAACACAGGATGAAACATAATTCAAAGGAAGATTCTATAACTTCATAATCTACTGGATGTATATATGGATATATTAAAATGAGAAAAAAGCCATTAAGAAGGTAACTCAGCTGGTAAAGCACAGGACTGGTACCAGGTTCAATCCTTAGCACTGGAAAAGCCAAAGCAATAGTACTCTAATATTCCCTCCCTCCCATAAAATATATATTTTTTCCTTAATGTGGTACCATGGGATGTACCCAGGGTCTTAGCCATGTCTGACACTGCTATCTATTAGGCTGTCTCCTCAGTCCATTTTTTTTTTCATTTATTCATTTATTTTTGAGAGACACAGAAAAAGAAGTGAAAGACAGAGGAAAGGAAGCGATAACAAAGTACAACTCTACCATCCATGGACCTGCTCTGATGTCAAGACTTGAACCCAGGACCTCATACATGGTAAAGCATGTGCTCTATCCAGTGAGCTAAAATGAACAGGGAAAAAAGTTGGTTAGGAAGCAGTGGATATATACACTCATGAGGCCTTGACACAACCACAAAAAAAATATTATAAATTTTGAAAACACATAGGTAAGTGAATTTTACAAGAGCACATAAGAAAGATGAGTTTGTTTTTAGGTGTGTTAAACCTGATATGCTTACATCTATCCAAGAAGTACAAGGTAGGCAGCTGGGAATAAAGGATGTGGTTGGGATAGACAATGAAGAGAGAAAAGAACCAGAATAAGAAACAAAAACAGACAAACAAACCTCAGAGCTAAGACACATCTACAGTTAAGGGCAGACAAAAATAAAAAATAGGCCAGCAAAATAGCTCACTTGGATAGTGTGCTGCTTTGCCATTTTCATGACCCAGGTATGAGCCTGGCCCCCACTGCATTGAAGGAAGCTTCAGTGCTTTGGTCTCTCATTCTTTCTGCCTCTCTGTCTGTCACTTAAAAAAAATCAAATAAGAACTAGTAAAATAATAATGCTAAGAAGGACGTACTGGTGTGTCATATTGTTAAGCATTACATCTAAAGGACAAAAACGTGATGCATTAATTTATTTTTATGAATTCCAGACCTGCCTTTCATGAACACCCTTTATCTTTTAATGTGGTACCAGAGAATTAATCTAGGGGGTTCGTGGATATGCATAATACTGCTAAGAAGTCTCTCTCTAATCTAATTTTTTATTGTATATCCTTAAAGAGTGGGGTTCAGGATGGCAAAGACAAACATGAAAACACCACCCTATCTCCAGACACATACCTCCTCCTCACCCCCTACTGTATCTGGTATTCCCAAGTACCAGGGATCAAATCTAGGTCTCTCACACCTAGCAAGGCTTATACTCTACCCACGGACAAGTCTCCCAGCCATGAATACTATTTTTCCAAAGCACTTTACATAATAAGTTGCCAAAAGGGTGAATACTCAAACTTAAACTCAAAGTCATGCTCCCTGAAAATCAAGTAAGCAAATGGTAATGGGGATAGTGAAGTTGTTAATAAAATAAATAAGATCAGGAGGACTATAAGGATCACTAGTAAATTTACGCTCTTAGAAATAATTTTTATATTTATTATACACAGTAAATTAAGGGAATACCAATAACATTTATACATCACAAATTAGCCATGTGAACCATACAGTTAATTTTCTAACTATAAATTTTCCATGTCTTTCCTTGTCAAAGTTTTAAGTGCTTCTAAATGTGTATTACTTCTTGCAAACATGCATACTAAGAGGTTCTTTCCCCATGCTTAATCCATCACTCAAATGTTTAATGCCAACTATCTTTGGATAGATACACAAGAAATTGTGGTTGCCGGTAAGAAGGGATACACAGTGAGCAGGTGACAGGAGGGGGAGGATAGCTTACTATTCATGGTATATCTTTTGAATTTTATAGCACACATAGTTAGTCATAACCTATTTAAATTTCTCCATTAAGACCTTCCTGAGGTTATGGTAAAAATGGTTGATTTTCAAAATGCCAATCATATTCACAAGATGCAAGATGAATGAGAGAAAAGCTTTGGTTAACTTCTCCCAGGTCATCCCCATTAGAGAGCCCCTTCACTGTACCCATTACTTTCATGTTAAATGCCATCAGTTTCTCAAAGGTTAAATCCTTTGTTTTACTTCCAACAAAGGTAAGAGACAAATTTTACTTGTTTTATCTTTTTTTTTTTTTTTTTGAGAGAGAGAGAGAAAGAGACCACACCATCAAAGCTTCCATCAAGCCTGGTGGGGGCAGGCTTAAACCTGGGTCACACCATCCAAATGAGCTATTTCACAAGCCAAAAAAGAAAAAAAAGACAGTTTTACAGATAAGGTTTAATTGTATCCTTTCATCTTTTATAAAGTTTAAAAATTCCTACTCTGGAGTCGGGCGGTAGCGCAGCAGGTTAAGCGCAGGTGGCACAAAGTGCAAGGACCGGCATAAGGATCCCGGTTCGAGCTCCGGCTCCCCACCTGCAGGGGAGTCGCTTCACAGGCGGTGAAGCAGGTCTGCAGGTGTCTGTCTTTCTCTCCCCATCCGTCTTCCCCTCCTCTCTCCATCCTATCAAACAAGGACGACAACAATAACTACAACAAGGGAATAAATAAATAAATACTTTCTTTAAAAAGATTATTCCTGCTCCTGAATTTCAGTTAAATAGTAGTCTTCTACTTGACTTTCCTATTATCAACAGTCAGACTACCTTTCATTCTAACTACCAACATTCCCTATGACCAGCAATTCACATAGTGGGAAGAAAATGAGCACTAGGAAAGAACAGAAGTCACATACGCCAGCATTTCAAATACAAGGAACTACTGAAATACTCTCTAATTCACACTTACAATAATCTTATAGCATAGATCAATAGTGATACAGGTGACACTCAGATAAAAAAAAAAGTACCTACATAGTAAATGCTCAGTCAATGGTGACTCTTATTATTACTAATATTTCTACCATAAATTTCAACATGATCTACTTTATGTGGGGTGTGGGTTAAAGAGGGACAAGAACACTAACAGCTGGGAAGACAGCTCACGTGGCAGGGTGCATGCCTTGTCATGTGTACAGCCCAGTCTGAGTCATGCCACCACATGGTAGTGGGGAAAGCTCTGGTGGTGTGGTGCCTGTCTGTCCATCTGTCTCTATCCCTCCCTCCCTTCCTCTCTCCTCCCCCACCCTATCTAAATAATAAAAAAAAAAAAGGCATGCACAAACCACTGGGTCTTCAAAAGAAAAAATTCTGAGCTGTTAACTAAAACATAACCTGGTCTCTCATGACTGGTGAATAATAACCAAAGCCAAAATCATTAGCTTCTGCTTGTTCCTTTGCAATATAGGGGCATCCTCAACATATCCTTACCCAATTTCATCCATTTTGGTCTAGATAGCTCGGAATTCCATCCATTTTTGTCTCAAATACTTATTTAGACTTCTGTAATAGCCTCCTAACCAATCTCCCTACATAAATTGCTGCACATTTATTGTAAACAATACCTCCAAAATAACCTTTTAAAAACACAAATCAAACAGAGGACCTAGTGGGGGCTGTATTGTTATATGGAAAACTGAGAAATGTTATGCATGTACATACTACTGTATTTACTGTCGAATGTAAAACATTAATTCCCCAATAAATTAAAAAAACAACACAAATCAAGAATACAAAATGGCCCCTCAAGAATTAAATCTAAGTGGGGATAGAAATGTCCCATATCTTGTTGTGTATTACCATTTGCAAAACTTAAGCAAGATAACATTTCATATTATGTGCTCTGCTACAGAAGGGAAAGGGGTAGGGAATAAGAGAAAAGGGAAGAAGAAAGATAAAGCAGCTGGGGAGGTGACTAAGCATTACAGCATGGGAATTACATATATGTAAGGCCTCAAGTTCTATGCCCAGCCAGTAAGATTCTCTGATCTCTTTCTCTCTCACACATGAAATAAACCTTTAAAATAAAAAATAGGAGATTCAGGGAGTTGGGTGGTAGTGCAGCGAGTTAAGCGCCATGTGGCGCCAAACACAAGGACCAGCATAAGGATCCCAGTTCGAGTCACCGGCTCCCCACCTGCAGGGGAGTCACTTCACAGGCGGTGAAGCAGGTCTGCAGGTGTCTATCTGTCTCTCCCCCTCTCTGTCTTCCCCTCCTCTCTCCATTTCTCTCTGTCCTATCCAACAACAACAACAACAATAACTATAACAATAAAACAACAAGGACAACAAAAGGGAATAAATAAAATATTTAAAACAAAAGAAAAAATTCTTTTCAGCTTCATTTTACCAAAAATTCATCCCAAACCATGTAAATAGCCTATAACCATGCCAACAAATCATTAGTAATAATCTTCTTACATACTGGCAATTTTCCCCCGAAATAGGTGTTTTTTTTGAAAAATGTTTATTTATTCCCTTTTGTTGCCCTTGCTGTTTTACTGTTGTTATTGGATAGGACAGAGAAATGGAGAGAGGAGGGGAAGACAGAGAAGATGAGAGAAAGACACCTGCAGACCTGCTTCGCTGCCTGTGAAGTGACTCCCCTGCAGGTAGGGAGCGGTGGGGCTCGAACTGGGATCCTTGTGCCAGTTGTTGCACTTAACCAGTTGCACTACTGCCCGACTCCCTATATTGGTCTTTCTATCCCCTTTTCCAGTCCCATTTTTCTCTAAGACCTATATATAATAGGAGAAAGTGGGGCAGTAGCGCAGCGGGTTAAGCGCAGGTGGCGCAAAGCACAAGGACCGACATAAGGATCCGGGTTCGAACCCCAGCTCCCCACCTGCAGGGGAGTCGCTTCACAGGTGGTGAAGCAAGTCTGCAGGTGTCTATCTTTCTCTCCTCCTCTCTCCATTTCTCTCTGTCCTATCCAACAACGACAACAACAATAATAACTACAACAATAAAACAACAAGGGCAACAAAAGGGAATAAATAAAATAAAATAAATATTTTTAAAAAAAAAAGGTGAGGGAAATAGCATAATTGTTAGGCAAAGAGACTCTCATGCTGGAGACTCCTAAATTCCAGGATTAATTCAGCACACTACCTAAGCCAGAGCTGGGTAGTACTCTGGTAGGGAAAAACAATTACATAAAGTCACACAGGGGCTAGGTGGTAGCACACACAGTTTAGCACACCTCGGCATGTACAGGGACACAGGTTTAAGCCCCTGGCCCCCATTTGTGGTGGCAACCATCACAAATGGAGAAGCAGTACAAGTGTCTCTTTACCTGTCTCCCCTTTCCATTTCAGTTTTCCCTGTCTCTACCCAATAAATGAAGGAGGGGGAGGAGGGAAAGGAGCAGCAGCAGCACAAACCAGGACAAGGGATAGAGCATCCTCCAGGCCCACAGATTCAAACCCTGAAACCACATTGGGAACTCCACTCTGGAGACGTGTTGTGACTGGTCTCACCCTGCAGTCCCTTTTCTTTCTATCTGATCTTAAAAGAATGAAAAAGGTGGCCCAGGAATAGTGGAATTATGCATGTCTGGGGCTCCAGTGCCAGCCCCTGACAAGCCCCTCCCCCAAAAAAAGTTACATAGGTAATAGTGAATGGTGAAGCTAAAGATATATTGAATGCCAGTTTTATTTATTATCAGTAGCTACAACTCAAAATATTTTGTTTCACTTCATTAACTTCTTTTCTTGCCACCAGGTCATCCCTGGAGCTTGATGTCTGCATGACTCCGCTGTCCTGCTGGTCACTCTGAATCCTGCCCCCCCTTTTCCTCTTTCATAGAGATTAAGACTTATCTACAGCATTGTTCCATGCTGCTGAAATTCCTCCAACCCACCATTTCATTATTTTTAAAGACTTTACTTGGAAACCAAATTTTGCCTCTAATGAAACAATTTACCTACTTCCAAATCTGTGTGGCACTATTATATTGAATAATTTTATCAAAAGGAAAACTTAACCCTGTCTCAGATTTAAAGATGTATTAAGGAGTTGGAGAGTGGCACTCCCAGTAGAGTATACACATCACCATGTATGCAGACTCAAGTTCAAGTCCCTGGTCCCCACCTACAAGGGTAAGCATGCAAACAGGGCTGCAGGTGTCTCTCTCTCTCTCTCTCTCTCCCCTCTCAATTTCTTTTTTATTAATATTTATTTATTCCCTTTTGTTGTCCTTGATGTTTTATTGTTATAGTTGTTGTTGGATAGGACAGAGAGAAATGGAGAGAGGAGGGGAAAACAGAGAGGGGGAGAGAAAGACAGACACCTGCAGACCTGCTTCACCACCTGTGAAGCGATTCCCCTGGAGGTGGGGAGCCAGGGGCTCCACCCAGGATCTTTGCGCAGGTCCTTGCGCTTTGCACCACGTGCACTTAACCCACTTCCCCTCTCAATTTCTGCATCTATCCATAAGAGAAGGATAAGAAAAATGGCCACTGGGAGCAGTGAATTCATAAGGCAGGCACCCAGCACCAATGATAACTTTGGTGGCAACTAGATATAGCAATTAAAAGTAGTTATTATTTTGGGGCCTGGGTGGTGGCACACCTGGTTGAGCGCACAAGGAACCTGGGTTCAAGACCCCGGTCCCCATCTGCAGGGAGAAAGCTTCATGAGCAGTGAAAACAGTGCTGCAGGTGACTCTACTTCTCTATCTCCACTTTCCCTCAAATTTTATCCTTATCCAAAATAATTTATTTATTCCCTTTTGTTACCCTTGTTTTACTGTTGTAGTATACTGATGTCACTGTTGTTGGGTAGGACAGAGAGAAATGGAGAGAGGGGAGGAAGACAGAGAGGGGAAGAGAAAGACAGACACCTGCAGACCTGCTTCACTGCCTGTGAAGTGACTCCCCTGCAGGTGGGGGGAAGCCGCCGGGGGCTCAAACTGGGATCCTTACACTGGTCCTTGTGCTTTGCGCCACATGTGCTTAACTCGCTGAGCTACCGCCTGACCCCCCCCCCAAATAATTTTTATTAAGTTGTTGAAGTAGTTATTTTTAGCTGCCTGGGAGACAGCACAGTGGAGAAAGCATTGGTCTCTCAGGCATGAGATCCTGAGTTTGATTCCCA
Organism: Erinaceus europaeus; assembly: GCF_950295315.1. Lineage (NCBI taxonomy): Eukaryota > Metazoa > Chordata > Mammalia > Eulipotyphla > Erinaceidae > Erinaceus > Erinaceus europaeus. The sequence goes on along the minus strand of NC_080173.1, from coordinate 77,206,707 downwards.
GCATCGTGTGTGCCACAGTGATGCTGATTCACTTTCTCAAAATAAATCTTTTAAAAAAGTAGTTACTTTTGGCTGGGAATATAGTATAATGGTTATACAAAGAGACTTTCATGCCTGAAGCACCAACATAAACCAGAGCTAAGCAGTACTTACTCTGGTTAATAAAAATAGAATGGAAGAAAAGCAAAAAAAAAAAAAAAAAAAAAACCCCACTACTTTAAAATAGCTGTTACTGGTATTGGCACTGACAGATCATGTATCTTATAAGCAATCAATCTTTTCTTTCTTTCTTTCTTTTTATTAATAACTTATCAGGGACTTTTATTTTGAAACACCTTTTCACTTACTATGAGTCATTTAATTCTGTCATTAAGTAAAAGACACAGTCCTAGACTATACTCCAAACAAACAAAATCTGCTTCTAGCACAAATGTGACTTAAATAGAAGTAATTTAAAAATGCTGATATATCCCAAGTGGAATAAGTTTCTAATCCTTCCACAAAACTTTAATTCAAAGTGAGAGGGGTAGTTAGAATAATGGTTATATAAAGAGACTCATGTCCCAGGTTCAATCCCCACCACCACCATAATCCAGAGCTAAGTAGTGCTCTGGTGTAAAAAAAAAAAAAAAGAGAGAGAGAGAGAAGTAGCACAGTGGCAAGAGCACTGAAGTTACAAGAATAAGCATATATGCCAGAATAATGTTCTGGTCCTATCATTAATAAATAGTCTTAAAGTGATTTTTTAAAATATTTTTATTTATTATTGGATAGAGACAGAAAGATATTGAGAGAGGGGGTGAGACAGACAGTGAAAGAGACAGAGAGATATCTGCAGCCCTGCTTCACCACTTGTGAAGGTTTTCCCTTGCAGGTGGGGACCAGGAGCTTGAATTTGGGTCCTTGTGCACTGTAACGTGTGCACTTAACCAAGTACACCACCACCTAGCCCCTTAAAAATATTTTTTAAATATTTGATAGAGGCAAAAACTGAGAGGGAAGGGGGACATAAGAGAGGGGAAGAGAGATAGACAGATACAGAGACATACCTGCAGCACTGCTTCCCTGCTTCTGCAGGTGGAAACCAGAACTTGGCTCTTATGCATTGTATGCTCAACCAGGTATGCCATCACCTGTCCCCCCTAATTTTATTTTAATTCATATAGATTTTTTAACATTTTTATTATTATACTATTTTTAATAAAAGAGATCTTTTTAAAATTTCTTTATTGGAGAGTTAGTGGTTTTCAGTCAACAGTAAAATACAATAGTTTGTACATGTGTAAGATATCTCAGTTTTCCACATAACAAGTCAACCCCCACTAGGTCCTCCTCTGCCTTCATGTTTTTCAGGACCTAAGCCCTCCCCTGCTAAAAGAGATATCTTAACTGAGCAGAACACTGATCAGTTCTGGCTTGTAGTACTGTGGATTGAACCAGGTACCTCAGAGCCACAGGAATCAAAAGTCTTATTGCATATGCTATCTCCCCAGCCTAATGTGGATTTTCAAAAGGTATTAAGAAATCTATAATGAAATTAGGGGACTGGTTGGTGATATACCTGGTCTTGAGTTCAGATGTTACAATGCACAAGGACCTGGTTTCAAGGCCCCCGTCCCCTCCTATGGGGGGAAGCTTTGCAAGGGGTGAAGCAGTACTGCAAGCGTCTCTTTCTCTCTATCTCCCTCTACTATCTCGATTTCTGGCTGTCTCTATCCAATAAATAAAGATAATAAAAAATATTTTTAAAGAAATCTGGGTGGTGACGCACCTGGTTGAGTGCACGTTACAATGCGCAAGGGCCCAAGTTCAAGTCCCCGGTCCCTACCTGCAGTGGGAAAGCTTTACAGGTGGTGACCTAGTGTTGCAGGTCTTTCTCTCTCCTTCTCCTCAATTTCTGGCTGTCTCTATACAGTAAAAACAAAGCTAATAAAAAAAATTGTTTATTCGACTTCCGGAGGCGGAGCTATGAGCAGCAGATCGCTTTCTCTCCTCTCCTCTCCTCTCCCGGATCAACTAGGAATACCAAAGGAGACCACCCGGACCGAAACAAGACAGGACTAGAATGACCACAGAAATCCAGTAAATCACCCGTGAGTACAAACACGCGTGGCTGGTGACAGAGAGGAGAGAGGGGCCTAAGGAGAGATTAAGTGACTGCTAACAGTTCGACAGTTTGTCAGTGGAGACACCACCTCCAGTCTGCTCCACCAACAAGGGGACAGCTGAAGGGAGGAAAGGACTCCCCAGAGACTCACCAAGTTCAACTCTGAGTCTCCATTGCTACTACCCTCAGAATCTGGAGCAGCAACAGGGAGGGACACCAGGGCACAGAGATCTAACCGGGAAACTCAGGAGAAGACCTATACCTCGGTGGCATAGCTGAAGGGCTGTGAAAGTCTCTTTGCATAACCACTGGATTATCTCTGCCACACCCTGCTTTATCTCTTGGTCAGGAGTCATTGATTAAGCCAAGAAGCCTATTGATAGTTTAAAAGCCCTCAGGCTACCATAGCCTACAGGGGAAAAAAAAAAGGCTTTTACACCACTGAACTCCAACTCAGGGATTGAAAAAACTGTTAACTTATATAAAATGGTTAAAACAACAAGAAAAAATAATGGAGACTCGAACCAGGACAAGAGTCCAGCTAAAAGTCCTCCAGAGGGCGAAGCACAAAACAACGAGTTCAACATCCAAACATTAGCTAAGGAAATAATAACAGGAGTGAGTAAAGAATTTGAAAAAATTGTAATCAGAACTGCAGGAACAACAAATGAGAATATGGAAGAAAATTCTAATAATCGCATGGTTATTAGAGAGCTGAAAGCTGAAATCGCTGAGCTAAGAAGGCAACTAGCTGAACAAGCTAAAACAGTATCAGAGCAGGGCAACAAAATAGATGAACACCAGAAAGCAGTAGAGGGCAGAGAGAATAGAATCAATGAGGCTGAAGACAGAATTAGCAAGATTGAGGATGAATTAGAGACAACTAAAAAAGAAGTAAGAGATCTCAAAAAGAGATTAAGAGATGCTGAAAACAACAACAGAGTCCTATGGGATGACTTCAAAAGAAACAATATACGCATTATTGGCTTACCAGAGGAAGAAAGAGAAGGGGAGGAAGAAAGCGTTCTCCAGGCCATAATAGCTGAAAATTTCTCTAGTCTAGACAACACCAAAGACATAAAGATTCAAGAAGCCCAGAGGGTCCCAAACAGAATTAACCCAGACCTAAAGACACCAAGACATGTCATACTTAGATTGGAAAGGAATAAGGATAAAGAAAGGATCCTCAAGGCTGCAAGAGAAAAACAAAGAGTCACCTACAAAGGAAAACCCATAAGATTAGCAGCAGACTTCTCCATACAAACACTACAGGCCAGAAGAGAATGGCAAGATACCTATCGAGTGCTCAATGAGAAAGGCTTTCAGCCAAGAATACTATATCCTGCTAGATTGTCATTCAGACTAGATGGAAGCATCAAAACCTTCTCAGACAAGCAACAGTTGAAGGAAGCAACCATCACCAAGCCTGCCTTGAAAGAAGTTCTGAAAGGTTTCCTATAAACAACCAGACCACCACAAATAGAACATATATCAAAACACTCTAAAACTCTACAAGAATGGCGTTAAAATATCTTCAATCTTTGATATCAATAAATGTCAATGGCCTGAATTCACCTATTAAAAGACACAGAGTAGGAAGATGGATCAGAAAACACAACCCAACAATATGTTGTCTACAGGAAACTCACCTAACGCAACAAGACAAACACAGACTTAAAGTGAAAGGATGGAAAACTATCATTCAAGCCAATGGCCCACAAAAAAGGGCAGGAACAGCTATTCTCATATCTGACATGATAGACTTTAAAATAGATAAAATTAAAAAAGATAGGAATGGACACTACTTAATGCTCAGAGGATCAGTCAATCAAGAGGACTTAACAATTATTAATATCTATGCACCCAATGAGAAGCCATCTAAATACATCAAACTTCTACTGAAAGAGCTACAGCAATATATTAACAGTAACACAATCATAGCAGGGGACTTCAACACCCCACTCTCTCAACTTGACAGATCATCCAGGCAGAAAATCAGTAAAGACATAAGGGAGCTAAATGAAGAGATAGATAAACTAGAACTATTGGACATTTTCAGAGTCATTCATCCCAAGAAACTGGAATACACATTTTATTCAAATCCACATGGATCATTCTCAAGGATAGACCATATGTTAGGCCACAAAGACAGCATCAGCCTATTCAAGAGCACTGAAATCATCCCAAGCATCTTCTCAGACCACAGTGGAATTAAACTAACACTTAACAATCAACGAAAGATTAGTAACAGTGCCAAAATGTGGAAGCTCAACAGTACACTTCTTAACAACTTCTGGGTCAAAGAGGAAATCAAGGAAGAAATCAAAATGTTTCGAGAGTTCAATGAAAATGAAGACACAAGCTATCAAAATATTTGGGACACAGCTAAAGCAGTCCTAAGAGGGAAGTTCATAGCTATACAAGCACACATTAGGAAACAAGAAAAGGCACAAACAAACAGCCTGATTGCACATCTTAAAGACCTAGAAGAAGAACAACAAAGGAACCCTAAAGCAACCAGAAGGACAGAAATTACTAAAGTTAGGGCAGAAATAAATAACATTGAGAATAGGAAAACCATACAAAAGATCAATGAAAGTAAATGTTGGTTCTTCGAAAGAGTAAACAAAATCGACAAACCTTTAGCCAGACTCACAAAACAAAAAAGGGAGAAGACCCAAATAAATCGGATAGTAAATGAAAGAGGAGATATCACAACAGACACTGCAGAAATTCAACATATCATGCGAGGCTTCTATGAACAACTATATGCCACCAAGTTAGAGAACCTGGAAGAAATGAATGATTTCCTAGATACCTACCAACTTCCAAAACTAAGTAAAGAGGAAGTGGATAACATGAACAGGCCCATCACAGCTAATGAAATTGAAACAGTTATCAAAAATCTTCCCAAAAATAAAAGTCCTGGACCAGATGGTTTTACAAATGAATTCTACAAAACTTTCAAAGAAGAACTAATACCTCTACTTTTAAAAGTCTTCCAGAAGATTGAAGACACTGGAATACTCCCTGCCAGCTTCTATGAAGCCAACATCACCCTGATACCAAAAGCAGACAGGGACACAACCAAAAAAGAAAACTACAGACCAATATCTCTGATGAACATAGATGCGAAAATATTGAACAAAATTCTAGCCAACCGGATACAGCAGTATATCAAAAAGATTGTCCATCATGACCAAGTGGGGTTTATCCCAGGCATGCAAGGTTGGTTTAATATACGTAAATCAATCAATGTGATCCACCATATCAACAAAAGCAAGACCAAAAACCACATGGTCATATCAATAGATGCAGAGAAAGCCTTTGACAAAATACAACATCCCTTTATGATCAAAACACTACAAAAAATGGGAATAGATGGAAAATTCCTGAAGATAGTGGAGTCTATATATAGCAAACCTACAGCCAACATCATACTCAATGGTGAAAAACTGGAAGCATTTCCCCTCAGATCAGGTACTAGACAGGGCTGCCCACTATCACCATTACTATTCAACATAGTGTTGGAAGTTCTTGCCATAGCAATCAGGCAGGAGCAAGGAATTAAAGGAATACAGATTGGAAGAGAAGAAGTCAAACTCTCCTTATTTGCAGATGACATGATAGTATACATGGAAAAACCTAAGGAATCTAGCAAGAAGCTTTTGGAAATCATCAGGCAATACAGTAATGTATCAGGCTATAAAATTAACATTCAAAAGTCAGTGGCATTCCTCTATGCAAACACTAAGTTAGAAGAAATTGAAATCCAGAAATCAGTTCCTTTTTCTATAGCAACAAAAACAATAAAATATCTAGGAATAAACCTAACCAAAGAAGTGAAAGACTTGTATACTGAAAATTATGAGTCACTACTCAAAGAAATTGAAAAAGACACAAAGAAGTGGAAAGATATTCCATGCTCATGGGTTGGAAGAATTAACATCATCAAAATGAATATATTACCCAGAGCCATCTACAAATTTAATGCTATCCCCCCATCAAGATCCCAAGCACATTTTTTAGGAGAATAGAACAAATGCTACAAATGTTTATCTGGAACCAGAAAAGACCTAGAATTGCCAAAACAATCTTGAGAAAAAAGAACAGAACCGGAGGCATCACACTGCCAGATCTCAAACTATATTATAGGGCCATTGTCATCAAAACTGCTTGGTACTGGAACATGAACAGACACACTGACCAGTGGAATAGAATTGAGAGCCCAGAAATGAGGCCCCACACGTATGGACATCTAATCTTTGACAAAGGGGCCCAGACTATTACATGGGGAAAGCAGAGTCTCTTCAACAAATGGTGTTGGAAACAATGGGTTGAAACATGCAGAAGAATGAAGCTGAATCACTGTATTTCACCAAATACAAAAGTAAATTCCAAGTGGATCAAGGACTTGGATGTTAGACCAGAAACTATCAGATACTTAGAGGAAAATATTGGAAGAACTTTTTTCCGCATAAATTTTAAAGACATTTTCAATGAAACGAATCCAATTACAAGGAAGACTAAGGCAAGTATAAACCTATGGGACTACATCAAATTAAAAAGCTTCTTCACAGCAAAAGAAACCACTACCCAAATCAAGAGACCCCTCACAGAATGGGAGAAGATCTTTACATGCCATACATCAGATAAGAGTTTAATAACCAACATATATAAAGAGCTTACCAGACTCAACAACAAGACAACAAATAACCCCATCCAAAAATGGGGGGAGGAATTGGACAGAATATTCACCACAGAAGAGATCCAAAAGGCTGAGAAACACATGAAAAAATGCTCCAAGTCTCTCATTGTCAGAGAAATGCAAATCAAGACAACAATGAGATATCACTTCACTCCTGTGAGAATGTCACACATCAGAAAAGGTAACAGCAGCAAATGCTGGAGAGGGTGTGGGGTCAAAGGAACCCTCCTGCACTGCTGGTGGGAATGTCAATTGGTCCAACCTCTGTGGAGAACAGTCTGGAGAACTCTCAGAAGGCTAGAAATGGACCTACCCTATGACCCTGCAATTCCCCTCCTGGGGATATATCCTAAGGAACCCAACACATCCATCCAAAAAGATCTGTGTACACATATGTTCTTGGCAGCACAATTTGTAATAGCCAAAACCTGGAAGCAACCCAGGTGTCCAACAACAGATGAGTGGCTGAGCAAGTTGTGGTATATATACACAATGGAATACTACTCAGCTGTAAAAAATGGTGACTTCACTGTTTTCAGCCGATCTTGGATGGACCTTGAAAAAATCATGTTGAGTGAAATAAGTCAGAAACAGAAGGATGAATATGGGATGATCTCACTCTCAGGCCGAAGTTGAAAAACAAGATTAGAAAAGAAAACACAAGTCGAACCTGAAATGGAATTGGAGTATTACACCAAAGTAAAAGACTCTGGGGTCTTTTACTCTGGAGAATACAGGTCCATGAAAAATGATGAATGACATAGTGGGGGTTGTATTGCTAAATGGGAATCTGGGGAATGTTATGCATGTAAAAAAAAAAAAAAAGTAGAAACGCAAAGCAGAAATTGAGTTTGGAGTATGGCACCAAAGTAAGAAAGCAGAAGTATACTAGAGTTTGCAGTGAGTACCTCCCTAATACTTCCTCTCCACTTTTCCAAGCTTTGGGTCCATGATTGCTCAACAATTTGTTTGGCTTTGTATGTTAACTCTCTTTTTAGTCACCAGGTTCCAGGTGTCATCAGGATGCCGGCCAGACTTCCCTGGATTGAAGACACCACCAATGTGTCCTGGAGCTCAGCTTCCCCAGAGACCCATCCTACTAGGGAAAGAGAGAGGCAGACTGGGAGTATGGACCGACCAGTCAACGCCCATGTTCAGCGAGGAAGCAATTACAGAAGCCAGACCTTCTACCTTCTGCAACCCTCAATGACCCTGGGTCCATGCTCCCAGAGGGATAGAGAATGGGAAAGCTATCGGGGGAGGGGGTGGGATATGGAGATTGGGCGGTGGGAATTGTGTGGAGTTGTACCCCTCCTAAAATAAAAAAAAAAATAAAAATAAAAAAAAAGTCAAAAAAAAAATTGTTTAAAGAAATGTACAATGAAATTAAATTTCATTAAAAATTAATGAAGTGGTCTAGGAGGTGGCACAGTGGCTAAGGCACTGGACTCTCAAGCATGAGGTCCTGAGTTCAATCCCTGGCAGCACATGTACCAGAGTGATGTCTGGTTCTTTCTCTCTCTCTCCTCTTCTCTCTCTCTCATTAATAATAAAATCTTTTAAAAATAAAAATAAAAAAAATAAAGAAGATTAATGAAATTAGGGGCCACATGGTAGTGCACCTACCTGGCTAACCACTCACATTACAGTCCCTGGTCCCCATATGCATCAGGAAAGCTACACAAGTGGTGGAGCAGGGCTGCAAGTGTCTCTGTCTCTCTCCCTCTCTAGCTCCCTCTCCCCTCTCAATTTCTGTCTCTATCCAGTCATAAACAAATAAAATATTAAAAGATTAATGAGATTAAATTATCAATGTTTTATCACTAAAATTCTAAGTAATACAGCTTTATCTTATCAATTTACATGTTAGAAAAGATAAACCTTTTTATTTTTTTAATATTTATTTATTCTCTTTTGTTGCCCTTGTTTTGTTGTAGTTACAGTTGTTATTGATGTTGTTGGATAGGACAGAGAGAAATGGAGAGTAGGGAAGATAGAGGGAAAGATAGACACCTGAGAGAGAAATGGATAGAGGAAGGGAAGACAGAAAAGGAAAGAAGCAACCCTGTGAAGCAACCCCCTGCAGGTGGGGAGCTGGGGGCTCGAACCAGGGGTCTTTGTGCTTTGTGCCATCTGCGCTTAACCCACTGCGCTGCCGCTGGACTCCCGATAAACCTTTTTAAAATAGGAAGAAAATCTTGAAGTCTATCAAAAAATTACTGTTATGTGTTGGATGGAGAAATAGCATAACAGCTATGCAAAGAAACTCTCATACCTGAGGCTCCAAAGTCCCAGGTTCAATCCCTTGCACAAAAAGCCAGAACTGAGTAGTGCTCTGGTTTAATATCATCATCTAGTTATAAACAATCACAGAAATCCAAAAGTAGATGAACACACCATTGGCCTTCTGTATAAAGAACAACCTTGAATTTATGAAAGACTCGACAACAGAACACTTCCAGAAGAAAATCATGTATATATGATCATGAAAGGATCAGCAGCCCTCAACTAATACAAACAAACAAACAAACAAAAAACCCCAATTAATTCTTATTTATTTTTAATGACACAGAGAAAAATACAGATAGATCAGAGTACTGCTCAACTGTGGTTTATGGTGGTACCATGTATTAAACATGAGACTTCAGAGCCTCATGCATGAAAGTTCTTTGCATAATTATGCTTGCCTCCCTGGCCCCCAAAACAACTAATTCCTAAATGTTTAATTAGTGTGAAAACAATTAATTATAACTAATAGAGACTACTAATAACCAAAGATATAAAAAAGAGAAACTTAACACATTTCTTAAATGTTTTTCTTTTTTATTTGCTTACTGAATAGACAGACAGAAATCAAGAGTGAAGGGGGTAACAGAGAGGGAGTAAAACAGAGACCCCTGCAGCACTGCTTTACTGCTTGTGAAGTTTCCCCCAGCAGGTGGAGACTGGGGGATTGAACCTGGGTCCTTGTACATTGTAGCATGTGTGCTTAACTAGGTGTGCCAACACCCAGTCCCTAATTTGACTTTAATACATAAATCAAAGTAAAGCATAGAATATACTCCTAGGTAATCTGAATAATCTTAACTCTAATTTCAAAGATTGATTCACGTATGTATTTACTTATTTGTATTTATTAGGAGGGAAAGAGAAAGAGAACCAGCGCTTGGCTCTAGCATAAGGTAGTTTGGGAAAACTGATAAAAATTTGTTTCTTATGATCAGGGAGGTGGCACTGGATCGACCTTCTCGTGGTGCATCCCGTGAGTACCTATTCATTGGGGAAACTGACTATCCTTCCTAGCCGACTGAATCCACATGGATCCCAGTCACTTTCAAAGCCAGCAATAAGCAGCTCCGGACAGCTTTCAACCTGACCTGTTGACTGGCTACGGAAGAAGGGCAAACGCTAGAAGAAGAAGGGAGGTGGCACAGTAAATACAATATTGAATTCTCAACCATGAGGTCCTCAGTTCAGTCCCCAGCAGCACATGTACAAGAGTGATGTCTGGTTCTTTCTCTCTCTCTGCCTATTTTTCTCATGAATAAATTCATTTAAAAAAATTGTTTCTTGAGCTCGACAGTGGTGCACCCAATGGTCCAGGTTAAAACCCCAAGTCCTCACCAGCAGGGGAAAAGCCTCTGGTGAGTGATAAAGCAGTGCTCTAAGTGTCTCTCTATCTCTCTCCCTCTCAATCTCCCCTTTGCCTCCTGATTTCTGTCTCTATCCAATAAATACATTTTTCCCCTTTACTTTTGCCTCTTTTCTTTTTAATTTTTAAAACAGAGCAGTATTCAAACTCTGGCTTATGGTTGAGCTAGTGACTGAACCTGGGACCTTGGAGTGTCAGGCATGAAAATGGTTCTTGCATAACCACTATGCTATCTGCTCCCTAACCCCAGAAGGGATAGGGTGAAGTGTTGGGAGTGGGGAAGGAAATGACTGAGCCTGAGGTCTCTGAAACCTCAGGCAAGCAAAGTTGGTGTTCTAACAGCTTGCACTATCTCCCCAGCTCCACAGGCCAATTTCAATACCAACAGTTAACCCCTAACTGGACTTTTATTCACACCTCCTAATTACCAGAATTTCCTTAAAACAAATTATATTTGTATGGCTAAAGTTACGAGCATCCAGTCTTTCTGGCATTCTATAATTTAATTTTTAAAAATAACTTTTCTCTTTTTAAAAATTTTACTATTTACTGAATACAGACAGAAATTGAGAAGGAGGGAGGATGAAGGCAGGGAGGGAGAGGAAGGAGAGAGGCACCTGCAGCACTGCTTCACATCTGTGAAGCTCTCACCCTAAGGGGACTTTAATCTCAGTCTTTGTGCACTGAAACATGTGCACTCAACCAGGTACACCACCACCCAGCCCCTGGTTTACTTTTCATTAGTAGTATGGCATCATTAAATGGGACCACATATATATCTTGCTTAAACAGAATTTTTGTTGTTGTTATTGTTGTTTGGGTATTTGTTTTTATGATCCCCGGGCCTCACAAATGCACAAATTCCACTGCTCAGGGATGAACTTTTTCATTATTTTCCCCTGAAAGACAGGAAGGGGATTATAGTATCACTCCACTATCCCTGAAGCTTCCTCTGATGCCATGTTCCCAAGTGGTGCTAGGGCTTGAACCCAGGGTCTCAAACACATAACGTAGTCACTTTATCAGGTGAGCTATCTCCCAGACCCAAAGATTTGTTTTATATTAATACACATTAACTGCTATATCCACAGTTTTCTCAAACCAGTATTGCCAAAAAATACAGTAATTAATTACAACTCAGTTCACTCATACTTTTGGTGCTGTATTTTGTGATAATTCTTTAAAAATGCTCAAGAGTTGCCTGTCAAGGTACATGTGCCTTACGGTGGGTAAGGCACATGCTTTGCAAACATAAAGCCAGGGGTTTTATCTCTGGTACCATATTATAACCAGTACTGAACTTTGTCCTCTCATAAAATAAACAAAAGAAAAACTCTTAGTTTTCATTTTTGAGGAACTATCCTTTAGAGTTTGGAAGCAAAATTTATTATCAAGATCGCTTTAAACTATTCAAAGACTAAATATAAATTCAGTATATTCTTAGAGATTCTTCCATCTATAAAGCATAAGAATTATAACCAAATTAACAAATCAGATATCAAAATGCCAAAAATTAAGTCATTAAAAGGGAATTCAGAGAAACAGCCAGTTGTGAAAGAACAGGAAGTGATGTACACTGCCATTTTGTAGATGAACTATTTAGAAACATAAGAAATACCATACTAAACTGGAATCAGCCAACCCAGACAAATGACAGTGGCCTAGAGGTCAGCTGAAATAACCCTGAGGCAGTTTTTGCTTAATAATGAACTTATTTAATTCATTACAACATACTATTACCACTTTTAGGCTGAGTTCCTATCAACTATGAAAGCAGTGCTGCTTAGTTCTACCATGCTGAAATCTATCCAGATATCTATCCTGTGTGCATCCTTTGGTACTGCAGGGTATCCTCTGCCTCCATCTTTTCAGACTAAAAGTAATCACACTTTACTAAGCATTACGCTTGTACTTATACATGCTATTATATCATAACAGCACATTTGATTTTGTAGCATACTTTGACAAATGGGAAATTTTCACACCACATACTGCTTCATGTCATTAAAATAAGTAGAGCTATTTAAGTTAAAGTGAATTCAAAAAAATTTTAAAGGGAATAAAGTAAGCATTCTATTTCCTGCAGAAAATATTAAAACTTATTTAACAAAATACAGAAATGTTCCTAGAACCACTAACAAAGTCTTTAAATCACTGCTTTACAAGAGATTTCAAAATGCAATAAAAGCATCAAAGTTGCAATAGACATTAAACACGAATGGCATTTATAAGTATTTAAAGATAAATTACGTAGTAAGAACAGCTTAAATGTCAATTGTAACTGCACAGTAGAAAATTAAAAAATCAAGATAACTCATAAGCACAGTTAAGTCTTCATCATTTTGTGAAAAAATATTTAATACTATGAACATTCACATATGGGACATTTTGAAATCACCTCAGCACATTCCTGAATGGGAAAAAGTGCAAACTAGACATCAAAACTACTCTGGTCAAAAAAACACTTGGCAACACAACTCCAAAATGCTACATTTTTTACTTTTATTTATTTCTTCTCTACTAGAGACAAAACCTACTGTAAACCTGATAAAATTATTTTACAACAAATGACTGCTTAAACAAAGGTGACACGAAGCAAGATGGAAAGAATGCCTTGACTACAGAATATACTGCCTATCTTCGCAGAAACAGGCAAATTATTATTTTCAATTCCTTAAAAAATAAAGCACTTACTAACGAGAGGTTTGCAACTAACTATATTCAGAAAATCCTACTGTCGGTGTTACACAAAACATCTACTATTAACTCCAAAATTTCACAGTTCAGAGAGAAGGAATGTCCGTCAGGCGGTCTATCTCTGTAATGATGTTTAACAAATTCTTCAAGAAATAACAAAAAGTCAGAGAAAGGAAGAAAGGGGGAAGAAAATGAAGGGGCACAAAAGTCATTTTATTTGCGAAGACCCAATATGCACACAGAGATAGACAAGAGACAGAGAGATGTCAATCCAATGCTGTAAAAGGAGGGCGAGAAAGAACACAAAACTGTTGTAACATGGCAGGGTCCCTCCCGAGGCCATCTCCCCTCTACAATAGGATGTGCATATACTTCCGAGGGACAAAGCTCAGGGGACCAGTATCAAACTGAGGCAGTTAGCGAGTGTAAAATTTAAAAAAAAAAAAAAAAATCAAAAGAAAAAGGACCACCTTTCCAAGGGAAGCGCCACTACTTCCCTCTCCCGCTCCCTCTTCTCTTGGGTGTCACACACAGGCTTGTGTATGAAGAAACTGCCTTGGACTAGTGCAGCACTGCAGTAGACCAAAGGATGGGAAAAGGGGGGAGGAAAAAGGGCAGGGAAGGAGGAGGGCTTGGAGGGGGGGCAGAGAAACGCTGCCATCACCCCTACGAGAACAGTATAGATTTCCCGAGGGGAGAGGGAGTGGAATCCACCCACAGGCTACCCAGAGCGAGCTCCCTTCCCGAGACTCCACGGACACTACAAAGGAGAGGGAGGAGCGGAGGGACCCGCAGCAAAAGGGACCTCGGGCCTTTAAATCGGGGTGCCCGGACCTAGTCTCGCCCTCACCCCCCACCCCAAGAGGGCCACACCTTCCCGGAGACGGCCCCTTCCACCACCCCTTCCGGTGACCCCCGGGGAGAGAGTGCGAGGGCTCCGGCCGCTGCACACGCCAGGGCGCCCCGCTCATCAGCTGCTTCACCCCACCCGCAGTCACAGTCACCGACCCTCCTCGCCTCCCTCCCCCACCCGCCCCCACAGCCCTTCCGCACCCAGGCCCGAGTGGGCCGAGGATTTCCCCGCCCCCTCCCAGGCTCCCTTTCCCAAAGCCGAGCTGCCCTTACCCTTTCGCCGGCCGGTCCGGGGCGGAGTAGGAAGGCGCAGCCCCCTACCGCGTCCGGGGAGCCGCTACGCTGGAGGGCGCAGTGAGGAGGAGGGGGCCTCGCGCCCCCCCCCGGAGCCCAGCGAACCGCCCTGCCCAAGCGCTGCAACTAGGGGCGGGGGGGGGGGGCGAAGGGAAGATCAGGGTCGAGGAGGCGCCCTCAACGCCGGGGCTCAGCTAAGATGGCGCGGGGAAGTGCCGGGAGTCGCCGCCGCCGCCGCCGCCGCCGCCTCGGGGGAACCGGCCCGGGCCTCGGCCGCCTCCCGTCCTCACACAGCCGAGGCCCTCGCGGTCCCCCGCCGCGGCCCCTCGGCGGGCGGGCCCACGCACAGCCCTCCGCCACCACCACCGCCCCTGGGAAGGGGGCGCTCACAAAGAGGAGAGGCCGCGGGCCGGCCGGGCGGGGCGGGGTCCCCAGGGGCCGGGAGGCCTCAGAGGTTCGCGGGCGCCTAATGCTCTCGGGCCACGAAGGACACAAGCAACCGGGACCCTTCCTCTCTCCTCAGGCAGGCGGCGGCACCGACTCACTGTTGGCCGCCCTCCCTCTCTCTCGCTCGCTCCCCGAGCCCTGAAGCCACAGAGCTCGGCTGCTGCCCGGATTCCCCCCCTTCCCAATACCACTCCCCTCCTCCCGACAGTCAGCCCAGGCTGATCTCGCGAGACTTCCCGCCTGACAGGCCCGACCCCGCGCTAGACAGAATTGTGTGCGCGCGCGCGCGCGCGCGCGCGTCCTCACGAGGGCGCGCATGTACTTGGCGCTAGGCGGAGTCTCCCGGGTGGCTGCGAGTCCTAGCCTCTGTCCAACCCGGCCTCATTCAGAATTGCGAGCTCCTGTGCCACACGAGTATCTGGTGCGTTCATTTTGATCTGGGAATTTGAGGACAGACAAAAAAGTTTGGCCTTCTCCATCACTCTTCCCATTCCCAAAACACCCGTGCCCCACTACCCCTGCGAGTGAGAAGTTTGCTCATACACTTTAGCACAACTCCTCTGCCTAATTCAGACCCAAAGCTCACCAGAGTAACTAGGGTAAGATTATATATATACCGATCGTTTAGGGCGGGAGTAGATAGCATAATGGTTGTGCAGAGAGTCCTGAGTCAATTCTCCAAAGTCCCAGGTTCAATCCCCTGTGCCCACCATAAGGCAGAGCTGATCAGTGCTCTGCTTTAATATATATATATATATATATATATATATATATATATATATATATATTAGAATAATTTTTTAAGTAGTAAACTAGAAATACAAATCTAAGTTACCCTGTATGCGAGTGATGCTAGGAAAGAGACTTTTTTTAACCAGAGCTTTGCTCAGCTCTGGTTAATGGTGGTGCTGGGGCTTCAGAGTCTCAGGCATGAAAGGTTTTTGCTATTGTTGTTTTGTTTTGTTTATATTACCATTATGGTGTCTCCCTGACTGAGGAAAATCTTTAAAAAAAATAAATTTGTAGTGTTTTTGTTTTTAGTGAGTTACTTTCAGAATAAGAATAGTCAGCTAAAGGGCCCTAGAGTCCCAATACAGGAAAAAGATGAGACTATGTTTCATGGGGGGTGAGGGTGGAGTCCATTCAGTAGACTACAAGAGTGCACTTTTATTCAAGAACCAAAAGATATTCCTAAAGTGGTGCCATAAAAAAAAAATCTTGATTCTTCAATCAATAAAACAACTTAAATCTGTTATGTGAAATCTGCTCTAGAGTGAAAATGTACTCCAGAACAGTATAGAACAGTATTGGAAATTAAAGTTAAAAAAGGAAAGTAAATTTTTAAAAAAATTAAAATTAAAAAAGTGAATTAAAAAAACAAGTTATCTGTTTCAGTTGGGGATGCGTAATCTGTGTCCTGAACTGACCCTGTCATAATAACGGTCTTTGCTCTGTGAACCAGTCATTTCTCCATTCACCTGTTTGTCAACCATTCTCAAATGACAACTTTGTTTCAGCATGAAAACACTCCTAAAATGGAGGACATACATCAGGATGCCGGCCAGGCTTCCCTGGATTGAAGACCCCACCAATGTGTCCTGGAACTCAGCTTCCCCAGAGACCCACCCTACTAGGGAAAGAGAGAGGCAGACTGGGAGTATGGACCGACCAGTCAACGCCCATGTTCAGCAAGGAAGCAATTACAGAAGCCAGACCTTCTACCTTCTGCAACCCTCAATGACCCTGGGTCCATGCTCCCAGAGGGATAGAGAATGGGAAAGCTACTGGGGAGGGGGTGGGATATGGAGATTGGGTGGTGGGAATTGTGTGGAATTGTACCCCTCCTACCCTATGGTTTTGTTAATTAAGCCTTTCTTAAATTAAAAAAAAAAAAAATGGAGGACATAATAAGGCTCCAAAGTCCCAGGCTAAACCCTTATACCACCACAAGCCAAGGTGGGGGGGAGGGGGCATTCCTGATATTCTCCTTGGATAAAGAGAGCAGAGGAGAAAGATTATCTTCACAGTCCTGCCAGGGATTGAACTCAGGACCTCCTACTTGACATTTCAACACTTTATCCGCTGTGCTACCTCCTGGATCACAATCCCATAAATATTTTAGAAGTATATTTCCTCGGGAGGCTGTAGCGCAGCGGGTTAAGCGCAGGTGGCGCAAAGCACAAGGACCGGCATAAGGATCCCGGTTCAAACCCCGGCTCCCCACCTGCAGGGGAGTCGCTTCACAGGCGGTGAAGCAGGTCTGCAGGGGTCTATCTTTCTCTCCTCCTCTCTGTCTTCCCCTCCTCTCTCCATTTCTCTCTGTCCTATCCAACAACGACAACAACAATAATAACTACAACAATAAAACAACAAGGGCAACAAAAGGGAATAAATAAATAAAATAAATACTTAAAAAAAAAAAGAAGTATATTTCCTCACCTCTTCAAAACGTGTTACCACACTACACCATCCTCCCTAACCCTCAGAACTAATATTTCCCTCCACCAGAGTCCAGTGGACCACCTCTTTCCTTGCAACCATCCTTCTTGGTATCCTCAGTTTTCAGTCCAAGCCCAGAGGTCTTAGTTTGTTCCTTTGCTTTCTTTATTTCCTCCATATGCAAAAGAACATTCAGGTCTGGTTTTATTATTTGTTTGCCAGAGCACTGCTCAGCTCTGGCTCATGATGGTGTGGGGAATTGAACCTGGTACCTGGGAAACCTAGGCATGAGAGTCTGCTTGTATAAATATTATGCTATCTCCCCTACTCATAACATGCAGTATTTTCATTTTATACAAGTCCCTTTAATATTTCTTGTAGAATTAGTTTAGCTGGGGACTGGTTAAACACACATGGTGTGAAGCATAAGGACCAGCACAAAGGATCCCAGTGAAGTGGTGAAGCAGGTCTGCAGGTCTCTTTCGCTCCCCTTCTCTATCTTCCCCCCTCTCTCAATTTCTTTCTGTCCTACTCAACAACAACAAATGGAAAAAATGGCCACCAGGAACAGTGGATTGGTAGTGCAGGCACTGAGGCCCAGTGATAACCCTGGAGGCAAAAAAAAAAAAAAAAATTGGTTTAGTTATAGTGAATTCCTCTAACTGGTGCTTGTCTAAAAAGTTCTTTGTTACTCCTTCAAGCTTGACTAATAGTGTAGCTGGAAAGAATACACTTTGGTGGAGTTCTTTTCCATTCAGAATGTTGTTAAATATGCCAGTCCAGTGTAGTCTTTAGAAGTTCTATTGAGAAATCAGCTCATAGTCTTATGAGATTTCCCTTATATATGACTCTGATTCCTCTCATTTAAATATTCTCTAACTTTTATCTTTGCCACTTTAATTATGTCCCTTGGTGAGCTGTGGGCTGGATTTCTCTCTCTCTTTCTTCCACCCTCCCTCCCTTCCTTCCTTCCTTCCTTTCTTTCTTTCTTTCTTGGATAGAAACAGAAAGAAATCAAGAGGAGGGGATCTCAAGAGGGAGAGACACCCACAGAGAGACACTGTGTCACCACTTGTGGAGCTTACCCACTGCACCCCACTGCGAGTGTGGACCAGGGCCTTGAACACAGGTCCCTCCACACTGAAACATGCGCATTCAACCAGGTGTGACACAGAGCCTGGGTGCTGGATTTATTTGTCTTGATATCCTGGGTCTGAGGATCTTGTTCTTTATTTAATGTGAGGAAATTCCAGCTAATATTTGAATTCTGACCCTTTCTCCTTTTTACATTACATAAGGCATCCCTATGATGTGGATGTTGTTCCTTTTTATGGTGTGACACAGCTTTCTTATATTAGCTTCATTTCTTTCAGTTTTTTTTTGTTTGTTTTGCGGAGGTGCCTTCCTCTACCTCATCTTTCTGCTCACCACTTCAATCTTTGACATTTCATCAGATATTCCTCAGTGTGTGTGTGTGGGGGGGTTAAAGCTCAGCCACTATATTTTTTATTCCTCTGACTTTTCCTATGATATATTTCATAATTTCCTTCCCACTTTCTCTGACTTTATTGATGCTTTGCTCCTTAGAACTTCTCATCTCAGTGAACATCCTTAAGATGATAGTTTTGATATCCTCTTTAGGAGACGTATATAAAATCTGTTAAATGAGGTTATCTTTAAGTTGCTATATTGGTTCATCATTGAAGGCGATTTCCTATGTCTTCCCATTCTGCTTGATTCTCCATGAGAAGCAGGGCTAGCAATCTATATTTGAGCAGGCCTGGGCAGTGACCAACAATTCATAGTCATAAGTGCCTAGTTGAGGATATGTCATTAAGGTTCTCTTACACTAGAAGTTTGAGATTGCAGGTGCGACATGTTGTACACAGTAAAGAGGTGCTTCCTGGCAAACACCTCATCACAGACCCCTGCAAGCGTCAACCCGGCTTTGACCTAGCACGTTATGATTGGGCCCTCCTCAATCACTATCGAACAGGCCATGGCCGGCGCGCCGCTATGTTCCATCGCTGGGGAGCCAGAGACGACCCGAACTGCCCCTGCGGCTCCAGACAGACTATGACCCACATAGTCAACGACTGCCACCTCTCCAGATTCAAAGGAGGTCTCGAAAATTTACATCAGGCTCAACCTGATGCTGTTGACTGGCTACGGAAGAAGGGCAAACACTAGAAGAAGAAGAACCACCAGGGTCCCATTGCTATGGAAACCAAGTTCCAAAATGGCTGCTTTCAATTGTCACATGGTTTATAGCTTTCATTACTCTTTTGCGGCTATTGTAAAGTTGTGGACACAAAGTATAATAAAGGAAAAAACAAAACAAAACCCTATCTTGTGTTTGGTACCAGGCTAGACTGGTGGCAGGGGCTGAGTGGCAGCAGCAGCAGTAAGCCTAGCCAGGTAATGTGAAACAGAGGGGAATATATGTGTGTGTATTAAATATATATATTAAACAAGAATTAGGTGGGGGAGTAACATAATTGTTATATAAAAAAATTCATGCCTGATTCTCTAAAGTCCCAGGTTCAATCCCTCACAATACCATAAACCAGAGCTAAGCAATGCTCTGGTAAAAATTAATTATTATTATCATCTTATTAAATAACTTTTAAAAAACAGTCTAAAAATGTAAAAATTAATTAATTATTATCATTTTATTAAATAATTTTCTAAAAACAGTCTAAGAATGGTGTAATAGCATATGTGCAAGACCTGGTAACATAATAAAATCTAAAATAAAATAAAATAGTTGTAACAGAGCCACAATATCACTGTCACATTCTTATAGTAATTCCTTACCAAGATTTATTACCTCATGCCTGTTCAATATTCCCAGTAACTTCACAAATACATTTTATAGTCTGGTTATATGAATCAGTATACGAGCAAATATCACATTTTACATTTGACTGATAAAAACATTTTTCCCCTTTATTTTATAGGGCAAAGAGAAATTGAAAGAGGAGGAGGAGATAGGGAGAGAGACAAAGAGACATCCACAGTACTTGCTTCACTACTTATGAGGCTTCCCCTCTGTAGGTGGGGACCATGGCTTGAACCTGGGTACTTGCACACTGTAATGTGTGCTCTCTACCATGTGCACCACTGCCAGACCCCTAGAAGAGTAAATTTAAAGTAGCTCATATATTTCATGACCACACACACACACACACACACACACACACGAATGATTAAGAATTTAGTTAACATCCATCATCTCATATACAATATGAATTTTTTTTCTTGTGATGTGAACTCTTACTATTTACTCTTTCACTCTTGTAATAACTTGGAAATATACAGAATTGCTACCTATAGTAATCATGTTGCAGGTTACTTCCCCAGTATTAATTTTATCTTAATCTTTCTTTTTTAAATTATTTTTAGATATCTTATTTATTATTGGATAGAGACAGAGAAATTGAGAGGTGTGGGGGAGATAGAGAGAGATAGAGAGACACCTGCAGCCCTGCTTCACCACTTGCAAAGCTTTCCCCCTGCAGGTGGGGACCATGGGCTGGAACCCGAGTCCTTGTGCACTGTAATGTGAGCACTTAACCAGGTGCGCCATTGCCTGGCCCCCTTGCTTTCTTTTTTTTAAAACAGCATTTGTTAGCCTTATTATTATTTTTTTTTAAGTTTTGTTTTTTCCCTCCAGGGTTATTGCTGGGCTCGGTGCCTGCACCATGAATCCACCGCTCCTGGAGGCCATTTTTCCCCCTTGTTGTTGCCCTAGTTGTTGCAGCCTCGTTGCGGTTATTATTGCCATTTTTGACGTTGCTTTGTTGTTGGATAGGACAGAGAGAAATGGAGAGAGAAGGGGAAGACAGAGAGAGAGGGGGAGAGAAAGATAGACACCTGCAGACCTACTTCACTGCCCGTGAAGCTACTCCCCTGCAGGTGGGGAGCCGGGGGCTTGAACCGGAATCCTTATGCCGGTCCCTGCGCTTTGCGCCACGTGCGCTTAACCCACTGCGCCACCGTCCGACCCCCTTTTTAGTTTTTTATTATCTTCATTTATTGGATAGAGACAGCCAGAAATCAAGAAGGTAGGGGGAGGTAGAGAGGGAGAAAGGGAGACACCTGCAGCTGGGCTTCACTACTAGGGAAGTTTTTCCCCTGCAGGTGGAGACCCAGGACTCCAACACAGGTCCTTGCGTGTTATAATATGTGCACTCAACCAGGTATGCCACCACCCAGCCCCTATTTTTATTCTTTCTTTCTTTCTTTCTTTCTTTCTTTCTTCCTTTCTTTCTTTCTTTCTTTCTTTTTTTTCTTTTTTATTTAAGAAAGGCTTAATTAACAAAACCATAGGGTAGGAGGGGTACAATTCCACACAATTCCCACCACCCAATCTCCATATCCCACCCCCTCCCCTGATAGCTTTCCCATTCTCTGTCCCTCTGGGAGCATGGACCCAGGGTCATTGTGGGTTGCAGAAGGTAGAAGGTCTGGCTTCTGTAATTGCTTCCCCACTGAACATGGGCGTTGACTGGTTGGTCCATACTCCCAATCTGCCTCTCTCTTTCCCTAGTAGGGTGTGTCTCTGGGGAAGCGGAGCTCCAGGACACATTGGTGGGGTCTTCAGTCCAGAGAAGCTTGGCCGGCATCCTGATGACATCTGGAACCTGGTGACTGAAAAGAGAGTTAACATACGAAGCCAAACAAATTGTTGAGCAATCATGGACCCAAAGCTTGGAATAGTGGAGAGGAAGTGTTAGGGGGGTACTCACTGCAAACTCTAGTGTACTTCTGCTTTCAGGTATATATTTTGCAGTAGTTTACGGATACGTGTGAACATATGCTCTCACAGAAACTGGTGTATATCTAGGTTTTGGGACTTTGTTAGAAAGTGAACCACCTGAGATCAACAGAAGTTGAGTAAGAAGATCTGAAAGGGAAACTAAAAGCAAGATCTGACCAAATTGTAAGTAGGGCACCAAAGTAAAAACCCTGTGGTGAGGGGTAGACATGCAGCTTCCTGGGCCAGTGGGGGGTGGGAGTGGGTGGTAGGGATGGGTCACAGTCTTTTGGTGGTGGGAATGGTGTTTATGTACACTCCTAGTAAAATGTAGTCATATAAATCACTAGTTAATTAATACGAGAGGGGGAAAATTAATTGTATGTCTCGAAGTTTTTCAAAACACAAACTGAATCTTTTTAATATATAGGCTGTGTAATTGATATGCAGACTCTCTCAAAAGCCTAGACCAAGTAGATCAGAAGCAACCAATAGCACAGCTATATACAAGATACTGGGTACTGTACAGCAAACCCTAACAAAAGGACTTTTCAAAGTTAACCCAATTACCAAATAATGTGATGATAACATTAATTATCGATTGTCTTTTTGAACCCTAAGACAGCAGGAACCTCACATCTCCACTATAGATCCTCTACTTTCCCCAGTCCTGGAACCGTTGGATAGGGCCCACTTTCCTGTATGCCTCTCCCAATCCATATCAAATAATATTGCATCTGCCGATCACAACCTAACCAACACAATGATTGCCACCTCAACATGCTTCACTTCAGACTGTGTCCAGAGACTTCACGTGTGGAATGACAACTCTTCAGCTTCATTACTCGGGTGAGACCTTTCCTTTAATAGTATACTTTCTTTCTTTCTTTTTTTTTAATATTTATTTTATTTATTTATTCCCTTTTGTTGCCCTTGTTGTTTTATTGTTGTAGTTATTATTGTTGTTGTCGTTGTTGGATAGGACAGAGAGAAATGGAGAGAGGAGGGGAAGACAGAGAGGAGGAGAGAAAGATAGACACTTGCAGACCTGCTTCACCGCCTGTGAAGCGACTCCCCTGCAGGTGGGGAGCCGGGGTTCGAACCAGGATCCTTATGCCGGTCCTTGTGCTTTGCGCCACCTGCGCTTAACCCGCTGCGCTACAGCCCGACTCCCCTCTTTCTTTCTTTTTCAATTTTTATTTATTTATGAGAAAGATAGGAAGAGAGAGAAAGAACTAGACATCACTCTGGCACATGTGCTGCCGGGAATTGAACTCGGGACCTCATGCTTGAGAGTCCAAAGCTTTACCACTGCACCACCTCCCGGACCACTCTTTTTTTTTTATAACCAGTATACTACCTTTCTTTTTTTCTTCCATGGTTATCGCTGAACCTTGATGCCGGCACTACAAATCCACTGCTCCTGGCAGACATTTTTTTCCACTTTTTATTGGATAAGATAGAGAGAGGAGGGGAAGATAGAGAGGGAGAAAGACACCTGCAAACCTGCTTTACCTCTGGTGAAGCAAGCCCCCGCAGGTGGGGAGCCTGGGGTTCAAACCAGATTCCTTAGGCAGGTCCTCGCGCTTCATATTATGTGAGCTTAGCCTGCTGTGCTACCTACCGCCTGGCCCACTACATTTTATTTTTTCTTACCAGAACACTACTCAGTTCTGGTTTTTGATGGTGCCAGGGATTAACTTGTGACCTTGTAACTTCAGGCATGAATTAAAAAAAATTTTTTTTTTAATCTTTATTTGTTAGATAGAGACAACCAGAAATGGAGAGGGAAGGGGGTGGCAGAGAGACACCTGCAGCCCTGCTTCGCCACTTGTGAAGCTTTTCCACTGCAAGTGGGATTGGGGGCTCGAACCTGGGTCCTTGTGCACTGTAACGTGTGCTCAACCAGGTGTGCTACCACCCGGCTCCCAAAAAGTCTTTTTTGTAACAATTATGCTATCTTCCCCAGCCCTGATTGTATATATTTTTTAATTTACTTATTTATTAAGAGAAGAGAGAGCCAAATAAAGTATTTTATTATGCAGATACCCTATCAGCAGTCCTTCATCTGCACATTGACAAACTATATTTCATATCTCTCTCTTTCATGGAGACAGAGGAGGTAGAAAGGCAGAGAGTGCAAGAGACCAAGCATCAAAGATTTGTTTTTCTTTTTCTTTTTTTTTTTTTTAACATGACATTTTTTTAAGATTGTATTTACTTATTCATAAGAATTGATAGGAGAGAGAAAGAACCAGACATCACTCTGGTACATGTGCTGCTGGAGATTGAACTCAGGACCTCATGCTTGAGAGCCCAATGCCCTGTCCACTGCGCCACCTCCTAGACCACAAAAAAAGATTCATTTTTCAACGCCACGGGGTTGGACTTGAACCTGGGTGACATACACCTGGGTGATGTATTTTGCCAGCCCCAAACTATATTTTCATACAGATATATGTGTGACAAAAAAAATACTGAAACTACACATGGCCTGAAATCTCTTGCATATACTAGAAATGTATTCATGGTATAACACTGTCATTGGGTGCCTGGATAGCCTGACGGGTGCTTCTTCCCGAGCAAGTGCTCTCTGGGTTGGAGAGAACTCAACTGGAGCCAACCTAGGCTGCTGCGTGGGAGAGGGATCAGGAACTCGTGCTGAGCTAGCGTCGCAGGAGAGAGACTCTGGGACGAGCCAGAAGTTTTCAAACGTCTGTGGTAATCATAAAATAGAAGATAAGCATTCGACTTCCAGAGGCGGAGCTACGAGCAGCAGATCGCTTTCTTTCCTCTCCTCTCCTGTCCCGGATCAACTAGGAATACCAAAGGAGACCACCCGGGACCAAATCAAGACAGGATTAGAATGACCACAGGAACCCAGTAAATCACCGAATCTGGAGCAGCGACAGGGAGAGACACCAGGGGAAAGAGATCTAACCAGGAAACTCAGGAGAAGACCTATACCTCGGTGGCATAGCTGAGGAGCTGTGAAAATCTCTTTGCATAACCACTGGACTATATCTGCCACACCCTGCTTTATCTCTTGGTCAGGAGTCAGTGATTAAGCTAAGAAGCCTATTGATAGTTTAAAAGCCCTCAGGCTCCCATAGCCTACAGGGAAGGAAAAAAAAAAAAAAAAAAGAAAGAGGCTTTTAAACCACTGAGCTCCAACTAAGGGATTGAAATAACTGTTAACTTCCACCACTGTGAACCCTTTAATTAATTTACTTAGACACAAGTCAATCCAGGCAATAGTGATCAATAATTTGAAAAGTACTGATAAAGGGAACTCATAACATAATATATAAAATGGTTAAAACAACAAGAAAAAATATTGGAGTTTCGAACCAGGACAAGAGTCCAGCTAAAAGTCCTCCAGAGGGTGAAGCACAAAACAACGAGTTCAACATCCAAACATTAGCTAAGGAAATAATAACAGGAGTGAGTAAAGAATTTGAAAAAATTGTAATCAGAAATGCAGGAACAACAAATGAGAATATGGAAGAAAATACTAATTATCTCATAGTTATTAGAGAGCTGAAAGCTGAAATCGCTGAGCTAAGAATGCAACTAGCTGAACAAGCTAAAACAGTATTGGAGCAGGGCAACAAAATAGATGAACTCCAGAAAACAGTAGAGGGCAGAGAGAATAGAATCTATGAGGCTGAAGAGAGAATTAGCAAGACTGAGGATGAATTAGAGACAACTAAAAAAGAAGTAAGAGATCTCAAAAAGAGATTAAGAGATGCTGAAAACAACAACAGAGTCCTATGGGATGACTTCAAAAGAAACAATATACACATTATTGGCATACCAGAGGAAGAAAGAGAAGGAGAGGAAGAAAGCATTCTCCAGGCCATAGTAGCTGAAAACTTCTCTAGTCTAGACAACATCGAAGATATAAAAATTCAAGAAGCACAGAGGGTCCCAAACAGAATTAACCCAACCTAAAGACACCATACTTATCATATAATACATATCATACTTAGAATGGAAAGGAATAAGGATAAAGAAAGGATCCTCAAGGCTGCAAGAGAAAAACAAAGAATCACCTACAAAGGAAAACCCATAAGATTAGCAGCAGACTTCTCCATACGAACACTACAGGCCAGAAGAGAATGGCAAGATATCTATCGAGTGCTCAATGAGAAAGGCTTTCAGCCAAGAATACTATATCCTGCTAGACTGTCATTCAGACTAGATGGAGGCATCAAAACCTTCTCAGACAAGCAACAGTTGAAGGAAGCAACCTCACCGAGCCTGCCCTGAAAGAAGTTCTGAAAGGTCTCCTATAAACAACCAGACCACCACAAATAGGCCATATATCAAAACACCCTAAAACTCTACAAGAATGGCGTTAAAATATCTTCAATCTTTGATATCAATAAATGTCAATGGCCTGAATTCACCTATTAAAAGACACAGAGTAGGAAGATGGATCAGAAAACACAACCCAACAATATGTTGTCTACAGGAAACTCACCTAACGCAACAAGACAAACACAGACTTAAAGTGAAAGGATGGAAAACTATCATTCAAGCCAATGGCCCACAAAAAAGGGCAGGAACAGCTATTCTCATATCTGACATGATAGACTTTAAAATAGATAAGATTAAAAAAGATAGGAATGGACACTACTTAATGCTCAGAGGATCAGTTAATCAAGAGGACTTAACAATTATTAATATCTATGCACCCAATGAGAAGCCATCTAAATACATCAAACTTCTACTGAAAGAGCTACAGCAATATATTAACAGTAACACAATCATAGCAGGGGACTTCAACACCCCACTATCTCAACTTGACAGATCATCCAGGAAGAAAATCAGTAAAGACATAAGGGAGCTAAATGAAGAGATAGATAAACTAGAACTATTGGACATTTTCAGAGTCATTCATCCCAAGAAACTGGAATACACATTTTACTCAAATCCACATGGATCATTCTCAAGGATAGACCATATGTTAGGCCACAAAGACAGCATCAGCCTATTCAAGAGCACTGAAATCATCCCAAGCATCTTCTCAGACCACAGTGGAATTAAACTAACACTTAACAATCAACAAAAGATTAGTAACAGTCCCAAAATGTGGAAGCTCAACAGTACACTTCTTAACAACTTCTGGGTCAAAGAGGAAATCAAGGAAGAAATCAAAATGTTTTGAGAGTTCAATGAAAATGAAGACACAAGCTATCAAAATATTTGGGACACAGCTAAAGCAGTCCTAAGAGGGAAGTTCATAGCTATACAAGCACACATTAGGAAACAAGAAAAGGCACAAATAAACAGCCTGATTGCACATCTTAAAGACCTAGAAGAAGAACAACAAAGGAATCCTAAAGCAACCAGAAGGACAGAAATTACTAAAGTTAGGGCAGAAATAAATAACATTGAGAATAGGAAAACCATACAAAAGATCAATGAAAGTAAATGTTGGTTCTTCGAAAGAGTAAATAAAATCAACAAACCTTTAGCCAGACTCACAAAACAAAAAAGGGAGAAGACCCAAATAAATCAGATAGTAAATGAAAGAGGAGAAATCACAACAGACACTGCAGAAATTCAACATATCATGCGAGGCTTCTATGAACAACTATATGCCACCAAGCTAGAGAACCTGGAAGAAATGAATGATTTCCTAGATACCTACCAACTTCCAAAACTAAGTAAAGAGGAAGTGGATAACATGAACAGGCCCATCACAGCTAATGAAATTGAAACAGTTATCAAAAATCTTCCCAAAAATAAAAGTCCTGGACCAGATGGTTTTACAAATGAATTCTACAAAACTTTCAAAGAAGAACTAATACCTCTACTTTTAAAAGTCTTCCAGAAGATTGAAGACACTGGAATACTCCCTGCCAGCTTCTATGAAGCCAACATCACCCTGATACCAAAAGCAGACAGGGACACAACCAAAAAAGAAAACTACAGACCAATATCTCTGATGAACATAGATGCGAAAATATTGAACAAAATTCTAGCCAACCAGATACAGCAGTATATCAAAAAAATTGTTCATCATGACCAAGTGGGGTTTATCCCAGGCATGCAAGGTTGGTTTAATATACGTAAATCAATCAATGTGATCCACCACATCAACAAAAGCAAGACCAAAAACCACATGGTCATATCAATAGATGCAGAGAAAGCCTTTGACAAAATACAACATCCCTTTATGATCAAAACACTACAAAAAATAGGAATAGATGGAAAATTCCTCAAGATAGTGGAGTCTATATATAGCAAACCTACAGCCAACATCATACTCAATGGTGAAAAACTGGAAGCATTTCCCCTCAGATCAGGTACTAGACAGGGCTGCCCACTATCACCATTACTATTCAACATAGTGTTGGAAGTTCTTGCCATAGCAATCAGGCAGGAGCAAGGAATTAAAGGCATACAGATTGGAAGAGAAGAAGTCAAACTCTCCTTATTTGCAGATGACATGATAGTATACATGGAAAAACCTAAGGAATCCAGCAAGAAGCTTTTGGAAATCATCAGGCAATACAGTAATGTGTCAGGCTATAAAATTAACATTCAAAAGTCAGTGACATTCCTCTATGCATACACTAAGTTAGAAGAAATTGAAATCCAGAAATCAGTTCCTTTTTCTATAGTAACAAAAACAATAAAATATCTAGGAGTAAACCTAACCAAAGAAGTAAAAGACTTGTATACTGAAAATTATGAGTCACTACTCAAAGAAATTGAAAAAGACACAAAGAAGTGGAAAGATATTCCATGTTCATGGGTTGGAAGAATTAACATCATCAAAATGAATATATTACCCAGAGCCATCTACAGATTTAATGCTATCCCTATCAAGATCCCAAGCACATTTTTTAGGAGAATAGAAAAAATGCTACAAATGTTTATCTGGAACCAGAAAAGACCTAGAATTGCCAAAACAATCTTGAGAAAAAAGAACAGAACCGGAGGCATCACACTCCCAGATCTCAAACTGTATTATAGGGCCATTGTCATCAAAACTGCTTGTTACTGGAACATGAACAGACACACTGACCAGTGGAATAGTATTGAGAGCCCAGAAATGAGGCCCCACACGTATGGACATCTAATCTTTGACAAAGGTGCCCAGACTATTCAATGGGGAAAGCAGAGTCTCTTCAACAAATGGTGTTGGAAACAATGGGTTGAAACATGCAGAAGAATGAAACTGAATCACTGTATTTCACCAAATACAAAAGTAAATTCCAAGTGGATCAAGGACTTGGATGTTAGACCAGAAACTATCAAATACTTAGAGGAAAATATTGGCAGAACTTTTTTCTGCATAAATTTTAAAGACATTTTCAATGAAACGAATCCAATTACAAGGAAGACTAAGGCAAGTATAAACCTATGGGACTACATCAAATTAAAAAGCTTCTGCACAGAAAAAGAAACCACTACCCAAACCAAGAGACCCCTCACAGAATGGGAGAAGATCTTTACATGCCATACATCAGATAAGAGTTTAATAACCAACATATATAAAGAGCTTGCCAGACTCAACAACAAGACAACAAATAACCCCATCCAAAAATGGGGGGAGGACTTGCACAAAATATTCACCACAGAAAAGATCCAAAAGGCTGAGAAACACATGAAAAAATGCTCCAAGTCTCTGATTGTCAGAGAAATGCAAATAAAGACAACAATGAGATATCACTTCATTCCTATGAGAATGTCATACATCAGAAAAGATTACAGCAGCAAATGCTAGAGAGGGTGTGGGGTCAAAGGAACCCTCCTGCACTGCTGGTGGGAATGTCAATTGGTCCAACCTCTGTGGAGAATAGTCTGGAGAACTCTCAGAAGGCTAGAAATGGGCCTACCCTATGACCCTGCAATTCCCCTCCTGGGGATATATCCTAAGGAACCCAACACATCCATCCAAAAAGATCTGTGTACACATATGTTCTTGGCAGCACAATTTGTAATAGCCAAAACCTGGAAGCAACCCAGGTGTCCAACAACAAATGAGTGGCTGAGCAAGTTGTGGTATATATACACAATGGAATACTACTCAGCTGTAAAAATGGTGACTTCACCGTTTTCAGCTGATCTTGGATGGACCTTGAAAAAATCATGTTGAGTGAAATAAGTCAGAAACAGAAGGATGAATATGGGATGATCTCACTCTCAGGCCGAAGTTGAAAAACAAGATTAGAAAAGAAAACACAAGTCGAACCTGAAATGGAATTGGAGTATTACACCAAAGTAAAAGACTCTGGGGTGGGTGGGTGGGTGGGGAGAATACAGATCCATGAAAGATGATGAATGACATAGTGGGGGTTGTATTGTTAAATGGGAATCTGGGGAATGTTTTGCATGTATAAACTATTGTATTTACTGTTGAATGTAAAAGATTAATTCCCCAATAAAGAAATAAATTATTTAAAAAAAGAAAGAAATAAACTAAGCAATAACATTAAAAAAAAAAGAAAAGAAAAAAAGAAAGAAATTATTTAAAAAAAAAAAAAAAGATACCGGTTCAAGCCCCCAGATCCCCACCTGCAGGGGAGTCGCTTCACAGGTGGTGAAGCAGGTCTGCAGGTGTCTATCTTTCTTTCCCCCCTCTGTCTTCCTCTCCTCTCTCCATTTCTCTCTGTCAATCCTATCCAACAACAACTACAAGGGCAACAGAAGGGAATAAATACTTTCTCTCTATATGTATATATATTTAGTAACTAAAAAGAGCCCAGTTTTTTTTTTACTCTGATTTTTTTTTATTTGGTGGAGAAACGTCACAACACCAGTCCATCATCCATGATACTCCCATGTGGTACTGGGGCTCAGACCCATGGCCTCATGTACATCAAGACATGTATTCTACTGGGTGGGCTAGCTCTTGGCCCCTGAGCCCTTTTCTTTTCTTTATTTCTCTCTCTCTTCCTTTTTTTTCTTTAGATTTCATTTATTTATTAATGAGAGATAGGAGGAGAGAGAAAGAACCAGAAATCACTCTAGTACATGTGCTGACAGGGGTTGATCTCAGGACCTGATACTTGAAAGTCCAATGCTTTATCCACTGTGCTACCTCCCAGACCTCATGCTTTGCTTTTCTTTTCTTTATTCCCTCCTCCTCTTGTTCTTCCAGCTCCTTCTCATTCTAAGACCTCAAAATCTTATTTTAAAGATAAGGTCTATAGGTACAAAACATTTAGTTAACAACATGAAATAACCTATGAGCAAATGATGTAGTGAACTAAGCCTTAATTTTACTTTACTTCTCCCCCCACCCCCATATAGAGTATGAGAAACAGAGAAGGAGGAAAAGCCAGAGAGAGGAGAGACACAAAGCCCCACTGTTGAAGCTTCCTCTGTGTATGGTGCTCAAACTGGGTCTTCTTCCTTTTTTTTTTTTTTTTTAAATACCAGAACACTACCCAGCTGCGGGTTATGGTGGTGCTGGGGATTGAACCTGAGACCATGGAGCCTCAAGCATGAAAATCTTTTGCATGACCATTATGCTATCTCCCCAGTCCTCAATTTTACTTTTCTAAACCTCAGTCTTCTAACTACAATAGGCTAAAGTGTGTGTGTGTGTGTGTGTGTGTGTGTGTGTGTGTGTGTGTGTGTACATGCTCACTATACAAGCACATAAGTAAAAACAAAAAAAGAGAAGGCTGGGCAGTGGTGTACCCAGTTGAGTGTACACATTACCATAATCAAGGACCTTGGTTAGAGCCCTTGATCTCCACCTGTAGAGGAGACCTGCCAATCTACGCGGATATCTTCGCCCACCCTGTCCAACGCTTGACGTCTCATCACCCAATCTGGTCCCCTACGCCTACACTGAACTTCTCTGTTCCAGACTCTTGGAAACAGAGTTGGCAGTCAGCCGAGGTAAAGAACAAACACCTCATCCCAGACCCCTGCAAGCGTCAACCCGGCTTTGACCTAGCACGTTATGATTGGGCCCTCCTCAATCGCTATCGGACAGGCCATGGCCGGTGCGCCGCTATGTTCCATCGCTGGGGAGCCAGAGACGACCCGAACTGCCCCTGCGGCTCCAGACAGACTATGACCCACATAGTCAACGACTGCCACCTCTCCAGATTCAAAGGAGGTCTCGAAACTTGACATCAGGCTCAACCTGACGCTGTTGACTGGCTACGGAAGAAGGGCAAACGCTAGCAGAAGAAGAGGAGGACAGGTCACAAAGTGGCAAAGCTTGTCTGCAGGTGTCTCCCTAGGTCCCTCTTCCTTCTCAATTTCTCTCTGACCTATCAAACAGAACAGAAAGTGTGTGGGGCGGGGACAAATCTTAGGGTGGGAACTGGGAAGTGGCACAGTGGATAAAGTATTGGCCTCTCAGGCAGATCTTGAATCTAATCCCCAGCATCAAAGTGCTAGAGTGACACTTGAGTTCTCTCTCTCTCTCTCTCTCCCTCTATCTCTATCTCTATCTCTCTCTCACACAAATGCATAAGTACATCTTTAAAATATAAACAAGGCTGGTGAAGTAGCTCACTTGGGTAGTGTGTTACTTTGTCAGGCACACAGCCAACGTTCAAGCTCAGCACCCACTAGACTGGAGGGAACTTTGATACTGTGGTCTCTCACAGTTTTGATTTCTGCTTCCCTTACTTTATCTAAAAAATAAAAATAAAATAAAATCAGAAGGAAGCTACCTCATTGCTCATGGGGACATTTTCACCTGGAATTAGCTAGTGTTGTATGCTTTACATTGGGTTCTAGTTCTCCCCCGCCAAGAGAATTAGATCAGGCCTGCTAATTTCGCGGGCCCGCTTGGCCCCGCCCCAAGAAACCCGCCAGCGTTCCAGAGTGCAGAGTTCCTGGGTTCCTGAGTTCGAGAGTAAGAGAGAGTGCTTGTGCCGCCGCAAAGAGACAGCAGAGTTCTGTTTGGTGATTAGTTTGTCTTAGTTTATGAATCGTTGTTCCTGAATAAAGAAATACAGCTTCCCTGCCCAGCCGTTGTCTCCGCGCCTCTGTTACCCGCCCGTGAAGCTAGTCCGGCCGGCTAGAGCCTACGAATTTTAACAATGAGCTAGTGTGTGTTATTTTAAATTTTTATTTATTTATTTATTTATTTATTTATTGGATAGAGACAAGCAGAAATCAAGTGGGAAGGGGGAGGAACAGAGGAAGAGAGACAGAGAGACACCTGCAGCTCTGCTTCACCACTCGCAAGCTCTCCCCCTGCAGGAGGGGAGCCAGGGCTCAAACCTGGGTCCTTGCCCATTGTAACAAGTGTGTTCAACCAGGTGTGCCACCACCTGGCCCTGATTTTTTTTTTTTTTGTAATTACAATGAAGCTATAGAAATGAGTTTCTTGGGCTGGGGAGATAGTATAATGGTTATGCAAAGGCTTTTCATGCTTGAGGCTTCAAAGTCCCAGGTTCAGTGCCTTGCACCACCATAAGCCAGATCTAAGCAGTGCTCCAGTAAAAAGAAAAAAGAAAATAATAATAATGATGATTAATAATAAAAATAATTTTAAAAAAGAAATCAGTTTCCTCACAATAGAAGGCAAAAAAATCAATAAAACTATTTATGTAAGAAGGTAGCTGGTGAGAAGGAAGTGACTCAGAATTTCCATTTTAGAAACCAGAGGTGAGGCACCCATGGAACTGATAACCATCCAATAAATAAATAAAAACAGGCTACTGGAAACCCTTTGTGTACATCCAAGACTCTTATCAATTTGATATCCCAGGGTCAACTAAAGAAGGTTTCAGTCTGGTTGTGACTTACTCAGACATATTCACAGAAGGCTGCTTAATATAACTATTGTTTCACAGTCTGGGAAATAAAGCTCATCATTTACAAAATTGTCTCAAACTCTGTACTGCCATATAATTGAGTACATTTTGTGAGTATCTTTTAAAAATGTCAGGTTCTTTTAGTGCCCTACCTGTGGGGGCAGAAGTTTCTTCCATTTTAACCCACAGGAACAGATAAATGTTATGTCAAGGTGCCCTGAAGATGGAAGAATACAATTCAGTTAAAAAATGTCTTGACCTACAAACCTCTCAGTTTCAGGTTTCCCTCTGATAAACATCTGAAGCTAGCCATGAATAAGTTAACACACCAGAGTCTTTAAAAAGAAGAAGGAGGAGGAGGAGGAGGAGGAAGGGGAGGAGGATGAGGAGGGGGAGAAAGAGGAGGAGGAGAAAGAGGAGGAGGAGGAGGAGGGGGAGGAGGAGGAGGGGGAGGAGGAGGAGGGGGAGGAGGAGGAGGGGGGAGGAGGAGGAGGGGGAGGAGGAGGAGGAGGAGGAGGAGGAGGAGGAGGAAATAAAAATCTAGCTCACAAGAGACCAAGCAGTAGGACTAGCAAAATAGTTCACTTGAATAGTGTGCTGCTTTGCCATATGGTCAATCCAAACCCCACTGCATTAAAGAACGCTAGTGAACCCCTCCGTGTGTGTGTGTGTGTGTGTGTGTGTGTGTGTGTGTGTGTGTGTGTGTGTGTTTGTGTGTGTGTGTAAGCTTTATTTGTTTATTTTGATAAGACAGAAACTGAGAGGGAAAGAGGGTGGAGAAGAGTCAGAGAGACACCTTCAGCACTGCTTTGCCACTCATGAAGCTTTTCCCCTATAGGTGGGGACGGGGGGCTTGAACTGGGCCTTTGTGCATGGTAACAAATGCATTTAACCAGGTGTGCCACCATGGCCCCACCCCTACCCCTTTTCCTTTCTGTATCTTAGAGGAAAACAAAACAAACAACAACAACAACAACAAACTTAGATAGGAAAGTATTAGCAGTAGTTAAAAACAGGTCGGGGGAGTCGGACGGTAGCACAGTGGGTTAAGTGCAGGTGGTGCAAAGCCAACTATCGGCGTAAGGATCCTGGTTCAAGCCCCGGTTCCCCACCTGCAGGGGAGTCGCTTCACGAGTGATGAAGCAGGTCCGCAGGTGTCTTTCTCTCTCCCTCTCTCTGTCTTCCCCCTCCTCTCTCCATTTTCACTCTGTCCTATCCAACAACAACGACATCAATAATAACTACAACAATAAAACAAGGGTAACAAAAGGGAATAAGTAAATAAATGTTGTAGGTCAGTAGGGGGCTTTGCGGTAGTGCAGCAGGTTAAGCGTACATGGGTGCAAAGCTTAAGGGCCAGCTTAAGGATCCCGGTTCAAGCCCCAGCTCCCCACCTGCGGGGGTTCACTTTGCAAGCGGTGAAGCAAGTCTACAGGTGTCTTTCTCTCCTCCTCTCTGTCTTCCCCTCCTTTCTTGATTTCTCTTTGTCATATCTAACAACAACAATTATGACAACAATAACTACAACAAGAGCAACAACAAGGAAAACAAAATGGGAAAAATGGCCTCCAGGAGCAGTGGATTCATAGTGCAGGCACTGAGCCCCAGCAATAACCCTAGAGACAAAAACAAAAAAACAATAAAACAGATCAGTAACTAGTTCATCATCAAGACACACTCATTACTATGCAGGAAATGACAAGTTTGAGGCCAACACTATGTGAGAACAGCATAGTACCAGGCTAAGCACCACTGAATGGCGGAGTAGAGCTATGGTGTGCCTCTCTCCCACTCTGGTTCTCTTTCCTTCTGTCTTTCTGTTTCTCTCCATAAGAAATAATAAAAAGAGGGAGTCAGGTGGTAGCGCAGCAGGTTAAGCGCACGTGGCGAAAAGAGCAAGGACCGGCATAAGGATCCCAGTTCAAGCCCTGACTCCCCCCCTGCAGGGGAGTCTCTTCACAGGCGGTGAAGCAGGTCTGCAGGTGTCTATCTTTCTCTTCCCCTCTCTGTCTTCCTCTCCCCTCTCCATTACTCTCTGTCCTAACAATGATGACATCAATAACAACAATAAAAAAAAAGGGCAACAAAAGGGAAAATAAATAAATAAATGTAAAAAAAAAAAAAAAGAAAATCTTTAAAAAAATAATACAAAAGAATAAAAAAATCACATACTGGGAGTGGTAGAACCACACATGCACAGAAATGGGGAGGGAGAGGGAGAGAGAGAGAGACAGAGACAGACTGTGGAATTCCATCTCCTTTACTTACTAGTGTCCATGACTAAGTTTCACTGGGTCAGTTTCATAACTGAGCTGAGTGTATCTTTATCTGTAAAATGGGGTTAGGAGGCTGGGTGGTGGTGCACCTGGTTGAGTGCACATGTTGCAATGTACAAGGACCCAGGTTCAAGCCCTAGTCCCCACCTGCAGAAGGAAAACTTTGTGGTAAAGCAGTGCTGCAGGTGTCTCTCTGTCTCTCTTCTTCTCTATCTCCCTTTCCCTCTCACTTTCTGACTGTCTCTATCCAATAAATAAAGATTAAATAATTAAAATAAAACTAAATGGAGTTAGTATTACCTTCCTCAGATGGCTGTGTGAGGACTAAATAAGATAACATGCAAAATATCTAGCCCATGGAAATTTTTAAAAAGTTTTAGCTTCTTCATGTGTGTATACAAGGTGGTAGATATTCATCTCAGTGCTCTGAAACTACCCATTGGCAGTCACCCCAGGATGATAGGCATCACAAT
The DNA here is from genome assembly GCF_950295315.1 of Erinaceus europaeus. Classification (NCBI taxonomy): domain Eukaryota; kingdom Metazoa; phylum Chordata; class Mammalia; order Eulipotyphla; family Erinaceidae; genus Erinaceus; species Erinaceus europaeus. The sequence goes on along the minus strand of NC_080173.1, from coordinate 77,170,253 downwards.
TGTCTGAGCCATCTGTGAATGTGGGAAGGGCTGGGCAGCATGTTTGTGGACTAAGTTTTGTTTGTTTTCTGTTTCTTTACCAGATCACTTCTCAGCTTTGGTTTACTATGTTGCTGGGGAATGAATCTGGGATCTTAGGCAATGCATTAATCTTTGACTAACATCTTCCAGGATTAAACACACACACACACACACACACACACACATAAACACACAAACCAGCAAATAGCTCACCTACATAGTATGCCTTCTTTGCTATACATGTGACCTGGACCCAATGTATTGGAGGAAACTTTGTTTTAAATATTTTAAAACTTTGTTTTAAATATTTTATTCATTTATTTATGAGAGGGATAGGAGAGAGAGAAAGAACCAAACATCACTCTGGTACATGTGCTGCCAGGGATTGAACTCAGAACCTCATGCCTTCTTCTAGCGTTTGCCCTTCTTCCGTAGCCAGTCAACAGCATCAGGTTGAGCCTGATGTAAAGTTTCGAGACCTCCTTTGAATCTGGAGAGGTGGCCTGAGAGACCAACGCTTTACCACTGAGCCACCTCCCAGACCACTGGAGGAAACTTTGGTGCTGTGGTTTCTCCCACAGTCTCTCTTTGTGTCTGAAAAAGTCATCCCAGAGCAGTAAAACCCTAGCAATGACCAAAAAAAGGAAAAGAAGGAAAATCTACCTCATATGACGTAAATTAATCTTTAAAACACATAAACACACACACACACACGTGCTCTGGGAGGTGGCACAGTGGATAAGGCATTGGACTCTCAAGCATGAGGTCCTGAGTTTTATCTCCAACAGCACATGGACTAGAGTGATGTCTGGCTCTTTCACTCCTCCTATCTTTCTCATTAATAAATAAATAAAATCTTAAAAAAAAAACACATACACACATATACATACATACATATATATATATATATATATATATATATATATATATATATTATACTGTGCCAAATAGAATATGAAGCAAACACTTGGCAAATAAGATATAAAATAATTCAGGTAGGAGTTCTGGCTTCTGTAATTGCTTCTCCACTGGATTTGGATGTTGACAGGTTGATCCATACTTCCAGCCTGTTTCTATCTTTCCCTAGTCGGGTAGGGCTCTGAAGGGGTGAGGTTCTAGGACACACTGGTGAGGTTGTCTACCCAGAGAAGTAAGTGTCTACAGCTTAGTGTCTGGAAGGTGGCAGGACATAAAGTGAGACAAAATGGCTAATGAACAGGAACCAAAAAAATAGGAACAGAGCAGCTTAGGGTAGAAGAAAGCTCAGAAGTCCATTTTAGGCATGTTTCTCGGGGCCAGGAATCTTTTATTGAAAGTGACAGCTAAAATCAAAGCAAGGTGGGAAAAGGAAATTTATTAGAATAGCTAAAATGTTCAGTGCCTCAGAAACTAAAAGAATTTTGTTAAATATTTGCCTCTGCTTCTCTTTCTATTTTAATTAATTAATTAATTTTGTATTATCTTTATTTATTGGATAGAGACAGTAAGAAACCAAGAGGGAAGGGGGTGATAGGGAGGGAGAGATACAGAAAGACACCTGCAACATTGTTCACCACTGGCAAAGTGGAGACTGGGGGCTCGTATCTGGGTCCTTGCGCACTGTAACATGTGCGCTCAACCAGCTGCACCATTAGCCAGCCCTTTTTTGTTTGTTTGTTTGTTTTGTTTTGTTTCTAAACCAAAGCATTGTTCAGCTTTGGTTTATGGTGGTACAGTGGATTGAACCTGGGATTTCAGAGACTCAGACTTGAAAGTATTCTACATAACCATTATTCTATCTCCCTGCTCTGCCTTCCTTTTCTGTCTCTCCACATACAATATCCAACACAATTGTTTGGCAATTTTTTCCCTTAGGTTGGATTTTGTTATAAGGTTGTCCGTGTTTGTGGAGAGAAGAAGGGTTTACCTGAGGACTCAGTTGATTCTTGCTGCTGTATAGTTTAATATACCCAACATTAAATGCTGCCTTTGATAGCATCTATGCACAGAAAATAAATCTGAGTGTTTTCTGATATTAGTTTTAACCAGATAATTCTTTTACTGATGTGGTTGGTGTATTATGATCAGTAATAAGAAGAGTCCCTTTTAAGTGCACGTGGCGCAAAGCACAAGGACCCGAGTAAGGATCCTGGTTCGAGCCCCTGGCTCCCCACTTGTAGGGGGTTCCCTTCACAGATGGTGAAGCAGGTCTGCAGGTGTCTATCTTTCTCTCCCCATCTCTGTCTTCCCTTCCTCTCTCCATTTCTCTCTGTCCTATCCAACAACAACGACATCAATAGCAACAACAGTAGCAACTACAACAACAATAAAAAACAACAAGGGCAACAAAAGAAAAAGAAGGAAAAAAAAGAAAGGAAGGAAGGAAGAACCTGAGAGAGAAGGGGAGATAAGGAGAGAGAATGAAGAACAGAGGTAGATAGCATAATGGTTACACAGAGACTCTCATGCCTGAGGCTCCAAAGTCTCAGGTTCTCAGGTTCAGTCCCCTGCACTACCTTAAACCAGAGCTGAGCAGCACTCTGGTTCTTCTCTATCTCTCTCTCTCATATTAAAATGAAATAAAAATATTAAAAGAGAGAGAGATAGCTGCAGCACTGCTTCACTACTCATGAAGTCCCCCCCCCCCCGCAAATGGGGACTAGGAGCTTAAAACCAAGTCCTTGTGTATTATAACTTGTGTGCTCTACTGGGTGCACTGCTGTCAGGACCCTTTTATTCTTTACTTCTCATATTCCATTCTTTTTTGAAAATTTTTTTATTTATTATGTAATTTCCCCCCTTTTGTTGCCCTTGTTGTTTATCATTGTTGTTATTATTGTTGTTAGGTAGGACAGAGAGAAATGGAGAGAGGAGGGGAAGACAGAGAGGGGGAGAGAAACCTACAAACCTGTTTCACTTCCTGTGAAGAGACCCCCCCTACAGGTGGGGAGCGGAGGTCTCGAACAGAGATCCTTACATCGGTCATTGCGCTTTGCGCCCTCTGCGCTTAACCCGCTGTGCCACAGCCCGGCACCCTTTTTTTTTTTTTTTTTTTTTTTTTTGAGACAGATAAATGGAGAGAAGGGGAAGACAGAGAGGGGGAGAGAAAGATAGACACCAGCAGACCTGCTTCACCGCTTGTGAAGCGACTCCTGCAGATGGGGAGCTGGAGAGACCCTTACGCCAATCCTTGTGCTTCGCGCCACTTGCGCTTAACCCGCTGCGCTACCGCCCGACTCCCTAATTCTTTACTTCTAACACAGAAATGCTAGATAATTGTAAATGCAGAATTTTAAGATACTTGAGCCTTTTCTATGTTGAGTAGATCAAAATAAAGGTCTTATGGACCATACATATCTCAGTGGGAAAGATCAATCTAAAGAAAACATCCATTTTAGTAGTTTATTTAGTAGTTTATTATTATTTTATAGCAAAATCTGTGGAGCATAGTCTGGGGCGGGAGGAGGGGAGTAAAGTGGAGTGAGAGGAAGAGAGGACAGAAGTCCATATTTGTATCGTCCGAGTTTAGTGACACCAAAGGCAAAGGAAGTCTTTTCATTTTCACATTATATATAAAATTCAAAAGAATAGCTGAGTGGACCCATCTTGGGCTCTGTGTCGTATGTTCTATGGGCTAGTCATTTCACCCAGGTATGAAACTTTGACTCATTGATGTAGGGTGTTTTTTGCCAGAGGAAGGAAGTAGCAAAAGCAACACGTGTTCACCATAAATAAAACAGAATTATTAGTAAGGCCAAACGATGTGGTTTTGTCAGGATGCTAGCTACCTAGCATCAAGTATATTGGCACTTGTTATGGTCAGGTAGCAGAAGAAAAGCAACCATTATCTGCTTACATAGAATTTTCATATATGTACCTTTTTTTGATCTCTATCACAATTCTAATCAGTGGGCAGGGTATACTCATTTTATAGAGTATGTTTTTGAGACTCAAACAACACTGAGATGTGTAATAATAATAATAAACATAAACAGGGTTGCATGGTGGTGCAGTGAGCAAGGACCAGCACAGGATCCTGGTTTGAGCCCCAGCTCCCCACCTGCAGGGGGGTCGCTTCACAAGCAGTGAAACAGGTCTTCAGGTGTCTATCGCTCTCCCTCTCAATTTCTCTCTGTCCTAGCCAATAAAATGAGGGAAAATGGCCACAAGGAGCAGTGGATTCATAGTGCAGGCACCGATCCCCAGTGATAAAACCCTAGAGGCAAAAATAAAAACAATAATAAAAAATAAATAAAAAATAAACATGGCTTTTTTGGGGTGGGTGATGGCACACTCTGCTAAGTGCACATAGTATTATGTGCAAGGACCTAGATTAGAGCCCTCCCCACACCTGCAGGGGGGTCACTTCACAAATGGTGAAGCAGGTCTGCAGGTGTCTTTCTCTCCTCCCCTTTTTTTAAAAGCACTTAAAAAAAAAAAAGAATTTATTTATTCACGAGAAAGATAGCAGAGAAAGAACCAGACATCACTCTGGTACATGTGCTGCCAGGGACTGAACTTGGGGCCTCATGGTTGAGTATCCAGTGCTTTATCCACTGCACCACCTCCTGGACCACAAAAAGCACTTCTTTGTGAATTAATTAATTAATTAATTATTGATATGAGACAGAGAAATTGAGAGGGGAAGGGGAGATGGAGAGGGAGAGAGTGGAGATAGATAGCATAATGGTTATGCAAATAGACTCATGCCTGAGGCACCAAAGTCCCAGGTTCAATCCTCTGCACCACCATAAACCAGAATAAAAATAAATGAATAAAGTGGTCCTGGAGGTGGTGCAGTGGATAAAACGTTGGTGTCTCAAGCATGAGGTCCTGAGTTCAATCCCTGGCAGCACATGTACCTGAGTGATGTCTGGTTCTTTCTCTCTCTCCTATCCCTCTCATTAATAAATCAAATATTTTAAAAAATATATACTGGGAGTATGGACCGACCAGTCAACGCCCATGTTCAGCGAGGAAGCAATTACAGAAGCCAGACCTTCTACCTTCTGCAACCCTCAATGACCCTGGGTCCATGCTCCCAGAGGGATAGAGAATGTGAAAGCTATCGGGGGAGGGGGTGGGATATGGAGATTGGGCGGTGGGAATTGTGTGGAGTTGTACCCCTCCTACCCTATGGTTTTGTTAATTAATCCTTTCTTAAATAAAAAAATAAATAAATAAATAAAAAAGAAAAAAAAATGGGGCGGGGGTGTTGGGAGTCCGGCAGCACAGCGGGTTAAGTGCAAGTGGAAAAATAAATAAATAAATAAATAAATCAAATATTTTAAAAAATAAATGATAAAAAAAATTTTTAAAAGAGGGAGAGAGATAGATAAAGAGACCTGCAGCCCTGTTTTGCCACTTGTGACGCTTCCCCCTGCAGGTGGGGACCAAGGGCTTGAACCTGGGTCCTTGTGCACTGAAATATAAGCATTTAACCAGGAGTGCTACCACCTGGCCCCTTTCCCCTTCTCTATGTCCCTCTTCCCTCTCAATTGCTCTCTGTCCTATCACATAAAGTGGGAAAAAAGGACAAAATGGCCACCATGAACTGTGGTGACTTTGTAGTGCCAGTGATAATCCTGGAGGCAAATAGCAATATATGTTTGTATGACAAGGTCAGGTATAAACCTGGTATGTGTATCAGTATGGGAGACAGATGCCTTCCAGACATTCTTGGAACCTTAGACAGTCTTGAAAATATCTGGTGTATGCAAGAACCCAGAAAATACCCATCAGTCAGAGACATAGTGCTGAAGTGACAGAATTTTCTGGGGTCTATGCTTTCCTACAGGTATACATCACACTAACTTTTACAGTTGAATTTCCACACAGTGTAGACTAGCTAACAGCTTTCATCCACTCAGTATTTCTTTTTGTTTGTTTGGGTTTTTTTGTTTGTTTGTTTTTAATTGCCACAAAGTGGGGCTTGGTAGAACCCACTGCTCCCAGTGGCCATTTTTTCTTTTTTTTTTTTCCTCCTATTTTATTTGATAAGACAGAGAGAAATTGAGAGGGGAGAGTGAGATAGAGAGAGGAGAGCAAGAGAGACCTGCAGACCTATTCCACTGCTTGTGAAGTGTCCTCCCTGAAGGTAGGGAGCAGAGGCTCAAACCCAGGTTCTTGGGCATGGAAATATGTGTGTGTGCCTGACTGGGTGTGCCACCACCCGGCTCCCTGTCCACTCATTCTTTGGAGCCTCAGGTATGAGAGTCTTTTTGTATAACCACTATGCTATCTACCCCCGCTCTATCCACTCATTATTTTTTAAAAAATTTTTATTAGTGATTTAATAATGATTACCAAGATTGTAAGGTAACAGGGGAACAATTCCACACAGTTTCCAACATCAGAGTTCTGTGTCCCATCCCTTCTATTGGAAGCTTCTGCATTCTTTATCCCTCTGTGGGTGTATGGACCAAAATTATTTATGGGGTGCAGGAGGTGGAATGTCTAGCTTCTGTAATTGCTTCTCCACTGAACATTCTGTCCACTCATTCTTTTTAAAATGATTTTTAATGTTTTATTTTATTTTATCTTATTTTACTTTATGTTATTTTATTTTAGGGATAGAGAGATACAGGGGCTTGGGACTGAAACTGGGACCTCAGAGCTTCAGGCATAACATGTTTTGCATAACCATGCTCCCCAGCCCCTGTCCACTCATTCTTATATCTATCTCTTTTTTAAAAAAAAAATTATTGGGGAGTCGGGCGGTAGCACAGCAGGTTAAGCACATGTGGCACAAAGCACAAGGATGGGCGTAAGGATCCCAGTTCAAGCCTCCGGCTCCCCACCTGCAGGGGAGTCGCTTCACAATTGTTGAAGCAGGTCTGCAGGCGTCTGTCTTTCTCTCCCCCTCTCTGTCTTCCCCTCCTCTCTCCATTTCTCTCTGTCCTGTCCCAACAACAATGACATCAATAACCACAACAATGTTAAACAACAAGGGCAACAAAAGGGAAAATAAATAAATAAAATTTTTTAAAAATATTTATTTATTTATTTTTGTTGTCATTGATTATTTATATCGTTGTTACTGCTTTACTGCTTGTGAAGCAACTCCCCTGCAGGTGGGGAGCCGAGGGCTCAAACTGGGATCCTTATGGCGGTCCTTATGCTTTGCGCCACGTGTGCTTAACCTGCTGCACTACTGCCCAACTCCCTCTTATGTCTATCTCTTACACCTCATCCAGTTTTTGGCATACAGACAACCCAAAACAAATGCTTATAAAATAACTAAAGTGATAGCAAAAATTTATTGAGTGTCAATTATGCGCATTATGCTAGGCTCTGGAGGTACAGATATAAATAAGATACTCTATTCTTGTACTTAGGAAAGTCACAGCCAAATGTGAAAGCCCATCAAATAAACACCTCTAACTAGTTTAGAATTCACCGGTTGGATGTGACAGAGAATCAGACCCAAAATAGTTTAAGAAAAATGGGAGAGGCCAGGTGGTTATGCACCTAGTTAAGCACATATGCTATTGTGCTCAGGGACCTGGGTTCAAGTCCTTGGTTCCCCACCCCCTGCAGAGGGAAACTGCTGTCTCTCTCCCTCTCCCTCTCCCTCTCCCTCTCCCTCTCCCTCTCCCTCTCCCTCTCCCTCTCCCTCTCCCTCTCCCTCTCCCTCTCCCTCTCCCTCTCCCTCTCCCCCTCCCCCTCCCCCTCCCCTCCCCTCCCCTCCCCCTCTCCCTCCCCCTCCCCTCCCCTCCCCTCCCCCTCCCCCTCCCCCTCCCCCCCTCTCCCTCTCTTCCTGCCTCTATCTGAGGGAAGCTTGCTTCTTGGGCTGGCAAAACAAAACAGCTCAGTTGGTTACTGTGCTGCTCTGCCAGGTATACAAACAGGCTCAATCTTGGCGCCCACTGAACTGAAGGAAGCTTTCTCAGGTTAAGTCTGGCCCCCACTGCATTGAAGGAGGTTTCTGTACTGTGGTCTCTTTCAGTTTCTGCCTCTCTAAATTAGAAAGGGGGGGGGGGGCAGGCAAGAACCCAGGCTCAAGCCCCGGGCCCCCACCTGCAGGGGAAAAGCTTCAGGAGTGGTGAAGTCGGGCCGCAGGTGTCTCTCTGTCTCTCTCCCTCTCTATCTCTCCCTCCCCTATCAAGTTCTCTCGGTCTCTATCCAATAATAAATAAATAAGAGAAAGAAAGAAGGAGTCGGGCGGTAGTGCAGCAGGTTAAGTGCAGGTGGCGCAAAGCACAAGGACCAGTGTAAGGATCCCGGTTCAAGCCCCCGGGCTCCCCAACTGCAGGGGAGTCGCTTCACAGGCGGTGAAGCAGGTCTGCAGGTGTCTGTCTTTCTTCCCCCTCTCCGTCTTCCCCTCCTCTCTCCATTTCTCTGTTCTATCCAACAATGACAACAACAATAATAACTACAACAATAAAACAAGGGCAACAAAAGAGAATAAATAAATTTTTAAAAGAAAGGAAGGAAGGAAGAAACAGGGTGGGGGAGACAGCCTAATGGTTATGCAAACAGACTCTCATGCCTGAGGCTCATAAGTTCCAGATTCAATCCCCCGCACCACCATAAGCCAGAGCTGAGCGGTGCTCTGGTGTTTCTCTATGTGTGTCTCTCTCTCTGCATCTCTCTCTCAAAAAGAAATAAATTAATAGTGGTCTGAGAGGTAACAGTGGATAAGTCACTGAACTCTCAAGCATGAGGTCCTAAATTCAATCTCTGGCAGCACATGTACCAGAGTGGTGTCTGGTTCTTTCTCTCTCTCCTATCATTTCTCATGAATCAATAAATAAAATCTTTAAAAAAATAAATAATATTTAGGGAGTCGGGCTGTAGCGCAGCGGGTTAAGCGCAGGTGGCGCAAAGCACAAGGACCGGCATAAGGATCCCGGTTCGAGCCCCGGCTCCCCACCTGCAGGGGAGTTGCTTCACAGGTGGTGAAGCAGGTCTGCAGGTGTCTATCTTTCTCTCCTCCTCTCTGTCTTCCCCTCCTCTCTCCATTTCTCTCTGTCCTATCTAACAATGACGACATCAATAACTACAACAATAAAAAAAAAAAACAGCAAGGGCAACAAAAGGGAATAAATAAAAAATAAAATAAATATAAAAAAAAAATAAATAAATAAATAATATTTAAAAAAAAGAAAGAGAGGAAAGAAAGAAAGAAAGAAAAAAAAAAAAAAAGAAAGAAAGGCCAGGTGGTCCAGGAGGTGGTGCAGTGGAGAAAGTGTTGGACTCTCAAGCATGAGGTCCTGAGTTCAGTCCTCAGCAGCACATGGACCAAAGTGGTAATCTTTCTCTCTCTCCTCCTATCTTTCTCATAAATAAATAAATATTACAAAAAAGGGGTGGATTCAGGCGTTAGCGCACGTGGCACTAAGGGGAAGGACTGCCTTAAGGATCCCAGTTCCAACCCCCACTCCCCACCTGCAGGGGAGTTGCTTCACAAGCAGTAAAGCAGGTCTGCAAGTGTCTATCTTTTTCTCCCCCCTCTGTCTTCCCCGCCTCTCTCCATTTCTCTCTGTCCTATCCAGCAACGACAACAACAATAATAACTACAACAATAATAATAGAAAACCAAGGGCAACAAAATGGAATAAATAGATACTTAAAAAAAGAAAATAGGAGTCAGGTGGTGACACACACATTACACTGCACAAGGATCCAGGTTTATGATCCTGGTCCCCACTACAGGGAGATAGATTCACTAGCAGTGAAACAGTGCTACAGCACTCTCTCTCTCCCTCTCCCTCTCTCTGTCTCTCTCTCTCTCTGTATCCCTATCTCTGCCTTCCCTCTCAACTTCTCTCAGTCTCTATCCAAAATAAATAAAAATATTTTAATTTATAATGATAATAAAATATTAAGATAGATTCTGTTAGGAATGGTAAAATCATACAGGCATGAAGCCCAGTGAAAAGCCTGGCTGGCAATGAATCAACTAATTAATTAAAATAAACTGAAAGGGCTGGGGAGACAGCATAATTGTATTCAAACAACTTTCAAGCCTGAGGCTCCAAGCTCCTAGATTCAAAACCCAGCATTACCGTAAGCCAGGGATAAGTAGTGCTCTGATTAATTAATTAATTTAAACCAATCAATTAATTAAAAAAGAAAAATAGAAATATTTTGAATAATCCTTGTTAAAAAGTCTAGACTTCTACACAGCAAAAGAAACTACCACCCAAAAACAACAAGGGCAACAAAAGGGAATAAATAAATAACTACTTATTTTTTTTTAAGTCTCTTAAAAATTTTTTAAAATTTCTTTATTGAGGAATTAATGTTTTACATTCAACAGTAAATACAATAGTTTGTACATGCATAACATTTCCATTTTCCATATAACAATATGACCCCCACTAAGTCCTCTGTCATCCTTCTTGGACCTGTATTCTCCCCACCCATGCACCCCCACCCCAGAGTCTTTTACTTTGGTGCTATACAACAATTCCAGGTTCTACTTGTGTTTTCTTTTCTGATCTTGTTTTTCAACTTCTGCCTGAGAGTGAGATCATCCCATATTCATTCTCCTGTTTCTGACTTATTTCACTCAACATGATTTTTTCAAGGTCCATCCAAGATCGGCTGAAAACGGTGAAGTCACCATTTTTTACAGCTGAGTAGTATTCCATTGTGTATATATACCACAATGTATATATATAGCTTGCTCAGCCACTCATCTGTTGTTGGACACCTGGGTTGCTTCCAGGTTTTGGCTATTACAAATTGCGCTGCCAAGAACATATATACACACAGATCTTTTTGGATGGGTGTGTTGGGTTCTTTTTTTTTTAATTATATTTTATTTATTTTCCCTTTTGTTGCCCTTGTTGTTTTTATTGTTGTTGTTGATGTCGTTGTTGGATAGGACAGAGAGAAACGGAGAGAGGAGGGGAAGACAGAGGGGGAGGGAAAGAGAGACATCTGCAGACCTGCTTTACCGCCTGTGAAGCATTTCTCCTGCAGGTGGGGAGCCAGGGGTTCCAACCGAGAACCTTACTCTGGTCCTTGCGCTTTGCACCACACGCACTTATCTGCTGTGCTACAGCCCAACTCCCGTGTGTGTTGGGTTCTTTAGGATATATCCCCAGGAGGGGAATTGCAGGGTCATAGGGTAGGTCCATTTCTAGCCTTCTGAGAGTTCTCCAGACTATTCTCCACAGAGGTTGGACCAATTGACATTCCCACCAGCAGTGCAGGAGGGTTCCTTTGACCCCACACCCTCTCCAGCATTTGCTGCTGTTACCTTTTCTGATGTATGACATTCTCACAGGAGTGAAGTGGTATCTCATTGTTGTCTTTATTTGCATTTCTCTGACAATCAGAGACTTGGAGAATTTTTTCACGTGTTTCTTGGCCTTTTGGATCTCTTCTGTGGTGAATATTCTGTCCATGTCCTCCCCCCATTTTTGGATGGGGTTATTTGTTATCTTGTTGTTGAGATTTGCAAGTTCTTTATATATTCTGGTTATTAGCCTCTTGTCTGATGTATGGCATGTAAAGATCTTCTCCCATTCTGTGAGGGGTCTCTTGGTTTCTTTAGCTGTGCAAAAGCTTTTTAATTTGATGTAGTCCCATACAGTCTCTTTTCTTTTCTTTTCTTTTCTTTTCTGAAAACAAAACACACTCTCTTTCACTCTCTCTGCCTCTATCTTTACATGCCATACATCAGACAAGAAGCTATTAACCAAAATATATAAAGAGCTCACCAAACTCAGCAAAAAAAAAAAAAAAAAAACACAAATGATCTCATTCAAAAATGGGAAGAGGAACAGAAAATTCACCAAAGAAGAGATCAAAAAGGCCAACAAATATATCAAAAAATGCTCCAAGCCATGGAGCATTTAAATAAACAAATAAATCAAATAATGAGATACCACTTTACTCCTGTGAGAATTCCTACATCAGAAAGGTAGCAGCTGGGACTGGGTGGTAGTGCAGTGGGTTAAGTACACATGGTGCACTGGCTTAAGGATCCCAGTTCGAGCCCCCACCTCCCCACCTGCAGGGGCAGGGTCGCTTTTGCAGGCAGTGAAACAGGTCTACAGGTGTCTTTCTCTTCACTCTGTCTCCCCCTCCTCTCTCAAGTTCTCTCTGTCCTATATAACAGATACAACAAGGGCAACAAAATAAGAAAAATGGCCCCCAGGAGCAGTGGATTCATAGTGCAGGCACCGAGTCCCAGGGATAACCCTGGAGGCAAAAAAGAAAAGAAAAGGAAAAGAAAGGTAACAGCAACAAATGCTGGAGAGGTTGTGAGGATAAAGGAACCCTCCAGCACTGCTGGTGGGTATTGGTCCAACTCCTGTGGAGAACAGTCTGGAGGACTCTCAGAAGGCTAGAAATGGACCTACCCTATGATCCTGCAATTCCTCTCCTGGGGATATATCCTAGGGAACCCAACACACTCATCCAAAAAGATTTGTGTATACTTAGGTTCATAGCAGCACAATTTGTAATAGCCAAAACCTGGAAGCAACCCAGGTGTCCAACAACAGATGAGTGGCTGAGCAAGTTGTGGTCTGTATACACAATGGAATACTACTCAGCTGTAAAAAATGGTGATTTCAGCATTTTCAGCCCATCTTGGAGCTTGAAGAAATCATGTTAAATGAAATAAGTCAGAAACAGAAGGATGAATATGGGATGATCTCATTCTCAGGCAGAAGTTGAAAAACAAGAGCAGAAGAGAAAACACAAGTAGAACCAGAACTGGAGTTGATGTATTGCACCAAAGTAAAAGACTCTGGGGTGGCCGGAGGGAGAATACAGGTCATGGAAAAGGATGACAGAGGACCTAGCGAGGGTTGGATTGTTATGTGGTAAACTGGGAAATGTTATGCATGTACAGACTATTGTACTTACTGTCAACATTAATCCCCCAATAAAGAAATTAAAAATAAAAAGAGGAAAAAAAATAAGTAAATTACATATATATATATTTCTATGCATGTACATAATATTTTTACCGATAAAAAGCCTTTATACAGCAACTTTTGCATTGTTTCAAATGTATATTTTACTTATAGTTTTGTTTCAAAAATCACTGATGAAACACATTAATACTGAAGAATACTGTGAAGGCTGGCAGTGGAGAGCCGGGTTAAGCACACAGGTTAAATACACGTGTGCTATGCACACGATCTGGGTTTGGAGCCCCCACTCCCTGTCTGCAGCAGGGATACTTCACAAGCAGTGAAGCAGGTCTACAGGGATTTTTCTTTCTCCTTTCCCTTTTTTTTCTTTCTCCCTTTCTATCTTTACCGCCCCTCTTAATTTATCTCTGTCCTATCTAATAAAATAGAAAAAAAAAAAAAAGAGTGGGAGTAGACAGCATAATGGTTATGCAAAGAGACTCTCATGCCTGAGGCTCCAAAGTCCCAGGTTCAATCCCACATACCACCATAAGCCAAAACTGAACGGTATTCTGAAAAAAAAAAAAAAGGAATATTGTTGATAATAACTTTCTCTCTCTCTTTCTTCTCACTATGCCTATCACCAAAGGTCTGAGTCCCCATTCCTACTGCCATAGATAACCACCATAGTCCTCCCACAGTCTTAGATTTCCTTTTTCACATTTATATGTTCAAGCATCTATATTCTGCATAAGTGAAACCATTCTGCAGTTGTCCTTTACCTCCTTACTTGCTTCACTAAGCATAATCTCCAATTCTATCCACTTTTCTCTTTCAATCTCTATCTCTCATTAAAATAAAATATTTTTAAAAAGAGCTAGAATTTAAAGAAAAACAAATAATTTTTAAGAGCATGGTGTTTTGTTTGTTTGTTTGTTTTTAACCAGAGCACTGCTCAGCTCTGGTTTATGGTGGTGTGGGGACTTGAACCTGGAACTTTTCAGCCTGAGGCATGAAAGTCTCTTTGCATAACCATTATGCTATCTACCCTTTTTGTTTTTGATTGCTTTTTTGTTTTTGATTGCTACAATCGCCCTTTTTGTTTTTGATTGCTACAAATACCTAGCTGAGTTTCTGCTCTTTTTTTTGGTGTTTAGGTTCTCTCTTTTACTGAAAGACTATATTAAATTCATATATATACATAATTTATTTATTTATTTATTTTACTAGAGCACTGCTCAGCCTTACAGTGGTGCAGTGGTGTGGGAGATAGAACCTGAGACTTTGGAGCCTCAGGCATGAAAGTCTCTTTGCATAACCATTGTGCTATGTACCCCCACCCTTTAAATTCCTATATTTATAAGTCACTTCTGGTTTCAATGCCTCCTACTCCATTGCTAAAACCACAGTTCCGCCTTTACTGCTGAGGACATACATAAATGCAAAGGTTCCCAACCACCACCACTGGACAACCAGTGATATTTCTGCTTTGAAAATAGATAATGCACTAAGAAAGCTAGATTTCTTTTCTATTTAGACTTTTTTTTTGAATGCTAGGAGGAGCCTAGGATTGAGAAAAACTTTGGTTCCCTGGGAGGGAACATGGCAGCTGTGAAAAGCCCAGAGTTGTAAATTGTCAGATGGTGACTGCCTGTGAAACCTGTCAAGATTCCTGACAGTTCAGCTGAGAACCTAATTACCAGTTACAAAATGAGACAGGAAAAACGTGTTGTCACAGAGTGCCTGGTCAGAAGGAATGAGGTACCGTGTTCTGGCCTCATCATCAGCCTCCTTCTTGTTTCAACTAGAGCAAAACACATTAGTATAATTGACATTACACATGTTTATTATCTGCAACAAAGGAACCATGTCGAACCACAACCCTGTGTCAGCTGAGTCTTCAGTAATCACATAAATTGAACAGTGGCATTTGACCTGATTGTGCAAACACTTCAGTATTCTCAGTGCCAAGAATAACACCAAGTCATACTTAGCTTTTCTCTTGGGGTTTACACAAGCTTCAACCATCCTCCTTCCTTCCTGGAGTAAAGAAGGGCAATGATTCTGAAGCATGAAGTCCTAAGTTCAACCCTTGGCAGCACGTGTACCAGAGTGATGTCTGGTTCCTTCTCTTTTTATTTTCCTCATGAATAAATAAATAAAATTAAAAAAAAAACCCAGCAGACTTAACCAAGAATCCCTAAATTGGGGAAAAGCATTAACATATTTATATGTTTGTTTGTTTTTTTTTTGCCTCCAGGGTTATCACTGGGGCTAGGTGCCTGCACTACGAATCCACTGCTCCTGGAGACTATTTTTTCCTTTTGTTGCCCTTGTTCTTTATCCTTGATGTTATTATTGTTGAACCAGGATCCTTAGGCCAGACCTTGTGCTTTGCATTTTTTTGGTTTTTTACAAAGTCATGGCCCACTATTATAGTGAAATACACACATATTTCCCACTCACTTTTCTTTCTTTTTTTAATCTTTATTTATTTATTGGATAGAGACAACCAGAAATTGTGAAGGAAGGGGGTGGTAGGAAGGGAGAGAGACAGAGAGAAACACCTGCAGCCCTGTTTCACCACTCGCAAAGCTTTCCCCTTGCAGGTAGGGACCGGGGTCTTGAGTGGTCCTCTCACTTTTCTTTCTTTAACTGTACCAGTAGCACCTGAGCATGGATACTTCCTTTCTAAATGGGAAGAAAAAAAAATTAGGCTTTTGAAAATCAGGGACTTGGCAGTAATAGGAAATGGAAATGGAAGGAAAGACAGAATTAATATTTACTATGCACATCTATTATGGTCCAGATACATTGTTATTATTAATATTATTGTTTTACCAGAGCACTGCTCAACTCTGGCATATGGTGGTGTGGGGGATTGAATTTGGGAGTTTGGAACCTCAGGCATGACAGTCTCTTTGCATAGTATTTATGCTATTTACCTGTGCCCCAGATACTATATTTTATATCTGTCTAATTTAATCTATGAATCAGGTGGGGTAGATAGCATAACAATTATGCAAAGAGACTCTCACGCCTGAGGCTCCAGAGTCGCAGGTTCAATCTCCCCCGCAAGCACCACCATAAACCGAGCTGAGCAGTGCTCTGGTGTTTCTCTCTGTATCTTTCTCTGCATCTCTCTCAAAAATAAAATAAATAATTTAATCTATGAATCAACTGGAAAAATAGATTCTCCTATTGGCGTCTCCAGATGCTTTACCTAGAGTTTAGAGTTTAAGTAAATTGTCTAAGGTGACAGTAAATGGCAGAAAGCAATTCTTTAAGACTTTTATGTATTTGTTATTTATTTATTTTTTAGAAATATTTATTCACTCCCTTTTGTTGTCCTTGTTTTATTGTTGTATTTGTTTATTTTTATTTTTTAATATTTATTTATTTATTTATTTATTTTCCCTTTTGTTGCCATTGTTTTCATTGTTGTTGTAGTTATTGTTGTTGTTACTGATGTTGTTGGAGAGAAATAGAGAGAGGAGGGGAGGACAGAGAGAGGGAGAGAAAGACACCTGCAAGGATGAATATGGGATGATCTCACTCTCAGGCAGAAGTTGAAAAACAAGATCAGAAAAGAAAACACAAGTAGAACCTGAAATGGAATTGGCATATTGCACCCAAGTAAAAGACTCTGGGGTGGGTGGGTGGGGAGAATACAGGTCTATGAAGGATGATAAATGACATAGTGGGGGTTGTATTGTTAAATGGGAAACTGGGGAATGTTATGCATGTACAAACTATTGTATTTACTGTTGAATGTAAAACATTAATTCCCCAATAAAGAAATAAATTTAAAAAAAAAAAAAGAAAGACACCTGCAGATCTGCTTCACCACCTGTGAAGCAGACCCCCTGCAGGTGGGGAGCTGGGGGGGGGGGGCTCGAACCAGGATCCTTACGCCAGAGCAGTGCTCTGATAAAAACAAAGAAACTGATTTAAAAAAAATTAGGGAGTTGGGCGGTAGCGCAACAGGTTAAGCACAGGTGGCGCAAAGCGCAAGAACGGGAGTAAGGATCCCGGTTCCAGCCCCCCCGCACCTGCAGGGGGTCACTTCACAAGCAGTGAAGTAGGTCTGCAGGTGTCTGTCTTTCTCTCCCCCTCTATCTTCCCCTCCTCTCTCTGTTTCTGTCTGTCCTATCCAACAATAAACAATAAACAACATCAATAACAACAACAATAATAACTACAATAATAAAAAAGGGCAACAAAAGGGAATAAATAAAAATTAAAAAACAAAACAATCACTCTATATGATTCAGATGAAAAGATGTGATCTTCGTATACAAGTATGGATTAGAATGGCCAGGTTAAATGAGAGGAATTCAGCAAAAATATTCTGTCAACTTTAGAGAGAGCACAAAGGCCACCAGACTTTGATCCCTGATGTCCCAGGGATCTCAAGTTCAACCCCTGACACTGCCATATGCCAGAGCTGAGCAGTGCTCTTGATCTCTCTCATGAAAATAAATAAATAAAATCTTTTTTTAAAAAAATTCAAAGACACCACAGAGAATAAGGAATTGGATGGAAGGGAGGGGGTGCGGGGGAAGAAATGGATGAAGATCAAGAAGGACCAGGAAGGGAATATGCCTGGGGAAACCTTTCAGCAAGACCCAAAGTGTGGTGCAGAAGCTGATACTCCTTTTTTGCTCCATTCACCATCTTTTTTTTCTCTTCTATAAAAGGATTAGCAGGATGGGCTCAGTGGGAAAGGAGGCCCCTGTGGGTTCCTGTTACCAGCCATCTGTGTTCTGTACTTCTGAACAAGACGGCTCCAAAACTCTGAACTAGAGAGGGAGTTGGAGCTGCATACAGATCAGCAGAGCTGCTGCTGACAGCTCTGACGCCTGCAGGATGACTCAACCCTCTGTGCCTGGCAGAGTCAGCTGTGGTCCCCTGGAGCCTCCTACTCTAGGGAGAAAATCAGAGCTGTGGGAAAGTGCTTGGATAAAGGATCAAAGATCCTCGACCTTGGGCAGGAGTTAGAGGTGGTAGGAGAGGTAGGGGGCCCCTAAAGCTGAAGATAGCAGAGACATTAGGAAGGAAACACAATTTTTTCTTTTTTAAAAAATAGGACAGAAAAAAAATTGAGAGTGGAAGGAAGATAAAGAAAGGGAAAAAGGAGCCAGGCAGTAGTCCAGTTAGTTAAGAGCACACCTTACAGTATACACAAGGACACAGGTTCAAGTCCCTCATCCCCATCTGCAGGGGGGAAGCTTCATGAGTGATGAAGCAGGGCTGCAGGTATCTCTGTCTCTTTCTCTCTCTATCTCCTCCTCCCGTTTTAATTTCTGTCTCTATCCAATAATAAGTAAATTAAAATATTTTATTTATTTATTTATTTATTTATTTTAAATTAAAATATTTTAAAAAATAAAAAAGAGAGAGGGAGAGAAAGACACCTGCAGAGCTGCTTCACTGCTTATGAAGCAGAGCCCCTGCAGGCGGGGAGCGGGGGCCTGAACCCAGGTCCTGCACTTGACAATATGTGCGTTTAACCAGGTGCCACTGCCACCCCTTTCCCCCTTTTTAAAAATTATTTGAGCTGGTGAAACAGCTTACTTGGATAGTGTTGCTTTAACATGTTAATGACCCAGGTTCAAGCCCCACTACATTGAAGGAAGCTTTGGTCCTGTAGTCTTTCACTTTCTCTCTCTAAAATAAAAAATAAAATAAAATGAATCATTTAATAAAAGTGTGGAGGAGAGAATCACAGTGCAGTGTCACTCTGCCACATCCAATGCCAGAGATCCAACTCAGAACCTCACGCTCTTAAATCCAACACTCCAGCCATTGTGCTGCCTCCTAGGCCACCATAATCTCTTATACCTTCTTTTTTTAATATTTATTTATTCATTTTCCCTTGTTGTTGCCCTT
Organism: Erinaceus europaeus; assembly: GCF_950295315.1. Classification (NCBI taxonomy): domain Eukaryota; kingdom Metazoa; phylum Chordata; class Mammalia; order Eulipotyphla; family Erinaceidae; genus Erinaceus; species Erinaceus europaeus. Next base: position 77,151,540 of record NC_080173.1, on the reverse strand, counting down.
GTTGTTTTATTGTTGTAGCTATTATTGTTGTTGTTATTGATGTCTTCGTTGTTGGATAGGACAGAGAGAAATGGAGAGAGGAGGGGAAGACAGAGAGGAGGAGAGAAAGATAGACACCTGCAGACCTGCTTCACCGCCTGTGAAGCGACTCCCCGCAGGTGGGGAGCCGGGAACTTGAACCGGGATCCTTACGCTGGTTCTTGTGCTTTGCGCCATGTGCACTTAACCCCCTGTGCTACCGCACGACTCCGTCTCTTATACTTTTTAGTTGTTCCACAAAAAGAATACACTGCTTGGAGGATGGCTGTCAGCAAAATCTTTCTGGCTATGTTACCCAGAATGCAACTCAAGCACAAATCTCACTCATCTACTTACCTGATAATGTTTTAAAAAAAGTTTATTTACTTATTATTGGATAAAGACAGAGAAATTGAGAGTTGAAGGGGGGGGATAGAGAGGGAGAGACAGAAAGACACCTGCAGTCCTGCTTCACCACTCCTGATGCTTTCTCTCTGTAGCTGGGGTCAAGGGATTGAACCTGAGCCCATGAGCACTGTAATGTGAGCACTTAACCAGGTATGCCACCACCTGGCCCCATCCCTGATGACTTTTAAAAAATTTTTTTTATTTAAGAAAGGATTAATGAACAAAAACATAAGGTAGGAGGGGTACAACTCCACACAATTCCCACCACCCAATCTCCATAACCCACCCCCTCCCATGATAGCTTTCCCATTCTCTAGCCCTCTGGGAGCATGGACCCAGGGTCGTTGAGGGTTGCAGAAGGTAGAAGGTCTGGTTTCTGTAATTGCTTCCCCTCCCTGATGACTTTTATTCAGGTTACAAGAATCTCTTGCTTTTTAAAAAATATTGTATTTATTTATTTACTTACTTATTTGATAGAGACAAACAGAAATCAATAGGGGAGGGGAGATGGGGAGAAAGAGAGACACCTGCAGCACTGTTTTGGGACTCATGCTTTCCTCCCTGCAGATGAGGGCCCAGGGCTTGATCCTGGCCGTGTGCATATTATAACATGTGTATTCTACCACAAGTGCCACTGCCCAGCCCCAGGCATCTCCTACTGTTCCTTTCCTTTCTGAAGAACTTCAAGATGCTTCCTGATCTTACACAGTGCCATTATCACTTGGAAAAAATCCTTTTACTGGGGCTGGGAGATAGCTCACCTGATAGAGCACACACTCTACCACTCACAAAAACCTGAGTTTTAGCCCCAGAGTACTGTAGTGGAGCACCTGCACAGGGAATCTCCACAAGTGGTAAAGCAGTGCTATGGTACCTCTCCTCTCTCCCTTTCTCTCTGTCTCTCAGCCTCCAAAAGAAAATAAGTTTGCTGGGCAGGGGTAGATAGCACAATGGTTATGCAAACAGACTCTTGTGCCTGAGGCCCTCTCAAGTCCCAGGTTCAATCCCCTGCACCACCATAAGCCAGAGCTGAGCAGTGCTCTGGTTAAAAAAAAAAAAGAAAAAAGAAAAAAAGTTTGCTGGCAGTGGTGGAATCATGCAAGCACAAGCCCCAGTGATAACTCTGGTGGCAAACAAACAAACAAACAAACTCTCATACTAAACAATTCCTCCCTTCAGACTTCTCCCTGGGTTTCTCACTCAGATCTCTGGGAAATAGGCAAATAGGTGGAAGTTATATTTGTGCATTCACAATACATGGCACAGGCATCTGGAGTTCTCCTATACCAATGCATAAATATCCTGCTTCCCCCCTCCCAGTACAAACAACTACAGGCTTTCTTTCCTGTTAGCTCTTTATTGCTCACTAATAAACAACCCCCCCCCACCAAAATTTGGTTCCCTGTTGCCATGACAGCTCAAAGGAACCAGCTAAAGCTGCCAATAAAGGCATCTGCAAGGGTTCCCTAAACCCATACTTCTTTAAAAATAGTACTACAAAGTGGAATCATCACTCTGTCTACCTCCCTGAGCACCCCATGCACACACCTTCAAATGTCTATTTTCTGGAGAGATTTGGTTCTTAGAATAGCTGAGAAAAGGACTGTTTTGCTCTAGATGAAAGGTTCTCATATTTCTAGCATAATCATTTTAGACACTAGTCTAGAAATCTGATCAACCTACCATGCCCTAAAAGCTCATGGAGTTTACAAAGTATAACTGGGGTGGGGGGAGTAGATAGCATAATAATTATGCAAAGAATTTTCATGCCTGAGGCTCCAGGGTCCCAGGTTCAATCTCCAGAACCACTATAAACCATAATTAAGCAGTGCTTTGGCAAAAATAAATACATAAATAAATAAAATCCCTAGGGCTGGAGTCTATAGCATAATGGTTATGTAAAAAGACTCTTATGCCTAATGCACCAAAGTCCCAGGTTTAATCCCTCTCACCACCATAAACCAGAGTTGAGCAGTGGTCTGGTAAAAAAAAAAAAAAAAAAAAGTGGGAGTTGGGCGGTAGCACAGCAGGTTAAGCACACGTGGTGCAAAGCACAAGGACCAGAGTGAGGATCCCGGTTTGAGCCCCCAGCTCCCCACCTGTAGGAGAGTCGCTTCACAGGTGGTGAAGCAGGCCTGCAGGTGTCTTTCTCTCCCCCTCTCTGTCTTCCCTTACTCTCTCCATTTCTCTCTGTCCTATCCAACAGCGATGACATCAACAGCAATAATAACTACAACAACAATAAAAACAACAAGGGCAACAAAAAGGAATAAATATTTTTTACATAATAAATATTTTTGTACACCTGTCCAGTAAACTTACTTCTCTCCTTCCTCCCTTCCTTCTTCCTTTCCTGCCCTCCAAAGCATTATTTGGATCTGCCTTACAGTGGTGACAGGAATTGAATCTGGGACCTAGGATCCTCAGATTGTGTGTGTGAACATTGTGCAACCCCATCTCATCCCATATATGCTTCTTTTTATTTTATTTTTATTTATTTTTTCCCTTTTGTTGCCCTTGTTGTTTTATTGTTGTAGTTATTATTGATGTTGCTGTTGTTGGATAGGACAGAGAGAAATGGAGAGAGGAGGGGAAGACAGAGAGGAGGAGAGAAAGATAGACACCTGCAGACCTGCTTCACTGCCTGTGAAGCGACTCCCCTGCAGGTGGGGAGCCGGGGTTCGAACCAGGATCCTTATGCCAGTCCTTGTGCTTTTTGCGCCACCTGCGCTTAACCAGCTGCGCTACCGCCCGACTCCCCCATATCTGCTTCTTATCTTTCATCTTTCTGTGACTATAGTAAGAACCTGGACATTTAGAGACTGGCAAGATAGCTCACCTGGAAGGATGCATGCTTTACTATGTGTGTGACCCAAATTTGAGTCCCTGGTGCACCACATTGGAGCACTATGACACTGGGAGCAGCTTCGGTACTATAGTATCTCTCACTCTGTCTATTTGAAAAAGTTGGCTTGGATAGGGGCCTCCCTGCAATGAAAAGAACCTGCTTCTTTAAATTTCAGGTCTAGAGCTGTTGACTAGTCTCCCCCAAACGGTGAGGGGACTTCTAAGGTACTCATACAATATGTGTTAATGTGCTTTGTACCCTGTTCTGTTCATATTAACTGCTATTCCCTGTCAACATTCCCAGTTAGTTCAAAGTTATATAGCATAGGAGTTAAACCATGCACTCTAGTGTCAAAGACTCGAATTCCTTCTTTCCATCATTGAGAGAAGGAATTTTTTTGTACTTCACTTTCCCCATGTGAAAAATGGGGGGAAATAGTAGTATTTACTAAAGAGGGAATTCGTGAGGATTAAGTTAAAGCATGAAAAGTGTTTGGTTTTAGATGTCAGGTACTATATACCACTAGACTAAGTATGCTGCTGAGAAAAACAGACAAGATGCCCTGTCCTTAAAGAGTTCTTGGTCTGATGTTCACGTGATAGAGATCAACAAACCAAAAATTATAGGTAAGGCTCCAAGAACTTACATACCTGAGAAACACTCTTAGGGGCCAGGTGGTAGCGCACTGTGTTAAGCACACATAGTACTGAAGCTCAAGGACCTACACAAACTGGGGGCTGGGCAGTAGCGCAGCAGGTTAAGGGTTAAGGTCACCTGGCACAATGTGCAAGGACTGGCATAATGATCCCCCTTCAAGCCCCTGGCTTTCCACCTGCGGGGGGGGGGGGGGGGGTCGCTTCACAAGTGATAAAGCAGGTCTGCACTTCCCCCCATCTTCCCCTCCTCTCTGAGTTTCTCTCTGTTCTATCCAACAATGACAGCAATAAGAACAATAATAATGACAACGGTAAACAACAAAAGCAACAAAAAAAAGGGAAAAAAACTAGCCTCCAGGATCAGTGGATTGGTGTGGGCACTGAGCTCCAGTGATAACCCTGGAGGAAAAAAAAAAAAGAATTAAAAAAAAAAACATTCTTTAACATGTGCTAGGAGTTGAGTTCAATTCTCTGATACCACAAAGATACACCATGCACAAAAGTATTTGGAGAAATAGCTCTCAACTGGAAGAGCATGAGACTTGCATGTTTATGACTCCAGATTCAATGCCTGCTGCCTCATGTACCTGTCTGATGCTCGGGTTTCTCTCTCTCTCCTCTCTTTCTCAGCTATCACATGGCAAATAAAGAAATATATATAGATATAGATAGATAGATGTATATCCATAATATCTAATATGTATATACATATAGAAATTAAAGAAAAATAATAACCCCAAAAAGCAAGTGGCAGTACTTCAGGTCTTTTCATCCTGATCCTCAATCATTAGCATGACTTAGCTTCTCTCCTCCTGGAAAGGGCTCTTTTACCACTGCCAACTGGTTCCTTATTCTTTGCTTTGATGAATTATCTCTGCCTCATAGTTTCTCTTTCATTATACTGTAACTCACCTTGATGCTTCATGATTCTGAATTTATCACAGAGTCTCTTGTATCTTTTTGTTTTGTTTTTGCCACTAGGGTTATCACTGGGGCTTGATGCCTGCACTATGATCCACTGCTCCCGGTGGCCATTTTTCCTCTTTTTTGTTTTTTAAACAGGACAGGGAGAAATTAAGAGGGGAGAGGGGAGATAGAGAGGGGGAGAATGAGATAGACAACTACAGTCCTGCTTCACCACTCATGTAGCATCCCCCTGCAGGTGGGGAGTGTGGGTGAATACAGCTCCTTGCTCACGGTGGCATGTGCACTTGACCAGGTGCACCACCACCCAGAACCTCTTGTGGCTTTTTTGTTTGTTTGTTTAATTTATCACTTTAGCTCTTGTTGTCTTTCTTTTTCTCCTTTCTCTAACACAGATTTTGGAGACTGGGAGAGAATCTGATCATCCTACTCCTTTTTGGGTGCCAACTATGTTGTAAGTTGTTGGCCAGGTTCTGAATTGTCCACCATTACCTCAGATGTCAATTATGGTCCAGTCACCTAAGGCCATGGCCTGTACATGAACTGCTGCTAGCCTAGGGCTGCCTCTCCCACAGAGGTTGGAGGTGGGAAAGTTTTCCTTGGAAAGGAAATATGGCTGTAACTGCCATGATGTTTCACTTAGAACAGAAAGAAGAAATAAACACAAGGGTGGGGGAGACAGCATACTGGTTATGCAAACAGACTCTCATGCCTGAGGCTCCAACATCCCAAGTTCAGTCCCCCGTACCACCATAAAACAGATCTGAGCAGTGCTCTGGTGTAAGTAAATAAAAACAAACAAATGAATCCAAATAAATGAGAAGTTCTGTGAATTTAGATTTGATCAAATATTTTTTTAAAAATATTTTAGTAGAGAGAGACCAGAGCATCACTCTGGAATATGCAGTGCTAGGGAATCAAACACACAACCTCACGACTTGAAAATCCTATACTCCATTGCTGAGTCAGTTCCTTGGATGTACAACAGATATTTCTTGAGACGCTGAGAGATATCAGTTACTATACCTGGAGGGGAAAACAAATGCTGTGGTAAATGGTATAAACGATGCGACAAGAACCCACTGCAAGGGCCACCTTAGGCTAGATGTCAAGAAAGGTTTCTTAGGGTGGGGAGATAGCTCACCTCATAGCATACACGTTTTGTCATGAATTTCTGTCTCTCTCCTTCTCTATCTTCCCCTCCCCTCTGAATTTCTCTCTGTCTCTGTCTAATAATAAATTAAATAAATAAACTTAAAAATATATAATAACATGAGGAGGACATTGGGGTCCTGGTACATGATGGCAGGACAGAAGTATGTGTGTGTGTGTGTGTGTGTGTGTGTGTGTGTGTGTGTGTGTGGTTTGCTTTGCTTTGTAGACATCTAACATAAAGAGGTGAGAAAGTATACTCATGTGTCAATAACTGTGATGTAAACCATTATTTCCTTGTTCCCCTCCAACAGAATGATTTGGGGGAAAAAGAAAAGGAAGGAAGCAAAGGAGGAAGGAAGGAAGAAAAGGACACAGAGAGAAAGGAAAATGTCAGGCAGGCGTCTTAAAGGAAGTAAATGGAGTTCTGGTGGTGGGAATTGTGTGGAATTGTACCCCTCTTATCCTATGGTCGTGTCAATATTTCCGTTTTATAAATAAAAATTTTAAAAAAAGGAAGTAAACCCCTACACTGAGACTAGGAAGAAGAGTAGGACTAAAAAGGACCATGGCACATTCCAGGATCTGAAAGTAGCTGCAGGAAGTTGCCAGAAAAATCAGAAGGCATAGAAGGAAGCTGACAGAAACGACATCATTCTTGTCCAATAATGAGGTTACCAACAAAGAACTGTTGCATTTCACTAGGTTCCCACCTGAGGGCAGCAGTCTCTGATCACCATATAGAAGCATCATGCACTAAACTGAGCATTTTACATATATTAGCTTATTTAATTCTACCAACAAACATATGAAAAATTATTGTTCACATTTTTTAGATGAATAAATCAAGACTTTGTGAGATTTAGTACTTTTTTTAAAAAAAAAAAAAAAGGATCATATAGCAAGTGCCCAAACTGCTAAAGTGTAGTGATTTGTTGTGGGTCACATTAAGAATTCCAGTCTGGGCTGGGGAGATAGAATAATGGTAATGTAAGATTCTTCCTAGCCTGAGAGAGAAAGAAAGAAAGAAAGAAAGAAAGAAAGAAAGAAAGAAAGAAAGAAAGAAAGGAAGGAAGAAAGAGAACTATAGTGGAGCCCTGCGCTGGAGTGTGATTGTGTCTCACACATCTAGATACCTGTCTACCATGGGGAGGTGAGGGGTTACACTTGTGTGTCATAGATTGCACTGCAAACCTTTAACCTCACAATAAAATAAAATAAAATAAAATAAAATAAGAATTACAGTCCTGAGTTGAGGAGGTAGCATAATGGTTATACAAAAAGATTTTCATGCCTGAGACACTAAAAGTCCCAGATTTAATCCCCTACACCACCATAAACCAGAGCTGAGCAGTGTGCTGGTAATAAATAAATAAATAAATAAATAAATAAATAGCATTTTATAAAGATTCTGTTGTGGGGGAAACTGGTCAGGGTCTAGGGGAAACCCCAGGACCAGTGTTCCTCAGGATTTGAAAAATCACAAGTGACTCTGTGATCTGGTATGTAAAGTATAAATTCATTCTTACAAAGGTATGAGGTTGAAGTGGACAGTATTGGGAGTCGGGCGGTAGCACAGTGGTTAAGCAGTAAAGCGCAGGTGGAGCAAAGAGCAAGGACCAGCTTAAGGATCCCAGTTCAAGCCCCTGGCTCCCCGCCTGCAGGGGAGTCACTTCAAAGGTGGTGAAACAGGTCTGCAGGTATCTATCTTTCTCTCCCCCTCTCTGTCTTCCCCTCCTCTCTCCATTTCTCTCTGTCCTATCCAACAATGATGACATCAACAACAACAACAATAATAACTACAATAACAGTAAAAAGAAAACAAGGTCAACAAAAGGGAAAATAAAAAAAAAGAAGTGGACAGTATTAATAAAAAAAAAAGAAGTGGACAGTATTAATAAAAAAAAAAGAAGTGGACAGTATTAATAAAAAAAAACAACAAGTGGACAGTAAGGTGGAAAATAGCTCCTCTGACAGAAGACACAAGGGGCCATGAAGAGAACGGCCTATCTATATGCTCCTCCTGAATTCCAGATTCTGGTCCCACCTTGAGCCAGCTTCCTATTAGTCTACTGAGATCACCTGTCTTTCCTCGTTTTCCAGGTGTGGTTACCAACTAAAATTCCTCCCATCAGAGAGAGGCATAGACAACAGAAGAAGTGGAAAAACACACCACAGAGACATCTACCACTGTGGGTGAGGCCAAGCTGGGACCCAGTGAACTATTTTCTACCCAAGAAATTAATTTTAAAAGTTTTATTTGATAGGATAGAGAGGAATTGAGAAGGAAGGGGGATAGAGAGGGAGAAAGAGAGCAGAGGGTAGATAGCATAAGGGTTATGCAACAGACTCTAATGTCTGAGGCTCCAAAGTCCTAGGTTCAAGCCCCCACATCAACATAAGACAGAGCTGAAAAATGCTCTGGTAAAAAAAAAAAAAAGTCAAGAAGGAGAAAGAGAAACATCTGCATCCTTACTCATGAAGCTTCCCTCCTACAGGTGGGGACCAGAGGCTTTGGCTTTGGTCTTTATGCATGCTAATGTGTGTACTTAGCCAGGAGTGTCACCACCCAGTCTCCCCACTCCCCTCAATTTTTTTTTAAAGACTAGATTTATTAGGACTGATGGTGGCACACATGGTTGAGTGCCAGTGTATATTACATTATTCTCACAATGTAAAGGTGCTTCTCTTGTGCTCTGAAAAGCCCTTCCTACTACTTCCCCAGTGCTACTTTAAGTTCTCCACTGGCATGGAGAAACATGTGATAACTCAAAACAAAGTGGCCATAGACTCAGATAGTTCTGGCTGAGATTCCATGCCTCCAGTCCCTCAGAACTGTCCTTAACAATCCTTCTGTCTGCAGATTATAAAATGGATCACAAAAAGCAGAGGGGGAGAGGGAAGTCTTTCAGTTTCCCATTGCAGACTGGGTAAGAAATAGTAGTAAGCTAGACTAGGATAGAAACAGTGATATAGATTAATTTATGTACTTACTTACTTAACAAATATCTAATAAGCTCCTATCAATAGTGATGGCATAAGCATTAAAGAGAATAAAAAATAAAAGAACATGATAGATGTAGTTCCTGAACTCACTACTGAGTTTAAGAGATAAAATACAATCTGGAACCAGAAAAGACCTAGAATTGCCAAAACAATCTTGAGAAAAAAGAACAGAACCGGAGGCATCACACTGCCAGATCTCAAACTATATTATAGGGCCATTGTCATCAAAACTGCTTGGTACTGGAACATGAACAGACACACTGACCAGTGGAATAGAATTGAGAGCCCAGAAATGAGGCCCCACACGTATGGACATCTAATCTTTGACAAAGGGGCCCAGACTATTACATGGGGAAAGCAGAGTCTCTTCAACAAATGGTGTTGGAAACAATGGGTTGACACATGCAGAAGAATGAAGCTGAATCACTGTATTTCACCAAATACAAAAGTAAATTCCAAGTGGATCAAGGACTTGGATGTTAGACCAGAAACTATCAGATACTTAGAGGAAAATATTGGAAGAACTTTTTTCCGCATAAATTTTAAAGACATTTTCAATGAAACAAATCCAATTACAAGGAAGACTAAGGCAAGTATAAACCTATGGGACTACATCAAATTAAAAAGCTTCTTCACAGCAAAAGAAACCACTACCCAAACCAAGAGACCCCTCACAGAATAGGAGATCTTTACATGCCATACATCAGATAAGAGTTTAATAACCAACATATATAAAGAGCTTACCAGACTCAACAACAAGACAACAAATAACCCCATCCAAAAATGGGGGGAGGAATTGGACAGAATATTCACCACAGAAGAGATCCAAAAGGCTGAGAAACACATGAAAAAATGCTCCAAGTCTCTGATTGTCAGAGAAATGCAAATCAAGACAACAATGAGATATCACTTCACTCCTGTGAGAATGTCACACATCAGAAAAGGTAACAGCAGCAAATGCTGGAGAGGGTGTGGGGTCAAAGGAACCCTTCTGCACTGCTGGTGGGAATGTCAATTGGTCCAACCTCTGTGGAGAACAGTCTGGAGAACTCTCAGAAGTCTAGAAATGGACCTACCCTATGACCCTGCAATTCCCCTCCTGGGGATATATCCTAAGGAACCCAACACATCCATCCAAAAAGATCTGTGTACACATATGTTCTTGGCAGCACAATTTGTAATAGCCAAAACCTGGAAGCAACCCAGGTGTCCAACAACAGATGAGTGGCTGAGCAAGTTGTGGTATATATACACAATGGAATACTACTCAGCTGTAAAAAATGGTGACTTCACCGTTTTCAGCCGATCTTGGATGGACCTTGAAAAAATCATGTTGAGTGAAATAAGTCAGAAACAGAAGGATGAATATGGGATGATCTCACTCTCAGGCCGAAGTTGAAAAACAAGATTAGAAAAGAAAACACAAGTCGAACCTGAAATGGAATTGGAGTATTACACCAAAGTAAAAGACTCTGGGGTGGGTGGGTGGGTGGGGAGAATACAGGTCCATGAAAAATGATGAATGAAATAGTGGGGGTTGTATTGCTAAATGGGAATCTGGGGAATGTTATGCATGTAAAAAAAAAAAAGAAGTAGAAACGCAAAGCAGAAATTGACTGAGTTTGGAGTACGGCACCAAAGTAAGAAAGCAGAAGTATACTAGAGTTTGCAGTGAGTACCTCCCTAATACTTCCTCTCCACTTTTCCAAGCTTTGGGTCCATGATTGCTCAACAATTTGTTTGGCTTTGTATGTTAACTCTCTTTTCAGTCACCAGGTTCCAGGTGTCATCAGGATGCCGGCCAGACTTCCCTGGATTGAAGACACCACCAATGTGTCCTGGAGCTCAGCTTCCCCAAAGACCCATCCTACTAGGGAAAGAGAGAAGCAGACTGGGAGTATGGACCGACCAGTCAACGCCCATGTTCAGCGAGGAAGCAATTACAGAAGCCAGACCTTCTACCTTCTGCAGCCCTCAACGACCCTGGGTCCATGCTCCCAGAGGGCTAGAGAATGGGAAAGCTATCATGGGAGGGGGTGGGATATGGAGATTGGGCGGTGGGAATTGTGTGGAGTTGTACCCCTCCTACCCTATGGTTTTGTTAATTAATCCTTTCTTAAATAAAAAATAAATAAATAAATAAATAAATAAAGAGATAAAATACAGGGGCCAGGCAGTGGCACACCTGGTTAAGCACACACATTACGGTGCACAAAGACCCAGGTTCAAGCCCCTGGTCCCCACCGGAAAGGGAAAGCTTCATGAGTGTGAAACAGGCCTGCAGGTGTCTCTTTGTCTCTCTCCCTATCTCACTCTCCCCTCTCAATTTCTCTCTGTCTCTAGCTAGTAAATAAAATACATATATTAAAATAAAAGAGATAAAATATAATCAGTATGGAACTATACATTTTAATCTTACAATCCTATAACAAATTATTAACAAATAAAAATTTTTAAAAAGCAAAATGTTATTAATGTCTCTACTATGTAATACAAATTGCTATGCAAATTTTTTCATATGTTGTTGACAGAATTTGTGATTGATGTAATTATTTATATATGTGAATTTAAGTAAACCATTTTATTTCCTTTTTAAAATATTTATTTATTTCCTTTTTTTGCCCTTGTTGTTTTATTGTTGTAGTTATTGATGTAGTAGTTGCTGGATAGGACAGAGAGAAATGGAGAGAGGAGGGGAAGACAGAAAGGGAGAGAGAAAGACAGACACCTGCAGACCTGCTTCACCACCTGTGAAGCGATTCCCCTGCAGGTGGGGAGCTGGGGGCTCGAACTGGGATCCTTACACTGGTCCTTGCGCTTTGTGCCATGTGCGCTTAACTTGCTGTGCTACCTCCCAACTCCCCCATCTTATTTCATATATATATATACTAGTATAGACACAGGCCCTTTGGTATATAACTAAAATATGCCTACTAGCTATCTACAGAACAGAGACCCCCTCCAACTCTTCATCTGCACTACTCCAGCCTTTAGGTTCATGATTAGTCAACAACTTGTTTGGCTTTATATGTTAACTCTCTGTTTAGCCACCAGGTACCAGATGCTAGCATGATGCCAACCATACTTCCCTGGACAGACAACCCCACCAATGTGTCCTGGAGCTCCGATTCCCCAGAACCCCGCCCCACTAGGGAAAGAGAGAGACAGGCTGGGAGTATGGATTGACCTGTCAAGGCTCATGTTCAGTGAGGAAGCAATTACAGAAGCCAGACCTTCCACCTTCTGCATCCCACAATGACCTTAGGTCCCTAATCCCAGAGGGTTAAAGAATAGGAAAGCTATCAAGGGAGGGAGGGCATGGGATATGGAGTTCTGGTGGTGGGAATTGTGTGGAGTTGTACTCCTCTTATCCTATGGTTTTGTCAGTGTTTCCTTTTTATAAATAAATAATTTTAAAAAAGCAGGAAATAAAAAAAATACAATCATGTGGTCCAGGGATGGAGCAGCAAATGAAACTTGGACTTATGAACATGAAGTCCTGAGTTCAATCCCCAGCAGCAAATGTTCCAGAGTGGTGTCTGGCTCTTTCTCTCACTCCCCCTATCCTTTATCATTAATACATAAATAAAATATTTTTAAAAATAAAATAAGTAGAGTTGAATAGAGCATGAAAGAATAGCTTGTGGTTGGCTCTAGAGCTTTCATCCTTTATACCTCACTACTTTCTTTAAGGATGCACATATTCAAGAGGGGAGCAGAGGGTGCCAGGCTGTGGCGTACTTGGTTAAGCACACACACTTTGGTGTACAAAGACCCAGGTTCATGCCCCTGGTCCCCACCTGCTAGGGGAAAGCTTCACAAGTGGTGAAGTAGAGCTGCAGGTGTCTCTGACTCTCTCCCTCTGCCTGCCCCTCCCCTCTCAATTTCTCTGTGTCTCTATCCAATAGTAAATAAATAAAATTTAATAAAGAGAGACAGAGAGAGAGAAAGAGAGGAGCAGAAGGCTAAAGGAAGGGACAAAGACCAAGAAGGATTTAGGAAGAACTTTGTGAGCCATTCTCATCAACTCAGACTTTATTCCAGAGGCTTTACAGAGCCATTGAAGATATGTAGCATAGGGGCTGGGGAGATAGCTTAAATGTAATGCAAAAAGACTTTCATGCCTGAGGCACCACCAAAGTCCCAGGCTCAATCCCCAGCCTACCATAAACTAGAGTTGAGCCAAGCTCTGGTAAAAATAAATAAATAAATAAATAAATAAATTTAGTTTAATTTAAAAATATGTAAAAAATGGGGACTAGGCAGTAGTGCAGTGGGTTAAGCACACATGGTGCAAAGTGCAAAAGCCAGCCTAAGGATCCTGGTTCGAGCCCCAGCTCCCCACCTCGGGGGGATGGGGCTGCTTCACAAGTGGTAAAGCAGGTCTACAGGTGTCTATTTTTCTCTCTCCCTCTCTGTCTTCCCTTCCTCTCTCCATTTCTATCTGTCCTATCCAAGGACAGCAATACCAACAATAATAATAACAAGGATAAACAACAAGGGCAACAAAAGGGGAAAAAAATAGCCTCCACAAGCAGTGGATTCCTAGTGCAGGCACTGAGCCCCAGAAATAACCCTGGGGGGAATTATATATAAATGTCTAGTGCTAGGGAGACAGCATAGTGGTGTGACTTTTATGTATGAATCTCTGAGGTTCCAGGTTTAGTCCCCAACACTACCATAAACCAAAGGTGGTGAGCAGTGCTCTAGTCTCTCTCTTTTCATGAAAAAATAAAAAGTAAATAAATATAATTCAGGGCAAGTGCTGTTGCTCAGTCTCATTATAGATCAGCCATTCATTCTAGAAACCTTCTCACAGCTCAAAGAATTCTCTCTGTCTCCAACTATATCCACTCTTTTTCTGAGAACACTCACTAGTCTGGTTCCCAACTTCACACCCTCAATGGCATCCATTTTTCAGTGTCTTTGCAATACTCAGTTCTTGGCAGGCAACCAGATAAAGGTCTCAAAGATTTGCACTGCTGCCCTCAGGTGGGAACCTAGTGAAGTGCAAATTGCATTTCTCTTGAGAATCACTCCCTCTCAGAAAGTCACTTCTTTAAAATCAGCATCTAGAGTTGGAGAGACAGCCTAATGATTATGTAAAAAGTCTTCCATGCCTGAGGTATCAAAAGTCCTAGGTTCAATCCCCAGCACTATCTTAAGCTAGAGCTGAGCAGTGCTCTGGTTATGTAGGGTCTTATTGAGCATCTGCTTCACTTATTGCGAACTGTTAAGTGTTTCATGCCTGAGACATCAGATGCCTCAGTCCCAACACCACCATAAACCATGAACAGTACTAAGGGGAGTCCAGCGGTAGCACAGCTGGTTAAGCGTAGGTGACGCTAAGCGCAAGGACCAGCTTAAAGATCCTGTGTTCGAACCTGGCTCCCCATCTGCAGAGAAGCCACCTCACAAACTGTGAAGCAGGTCTGCAGGTGTCTACCTTTTTCTCCCCCTCTCTGTCTTCCCCTCCTCTCTCCAGTTCTCTCTGTCTTATCTAACAACATCGATATCAACAATAAAACAACAAGGGCAACAAAAGCAAATAAATATTTAAAAAGTCTCTTTTTCTCATGCTTCTATTCTCTATCCCCATTATTACTGAATCAAAAGTTTATTGCTGTTCAGAAATCCAATTAACTGAGTCGAGTTGGTCGATGAAAAGCATATTTAAAAAATTTATTTATTAACAAGAAAGAGAGAGAGAAGCGAACCATCACTGTGGGACATGTGATACTGGTGTGAGGGGTGGCGAGTAGGGGTTGAGCTCAGGACTTTATTCCCCAACCTCCATGCCACCTCCTGGGTTACTGCAAAGCATATTTAATCAGATTCTAATCAAATCTGAGAATATGGCAGACTCATGTGTCATTTTACTTTGAAACTGGGATTCAGGACTTGCAAAGAGTAGTGACTGGGTCAGTGAGAAAGAAGGGGTCATGAGATATGGAGTTATGGTGATGGGAATTGTGTGGAGTTGTAACCCTCTTATCCGATGGTTTTTTCAATGTTTCCTTTTTATAAATAAATAAATAAAAATGAAAAGAAGAAAGAAGGGGTCATATAGCCATCTGACTGACAAAGGTTCTTATTGGGAGGCTGTTTGTTCAGTTGGAAGGAGTTTGTCACAAGGAATGAATTACCAGGGAATAGTAGTATGTGACATTTCAAGAGAGAATCATAGAAGCAATACCTTTTCCCTGAGATCTGCATTAACAGGTTCACCTTTTCCCAGAGGTGTATATGACAGGTTTCTGGTTTTAATTTTCTTTTCTTTTCTTTTCTTTTTAAGATTTTATTTATTTCTGAGAAAGATAGGAAGAAAGAGAAAGAACCAGACATCATTTTGGCACATGTGTTGCCGGGGATTGAACTCGGGACCTCATGCTTGAGAGTCCAAAGCTTTACCATTACATCACCTCCCGCACCCCCTCTCAAATTCTGTCCTTCCTGCCACCTCCCGGACCACTTAACTTTCTTTAAATGGGTCTATGTGGAGACCACAATGGAGTCTGCAATGCTTGTCCCAGAGTTCCTGTAAGTATTTGTAAAGATGGAGCTCTGATAACGTTCATCATTGTAAGAGACAACCATTAGTCTATGTAACTTTGAAATAGATACTGGAATTGCTTCTCAAAAATCTGCATTGATTTAAACACACTCTGGCAACATTCCTTTGGCATCCTCGCCAATACTAACCCACATAGGTCACAGTCTCCTCCATTAATTGACTCAGCATTTAGGGGCAAAGTGACCCTTTAAATCTCATCTCAATTAAGATTGCTCTTCTACCCGTTGAAAGGATGATTTTGTGAATTAAGCGCTGATGCTGGTTTTTTTTCTTCAGATTTAGCACATATGCACCACCCACAGACAATTTATTACAGAATTTCTTTTGAAACTGGAGCTTTAAGATTTCTGACCAACAAATTCTTCCCCCATTCAAACCCTCTATTTACCCAGGAATTTGTGATGGAAATAGTACTGCGGCTGGCCAGAGTAGAGCAGCATACCATAGCTGCTGAGAGCTGAGTGGTTGTTGCCATGGGGGCGAGAGTGTTTGTATAGAACAGCCTGCCTGTACAAAGTGGTAGGTTTGAAGAGTGCTTAGATTCACAGGGTTATAGTATGGAACCAGCCCCCTTATTTTACAGAGGAAATGAAGGGAAACCTAAAGATCTGCTTATATGACTTATTCAAGGCCCAGGACTAGGGAGATAGCATAATGGTTATGTAAAAAGACTCTAATGCTTGAGGCTCCAAGGCCAGAGGTTCAACAGCCCCTTCAACCATCCTCTCCCAACCCTGTACCACCATAATCTGGAGCTGAGCAGTGCTCTTGTAAAACCAAACAAACAAATATTTATTCATGGTCCCAGGGCAACTTAGAGACAGACTTATGCTCCTCATAATATATCATCTTTTTCACTAAGACACCTATGATGGTTAAATAAGAGCTTCTTCTTCTTCTTCTTCTTCTTCTTCTTCTTCTTCTTCTTCTCCTTCTCCTTCTTCTTCTTCTTCTTCTTTTTTCTTAAAGATTTTATTTATTTATGAGAAAGACAGGAGGAGAGAGAAAGAACCAGACATCACTCTGGTACATGTGCTGCCGGGGATCAAACTTGGGACCTCATGCTTGAGAGTCCAAAGCTTTATCACTAAAAAAAAAAAAAAAAAAAAAAAAAAAAAAGCTTTATCACTGATCCACCTCCTTTTTTTTAAAAAAAAAATTTTGTTTAAATTTACTTAGTTATTGGATAGAGACAGCCAGAAATTAAGAGGGAGGGAGATAGACAGAGAGATACCTATAACACTACTTCACCACTTGTGAAGCATCCCCCTCACTGGTGAGGAGGAGGAACTTGAACCCGGGTCCTTGTGCATTGTAACATATATGCTCAACCAGGTGCACTGTCCCCTGGCCTCTAAATAAGAGCTTCTTCAGTCAGATCACTAATGAATGGCTGCTATTCAAAAACCTCTAGTTCCATATTGAAGTGCCCAACATATGTGGACCTGGTAACAATGCACATGTACCATGCTTACATCTAGATGCATGTGTATGTTTGTATATGCACACCTGCTGGTGGATGTGTTAAACAGGAATTTGTAAGTCTCTGATTACTGACATTCCTTGAATCTCAGTTTTTCCTCATGAGTAACATTTATTTATTTATTTTTATTATCTTTACTTATTGGATAGAGACAGTCAGATATCAAGCGGAAGGGAAAGACAGAGAGGGAGAGAGACAGAAAGATGCCTGCAACCCTGCTTTAACACTCACAAAGCTTTCCCCTTGCAGGTGGGGACCAGGGGCTTGAACCTGGGTCCTTGTGCATTGCAACACGTGCGCTTAACCAGGTACGCCACCACCCGGGCCCCATGAGTAACACTTAGACAAGAAATAGTGCTTATGGTACCCTCCCCTTACCCCTTCTCTACCAAATCCAAGAAACTGTTGCTGGTGGCTGCCTTTGATGACGGCTATACCTCAGCCTGAGGGCTGTACTGCCATTCTGGGCAATTTCGATAAGGCCACCTCTGATGCCCTCTCCAAGACCTATAGCTGTCTCACCCCTGATCTCTGGAATGAGACTGTATGCACTAAGTCTTCCTACCAGGAGCTCAACAACCACTTTGTGAAGACACACATCCGAGTAATCCTGTAGAGGACCCAGGCTCCAGCTGTGGCCACCACATAGTTTTTGTACAGGAAAAATAAAAAGTGATTCCTTTTTTAAAAAAAATATTTTATTTATTTATTTATTTATTTATTTATTTATTTATTTATTTATTTATTTATTTTAACCAGAGCACTGCTCAGCTCTGGTTTATGGTGGTACAGGGGATTGAAACTGGGAAAAGTGTGGTCCGAGAGGTGGCGCAATGGATCAAGTGCTGGATTCTCAAGCGTGAGGTCCTGAGTTCAAGCCCCGGCAGCACATGTACCAGAGTGATTCTGGTACTTTCTCTCTCTCCTATCTTTCTCATCAATAAATAAATACAATCTTTAAAAAAAAAAAAAAGAAAAAAACTGGGAAAAGTGATTTGTGATTTAAAAAGAAAGGGGAGACAGAAAGAAAGAAAGAAAGAAAGAGGAGATAGAGAGAGATAAGAGGCTGGGCTGTGACACACCCAGTTATATTCACATATCACCTTGAACAAGGACCCAGGTTTGGGGCCCCGGCTCCCCACTTGCAGGGAAGATGCTTCACAAGTGGGGAAGCAGGTCTACAGGTGTCTCTCTTTCTCTCTCCCTCTCTATCTCCCCTTTCCCTATCAATTAAAATAGAAAAGAATAAAATAAAATAAAATAAAATAAAATAGAAAAGGAAAAAAAGGCCACTGGGAACAGTGGATTCATAGTGCTGACATGGAGCCCCAGAAATAGCCCTGATGGCAATAAGAAAGGGGGTGGGGGCGAATAGTGCTATAGAACTGGAGAAATAGCTCACTTGGATAGTATGTTGCTTTGCCATGTGCCATGACCCAGCTTTCAGCATTGAAGCAAACCTCAGTGCTTTGGTCTCTCTTCTTTCCTCCTTTCTTTCTTTCTTTTCTTTCTTTTCTTTCTTTCTTTCTTTCTTTCTTTCTTTCTTTCTCTTCCCCTCTCTCTCTCTCTTCCTCTTGTCTGTCTCCATCTTTAAAAAAAAAAATGCTGGAGGCAGAAGGTAGATAGCATAATGGTTATGCAAACAGGCTCTCATGCCTGAGGCTCCAAAGTCCCAGGTTCAATCCCTGGCACCACCATAAACCAGAGCTGAGCTGTGCTCTGCTTAAAAAAAAAAAGAGAGAGAGAGAGAGAGAGAGAGAGAGAGAGACTCTAAAAAAAAATGCTGGAGAGATAGCATAATAGTTATGCAAACTTTCATGCCTGAGTCTCTGACCTCCCAGATTCAATTCCAAGCACTACCATAAACCAGAATTGTGCAGTGCTTTGGTAAATAAATAAATAAATAAATAAATAATAAAAGAGAACTTTGCAAAGTGTATAGCCCAGGTTGAAATCTAGCCCCCATCACACTGGGTTAAATTTCAGTGTTGTGGTATCTTTTTATTTCTCCTTCTTTCTGTCTCTCTATCTGAAAAAGTTGGTCTGGGGCACTGAAGCTCTGGCAATGAAAAAAAGTACCAGAGGGCCAGGCGGTGGTACACCGGGGTTAAGCACACATGGCACAAAGCTCCAAGTCCCCTGCTCCCCACCTGCAGTGTGTGTGTGGGGGGGTTGCCTCACAAGTGGTAAAGCAGGTTTGCAGGTGTCCTTCTGTCTCACTCCCTCTCCTCCTCTCTCCCTCTCAATTTCTTTCTGTCCTACCCAATAAAAATGAAAACTGGCCTCTAGGAGCAGTGTATTTGTAGTGTGTGCACTGAGCCCCAGTGATAACTCTGAATGCAAAAAAACAAAACAAACAAACACAAAAAACTATCACACAATTAAATGACACAATACATTTAAAGTTTTTAAGCATAACAGCATGGATATAATATTCTTTTTATCCTGTCTCTTCTGCAATGAAACATGTTGGGGGTTTGCCTTTAAGGCAGCGGCTAATTGCAATCCTTTTTTTTAATTTAACATTTATAATCACTCCTTTAAGTTATTCCTTTACTTCTGTAGAACTAATGGGGAAACTGATCTTACAGAGGTTGAGTAACTTGCATAGGGTCCCAGGGCTAGGAAATAGTTAAGGAAGACTCAAAACCAACTTCAATATTAATGCCCTCAATCTTACTAGCTTATGCTTCCTCTCCTAGTGAAGACACAATATGTTTATTGTACCATCTTTGGGTTTGCTTGCTAGAACTCAAATCCAGACACATTAGATATCTATTGCATGTGGCTAGTCCAATAAATAAGTTTTAATTAAATTCACTGAAACTGTAATCAAAGCATTTGTTTTCACACTCCTTTAATTACAATTCTTTACAGAGACCCTACTTAACCATTTTGTAAAAGAGACAATTTCCCTATGGCTTCATACTATTTTATCCAGTATTTGAATGTTTCAAATCCTCTAGTTGGTCCTGAGAGCTATGGGGAAAGTATCAATCTAATCAGAATCATGTCACCAATTGCTTAGGATCATACATACCACTGTGCTGTTTTTCAGTTCTTTAAAATCTCCTTGGGAGGGAGTCAGGCGGTAGCGCAGCGGGTTAAGCACACGTGGAGCAAAGAACAAGTTCCAGCTAAAGGATCTTGGTTCGAGCCCCCGGCTCCCTACCTACAGGGGAGTTGCTTCACAGGTGGTGAAGCAGGTCTACAGGTGTCTTTCTCTCCTCCTTTCTGTCTTCCCCATCTCTCTCTATTTCTCTCTGTCTTACCCAACAACAACAACAATAATAACTGCAACAATAATAAAAAACAACAAGGACAACAAAAAGGAAAATAAATAAATATTTTTAAAAATCTCCTTGGAAGTGAGCACAGCACTTGCATGCTTGGGTCTCCAAAAGTCCCAGGTTCAGCTCCTAGCACCACCATATGCAAGAATTAAACAGTATTCTGATCCTTTCTCCCTCCCTCCCCACACCCCCTCCATCCCTGTATTCTCCTCCTCTCAGTTTCTCTCTATCCTATTAAAAAAAAGTCACAGGAGCAGTGGATTTGTAGTGCAGGCACTGAGCCCCAGCTATAACCCTGGAGGCAAAAAAAAAAAAAAGAGCTCCAACCATGAATACTCGAGGCTGCTAGGCTATTGCTAAGATCTGAAGGAGTTATGAAGAGTTTTTCAGACAAATAATAGTTTTAGGAATTCATTTCCACTAAACTAAGTCTTACAAGAATACTTTAGGGCTGGAGAGATGACATAATGGCTATACAGAAAGAGTTCATGCCTGAGGCACCAAATGTCCCACGTTCAATCCCCATCATCACCGTAACCCAGAATTTAGCAGGGCTCTGGTAAGACAACAACGGCAAAACAAACTACTTTATTAGACTTGAACACAAAAACATCTGAATGGGTGAATATGATGCTAGAATGTATATGCCACATATTTTATGCCACAGAACAGTTTTAACAGTTTTCTCTTAATTTCATTTCTTCTGGGGAAATGTGACTTTCCATTAAAGTGGCTCTTCTCAGAGAGGTACACCTGGTTAAGCACATACTACAGTGTGCAAGGACCAGGGTTCAAGCCTCTGGTACCCACCTACAGGTGTCTCTGTCTCTCTCCTCTCTCTCCCTTGTCCCTCTCAATACCACTCTTCTTTGAAAATTTCCCTTTTTTGACTTTTACAACAGGGAGCTTGGAAGGAACCATTATTTTCAGAGAGATTTTCAAGCAGAAGGCATTAAAGACTCAATAGTCACTTTGTTTCCATGCTTTTTAAAGCAGCTGCATTTAAAGATCTTCTTAGTTACAGAAGCTATGTATCTTTGTGTGTGTGTGTGTGTGTGTGTAATACATGCCACCAAAAAAAAATAATAATACATGACTTCAATAGGCAAGGAGGAAGAAAGAGGGAGATGAGAGGGGAGGAGAAAAGAAAGGAAGGAAGGAAGGAAGGAAGGAAAGAGAGGAAGGGAGGAAGGGAGGAAGGAAAGATAAAAGAACTACACTAAATGGTCTGGGAGGTAGAATAGTGGATAAAGCACTGGAGTCTCAAGCATGAGGTCCTGAGTTCACTCCCCCATAGCACATTCACCAAAGTGATGTCTGGTTCTTTCTCTCTCTCCTCTTCCTTTCCTTTCCTTTTCTCTTCTCTTCTTTTCCTTTCTTTTCTTTTTTGATAGGACAGAGAGAAATTGAGAGAAGAGGTGGGGGGGAGGGAGGGAGAAGGAGGGATGGGGAGGGAGACAGAGAGTGAAGGAGAGATTTGTAGCATTGCTCCACCACTCCTGAAAAATTTCCCCTGCAGGTGGGGGGGATGGGGGTTTGAACCTGGGTCCTTGAGCATGGTAACCTATGCATTCAACTGGGTGTGCTACCACCCAGCCCCAAACACATATTTTCTGAAAAGAGTGAAGTGATAATATAAGAAACATGAAACAAATAGAATATAATTCTAGGGGGTGGGGGTAGATAGCATAATGGTTATGCAAACAGTCATGCCTGAGGCTCTGAAGTCCTAGGTTCAATCCCCCACACCAGCATAAGCCAGAGCTATTCAGTGCTCTGGTTAAAAAAAAAAAAAAAGAATATAATTATAGGGAGATAAAATAGAGCCACACTACATCTAATTCTAAAGTTCATAGCTGCTTAATTCACAATAGCCAACTAGTGGAAACAGCCTAAATGCCCATCAACAGATGACTGGCTAAAGAAATTATGGGACATAGGTGTGGGGGTAGATAGCATAATGATTATGCAAAGATACTCTTTTGCCTAAGGCTACAAAGTCCCAGGTTCAAACCCCCCCAACCCCCACACAATAAAACAGAGTTAAGCAGTGCTTTGGTTGGTTATGCTTTTTCATACACCAAGTTCCAAATGATACCATGACACCAGCCTGACTTCCATGGGCAGACGGCCACATCAATGTCTCCTGAAGCCCCGCCTCCCCAGAGCTCACACAAAATATTTTTTAGGGTTGGGGAGACAGTATAATGGCTATGCAGAGACTCTCATGCCTGAATATCTAATGTCTCAGGTTCAATCCCCAGCACAATCATAAGCCAGAGCTGAGGAGTACTCTGGTCTCTCATTACATAAATACTTTTTTAAATAATAGTTTTAAAATATTTACTTTATTTTTTTCACAGCCTATATTATTTTAATTACTACATGCTATTTCACTAAGCAGCAGTAATAGAATTTATTTCACCTACTTTTTGTTGGTAAATGTTTAGTTTCTTTTTTTAAAAATTTTATTTCTTTATTGGGGAATTAATGTTTTACATTCAACAGTAAATACAATAGTTTGTACATGCATCACATTCCCTAGTTTCCCATATAACAATACAACCCCCACTAGGTCCTCTGTCATCCTTCTTGGACCTGTATTCTCCTCACCCACCCACCCCCACCCCAGAGTCTTTTACTTTGGTGCTATACGCCGATTATTATTTACGTTATTTATTTATTTTAATGAGAGAGATACAGAGACAGGGAGAAAAATATAGAGAGAACAAGAAAGAGAGAAAGAAAGGAGAAAATAGAAACACCAGAGCATTGTTCAGTTCTGATTTATGGTGGTGCTGAGGGTTGAACATGGGATTGAGACTCAGGCATTAAAGAGTTTTGCATAACCATTATGCTATCTCCCCAGCCCTACATGCCACATGCACACACATGCACCTATAAACTATCCCACCAGGGAACTGGAAGATAGCTCACCCAGTACAGCCTATACATTACCATGCCTGAGGATATGGTTTAATCTCCTCACCACTACAAGGAAATGTCTGCATGAGGAAAGTTTTCTGAGTAATGGAGCATAGCTGTGATGCCTCTCCTTCAATCTTTTTCTCTCTAAAAAAAAAAAAAAAAAAAGAATGAAAATCAACAAGTGGAATAATCATACCGGCACAAAGTCCCAGTGATAGCAGGGAGAAAAAAAAAAAAATCACCCACCTAAGAGCCCAGCTCAATTAACAGAAAAAATATGGAGACTTTAATATAAAAATCCACAGCAAGACTTTGTGAATGCTTTAAAGGACCAATTAATTATGGGATGTCAGGGAAAACGTGAAGCAGGATAGTGTCATTTGCAGAGGGCTCTACCGACCAGATGATAACAAAGCATTGGAAATGAGTGGAGCGGGATGTTTCTGGCAGAGACAGTGTGAGCAGTGGGCTAGAGGTGTGATGGAATGAGCAGTTTAGTATTACCCAGATATGCAGCATCTAAGGAAATTACACAAAATGAGACTAGAATGGAAGTTTCTGGACAGATTTGAAAAAAGATTTACTTATTTATGAGAGCAGGCAGGGGGAAAGAGACCTTCAGGTTTCCAAATTGAGTGCTCTGCTCATTGTTCCAGCTCCCAGACCCATTCTATTGGAATCCTTCTGATGGAAAGTCAAATGTTCCCCCTCAAGATGTTGTCCCATACTGTCACCTGGACCTGCAACATGTGTTATTTCACCATTTCAGGTGGACTTCTTCAGAAAAAGAGACAGAAAGTGAGAGCGGGGGCTGGGCGGTGGCACAGAGTTAAGTGCACATAACCCGGCTTTGACCTAGCACGTTATGACTGGGCCCTCCTCAATCGCTATCGAACAGGCCATGGCCGGCGCGCCGCTATGCTCCATCGCTGGGGAGCCAGAGACGACCCGAACTGCCCCTGCGGCTCCAGACAGACTATGACCCACACAGTCAACCACTGCCACCTCTCCAGATTCAAAGGACGTCTCGAAACTTGACATCAGGCTCAACCTGAAACTGTTGACTGGCTACGGAAGGAAGGCAAACGCTAGAAGAAGAAGAACTGGGGATTGAACCTGGGACCTTTAGTGACCTAAGCATAGAAGGCTTCTGCATAAACACGCTGTCTCCCTAGCTCAGCCTTCACCTTTAAACAATTGTTTCTTTAGCCTGCCCCTCTCCAGGAGCGCTGGCAAGTTCTGGTTCATGGTGTTGTCAGGGGCTGAACCTGGGACCTCAAAGCCTCAGTCGTAATGGTCTTCCCGGCTGCTGCCCCCCAGTCTTTTAAGTGTAGTCTTTACTTTTAATATTTAATTTACTTATTTATTTGTTTTAAGAAAAGAGAAGTACAGAGAGAAAGACATAGAGAGAGACCAGAGCCCTGAGCAATCAGGTTTACAGTGGTGCTTGGGATTTAACCTAGGACCTTAGACCCATAGGCATGAAAGTCTTTTGCATAACCAGTATGCTATCTCCCCAGCACTATCTGTTGTTTTTTTTTATTTATTCACATATTTTTTTTAAAATATTTTTTACCAGAGCACTGCTTAGCTCTGGTTTATGCTGGTGCAGGGGACTGAGCTTGGGACCTTTGGTGCTTCAGACATGAGAGTCTTCACATAACCAGTATGTATCTCCCCAGCCCTCCCAGCACTATCTGTAGTCATTTTTAAAAATATATTTTATTTATTTATTTATACATGAGAAAGATAGGAGAGAGAAAAAGAACCATACATGTGTTGCCGGGGATTGAACTCAGGACCTCATGCTTGAGAGTCCAATATTTTATCCACTGCACCACCTCCCGGACTGCTACCTGTAGTCTTGACTCTCGCTCATGACTTCTTGTGCATTGTCTCTCTGGTTATCACAGGAAGAAAATATATGTGGGGGGATGGGTCGTGGCGCACCTGGGTTTGATCTCCTGGTCCCCACCTGTAAGGGGAAAGCTTTGTGAGTGGTGAAACAGTGTGGTAGGTGTCTCTCTCCCTTCTCTACCACTCACTTCCCTCTTGATTTCTGGCTGTCCCTATCCAATAAATAAATACAGCTAATTAAAAAAAAAAAATATATATATATATATATATATAAAATCTCAAACACCAGAACTTTTCAAGGTGCCTCATGGACTAAATACAACTTTATTATTTTTTTTTTATATTTATTTATTTTCCATTTTATTGCCCTTGTTGTTGAACATTGTTGTGGTTACTGATGTTGTTGGATAGGACAGAGAGAAATGGAGAGAGGAAGGGAAGACAGAGAGGGGTAGAGAAAGATAGACACCTGCAGACCTGCTTCACCACCTGTGAAGCAACACTCCTGCAGGTGGGGAGCCAGGGGCTCAAACCGGGATCCTTGCCAGTCCTTGTGCTTTGTGCCATGTCTGCTTAGCCCATTGCACTAACACCCGACTCCCAAGACATTTACTTTTATGCATTACTTTAATTATTATTATTAGTTTAATCACAAACTATATGCCAAAAAATGAACTAGGTGTTGAATACTAAAGGTATACTAAGGTTTTATAAAGTTCTTGTGTCAACAACAGTACTGCAAACTATCATTCCTTCAATAAAATGGTTAAAAAAGAAAGATTTTATAAGGCAAGGGTCTGTTAGGGAGAGATGCATGTAAGACAAAGGACATTAAGAAAAAGGGGGGGCCATTTTAGGGACTGGGTGGTGGTGTACCTGGTTAAATGTACATTACCATGCATGCTCAAAGACCCAGGCTCAAGTCCCTGGTTCCCCTTTTCAGGGGGAAAGCTTCATAAGCAGAGCTGCAGGTATCTCTTCTTATTTATTTATTTGTTACTGGATAGAGACAGAGAGAAACTGAGAGGAGTGAAGAAGATAGAGAGGGAGAGAGACAGAGACACATGCAGCACAGTTTCACCACTCGTTAAGTTTTCCCCCTGCAGGTGGGGACCAGAGTCTTGAACCTGGGTCCTTGCACACTGTAATATGACCAAGTACTTAACCAGGTGTACCATCACCTGGTCCTCAGGTGTCTCTTTGTCTCTTTTTTTAAAAAAATTATCTTTATTTATTTGGATAGAGACAACCAAAAATCGAGAGGGAAGGGGGTGATAGAGAGGGAGAGAGAGAGAGAGAGAGACATCTGCAGCACTGCTTCACCACTTGTGAAGCCTTACCCCAGCAGGTGGGGGCTGAGGGCTCGAACCCAGGTCCTTGCACACTGTAACATATGTGCTCAATTAGGTGCGCCACCACCCAGCCCCTCTTTGTCTCTTTCTATCTCTCCTCCCATTCAATTTCTCTCTATTCTATCAAATAAAATTAAGTTCAGAAATTTTTTTTTTTGCCTCCTGTAGGTGGGGAGCCAGATCTCCAGCCAGGATCCTCATGCCGGTCCTTGTGCTTTGCCATGTGCGCTTAACCCGCTATGCTACCGCCCAACCCTGCCCCCGCAAATATATTTTTTTCATTTAATATTTTTAAATATTTATTTATTCCCTTTTGTTGCCCTTGTTGTTTTATTGTTGTAGTTATTGTTGTTGATGTTGTCGTTGTTGGATAGGACAGAGAGAAATGGAGAGGAAGGGGAAGACAGAGAGGGGGAGAGGAAGAGAGATACCTGCAGACCTGCTTCACCGCCTGTGAAGCGACTCCCCTGCAGGTGAGGAGCTCGGGGCTCAAACCAGGATCCTTATGCCTTCTTTTAATCTTTATTTATTAGATAGAGACAGCCAGAAATCAAGAGGGAAGGGGGTGATAAAGAGGGAGAGAGACAGAGAGACACCTGCAGCACTGCTTGACCACTCGCAAAGCTTTACCCAGGCAGGTGGGGACAGGGAGCTCCAACCTGGGTCCTTGAGCATTGTAATGCATGCGCTCAACCAGGTGCACCACCACACGGTCCCATCTGTTTTTTAAAAAGCCATTTTACTTTGGGATGCTCTGGAAAACTGGCCTCTGCTTTTAAGGGACTCATTTTCTTCTGGAAAGAGGACCAACACAAGATGCACACAAAGGGGGCTGGGCAATGGCTCATCTGGTTGAGCACACATTAGTTACCATGTGTAAGGACCAGGGTTTAAGTCCTTGGTACCTGTCTGTAAGGGAAGCTTCATAAGCTGTGATGAAGTATGCTTTCTTTTATCTCTACTTGTCCTCTAGATTTCTCTCTCTCTCTCCATATATATACAAACATAAAATCTAAATTAAAAATTAAAGGGCTGGGGAAATAGTACAGTGGTTTATAGAACAAACTTTTGTGTCTGAGGCACTAGAGTCCTCAATATTACCTAAACTGGAACTTTGATGGGAAGAAAGAGAGAGAAAAAGAACACACACACGCACCACTGCCAGTATCAGAAAAGAACATGAGTGGGAGTAGATAGCATAATGGTTATGCAAAAAGATTCTCACACCTGAGGTTCCAAGGTCCCAGGTTCAATCCCCTGCACCACCATAAGCCAGAGCTGAGCAGTGCTCTAGAAAAAAAAGGGGGGGGGGGTAAAAAAGAAAAAGCAATATCTTTGTGAATTATAGAAATCATAGAAGACTATGGGAGAAGTGTTATTTGACTTGAGATATATAAGAAGACAGATGATAGTTTGATAAAATAGAAAGAAGAAATAGGGAGAAGGGGAAGAGGGCATTCCCAGCAGAGAGAATAGCAAGAGCCAAGGCACAGAAGTGTGTGTGCCTGGAACAAGTAGACGTGTTTGGCTGAGACACAGGAGACCAGTGAGAACTTAGTCTGGAAAAGGAGACTGGATCCAAACTGGGTCAGTTGAATATGGATACAAATGACCCACATCTTGCTAACAATTCCTATAATTTAGAGAAGAATTTTCCTCATGCAGCCAGGAAAAGGGAAACAGAAATCGAATGACTTACAAATCATAAATAAACCTTCCCTTTCATTTATTTTAAATATATATTTATTTTTTACTTATTCCACTAGATAGAGATAGAGACAGAAGGGGCCAGGTGGTGATGCACCTGGTAGAGTGCACATGCAAGGAGTGCAAGGACCCTGGTGTGAGCCCCTGTCCCCACCTGCGGGGGCTGGGTGGAAGCTTTGCCAGTGGTAAAGCAAGTTACAGGTGTCTCTCTCCCATCTCTATTACCCCCTTCCCTCTCAATTTCTGGCTGTCTCTATCCAATAAATAAATAAAGATAAAAAATATGGAAAAAATGTGGTCCAGGAGGTGGCGCAGTGGATAAAGCATCAAATCCTCAAGCAGGAGATTTTGAGTTCAGTCCCTGGTAGCACATGTACCAGAGTGATATCTAGTGCTTCCTCTCTCTTTCTCTCTTCCTATCTTCCTGGTTAATAAATAAATAAAGTGTTTAAAATTTTTTTAAAAAAAACTAGTAAAGTCATGGGCCCTTTGAAATATAGCTGAAATAGACCTACTAGCTTTTTATTTTTTTAAAAAAATAAGAACAAGAAATAGAAAGGAGGGGGGGGGCGTATTTAGTGTTAAGGATCAAAGCTGGGAACCAATGCTTCTAACTGCAAAGTTCTACCAATGTACCATCTCCCAGACCATGCCTGTTTGTTTGTTTAGACAAGAGCTCTGGTTAATGGCTATGTCAGAGACTGAACCTGGAACTTCTTGTAAACCTTTAAAAATTTTTTTTAAATATTGATTTATTCCCTTTTGTTGCCCTTGTTGTTTTATTGTTGTAGTTATTATTGTTGTTATTGATGTCGCCTTTGTTGGATAGAGAGAAATGGAGAGAGGAGGGGAAGACAGAGAGGGAGAGAGAAAGATAGACACCTGCAGACGTGCTTCACCGCTTGTGAAGCGACTCCCCTGCAGGTGGGGAGCCGAGGGCTCAAACTGGGATCCTTATGACAGACCTTGTGCTTTGCGCCACTTGTGCTTAACCCACGGCACTACCGCCCAAGTCCCAAACCTTTTAAATTTTAACTGTCAGGTTTTGGGGGGATGTTTTTGACTTATCACATCTCCCAGAGGCTTGGCATGATGACTCTAATGAAAGGACAGAGTTCTTGGTAACAGAGACACTTCTTGCCTTGGTGTATGAACAGACAACACATTGCCAGATTTTCCTTGGGAGAGAAAGTAGTATTTTCCCTTTCATTCCCAGATATGGTGGGAATGGGTATGCACTAGTGAAGGGAGGATGAGGAAACAAAAGGGGGACTGGATAATGGAAAGAATAGATCACTTTGATAAACAGGCCATGCTTCAGTATTTATTTTACGAAATTTCAGCTGCTATAGAAATTGGATGCTTCTCTTTCTACTGTCCCTCCTTTATCCTTTGTATGGCCTTTACCAAAGTAGTTTCCTAGGCAGATGTAGTCCTTGTCATTCACCTTAAGAAAAACCACAATATTTCCCTTTTTTATTTAAATCTTTTGTTATCTTTATTTATTTATTGCATAGATACAACCAGAAATTGAGAGGAAGAGGGAGATAGAAAGGGAGAGAATCAGAGAGACACCTGCAGCTCTGCTTCACCACTTGTGAGGCTTTCCCCCTGCAGGTGAGGACTTGGGTCTTGAACCCAGGTCCTTGCACATTGTAAGGTGTGCGCTTAACCAGGTGCGCCACCACCCTGCCCCCAAAATATTTCTTTCCACCTTTTTTTTGTTTATTTGTTTTGTTATTGTTGTTATTACTGGCAAAGCTTCCACCCAGCCCCCGCAGGTGGGGACAGGGGCTCACACCAGGGTCCTTGCACACTGTAGCATGTGCACTCTACCAGGTGCATCACCACCTGGCCCCGTCTGTCTCTATCTCTATCTAGTGGAATAAATAATAAATAAGCGGTGAATAAGCGGTGAAGCAGTAATAACATAATAAGTAATAAGCGGTGAATAAGCGGTGAAGCAGGTCTGCAGGTGTCTATCCTTCTCTCCCCCGTCTTTCCCTCCTCTCTCCATTTCTCTCTGTCCTGTCCAACAACAGCGACATAAATCACAACAATAATAATAACTACAGCAACGATAAAAGCAACTAGAGCAACAAAAGGGGGAAAAAATAGCTCCATCTGTAAATTGCAATGTTGATGGCCACCATCCTCATGACATCATAGATGACATCAACAGTGGTGCTGTGGAATGCCCAGCTAGTTAAGAATTATAAAGGAAGATGCTTCAATAAAGGATTGTTTGAAAAAAAAAAAGCCTCCAGCAGTGGGTTTGTGGTGCAGACTCTGAGCCCCAGCAATAACCCTGGAGACAAAAAGCTGGGGGCTCGAACCAGCATCCTTAGGCATGTGCTTAACCCGCTGCGCTACCTCCCGACTCCCTGCTATCTTTCTTTCTGTTTATCTCTGTTTCTGTCTCTCTCTCTTATTTTTAATTTTTTTTTTTCATTTTTACCAGATCACTGCTCAGCTCTGGCTTACCTGAGACTTTGGAACCTCAGGCGTGAAAGTCTCTGCTTAACGATTATGCTATCTACCCCCAACCTCTATCTCTATTCTCCCCCGCCCGCGCCAGTTCTCTGTGTAATTTAAATTGATTTGCAAGACTATAAGATAATAGAGTACAGTTCCACACTGTTCTCAAACCCTAGTTCTCTGTCTCCACTCCCTCCATCGGAAACTGTAGTAGTTCTCCCAAGGTCACAGATATGAGTTGACTTTTTAGCAATCACTATATCTATATATTTTTTTGCCCATTTTTTCTATGGTCCTACCTTTACTTCCTTTTAAGTCATAGCTACACCTGCTATTATTTCCAAGCATCCTTCCTTTTTTCCTCTTCTCTCTCAGTTAAGAGAAACAACAACATCTGATTTCTGAAGTTTTCCAGATTTGCCTTACTCTCAGTGATGGTATAAAAACAAGATTCCTGGTGACAGATGCTTCAGATGCTGATGTAATTGGGGTTCAGACCCTCTGGTCATTTCCCCCTATTACTTACCCTCTAAGAGTATGAAACAGAACTGTCTATGTCTGTCTTTTTATCAGAAAACGTGGCTCGAACCGGGATCCTTGAGCTGGTCCATGCACTTTGCAGCATGTGCGCTTAAACCACTGCGCTACCGCCTGAACCCCCCAAAAAACTCTTTAGGAGCTAGGGTCCACAGCTGGAAGAATGGGGGTGTGAGTATGTGTGTATGTGTGTGTGTTGGGGAGTGGTGGTGGTATATGGTCCACCCTCTCTGAGAAATAGAAAGGGTCCAAAAAGTTGGCAGAATACAGATATCAGATTTCAAGATCCTTCCAGCACACAGAAACAGGACCTCAAGGCAGAAAGGAGTAGAATGTTTTGAGGGTACCCAATTCTCATATTGTACAGTATTGCAAAATAAAACTTTCCTCTTTTACACAAAATGTTGAAGTGCATACTTGATTTCCCTGTTGCATAGGGTAGAAGTGAATGACTTCAGACTATAGCCCCCATATTAGAATTAGATTTATCAAGCTTCCAGCAAGTTGGTCAAACAGCAAAACTAAACCAAAATGGGGGAGGAGGGTGTTTTGCACAGAAACCACTCTGAAACTTCTATGAATAGTTTTCATAGGAAGGGACAAAGATTCCTGCCATGTGGAAAGAAAGATAGACACTCATGCTGTAAAATACACCCCACCACACAGCAGTGAGGTACAATTGGGAAGAAAATTCTGGAAGTAGTGGTCTGGGAGGTGGTGCAGTAGATAAAGCACTGGATTTTCAACCATAAGGTCCCAAGTTCAATCCCCAGCAGCACATGTACCAGAGTGATATCTGGTTCTTTCTCTCTCTGCCTATCTTTCTCATGAATAAATAAATAAATTCTTTTTTAAAAAAAAAATTTGGGAGTTGGGCGGTAGCACAATGGGTTAAGTGCACACTCAAACCACAAGGACCAGCGTAAGGATTTCTGGTTTGAGCCCCCGGCTCCCCACTTGCAGGGGAGTCACTTCACAGGTGGTGAAGCAGGTCTGCAGGTGTTTATCTTTCTCTCCCCCTTTCTGTCTTCCCCTCCTCTCTCCATTTCTCTCTGTCCTATCCAACAACGATGACATCAATAACAACAACAATAAAACAAGGGTAACAAAAGGGAATAAATAAATATTAAGAAAAGTAAAGAAAGAAAATCCTAAGGTGTGGAATTTTGGCAGGGATAGAGATGGGGGAGGCTTGGGCTAAATCCTCAGTAACCTGGTAACCTCAGTCCTACACCCTACAATCCTATACCTCCAACACTGGACTAGGGACAGGAAACTGCAGGGTGTGAATTATGTGGATGTTACTGACAGGTGTCATTTAAAACAACTTTTTTTTTAATTCAAAGTTCTGTGTACTTTGCCCTTCCTTTCTCCAAATCTTCACAAAGTCCAAGAGACAATCTTGTACTTTTTTTTTTTTTTTAGAGAGACAGAGAAGTTGAGAGGGATGAGGGGCTGGATGGGGACACACGTTTCAGTGCTCAAAGACCCAGGTTCGAGCCCCAGGTCCCCACCTGCAGGGGGAAAGCTTTGCAACTGGTGAAGCAGTGCTGCAGGTGTCTCTCTCTGTATATATCCCCTACTCTCTCGATTTCTGCCTGTCTCTATCCATAAAAAAAGATTAAAAAAAAGAAATTGAGAGGGAAGGTAGAGAAGGTAGGATAGAGTTGAGAAAGAGAAAGCGAGAGAAACTATAGCACTGGTTTGATTAAAAAAGAGAGAAATTTATTTATTTATTTATTTAAATTATTTATTTATTTATTCATGAGAAAGATAGGAGGAGAGAAAGAACCATCACTCTGGTACATGTGCTGCCGGGGATCGATCTCGTGACCTCATGCTTGAGAGTCCAGTGCCTTAGCCATTGCGCCACCTCCTGAACCACAATTATTTATTTATTAATGAGAAAGAGAGAGAAGCAAGAGTATCACTCTGACATGCATTGCCAAGGATTGAAGACAGGACCTTATGCATAACGAAAGGTCCAACATTCTAGCCACTATGTCATCTCCTGGGCCACTGTTCTAATTTTAATAATCTTTACTTGTCAGATTTTTTTCCCCAATGTTCAGTTTCAGGTTTTTGTTGTTCTCCCAGCCACATGCTCATTCTTAGATTTCAAATAATATGGTGTTAAATATGGCCAGGCAGGGACACACCTGGCTAAGGGCACACACTACAGTGCTCAAGGACCCAGGGTCAAGCCTCCTGGTCCCCACCTGCAGGAGGAAAGCTTCAGGAGTGGTGAAGCAGGACTGCAGGCGTCTGTCTCTCTCCCTCTCTATCTCCCCACCCTTCTCATTTCTCTGTCTCTATCGAATAATAAATTTTTAAAAATGTTTTTTTTAAAAAGCTTGAAATTTAGCTTTTCAGGGGTGGGGTAGTGGGGCACCTGGCTGTGCACACATACTGGAGTGCACAAGGACCTGGGTTCAAGCTCCTTGTCCCCCCTGCTCATGAGTGGTGAAGCAATGTTGCAGGCGTCTCTCTCCATGTCTACCACTCTTTCCTTCTCAATTTCTGTCTCTTTCCAAAATAAATAAATAAATAAATGAAATTAACATTTTAAAATTTATTATGTAGAATGGGGGCATAGCATAATGTTTATACAATAATACAACATAATAATAATATGCCTGAGGTTCCAAAATCCCAGGTTCAATCCCTGGCACCACTTTAAGCCAAAGCCGAGCAGTGATCTGGCCTTTGTCTCTTTTTATTTATCTCTGCCATTTAAATAAAACAGAATATATTAAATTCGGGTGGCTGGGCTGTACCATACTGGGGTAAGTGCACATGGCGCAAGGCGCAAGGAACTGCACGGGGGAGGGTGTCACTTCGCAAGCCCTGAAGCAGGTCTTCAGGTGTCTTTCTTTCCCTCTCTCTGTCTTCCCCTCCTTTCTCTCTCTTTTTTAAAATACTTATTTGTTGTTGGATACAGACAGAGAGAAATTGAAAGAGGGAGATGGAGAGAGACCTCTGAAGCCCTGCTTCACGACTCGTGAAGCTTTCCTCCTGAAGGTGAGGACCAGGGGCTTGAACCTGTGTTCTTGAGCACTATAATGTGTGCGTTCAACCAGGTGCGCCACCACCTGGCCCCCTTCCCCTCCTCTCTCAATTTCTCTCTGTCCTATTCAACAACAGCAACAAAAACAACAATGAAAAAAAGATGGCCTCCAGGAGCAGTGGATTCGTAGTGCAGGCATGGAGCCACAGCGATAATCCTGGAGGCAAAAAATAAAAATAAAATAAAATAATACAATAGGAGTCGGATGGTAGCGCAGTGGGTTAAGTGCACTGGCGCAAAGCACAAGGGCCTTAGTAAGGATCCCGGTTCAATCCCCCAGCTCCCCACCTGCAGGGAAGTCGCTTCACAAGCGGTGAAGCAGGTCTGCAGGTGTCTGTCTTTCTCTTCCCTTTTCTGTCTTCCCCTTCTCTCTCCATTTCTCTCTGTCCTATCCAACAATGACGACATCAATAACAACAATAATAACTACAATAATAAAAAACAACAACAAGGGCAACAAAAGGGAATACATAAATATTTTAAAAAGATAAATAAAATAAAATAATGAAATAATAATTTAATTTAATTCATTGTGTGGCAAAGGAAACAGCATAATAGTTATGCAAAAGATTTATTTATTGTTTATTTTCCCTTTTGTTGCCCTTGTTGTTTTATTGTTGTTGTAATTAATATTATTGTTGTTGATGTCGTCGTTGTTGGATAGGACAGAGAGAAATGGAGAGAAGAGGGGAAGGCAGAAAGGGGGACAGAAAGATAGAAACCTGCAGACCTGCTTTACCATCAGTGAAGCAACTCCTCTGCAGGTGGGGAGCCAGGGCTCCAACCAGGATCCTTAAGTCACAGGCGCTTAACCCTTTGTGCTATCGCCGAAACGGGCAAAAGAATTTTATGCCTAAGGCTCTGAGTTGCCAGATTCAATCCACAGCATAACCATATGCCAGACCTGTGTAGTGCTTTGGTCTTTCTTTGCACATTGCCTTCTGTGTGTCTCTCTCTTATTAAAATAAATAAAATATATTTGTATAAAATTCACTGTATGTTCTTAAGCAAGATATATAACATCTCAATTTTCAGACTCATCACATGACAATTGTGAGAATCAAATGAGAAAAATGAACACAAAGGTCCTCATATAACACCTAATAAAATATTAGATGCTCTTATTAAATAATAGGGATGTGAGGGGCCAGGTGGTGGCGCACCTGGTTGAGTGCACGCGTTACAATGCACAAAGACCAGGCTTCAAGCCCCCAGTCCCCACCTACAGGGGAAAAGCTTTACAAACTGTGAAGCAGAGCTGCACATCTCTCTGTTTCTCTCCTTCTCTCTATATCTCCCCCTTCCTCTCAGTTTCTGGCTGTCTCTATCCAATAAATAAATAAAGATTAAAAAAAAAAAAGAATACGGCGGGGGTAGATAGCATAATGGTTATGCAAAGAGACTCTTGAGCCAGAGGCTCCAAACTCCTAGGTTCAATCTCCTGCACCACCATATACTAGAGTTGAGCAGTGTTCTGGTAAAAAAAAAATGTAAGACTTAATTGTCACTTAGATATCATCTTATGTTCTCCATAGAATTTTGCTCTCATAGTCTGTTTAGCTAGATTTTTGTCTGTTAGTTTATTTACTTATTTTTTAATGACTTTAAGATATAATAATGACTGAGTGCATTGGCTTTGGGGTTGAAAGAACTGTGAGTCCCATCTCTTACTTTTTTTTTTTCTACCAGAGTACTGATCAGCTCTGGCTAGTGGTGGTGTGGGGGATTGAACCTGTAACTTTGGAGCCTCAGGCATGAGAGTCTCTTTGCATAATCATTAT
The DNA here is from genome assembly GCF_950295315.1 of Erinaceus europaeus. Classification (NCBI taxonomy): domain Eukaryota; kingdom Metazoa; phylum Chordata; class Mammalia; order Eulipotyphla; family Erinaceidae; genus Erinaceus; species Erinaceus europaeus. Next base: position 77,115,471 of record NC_080173.1, on the reverse strand, counting down.
ACCATCTACCCCGCCTCCATCTTTACTTTTTCTTTCTTTTTTTATTTATTTATTTTTCTTTTTTATTATTAATTTATTTCTTTATTGGGGAATTAATGTTTTACATTCAACAGTAAATACAATAGTTTGTACATGCATAACATTCCCCAGTTTCCCATTTAACAATACAACCGCCACTATGTCATTTATCATCCTTCATGGACCTGTATTCTCCCCACCCACCCACCCCAGAGTCTTTTACTTGGGTGCAATATGCCAATTCCATTTCAGGTTCTACTTGTGTTTTCTTTTCTGATCTTGTTTTTCAACTTCGGCCTGAGAGTGAGATCATCCCATATTCATCCTTCTGTTTCTGACTTATTTCACTCAACATGATTTTTTCAAGGTCCATCCAAGATCGGCTGAAAACGATGAAGTCACCATTATTTACAGCTGAGTAGTATTCCATTGTGTATATAGACCACAACTTGCTCAGTCACTCATCTGTTGTTGGACACCTGCGTTGTTTACAGGTTTTGGCTATTACAAATTGTGCTGCCAAAAACATATGTGTACACAAATCTTTTTGGATGGATGTGTTGGATTCCTTAGGATATATCCCCAGGAGAGGAACTGCAGGATCATAGGGTAGGTCCATTTCTAGCCTTCTGAGAGTTCTCCAGACTGTTCTCCACAGAGGTTGGACCAATTTGCATTCCCACCAACAGTGTAGGAGGGTTCCTTTGACCCCACACCCTCTCCAGCATTTGCCGCTGTTACCTTTTCTGATGTATGACATTCTCACAGGAGTGAAGTGGTATCTCATTGTTGTCTTTATTTGCATTTCTCTGACAATCAGAGACTTGGAGCATTTTTTCATGTGTTTCTCAGCCTTTTGGATCTCTTCTGTGGTGAATATTCTGTCCAAGTCCTCCCCCCATTTTTGGATGGGGTTATTTGTTGTCTTGTTGTTGAGTCTGGCAAGCTCTTTATATATGTTGGTTATTAAACTCTTATCTGAGGCATGGCATGTAAAGATCTTCTCCTATTCTGTGAGGGGTCTCTTGGTTTGGGTTTCTTTTGCTATGAAGAAGCTTTTTAATTTGATGTAGTCCCATAGGTTTACACTTGCCTTAGTCTTCTTTGTAATTGGATTCGTTTCATTGAAAATGTCTTTAAAATTTATGTGGAAAAGAGTTCTGCCAATATTTTCCTCTAAGTATCTGATAGTTTCTGGTCTAACATCCAAGTCCTTGATCCACTTGGAATTTACTTTTGTATTTGGTGAAATATAGTGGTTCAGTTTCATTCTTCTGCATGTTTCAACCCATTGTTTCCAACACCATTTGTTGAAGAGACTCTGCTTTCCCCATGTAATAGTCTGGGCCCCTTTGTCAAAGATTAGATGTCCATAGGTGTGGGGCCTCATTTCTGGGCTCTCAATACTATTCCACTGGTCAGTGTGTCTGTTCATGTTCCAGTAACAAGCAGTTTTGATGACAATGGCCCTATAATACAGTTTGAGATCTGGGAGTGTGATGCCTCCGGTTCTGTTCTTTTTTCTCAAGATTGTTTTGGCAATTCTAGGTCTTTTCTGGTTCCAGATAAACATTTGTAGCATTTTTTCTATTCTCCTAAAAAATGTGCTTGGGATCTTGATGGGGATAGCATTAAATTTGTAGATGGCTCTGGATAATATATTCATTTTGATGATGTTAATTCTTCCAACCCATGAACATGAAATACCTTTCTTTCTTTGTGTCTTTTTCTATTTCTTTGAGTAGTGACTCATAATTTTCAGTATACAAGTCTTTTACTTCTTTGGTTAGGTTTACTCCTAGATATTTTATTGTTTTTGTTGCTATAGTAAAAGGAATTGATTTCTGGATTTCAATTTCTTCTAACTTAGTGTTTGCATAGAGGAATGCCACTGACTTTTTTTGAATGTTAATTTTGTAGCCTGACACCTTACTGTATTGCCTGATGATTTCCAAAAGCTTCTTGCTGGATTCTTTAGGTTTTTCTATGTATACTATCATGTCATCTGCAAATAAGGAGAGTTTGACTTTTTCTCTTCCAATCTGTATCCCTTTAATTCCTTGCTCCTGCCTGATTGCTATGGCAAGAACTTCCAACACTATGTTGAATAGTACCATCTTTACTTTTTCTTATAGTGCTATTATAAGAAAAAGTTGAACTCAGGACCTTCATGCTTGAGAGTCCAATGCTTTATCCAGTGTGCCACCTCCCAGACCACCTGATAATCAATATCTTCATCTGAATAATAAAAAAATCAACCAAAGACTGATACTTATCTATAGATTCTGTATTCATGAATTCATCTACTTGCTAAAGTCTTTGCAATTCCCAAATCAAAACCCATGGTAGTTTTGCATTTTTCAAAGGTTTCCTTTTCTCCATTTTATGTGAGATAAGAGTTTTATGAGAGAACAAGGACTAGAGCACTACTTCAGTACCTAACGGTACTGGCGGTAGAACCAGGACCCTCAGATGTGCAAGTCCGGCACTCTGTATCACTTGAAGTATTTCCCTGGATACACATTTTTGCTTTTGTTTTGTGGACATGTGTAGAGTAGTGAAAAGTTTGAGTTGCTCAGGCTTACAGTTTTCAGTTGAGGTTGAATCATACAATACTTTGCCTTATTTCAGTTCTACTATAAACAAGTGTGTCCTATCATGGTTGATTTAATGCCACTTAGAAAAAAAAAATTTTTTTTCTTTGCATTTTGTACTTTCTGTTGGTGATTTAGCTATTTAAAATGACCCTCAAGTATGTCACTAAAGTGTTGTTTCTTTTTTTTTAAGAAACTTTATCCATTATCTTTTTTTTATTATTTATTTTTCCTTTTGTTGCCCTTGTTGATTTTATTGTTGTTGTAGTTATTATTGGTGTTGATATTGATGTCATCGTTGTTAGGTAGGACAGAGACAAATGGAGAGAGGAGGGGAAGACAGAGACGGGGAGAGAAAGAAACCTGCAGACCTGCTTCACCACCTGTGAAGTGACTCCCCTGCAGGTGGGGGGCCGGGGGCTCGAACTGGGATCCTTACTCAGATCCTTGTGCTTTGCGCCAGGTGCGCTTAACCCGCTATGCTGCCATGACTCCCTAAAATGTTGTTTCCAAATAGTATTGTTGAAGTCTGTTGTTCTTAAATATAAGAAGACTTTCATGGCGGACTGGGAGGTGGTGCAGTAGGTAAAACACTGGACTCTCAAGCATGAGGCCCCAAGTTTGATCCCCAGTAGCACATGTACCAGAGTGATATCTAGTTCTTTCTCTATCTATCTCTCATAAATAAATAAACAAATAAATATCTTAAAGGGGGGCGTTGGGCAGTAGTGCAGCAGGTTAAGGGCACATGGCGCGAAGCACAAGGACCAGCATAAGGATCCAGGTTTGAGACCCTTGCTCCCCACCTGTAGGGGTGTCCCTTCACAGGCGGTGAAGCAGGTCTGCAGGTGTCTATCTTTCTCTCCCCCTCTCTGTCTTCCCCTCCTCTCTCCATTTCTCTCTGTCCTATATAACACAACAACATCAATAACAACAATAATTACAACAACAATAAAAAAACAACAAGGGCAACAAAAGGAAAATAAATAAATAAATATTTTTAAAAGACTGTCAAGGAGAAACTGCATTCAAGTTTGAGTCAAAGTGCAGTTGTATTAAAAAGAACCAACAATATAATTTATTAAATATGGCGTCTTATTGGGGGTGGGGAAGTTAATGGGTTACAGTGCATTTGCTGATACATGGGCAAAATTCCTTATCTTACCATGACAGGTATCTACAAAACACTTAGCCCCAGCCTAGGTCCTTTTCCACCATTTATGCACCAAGACCTCACAGCCACCCTCCCTCCAGCTTCCTCTGTCCCCAGTCTCCTTAGATATCTTTGCTTGTGGCAATACACCAAATTCAGTCCAAGTTTTACTTTGTGTTTCCCCTTTCTTTTTATTTTTTTTATATTTATTTATTTATTCCCTTTTGTTGCCCTTGTTTTTTTATTGTTATTGTTATTGTTATTGATGTCATCATTGTTGGATAGAACAGAGAGAAATGGAGAGAGGAGGGGAAGACAGAGGGGGAGAGAAAGATAAGACACCTGCAGACCTGCTTCACTGCCTGTGAAGTGACTCCCCTACAGGTGGGGAGCCAGGGTCTCGAACAAGGATCCTTACACTGGTCCTTGCACTTTGCACCACCTGCGCTTAACCCACTGCACTACCTGTGTTTCCCCTTTCTGTTCTGCCCATGAGTGTTGGGCATTAAGCCAGCACCCCCCTACTCCATCCTGCATTGCTGTCCTATTTACATAATCATTGTTTTGCCTGAAAGATCCCCACCCATCCCATTGATCTATCTTCTTTCTACCTTGAGACCTGCCCTGCCTGCAGGGTAACATTAATCCCACCAGTTAAAACCCTTGCAACAGTTGTTAAGAAAGCTTCTACCTTCCTGGTGTGCTTTTGCCTTTCCCCATCCCCTTTCCTAGCCATTTCTATTTCCGACTTGCCACTTCCGGTTTTATCCTATGAAAGCATTGGCTCTCTGATCAATAGATCCTTTTTGCATGACCACGCTGCCACAGCTTCCTGAGTCATCTATCTCCTGCGTTGCTGAGTGAGTAGTAGCCCAGGCTGAGTCCGGTCGAGTGCTCTCCAACACAGAGAGCACAGAGAGCACGTACCCGGGGAAGAGGCTCCCCCATGCTAGCCTAGCACTTGAGAAAGACTATACCACATTCATTATTCTCTTTCTGGCTTATCTGACTTCCATAGTCCAAAATTCAATCCCCTCCACTACCATAAACCAGAGTTGAGCAGTGCTCTGAAAAAAAGAAATGTTTTAATTTAAAAAAAGAAAAAATAAATAACATAAAGTAAAATAAGACCAAAGGCTCCCAAGAACCTAACTCTGTATTTCCTTTAGGAGCAACAGTTTGGTATAGACTAATTTAGCATTCCTGGACACATTATATTAGTAAATCATAACTGAATATCTCCTAGAGTTGTAGTATTCAGCATATCCTGCCACATAGGGCAGTGGGCCAGAACAGATGGAGTGGGGTGAGAGTGGCTATTTGGGGGGCAAGGAAGATAGCATAATGGAGAAAGAAATTATGCAAAGAAAGAGACTCTCATCCCTAAGGCTTCAAAAACCCAGGTTCAATCCCATGCACTGCCATAAGCCAGAGCTGAGCAGTGCTCTGGTATAAGATAATAAAAATGTTTTTTAAAATTCTAAAAAAAGAAAGAAAGAGAAAAACTGGGTATTTTTAGTTTTATCTTGACATGTACATACCACATGATTTAAAGCAGGCATATATCTGAGTAAAAGACACTAATAGCTAGAAACTTCACAATAATATTTTAGGTTAAAATATTGGATTCCCCTTTGAAAAAGCTTCAAGTAGACCATTTCTTTGCAAATAACAGTTTACTTTCACAAAAATAGATGACCTGGCTCATAATCATAATTAGCCTTTTGGAGTTGATTGACAGCTACAAATGAGTCAACACAAAGCTCTCTTTTCACTTTCCTACACTGGAAGAGTGTTCATACTCCTTTTCAAGCATGAGATCCTGAGTTCTAGCCCCGGCAGCACAAGTGCCAGAGTGACGTCTGGTTCTTTCTCTCTCCTCCTATCTTTCCATGAAAAAAAAAAAGGACCCTCAAGCATACTCCTTTTCCTAGGAATATATATTTTAATGGTAAAAATGCCACATTCAGGGTGGGAATAGATAGCATGATGGTTATGCAAAGACACTCATATGCTTAAGGCTCTGAAGTCTCAGGTTCAATCCCCAGCACCACCATAAATCAGAGCTGATTAGTGCTCTGGTAAAAAATATATAATAATAAATTAAAAAATAAAAATGTCACATTTTGTCAATTGTTACATTATACATATGTTTATGTAGCATCATAAAAGGGTATTATTATTATTATTTTGAATTATTTTCCATGCAGGCTTTTTGAAAAATTATCTTTGTTTATTTATTGGATAGAGTCAGCCAGAAATCAAGAGGAAAAGGGGTGATAGAAAGGGCAGAGGAGATAGCATAATGGTTATACAAAAAGACTCTCATGCCTGAGGCTTTGAGGTCCCAGGTTCAATCCCCTGGCCCACTATAAACCAGGGCTGATAGTGCCCTGGTTTAACAACAACAACAAACAAACAAACAAAACAAGGGCAACAAAAGGGAATAAATAATTATTTAAAAATTTAAAAAAAACATTAAATTAAATTTAAAAAAAATAGGGAGTCTGGCAGTAGCGCAGTGGGTTAAGCGCACGTGGCGTAAAGCACAAGGACCAGCATAAGGATCCTGGTTCAAGCCCCCGGCTCCCCACCTGCAGGGGAGTTGCTTCACAGGCGGTGAAGCAGGTCTGCAGGTGTCTATCTTTCTCTCCCCCTCTCTGTCTTCCCCTCCTCTCTCCATTTCTCTCTGTCCTATACAATAATGATGACATCAATAACAACAAGAATAATAACTACAACAATAAAAAAATAGCAAGGGCAACAAAAGGGAATGAATAAATAAATAAATATTAAACATTTTAAAAAATAGAGGGAGAGAGACAGAGACACCCACAGCACTGCTTCAGCCCAGATCCTTGTGCATTGTAATATGTGTGCTCAACCAGATGTGCCACCACCCAGCCTCTGGATGTGCCTTTTCATAAGAGATTGCACTGACCTTCTTTCAGTTACCTCAAATCTTTGAGTGCTTTTTCTAAATTATGATGTCATTTTCTCTTCCTGGAATAGTCTTCTTTATCCTTCCTCCATTACTTACTTATCTTTGGGTTCTGACTAAAATATCACTTACTTAAAGAAGTCATGACTAGCTACCACTCCCTTGTTCTAGTCTAAAACTTCTGCTATCCCAATCCTATCTCATAATGTTCTATTCTTTCCTCCACAGTACCCACCACAACTCACAATTATGTGCCTATTTGTCTTGTTTTTCTCCACTAGCTTCTCTGCTCTATGCAAGCAGGGACGTGATATATTTTGTTCTCCACTGTAAATAGAGTGCCTAACATAGTGCGGCATATAAAATAGGCTCCTAAATAAAAATAATGAAAGAAATAACTGAATCAACAAACTGCTTATCACACTCCTCTAATAACTTGGAGAAACATAGATAATAGCTATATATGCTAGAACACAATTCAGCTCTGGCTTATGGTGGTGCTGGGGATTGAACTTGGAACCTTTGGTGCCTCAGACACGAAAATCTTTTTGCATGACCACTGTGTTAGCTATCGCCTCAGCTCTAATAGCCCAATGATTAATGTGGGTTTCATCATCCTCTTTTCCCTTGCATTTCCCCCATGCCTCTCTCTCTCCCTCCCCCACCTCTCTGCCTCTCTCTCTCTCTCTCTCCCTCTCTTTCTCTCTCTGGACAAGCTAAAAAAAAGAAGGACAAATACCAGATTATCTCACTTGCAGGTGGAGTTAAAAAAAAAAAAACAGAGATAGAGAAGGAAAACAAAGTGAAACTTAGATTCTTTTTTTTTTTTAACCAGAGCACTGCTCAACTCTGGTTTATGGTAGTGCCAGGGATTGAACCTAGGATTTTGGAGCCTCAGGAATGAGAATCTCTATACATAACCATTATGCTATCTATCCCCATTTCAAAGTGAAACTTAGACTGAGAAGGGTATTGCACCAAAGCAAATCAGTCTGGAGAGGGAAGGTTTGAGAGGAGGTAAGGAATGTCTTGGTATCTTTACGGAAAAGACCCAAAGTTAGGGGTGAGAGTGTTCTGCAGACATCTACCCCAGGGAGATAAGAAGCTGTACTCATGCGTTAACAATTGTACTGTAAACTAATTGTCCCCCACACATACCAAGTAGATGAAGTGGAGGAAAAAAAGAAAGAAATTACATTGGAAAAGTCAAATAGTAAAAACTAAAACTGTGTTTAGGAAAAAAAAAAAAAAGAAAATACTTATTTTTAAAAGAAAAATACCAAAACACTGCTCAGTTTTGTCTTACTGATCACTGTGGTCTTATTATGCAAGTCCTATGTTCTAACATATTGAGCTATCTATCTCCCTAGCCCCTCTTTCTGCAGCTTCCTTCCTTCCATCCTGTCTTGAATTTTTTAAAAATTTATTATTGGATAGAGACAGAGAGAAATTGAGAGGGGAGAAGGAGAGAAAGAGAGGATGAGAGACAGATAGAAATCTTCAGCCCTGCTTTACCCTTGTGAAACCTCTCCCCTGCAGGTAGGGGCCAGGGGCTTGAACATGGGTCCTTGAACACTGTAATGCGTGTGCTTAACCAGGTGTGCTACTGTCTGGCCCCCCAACTTGTTTTCTTATTATTTTTAAATGAATAACTTGAAAGATAAGTCTAATTGTACTATATTAATTATATTACGTTGTATTTCTTTTATTTCAATGAAAAAGAAAGATATAGAGAAAGGAAAACCAGAGCACTGTTCAGTCCTGGCTTTATGGTGGTACAGGGAATAGAAAATGGGATGTTGTGGCCTTGGGCATGAAAGTTTTTGCTTAACCATTGTTCTATCTACCTGCCCATGCCCATGTTGTTGCTGTTGTTAATAATAATAATAATATACTTATTTGTAGGACAGAGAAAGGAAAAGAGAGAGAGAGAAGCAGAGTGTTGCTTTAGAACATGCAATGACAGGTTTGAACTCAGAATGTCAGGCTTGAGAGTTTTAACACTTTATTCTCTGCTGCTGCTTCCAGGCCACTCACCTGCAACTTCTATCCTCACCATAATAAGCACTTTCTAGTACATCTAATCTCCCAGTGTCAGACTACTCTGCAAATTTGGAAACTAGTTTTTGCAGTAGCTGCATATATCAGGGTTGCATTCATCTGTAGAATATTAGGTTTGTGGTCCGGAAGGTGGCACAATAGATAGAGCATTGGATTTTCAAGCATGAGGTCCCAAGTTCAGTCCCCCAATCCCCAGCAGCACACGTACCAGAATGATGTGTGGTTCTTTCTCCCCTCCTATTGCCATTAATTAGTAAAGTCTTTAAAAAAAAGAGGGGGAGCAAGTTGTGGTCTATATACACAATGGAATACTACTCAGCTGTAAATAATGGTGACTTCACCGTTTTCAGCCGATCTTGGATGGACCTTGAAAAAATCATGTTGAGTGAAATAAGTCAGAAACAGAAGGATGAATATGGGATGATCTCACTCTCAGGCAGAAGTTGAAAAACAAGATCAGAAAAGAAAACACAAGTAGAACCTGAAATGGAATTGGCATATTGCACCCAAGTAAAAGACTCTGGGGTGGGTGGGTGGGGAGAATACAGGTCCATGAAGGATGATAAATGACATAGTGGGGGTTGTATCGTTAAATGGGAAACTGGGGAAAGTTATGCATGTACAAACTATTGTATTTACTGTTGAATGTAAAACATTAATTCCCCAATAAAGAAATAAATTTTTTTAATATTTATTTTTATTTATTTATTCCCTTTTGTTGCCCTTGTTGTTTTATTGTTGTAGTTATTATTGTTGTCATTGTTGTTGGATAGAACAGAGAGAAATAGAGAGGGGAGGGGGAAGACAGAGAGAGGGAGAGAAAGATAGACACCTGCAGACCTGTTTCATCGCTTGGGAAGCGACACCCCTGCAGGTGGGGAGCCAGGGCTTGAACCAGGATCCTTATGCGGGTCCTTGTGCTTAGCACCACCTGCGCTTAACCCGCTGCGCTACAGCCCGACTCCCTAAAGAAATAAATTTTTTTTAAAAAGGGGGTGTTGGGCTGTAGCGTAGCGGGTTAAGCGCACATGGTGCAAAACTCAAGGACCAGTTTAAGAGTCCAGGTTTGATCCTCCGGCTCCCCACTTGCAGGGGGGTCACTTTACAAGCGGTGAAGCAGGTCTTCAGGTGTTGATTTTTCTCTCCCCATCTCTGTCTTCCCCTCCTTTCTCCATTTCTCTCTCTCTTATCCGGCAACAACATCAATAACAACAATAATAATAACCACAACAATGATGAAAAAAAGGCAACAAAAAGGTAAATAAATAAAATATATTAAAAAAAAGAAAGGCATTTGCTTTTGTCATGTATGTAACCCAGGTTTGTGCCCCCAGTACACCACATGAGAGCACTATGGCAGTGGGGAAACTCTGTTGCTGTGGTGTTTTTCTCTTTTTCATCTCTCCCTTTCTATCTGAAATTAAAAAAAAAAAAAAAAAAAAAAAAAAACAGGCCTAGATCCATGAAGCCCCAGAAAGAGAAACAACAAAAGAATGAAGTAAATTTTGATTTCATATTATTTTGGAGCAACTCCAGGCATTCACCATTCAATGTGAATAATTCAATATTATTCTGGAATAACTTCAGGGCATTCACCATTCAGAGGAAAAGACATTTGTTTTGTTCTCCTAAAACTGAACTCTGGCTATATGAGAGACACTGATGCATTTATAGATAGATTTGTAGTTCTTAGATATCTAAAAATGTGTATAGTTTTTCAGACTATATTTTTCTATTTAGGTTAATAACTTTTAATATTGTAAAAGTAAACATTTTTTTCATAAATTCTTTTGAAAATACAGAAAAATGTGAATGAGAAGCAAAAAGGATAAGGAAATTTAAGCTACTGAGGGCCAGCTAAGTAGCTCACTTGGACAGTGTGTAGCTCTGCTGTATACATTACCCGGGTTCAAATATTGCTCCCACAGTACAGGCCTTTTTTCAGTTTCTATCTCTAAAAAAAAATTCATTCAAAATTCAGCTTCAAGGATTGAAGTTTAGTTTTCCACACCACCATAAACCAGAGCTAAGCAGTGCTCTGGTTAAATAAACTCTATTTTTACATTATATATGTTTTCTTATAAGAGTTATTTTACACACTTAAATTAAAGCTTTTTTTTCCCCCCCGCAAGTCCTTTTTGTCCTTTTTTTTTTTTTTTTTTTGCCTCCAGGGTTATTGCTGGGGTTCGGTGTCTGCACTACGAATCCACTGCTCTCCCGGAGGCCATTTTTTTCCTTTTGTTGCCCTTATTGATTATCATTGTTGTTGTTGTTATTATTATTGTTATTGCTGTCATTGTTGTTGGGTAAAACAGAGAGAAATCTAGAGAGGAGGGGAAGACAAAGAAAGGGAGAGAAAGACACCTGCAGACCTCCTTCACCGCTTGTGAATCGACCCTCTTGTAGGTGGGGAACTGGGGGCTCGAACCAGGATCCTTACGCTGATCCTCACCCATGTCCTTGCGCTTGGCTGGTGAATCCTTTTTATCCCTTTGTATTCTGAGATCTTCAAAAAAACATAATTTGGAGGGGGGGTAGCGGTAACACAGCGGGTTAAGTGTATACTGAGCGAAGCTCAAGGACCCCGGTATAAGGATCCCCTATTCCAGCCCCGGGCTCCCTACCTGCAGGGGAGTCACTTCACAGACAGTGAAGCAAGTCTTCAGGTGTGTATCTTTCTCTCCCCTTCTCTGTCTTCCCATCCTCTCTCGATTTCTCTCTGTTTTATCCAACAACAATGACATCATCAACAACAATAATAGTAACCATAACAATGATAAAACAACAAGGGCAACAAAAAGGAAAAAAAATTAGTCTCCAGGAGCAGTGGATCTGTGGTGCAGGCACTGAGCTCCAGCAATAACCCTGGACGTAAAAAAGAAAAAAAAAATGCATAACCTGGCTGAATAGGGCTTTTTTTTTTTTTTGCCAGACCACTGCCCAGCTCTGGCTCATGGTAGTGCCGGGGATTGAACCTGAGACTTTGGAGCCTCAGGCAGGAGAGTTTCTTTGCATAGCCATTATGCTATCTACCCTCCTCTTGAGAATTCTTAATTTATAAACATGTACCTTCAGAATTCTGTAAGATACACTTTATTTTTTTTTAAAGATTTTATTTATTTATTAGTGAGAAAGATAAGAGGAGAGAGGAAGAACCAGACATCACTCTAGTACATGTGCTGCCAGGGATTGAACTCGGGACCTCATGCTTGAGAGTCCTACGCTTTACTCACTGCGCCACCTCCTGGGCCACAAGACACACTTTAATGACGTTATATTCACTAGCACAGTTATCTGAGACCAGTTTAAGGTTTTCTCTTCCTAGAGCACTGCTCCACTTTGGTTTTATGGTGGTGTTGGGGATTAAACCCGGGGCCTCTGGTGTCTCAGGATGAAAGCCTTTGTATAACAATCATACTACTTCCACAGGCTCCAATTTAAGTTTAATTCCATTGGAGATAATGTTTTGTTTTATTCTGCTTGGATTCTTTTAGTTTTATTTTTAATTATTTATCCTTAATTTTTTTTTTTCTCTTAATACCAGAGCACTGTATGGCTCTAGCTTTTGGTGGTGTAGGGGATTGAACCTGGGACTTCAGAGCCTCAGGCATGAGAGTCTCTTTGCTTAACCATTATGCTGTCTATCTACCCTCACCCCTTAAATTATTTTTTGGAAAAAAAAAGGCATGTGAGTGCGAGAGATAGCATAATGGTTAAGCAAAAGACTGAGGCTCAAAAATCCCAGGTTCCGTGAGATAGAGCATATGTTCACACGTATCCATAAACTAGTGCAAAATATATACCTGAAAGCAGAAGTACACTAGAGCTTGCAGTGAGTAGCCCCCTAACACTTCCTCTCCACTATTCCAAGCTTTGGGTTCATGATTGCTCAACAATTTGTTTGGCTTTGTATGTTAACTCTCTTTTCAGCCACCAGGTTCCAGATGCCATCAGGATGCCAGCCAGGCTTCCCTGGACTGAAGACCCCACCAATGTGTCCTAGAGCTCCGCTTCCCCAGAGACCCACCCTACTAGGGAAGGAGAGAGGCAGACTGGGAGTATGGATCGACCGGTCAAAGCCCATGTTCAGCGGGGAAGCAATTACAGAAGCCAGATCTTCCACCTTCTGCAACCCACAACGACCCTGGGTCCATGCTCCCAGAGGGATAGAGAATGGGAAAACTATCAGGGGAGGGGATGGGATATGGAGATTGGGTGGTGGGAATTGTGTGGAGTTGTACCCCTCCTACCCTATGGTTTTGTTAATTTATCCTTTCTTAAATAAAAAATAAATAAAAAACCAACAATGAGATACCACCTCACCCCTGTGAGAATGTCATACATCAAAAACTACAGCAGCAATAAATGCTGGAGAGGTTGTGGGGATAAAAGAACCTTCCTGGGAGTCGGGCTGTAGCACAGCGGGTTAAGCGCAGGTGGCGCAAAGCACAAGGACCGGGATAAGGATCCCAGTTCGAGCCCCGGCTCCCCACCTGCAGGGGAGTCACTTCACAGGCGGTGAAGCAGGTCTGCAGGTGTCTGTCTTTCTCTCCTCCTCTCTGTCTTCCCCTCCTCTCTCCATTTCTCTCTGTCCTATCCAACAACGATGACAACAACAATAATAACTACAACAATAAAACAAAAGGGCAACAAAAGGGAATAAATAAAATTAAAAAAAAAAAAAAAAAAAGAACCTTCCTGCACTGCTGGTGGGAATGTAAATTGGTCCAACCCCCATGAAGAACAGTCTGGAGAACTCTCACAAGGGAAGAAATGGACCTCCCTTAATGACCCAGTAATTCCTCTCCTTGGGATATATCCTAAGGACTCAATCACCCCCACCCAAATATCTATGTGTACACCTATGTTCATAGCAGCACAACTGGAAATAGCCCAAACCAGGAAACAACCCATGTGCCCAACAACAGATGAATGGCTGAGAAAGTTGTGGTATATATACACAATGGAATACTACTTAGTTATTTAGAATAATGAGCCCACCTTTTTTGGCCCATCCTGGATGGAGCTAGAAGGAATTATGTTAAGTGAGACAAATCAGAAAAAGAAAGACGAGTATGGGATGATCCCACTCAATAACAGATGTTGAGAAAGAAGAACAGAAAAGGAGACAGATGCAAAGCAGAAACTGACTGCGTTTGGAGTATTGCACCAAAGTAAAAAATTCTGGGTGGAGGGTCAGAATATATTTTCAGCTTCATTATAGGGTGGTGTGGGTAGGGACACAGACCTTTGATGGTGGGAATGGTGTTAATATACACTCTTATTAACTTATAGTCTTTTAAATCACTAATCAATAGGAGAGGAGAAAGATTGAATGTCTTGGACTTTTTGCTACATAGACCCCAATTCTCAGTATATATTTCTTCAACCTAAGCACTTAAAATTTCAAATTGGTAACCTGATTGAATTTCAACAGTGGGCTTAAATTATTAATACATTTCTTTTTTAAATTTTATTATTTCAAAAAAGAATTTTTTTTTATTGTTTACCAGAGCACTGCTCAGATTTGGCTTAAGGTGGTGTGGAGGATTGAACCTAGGACTATGTAGCCTTAGGTAGGAGAGTCTCTTTGCATAACTATTATGCTATCTACCCCTACCCAATTGTTAATACATTTCTGATAATGACTTTTTCTTTGAAATACTAAGTCACCTATAATCTATTGCACCAAAGTAAGAGACTCTGGAGTAGCTGGGGGGGGAGAGTACACATCCTGAAAAAGGATGACAGAGAACCTAGTGGGGATTTCTTTTTAAAAGAATTTATTTATTTATTTATTTATTCATGAGAAAAATAGGAGAGAAAGAACCACCCATCACTCTGGTACATGTGCTGCCAGGGATTGAACTCAGGACCTCTTGGGTCTCATAGTTGAGAATCCAATACTTTATCTACTGTGCCACCTCCCGGACCATGGGATTTTTTAAAAAAATATTTACCCACTTATTTACTTACTTATTCCCTTTTGTTGCTCTTGTTGTTTTATTGTTGTCATCACTGTTGGATAGGACAGAGAGAAATGGAAAGAGGAGGGAAAGACAGAGAGGGGGAGAGAAAGATAGACACCTGCAGACCTGCTTCATTGCTTGTGAAGCGACTCCCCTGCAGGTGGGAAGCTGGGGGCTCAAACTGGGACCCCTATGCCAGTCCTTGTGCTTTGCGCCACCTGCGCTTAACTCACTGTGCCCAACTCCCAGGATTGTATTATTACGTGGAAAACTGAGAAATGTTATACAGGCACAAACTATTGTATTTACTGTTGACTGTAAAACATTAATCCCCCAATAAAGAAATTAAAAAAAAAAAACACCTATAATGTTAGGCCAGGAAGACCAGATGCAACTGGTCTTGTCAGTATATAAGATACAGTTATTTTTAAATAGAATTAAATGACATAAATCATGGTAAGGTCTTGTATGGTACAGTAAATCCTAACAATGGGATTTTCAAAGTAAACCAAATGTTCAAATAACTTTGTTATGACAATAACTACCTATTGCCTTCTTAAACTCTAAGATAGCAGAAAACTTCCCCATTCTCTATAAAATCCATCTTTCTCCCAGTCCTGGAACCCCTGGGGCTTGGCTCCTTTTCCTTCATGCTTCTCTTGATCCACACCATTTGATACTGCATCTGCTGACCTCAACCAAATTAATGCAACCAATACCACCTTGACATGTTTCCTTCAGACAGTGTCCAGAGACATCAGGCCTGGAATGCCAACCCTTCAGCTCCATTACTTTGGTGAGAACTTTCCTAGTTCATAGGACTCCTAAATTCCACTTTGGGTAGCACAATTCCTAACAAAGCCACAGAACCTAGATATAGACCAGGGCCCATGAGATAAGGCACATGTGCACATGTACCCATAAGTTATAGGAAAATATACACCTTAAAGTAACAGTGCACAATAGTCTACAGTGACTCAATAAGTGCAGCAAGGAAGTAGAAAGACCTGAAAAAGACACCATAAAGTACTTAATCAAAAAGTTTGTACTTTGTTGTGACCCCAACAGGAGTTTGGGACTATTAGCATATAAAGGACATGACCCTGAGGAGGTGTTTCAGAGAAGGGAATGTGTAAAAGCCGGGGACTTTGAGCAGGTCGCTCTCTTTGGCTGCTGCTTCTTCTCCTGGTCAGTAGCATCTCAGCGGAGGTGCACCATGGCTACTTCTCCTGGGAACTTCTTCTTCTTCTAGCGTTTGCCCTTCTTCCGTAGCCAGTCAACAGCGTCAGGTTGAAAGCTGTCAGGAGCTGCTTGTTGCTGGCTTTGAAAGTGACTGGGATCCATGTGGATTCAGTCGGCTAGGAAGGATCGTCAGTTTCCCCAATGAATGGGTACTCACGGGATGCAACACGAGAAGGTCGATCCAATGCATCCCTCCTGGGAACTGAACACGTGTGACTCTGCTAGCTGGTAAACTTTTTTTTTCTTTTTTAAAAATTTTTATTTATAAGATGGAAATATTGACAAGACTATAGGATAAGAGGGATACATTTCAACACAGTGTTCACCCCTAGAGCTTCATATCCAACAGGCTTATTTTATAGCCTTAGAAAGAGCTTAGACTATCAATAATTAATTATTATTATAACCAGGTTAGTTGGGGGTTTGTTTTCTTTTTTTTTCTTTTTTATTTATTTTTTTGCTCTTTTTTTTATTGGGGAATTAATGTTTTACATTCAACAGTAAGCTAGATGGTAAACTTTTAGACCCCTCTACAGCCGTGATCAACCTTTACCAGAGCTGATAATTGTTTATCTTATGGGACTAAACTTTTGATAACTATACTCAGACTTTATGGACCTAGCATACTCTTAACCCTTGATGATAAGTGCTTATTTTGCCTTTTACCTGTTTCACCCTAAAAAACCTTGCATTATTTAAACCAGTTCCCAGCTCCCCTCTGTGAATGCTTTTACACACCACAGTAGCCGCCAACCAAACCCTTTTTAAGTTAAATTACAACACTACTTAGTGGCCTGGGAGGTGGCATAGTGGATAAAGCATTAGACTCTTGAGCATGAGGTCCTGAGTTCAATCCCTGGCAATACATGTACTAGAGTGATATCTGGTTCTTTCTCTCTCTCCTATCTTTCTCATAAATAAATTAAAAAAAAATTTTTTTTAAGTTTCTACCTAGACCTAGAAACCCTCTTCATCTACTTCTTATTTCACTTCCCTCAATCACTCTAAGGCTAACCTTGTCAGGTAAAGTAAGGACTACAAAAGCTGGATAAGGGCAAGAGACCAGCACTCAATGATGGCTCTCTTGGTCATTACCAGACCACCCCATTATTCAGGGCCCTATTCAGGGAATCCTGGGATTCTCCCACAGACACGGTGGACCTAGACCTCTAACAGATTCCTCTCTCTACTATCGCTGGTCATCTCCACCAGGAATAGCATCGTGGACTCACTTATGTAGCACAGGCACCATGCAAGCTGCTTGACACAGTACCAGCTTTGCAGGAAGTTCAGCACAGCTGGACTCTCCAGGCCAAACTGAAACCATCTTGCCTTTTGCCATGTATAGGGCTTAGGATTAAGCTCTGTGTAGTCTTGATAATATTTACCTATGTCCAGGCTCAGAGCCTGACCAATAACAAAAATAGTGACAAAACCTGCACTGTACTCTGTAAGATTGATCATAATAGAACAAGCAATATCAATAATGCAGAATTTTTTAGGAGACTCCAAGAGGAAGAAATGTTTCCCCCTTTGTCTACACCACTTCCTTTAGTATTTCTACTAAAATATAGGGAAAGATTACTGCTTCCCACAGTGGAAAGACCACCTTACATAGCATAATTAATAAATGGAAAGTTATGGTACCTGCCTAGATATAACGGGCCTTTTAATCTAACACCCACCACTATGCTTCCACTTCCTTATGCAGGAATAGTACATAAGAACCTAGGTCACCTAGTGAGCATACACAGAAGATGGATTCCAGTTAGAGAACTTAATTTTATGAAGAGGCTGGCCAGGTCAGCACCACCTTGGTGCCTTCTCAGTAAGGAATAAAACAAAACTCCTTGGTCAAACAACAGAACAGATTTTATGAAAAATGGGCTGTTCAATTTGTTTAAGGCCCCTAGAAACATAACAAACTTGAACTTTCTATGAACTATAGCTTCTGATGCATAGGAGCAAGAGAATGGCATAAACATTCAGGTAGAAAATTAATCTTAATCAATAGAACACCTGCCTAGCACACAGGTACAGGAATAACAACAACAACAAAAAAACAACAACAACATAGAAACTGTGATGTGATCTCTAGGGAGAAAAGTGCCCTGGAATATGAATATTCCACAAAGCCAGAGGTGTTCCCTACCTGTGCTGTTCTTACTTGGTGATTTTTGTTTAATAATCAATGCCTTGGTGATTTATGCATTAGTGATCAAAGCCTTGGTCATTTTTGTATTAATAATCAAAGCCTTGGTGATTTTTGCTTTAATGAGATAAGCCTTATGAGACTATAAAAATAAAGTTCTGGGGAGTCGGGCGGTGGCACAGCAGGTTAAGCGCACGTGGCGCAAAGCGCAAGGACCAGCATAAGGATCCCAGTTCGAGCCCCTGGCTCCCCACCTGCAGGGGAGTCACTTCACAGGCGGTGAAGCAGGTCTGCAGGTGTCTGTCTTTCCCTCCCCCTCACTATCTCCCCCTCCTCTCTCCATTTCTCTCTGTCCTATCTGACAACAACGACATCAATAACCACAACAGTATTAAAACAAGGGCAACAAAATGGAAAATAAATAAATTTTTAAAAAATCTTAAAAAAAATAAAATTAAGTTCTGCTTAAGTATGACAGAGATGTCTGCTTGAGCTTGATTCAGCATCAACTCACTCATCTTTCATTCTTCCTCATTCTGTGCCGACACCCCTCCTCTTTCAGGTTACCCTAATAACCTGTTGGGGCTGGCCCCCAGTACTTATGGGCCTCTCCAGGACCTTGCCTTCAATTTGGAACAACAATGGTAGGGAATGCCCCACTCTCCAGAGGGAGACTTGGTCAACATACTCTGCCACTTGAGGAAGATTGGTCCTATAATGAGTGAAGCCTAGAATGTTCTTAGCTATGACCAAGGAATACAAGCTCAGACCTACAGGGATGCAGAGGTTACACAGGCTCCTGTGCTGAATACAGTCCCCAGATCAGATCAGTGGGTTTTACAGTTAATGATATATATATATCCCCATACTTGGGAGCTACTCTCTTCCCTGATCCAGCTTTCTAGTCTTATTCCCAACTCTGACATCATCTCCCCAGACAATAACCTTAGCTCACCTGTATGTCAGCTGTAGGGCTCAAGCAAGAATTAGAAAGGTCATGGGCCCCTTGGAATAGACCTAAAATAGACTTCCTAAATTTTCCCAAAATGGAGACCCCAAATCTCATCTGCTCTATTTTTACCTTTAGGTTCCAGATTATTAAACAATTTGTTCTGCTTTATATCTTAATGCTTTTCAGCCATTAAGTTGCAGATACTACCACGACGCCAACCTGACTCCCCTGGGCAGATGACCTCACCAATGTGTCCTGGAACCCCACCTCCCCAGAGACCTACTTCATTAGGGAAAGACAGAAACACACTAAGATTACAGATGGACCTGCCAACATCCATGTCCAGTGTAGAAGCAATTACAGAAGCCAGAACTTCCACCTTCTGCAATCCATATTGATCCTGGGTCCATACTCCCAGAGGGATAAAGAATAGGAAAGCTGGGGTCAGGCGGTAGTACACTGGGTTAAGCGCACATGGCGTGAAGTGCAAGGACCAGTGTAAGGATCCTGGTTCAAGCCCTGGCTCCCCACCTGCGGGGGTGGAGGGGTCTGCTTCACAGGTGGTGAAGCAGGTCTGCAGGTGTCTGTCTCTCCCCCTCTCTGTCTTCCCCTCCTCTCTTCATTTCTCTCTGTCCTATCCAACAATGATGACATCAATAACAACAACAATAATAATAACTACAACAACAATAAAACAAGGGCAACAAAAGGGGGGAAAGCAAATTAAAAAAAAATAGGAAAGCTTTTAAGGGAGGGGATGGGATACAGAACTCTGGTGGTGGGAATTGTACTCTTATCCAAAAGACTTGTCCTTCTGAATTAAATCAATTTTTTAAAAAGGCATTTAAATAAGAAAAATAAAATAAACAAAAAAGAAATATTTAAAATACATAACTTTATTGGGGAAAATGGTTTATAGAAGTGTCACACGTGTAAAGTTTCTTATCTCATGGTCCAGGAGGTAGCTCAGTTGATAATGCATTGGACTCTCAAGCATGAGGTTCTGAGTTCAATCCCTGGCAGCACATGTGTCAGAGTGATGTCTGGTTCTTTCTCTCTTCCTATCTTTCTTTTTAAAATATTTTATTTATTTATGAGAAAGACAGGAGAAGAGAGAAAGAACCAGACATCACTCTGGCACATGTGCTGCCTAGAATTGAACTCGGGATCTCATGCTTGAGATGCAAAGCTTTATCACTGCATCACCTCCTGGACCACCCTATGTTTCTCACTTAATAAATAAATAAAATCTTAAAAAATAAATTAAGTTTCTTATCTCCCCCCATGGTAGATGTCAGTCAGCATGCCATGCTTTCCACCTACTTGTCATCTTCCTCTATGCTGGATCCTCAAATCACTACCCCCTTCACTCCTTTAGTCCTTGGACCTGTTGCACTAGACCATAGCTAATTAAAGTTTCATTCAGTATAGGAAAAGAGTCTTTGAAGTGATATGTTTTAGGATGAGAGAGAAGCTGCTATGGGAACAGCTCGGTAAGAAACAATAGTACAAGCAGGAAGAAACTAAATATATTAGGGTTATTGACTTCTGCAGGAAATTTAAAGTCTCAGTGAATGGTTGTAGCACAATGGCTAACGGGAGAGTGACATAAAATTGAGAGGATTTGTATTTTTGAGTATTCCAGGGTGGAGAGATAGCATATTTGTTATGCAAAAAGCCTTTCATGCTCAAGGCACTGAAGGTCCAAGGTTCATTCTCCAGCACCACTATGAGCTGGAGCTGAGCAGCACTCTGGTAACAACAACAAAGCAGGATTCCTCTTATTTTTGTGGAAGAATACTTAGGAGTTTAAGAATGGAATTAGAGGGAGTTGGGCAGTAGCCAGCAGGTTAAGTGCATGTGGCACAAAGCGCAAGGACCAGTGTAAGGATCCCGGTTTGAGCCCCCAGCTCCCCACCTGCAGGGGAGTCGCTTCACAGGAGGTGAAGCAGGTCTGCAGGTGTCTGTCTATCTTTCTCTCCCCATCTCTGTCTTCCCCTCCTCTCTGCATTTCTCTCTGTCCTATCTAACAATGATGACATCAATAACAACAACAATAATTACAACAACAATGAAAAACAACAAGGGTAACAAAAGGGAAAATTAAAAAAAAAAAAAGAAGAATGGAAGTGGAGACGCCAGTTGCCTGGAGTAAATCACTAGTGACAAAAGGACAGAAAGCAGTGGTCCCGGAGGTGGTGCAGTGGATAAAGCATCGGACTCTCAAGCATGAGGTCCTGAGTTCAATCCCAGGCAGCACATGTACCAAAGTGATGTCTGGTTCTTTCTCTCTCTCCTATCTTTCTCATGAATAAATAAATAAATTCTTTTAAAAAAATAGATAGAAAGCAGTAGGGGGGCTGGGTGGTGGCGCACCTGGTTGAGTGCACATTTAACAGTGCGCAAAGGCCCAGGTTCAAGTCCCTGGTCCTCACCTACAAGGGGAAGCTTTGCAAGTAGTGAAGCAGTGCTGAGGTGTCTCCCTGACTGTCATCTCCTTCCCTCTGGATTTCTGGCTGTCTCTACCAAATAAATAAAGATAAAATAATTAAAAAGTAAAAGGATATGGAAAACTGGGAAATGTTATACATATACAAACTATTGTATTTACTGTTGAATGTAAAACATTAATTCCCTAATAAAGAAATTAAAAAAAAGAAAAGTATAAAAAAGTAGGTAAAGGGGGCATGCACATAGTAAGAAGTAGGTAAAGCTAACAGAACTTCAGAATGAACTACAATAGTTGTGGGGAATGAGAGAAAGAGGCATCTGAGAAGAATCACATGTTTCTGGACCAATGTTCTGGTGAATAGTACAGTAATTACTGATGGAGGTCAGAGAGAAAGGGTTTTGTAGGAGAAATCAAGAGTTTGGTTTTGTCCTGGAAGCAACCCAGGTGTCCAACAACAGATGAGTGGCTGAGCAAGTTGTGGTATATATACACAATGGAATACTACTCAGCTGTAAAAAATGGTGACTTCACCCTTTTCAGCCGATCTTGGATGAACCTTGAAAATATCACGTTGAGTGAAATAAGTCAGACACAGAAGGATGAATATGGGATGATCTCACTCTCAGGCAGAAGTTGAAAAACAAGATCAGAAAAGAAAACACAAGTAGAACCTGAAATGGAATTGGCATATTGCACCCAAGTAAAAGACTCTGGGGTGGGTGGGTGGGGAGAATACAGGTCCATGAAGTATGATAAATGACATAGTGGCGGTTGTATTGTTAAATGGGAAACTGGGGAATGTTATGCATGTACAAACTATTGTATTTACTGTTGAATGTAAAACATTAATTCCCCAATAAAGAAATAAAAACAAAAAAAAAAAAGAGTTTGGTTTTGGGACTAATAAATCTTAAATGTCTGTGATGTATATAAGAAGATAACAGATTGTCCAGCAAACCCTAACAAAGGGACTTTTCAAAGTTAACCCAATTAACAAATAATGTGATGATAGTATTAACTATCGATTGTCTTTTTGAACCCTAAGACAGCAGGAACCTCACATCTTCACTATAGAGCCCCTACTTCCCCCAGTCCTGGAACCCTTGGATAGGGCCCACTTTCCTGTATGCATCTCCCAATCCAAACCAAATAATATTGCATCCCCCGATCACAACCTAACCAAAGCAACGATTGCCACCTCAACATGCTTCACCTCAGGCTGTATCCAGAGACTTCACGTGTGGAATGACAACCCTTCAGCTTCATTACTCGGGTGAGACCTTTCCTTTTATAGTACACTCTAATTTCATCTCAGGTAGTTCACTTTCTAACAAAGTCCCATAACCTAGATATACACCAGTTTCTGTGAGAGAGAGCTCATGTGCACACGTATCCATAATATACCTGAAAGCAGAAGTACACTAGAGTTTGCAGTGAGTACCTACCTAACACTTCCTCTCCACTATTCCAAGCTTGGGATCCATGATTGCTCAACAAATTGTTTGACTTCATATGTTAACTCTCTCTTCAATCACCAGGTTCCAGATGCCACCAGGATGCTGGCTAGGCTTCCCTGGATTGAAGACCCCACCAATGTGTCCTGGAGCTCAGCTTCCCCAGAGACACACCTTACTAGGGAAAGAGAGAGGCAGACTGGGAGTATGGACCGACCAGTCAACGCCCATGTTCAGCGGGGAAGCAATTACAGAAGCCAGACCTTCTACCTTCTGCAACCCTCAACGACCCTGGGTCCATGCTCCCAGAGGGCTAGAGAATGGGAAAGCTATCATGGGAGGGGGTGGGTTATGGGGATTGGGTGGTGGGAATTGTGTGGAGTTGTACCCCTCCTACCTTATGTTTTTGTTCATTAATCCTTTCTTAAATAAAAAATTTTAAAAAAAGAAGATAACAGATAGTGAATTTATCAGTAGAGGTCTAGAGAAATGAGAGGGAACATATATTAATACTTATCACTATAGGGCTATTTTAGCCTTAGAAGTTTGTGAGAAGTATATAGAGAAAAAATAATGACTGAATCTGGTGAACTATTCAAGTGGATAGTTGTACTGAAGACAGGGAAAAATGATGGGTGGAGGGTAGATAGCATAATGGTTATGCAAAGAGACTCTCATTCCTGAGGCTCCAAAGTCCAAGGTTCAATCCCCCTGCACCATCATAAACCGGAAGTGAACAGTGCTCTGGTAAAAAAAAAAGGGGGGTCGGAGTCGGGCGGTAGCAGCGGGTTAAGCACAGGTGGCGGCTAAGGATCCCGGTTGGAGCCCCGGCTCCCCACCTGCAGGGGAGTCCCTTTACAAGTGGTGAAGCAGGTCTGCAGGTTTCTATCTGTCTCTCCCCCTCTCTGTCTTCCCCTCCTCTCTCCATTTCTCTCTGTCCTATCCAACAACAACAACAATAAAACAATAAGAACTACAACAATAAAAGGGCAACGAAAGGAAATAAATAAATATTTTCAAAAAAAGAAGAAAAGAAAAATGATTATGTGGAAAGACTTTCGTTTCTCAGGCTCTGAAGCCACAGGTTCAATCTCCCAACCATCACCATTACAAGGCAGAGCTCAGCAGGGTTCTGATTAAATAAATAAATAAACAGATGGGGGACTGGGGGACGGGTGTAGATAGCATAATGGTTATGCAAAGAGAGCCTCGAGTCTGAGGCTTCAAAGTCCCAGGCTCAGTCCCATAAATCAGAGCTGAGCAGTGCTCCGGTAAAAGAGAAAAAGAGAGAGAGAGAGAGACCTACAGCACTGTTTCACCACTTGTGAAGCTTTCCCCCAGTAGATGAGGAGTGAGGGCTTGAACCTAGTAGCATGTGCATGTAAACAGGTGTGCCATTGCCTAGCCCTTTATTTATTTTATTAATGAGAAAGATAGGAAGAGAAAGAGAAAGAACCAGACATAACTCTAGCACATGTGCTGCTGGAGATTGATCTCAGGACCTCATGCTTGAGTGTCCAATGCTTTATCCATTGTACCACCTCCCAGATCATGCTTTAACTGGTTTCTTCTTCTCTCTGCCTCATGTGAAACTGTCTTTTGCATGTGTAATCAATAAAATAAAAAATTTAATAAATAGAATACATATTCATTTATAATTTATTGGATAGAGATAGAAAGAAACTGAAATGGGAGGGGGAGGGAGGGAGGGAGGGAGGAAGAGAGACACCGGCAAGGCGATTTTACCACTTGTGAAGCTTCCCCTTTTCAGGTGAGGGACTGGGGACTTGAACCCAAGTCATTGTGCACTGTAATGTGTGTTCAACCAAATGCACCATCACCCAGCCCCCAAGTACTCATTTTACTTTTTTTAAATTAATTTATTTTTATTTATTTTTTATATTATTTATTGGGGAATTAATGTTTTACATTCAACAGTAAGTACAATGGTTTGTACATGCATAACATTCCCCAGTTTCCCATATAATGATACAACCCCCACTAGGTCCTCTGAATCCTTCTTGGACCTGTATTCTCCCCACCCACCCACCCCAGAGTCTTTTACTTGGGTGCAATACGCCAATTCCATTTCAGGTTCTACTTCTGTTTTCTTTTCTGATCTTGTTTTTCAGCTTCTGCCTGAGAGTGAGATCATCCCATATTCATCCTTCTGTTTCTCACTTATTTCACATGATTTTTTCAAGGTCCATCCAAGATCGGCTGAAAACAGTGAAGTCACCATTTTTTACAGCTGAGTAGTATTCCATTGTGTATATATACCACAACTTGCTCAGCCACTCATCTGTTGTTGGACACCTGGGTTGCTTCCAGGTTTTGGCTATTACAAATTGTGCTGCTAAGAACATATGTGTACACAGATCTTTTTGGATGGATGTGTTGAGTTCCTTAGGATATATCCCCAGGAGAGGAATTGCAGGATCATAGCCTTCTGAGAGTTCTCCAGACTGTTCTCCACAGAGGTTGGGTCAATTGACATTCCCACCAACAGTGTAGGAGGGTTCCTTTGACCCCACACTCTCTCCAGCATTTGCTGCTGTTACCTTTTCTGATGTATGTATGACATTCTCACAGGAGTGAAGTGGTATCTCACTGTTGTCTTTATTTGCATTTCTCTGACAATCAGAGACTTGGAGCATTTTTTCATGTGTTTCTCAGTCTTTTGGATCTTTTCTGTGGTGAATATTCTGTCCATATCCTCCCCCTATTTTTGGATGGGGTTATTTGTTGTCTTGTTGTTGAGTTTGGCAAGCTCTTTATATATGTTGGTTATTAAACTCTTGTCTGATGTATGGCATGTAAAGATCTTCTCCCATTCTGTGAGGGGTCTCTTGGTTTGGGTAGTGGTTTCTTTTGCTGTGCAGAAACTTTTTAAATTGATGTAGTCCCATAGGTTTATACTTGCCTTAGTCTTCTTTGTAATTGGATTCGTTTCATTGAAGATGTCTTTGAAATTTATGTGGAAAAGAGTTCTGCCAATATTTTCCTCTAAGTATCTGATAGTTTGTGGTCTACAATCCAAGTCCTTGATCCACTTGGAATTTACTTTTGTATTTGGTGAAATACAGTGGTTCAGTTTCATTCTTCTGCATGTTTCAACTCATTGTTTCCAACACCATTTGTTGAAGAGACTCTGGTTTCCCCATTTAATAGTCTGGGCCCCTTTGTCAAAGATTAGATGTCCATAGGTGTGAGGGTCCATTGTCTTCTTAACCCTAAAACAGCAAGAACCTCACATTTCCACTATAGAGCCTATATTTCCCCCAGTCCTGGAACCTTAGGGTGGGGCGCACTTTCCTGCATGCTTCTCTCAATTCAAATCAAATAATATTGCATCCACCAATCACAACCTAATCAACGCAATGAGTGCCACCTCAACATGCTTCACCTCAGACTGTGTCCAGAGACTTCACGTGTGGAATGATAACCCTTCAGCTTCATCACTCGGGTGAGACCTTTCCTTTCATAGTATTCTCTAATTCCATTCCAGGTGGTTCACTTCCTAGCAAAGTCCCAAAACCTAGATATAGACCAGGTTCTGTGAGATAGAGCATATGCTCACACATATCCATAAATTAGGGCAAAATATATGCCTGAAGGCAGAAGTACACAAGAATCTGCAGTGAGTACCCCCCAACACTTCATCTGCACTATTCCAGCCTCTAGGTCCATAATTGTTCAACAATTTGTTTGGCTTTGTATGTTAACTCTCTTTTCAGCCACCAGGTTCTAGATGCCAGCATGATGCCAACCAGGCTTCCCTGGACTGAAGACCCCACCAATGTGTCCTGGAGCTGCGCTTCCCCAGAGACCCACCCTACTGGGGATAGAGAGAGGCAGTCTGGATCGACCAGTCAACGCTCATGTTCAGCGGGGAAGCAATTACAGAAGCCAGATCTTCCACATTCTGCAACCCACAATGACCCTGGGTCCATACTCCCAGAGGGACAGAGAATGAGAAAGCTATCAGGGGAGGGAATGGGATATGGAGACCTGGTGGTGGGAATTGTGTGGAGTTGTACCCCTCCTATCCTACGCTTTTGTCAATGTCTCCTTTCTTAAATTAAAAAAAAAAAGAGAGAGAGACGGAGAGGGAGTTAGGCGGTAGCGCAGTGGGTTAAGTGCAGGTGGCGCAAAGCACAAGGACTGGCTAAGAATCCCGGTTTGAGCCCTGGGCTCCCCACCTTCAGGGGCATCGCTTCATAGGCGGTGAAGCAGGTCTGCAGGTGTCTATCTTTCTCTCCTCCTCTCTGTCTTCCCCTCCTCTCTCCATTTCTCTCTGTCCTATCCAACAATGACAACAATAATAACTACAACAATAAAACAACTAGGGCAACAAAAGGGAATAAATATTTTTAAAAAATAGAGGGAGAGACACTTGCAATACTGCTTCAATGCTGAAGAAGCTTTCCTCTCTGCAGATGGGGATAGGAATTGCACCCTACTCCCTACTCCTTGCTCTTGGGAACATATGCGCTCTACCAGGTGCACCATCACCTGGCCCCAATTAAGTAAACATTGAAGGGGGATGAAGGAGGTGTTTAGTGGTAGAGCCTATACCTTGTATTCATGGTTAGATCCCTAGAAATGCATAACAACAACAAAAACAAAACAGAACATCCTAAGTGCTTGAATGGAGCTCTGAACTCTTTCCTAGCCCTCTCTCAATAAATAGGAAATATTGAAAAAAATTAAAAGGAATGTGTGGTTTGGAGAGGAAATTGAACATATGTATGGAACTTTGAATTCTTGTCATTTCTAGTGTCATACCTGGGCAAAATATATAGGCGTTCCATTTTTTTTAAAGAATTTATTTATTTATTCGTGAGAAAGATGGCCAGAGAAAGAAAGAACCAGACATCACTTTGGTACATGTGCTGCCAGGGATTGAACTCAGGACCTCATGCTTGAGAGTCCGATGCTTTATTCACTGCGCCACCTCTAGGACCACCCTATTATATATATTTCCAGGACCACCCTATTATATATTTTGCGTTGTCTTTTTATTATTATTATTATTGTATAGAGACAGCCAGAAATCGAGAGGGAAGGGGGGTGATAGTGAGGGAGAGAGACAGAGAGACACCTGCAGCCATGCTTCACCATTTGCAAAGCTTTCCCCCTGCAGGTGGGAACTTGGGGCTCAAACGTGGGTCCTTGCACATTGTAACATGTGCACTCAACCAGGTGCACCACCACCACCCAGCTCCCTATCTTTATTTACTGGATAGAGACAGAAATTAAGAGGAAAAGAGAGATAGGGAGAAAGACAGAATACTGCTTCACCCCTTGCAAAGCTTTCCCCCTACAGGTGGGAACTGGAGACTCAAACCCCAGTCCTTGAACATTGTAGCATGGGCTCAACCAGGTAAACCACCACCTGGGCCCCCTACTATACTATATATATAATCTAGTTTTAGAAATTGTGTGTGTGTGTGTGTGTGTGTGTGTGTATTTACAGGATAAAATATTCCTAATCATGCCTCCTTAGAGTTGGTTAGAGTTTGGAACCAGAGAAAACAAGTCTACTAAAATCCATGATACTACAGCTTTTTCTGAATTATAAAGATAAATGGTTTTCTATGTCACTAGTCTTAGACAAATGACTGTTTCTTTTGAGTAATGGACATCATTTGAAGAAAAAAAGAGTTTGTTCAGTGCTAAACAAATGCATCTTACTGGTAGCACACAAGTTAAGGAGCACTCAGGGATAATAAATAATATGTGGTGGTCTGGGAGGTGGCGCAGTGGATAAAGCACTGGATTCTCAAGCATGAGGTCCCGAGTTCAATCCCTGACAGCACATGTACCAGAGTGATGTCTGGTTCTTTCTCTCTCTCCTCTTATCTTTCTCATTAATAAATAAAATATTTTTTAAAAAAATACACATATATGGAGCATCTATCATATGCTAGGCATGATGCTAGGCTTTGGGGGGTTAACAGAAAAAGACAAAACTTGGCATGTACTGACCAATAAGAGAATAAGGGAAGAACAAACAAATAAACAAAACTAACCTACAAATAAAGTGATTGCAAGTTGTAGTAAGCACTGTGAAAGGAACAAATACAGGGAATAAATGGGGCTGGGAGGGGGATGGCACTTTTGAGTCTAGATAGGGTATTTAGAAAAAATTTCCAGGGGCCCGGTGGTGGCGCACCTGGTTGAGCGCACGTATTACAATGGGTAAGGACCCGGGTTTGAGCCTCCGGTCCCCACCTGCAGGGGGAAGCTTCATGAGTGGTGAAGCAGGGATGCAGGTGTCTCTCTGTCTCTCTCCTTCTCTGTTACCCCCTTTCTTCTTGATTTCTGGCTGTCTCTATCCAATTAAAGATAATTTAAAAAAAAAATGTCCTTGGTGGCAGGCTATAGCGCACTGGGTTAAGCGCACATGGTGCTAAGCACAAGAACCAGCTGGAAGTAGTCTCGGGGGGATAGTACAGTGGATAAAGCATTGGATTGTCAAGCATGAGGTCTTGAGTCCAATCCCCAGCAGCACATGTACCAGGGTGATATTTGTTTCTTTTTCTCGCTCCTCCTATCTTTCTCATTAATAAATAAATAAAATATTAAAAAAATAAAAGAACCAGCTCGAAGCTCTCCGGCTCCCCACCTTCAGGGGGTTGCCCCGTAAATGATGAAGCAGGTCTGCAGGTGTCTTCTCCCCCTCTCCGTCTTCCCTTCCTCCCTTGATTTCCTTCCATCTCATCCAACAACAAGTGTAACAAAAATGGGGAAATGGCCTCCAGGAGCAGTGGATTAGTAGTGCAGGCACCAAGCCCCCAGCGATAAATCTGTAGACAAAAAATATTTTTCTTTAGAAAAAAATTTTTCATTGAAAAGGTGACATTTACTCAATCTGATTCCTGAATGATGAGGAACCAGTCACGGCAAGATTAGGGGGGATATGGCTAAACACTGGTGAGCCACCAAATTGTTTTACAGTATTTGATTCCCCAAAATTAAGGCAGGCTGAATAGCTCAAATTTAGTAGCAACGCATTGCGAATGGTCTGCCCCCTTGAGGAGTATTTTATCACTGACTTAGTTTAAAGTTTTCTCACAGCCCATGGTGATAATGAAAAGTAGGCTGACACTTCCTTGTATTGCATAAAAAAAATTTTTACAGGGGTCAGGAGATAGCATAATGGTTATGCAAAAAGACTTTCCTGTATGAGGACTTAGAGGTCTTAGGTTCAGTCCCCAAATAGATGAGCTGTGCTCTGGTAAAAATAAATAAATAAATAAAATAAGAGTGTGGTTAGATAGCATAATGGCTATACAAAGAAACTCTCCTGCCGAGGCTCCAAAGTCCCATGTTCAATCCCATGCACCACCATAAGCCAGAGCTAAACAGTGCTCTGGTTAAAAATAAATAAATAAATAATAAAATAAAGTACAGTATTAACTATAAGAAGAGAGCTGTGGCATATCTGGTTGAGTGCACACAGTATAGTACAAAAGGACTCAGGTTCAAGCCTCTGCCCCCACCTGCCGGTGGGAAGCTTCAGGAGTGGTAAGGCAGTGCTGCAGGGGTCTCTCTCCTGCTGTATCTCTACCTTCTCTCTCAATTTCTCTTAGTCTCTATCAAAATAAATAAGTAAGTAAATAAAAAAATAAAAATAGTATATTATTACAAAATAAATGAAATTCTTTACAGACACGATGTCCCTTACATGGATTGAATACGGCCTTCAAAAAGACATGAACATATGCTAATCCCTGATGCCTGTGAATACTACCTTATATGGTAAGATAGTAAATACTACATGAAGTGAAAAGATGTGATTAAGAATTTGGTGTGGGGAATAGGGCGGTAGCACAGCAGGTGAAGCACAGGTGGCACAAAGGGCAAGGACCAGCGTAAGGATCCGGGTTCCAACCCCAGGCTCCCCACCTGCAGGGGAGTCCCTTTACAGACGGTGAAGCAGGTCTGCAGGCGTCTCTCTGTCTCTCTTCCTCTCTATCTCCCCCTTCTCTCTCAATTTCTCTCTGTCTCTATCCAATAACAAACTAAAAAAAAAG
This sequence comes from Erinaceus europaeus, assembly GCF_950295315.1. Lineage (NCBI taxonomy): Eukaryota > Metazoa > Chordata > Mammalia > Eulipotyphla > Erinaceidae > Erinaceus > Erinaceus europaeus. The sequence continues at coordinate 77,084,441 of NC_080173.1, read as the reverse complement.
AATTTGGTGTGTATGCTTTTAGTTAGCTGAATGCAGATATTAAAATAAGAAAATGAGTCATTCAGCTCTTTAAAAAAAAGAAAAAGATTTATTTGTTTATGAGAAAGAAAGAGAATCAGAGCATCACTTTGACATGTGCATTACTAGGAGTTAGACTCAGGACCTCATACTTAAGGTTCAATACCTCCTGGGTTGCCAAGTCATTCAGTGCCTGCACTATGAATTCACTGCTCCTGGAGGCTATTTTCACCATTTTTGTTGCCTTTGTTTTTGTTATTATTGTTGTTGTTGGGTAGGACGGAGAGAAATCAAGAGAGGAGAGGAAGACAGAGGGGGAGAGAAAGATAGACAGCTACAGACCTGCTTCACCGCCTGTGAAGGGACTCCCCTGCAGGTGGGGAGCGGGGGCTCCTTACCCTGGAAAGGGATCCTTACACCAGTCCTTGGCGCTTTACACCAAGAGCATTTAATATGCTCCACTACCTCCTATCCCCTTAGTCACCCAGTTCCTAAGGTAAATACAATTATCATTGTAGAACTTGATGTGTTAGGAGGAATAGTTCTCACATTCAAGTATGTTTATACCTAAGTAACTTCACTTGAGGTAAGTTACTTGTGTGGCCCATGTAGGGACTTTAGATTGCTATTACTGGTGAAATAAAAGGTTCCTGGCATTGCAGGTGGACCTCTCAAGGCAGGCTCAAAATCCTGGGCCTGGTCACAAGTCTAGCTTTAGATATCAACCAATACTAATTCCTCAAATTAACACACACACTTTTTTTTTTTTTTTTTTTTACAAATGAGAAAGATAGGAGGAGAGAAAGAATGATACATCACTCTGGTACATGTGCTGCCAAGGATTGAACTCAGGACCTCATGTTTGAGAGTCCATTGCTTTATCCACTGAGCCATATCCTGGACCACCTCCTCAAATTACTGCAGCAAAATTCACAAATCTAATAAATGGCAAAATTCAAGTGTTTAAAATATTTACTAATTTAAAAAATGATGAGTTACTTACATGTTCTGAATAGTGTACTCCACCTCCTTATAGGCAAATCATATGTAAAGTGAGATTTTATTTAGAATATTACTAGGTACGAAGTTGGGTGGTAGCGCAGCACATTAAGGGCATGTGGCACAAAGCGCAAGGACCAGCTTAAGGATCCCGGTTCGATGCCCCGGTTCGAGGCCCCGACTCCCCACCTGCAGGGGAGTCACTTCACAGGCGGTGAAGCAGGTCTGCAGGTGTCTATCTTTCTCTCCCCCCCTCTCTCTTTCCCTCCTCTTTCCATTTCTCTCTGTCCTATCCAACAACGACATCATCAACAACAACAATAACTACAACAACAAAACAAAGGCAACAAAAGTAAATAAATATAAAAAAATAAAAAAGAATGTTACTAGGTAGTAATATCAGAGCAAGAAGAATGCTTTTTTAGTTTATTTATTTATTTATTTATTTTTTCCTCCAGGGTTATTGCTGGGCTCGGTGCCTGCACCATGAATCCACCGCTCCTGGAGGCCATTTTCCCCCTTTTGTTGCCCCTGTTGTAGACTCGTTGTGGTTATTATTATTACCATTATTGATGTTGTTCGTTGTTCTCTATCTAATAAAAAAGATAATAAATTAAAAGAAAATTTTAAAAAAGGAATGGCAATATAAAATGCCAACATCAGCCAGATAGCTTCAACCAAGTAATTTACTTCAAGTTAAAAATAATAAAAATTTGGCAGGGGAAATATCATAATGATTATACAAAAAAGACTTTCATGACTGAGGCTGTAAAGACCCAGGTTCAATTATTTTTTTATTATCTTTATTTATTTATTGGATAGAGACAGTCAGAAATTGAGCAGAAGGGAGAGACAGAGAGGGAAAGAAATAGAAAGACCCTGCTTTACCAGGGTAAAGAAATCAAGAGGGGAAGGGGAGATACAGAGGGAGGAAGATAGAGAGACACCTGTACCCCTGCTTCAACACTCTTAAAGCTTTCCCCCTGCAGGTGGGGACTGGGGGCTCAAACTCGGGTTCTTGTGTATTGTAACATGCGCTCAATCAAGTGCGCCACCATCAGGCCCCTATATTGCCATTCCTATTGTACAAAGAAATACTGCTCAGTTGTGGATTGTGACGGTGCTGGGGACTGAATTTAGGACCTCTGAGTCAGTCTTTTTTGCACAACCATTATGCTATCCCTCTGGCCCGAGATATATTTTTTGCCTCCAGGGTTATTGCTGGGGTTCAGTGCCTGCACCATGAATCCACTGCTCCTGGAGGCCATTTTTCCCCCTTTTGTTGACCTTGTTGTGGTTATTATTATTGTTGTTGATGTCGTTCGTTGTTGGTTGGATAGGACAGAGAGAAATGGAGAGAGGAGGGGAAGACAGAGAGGGGGAGAGAAAGACAGACACCTGCAGACTTGCTTCACCACCTGCGATGTGACTCCCCTGCAGGTGGGGAGTCGGGCTTGAACCGGATCCTTACGCCGGTCCTTGAGCTTTGCGCCACATGCGCTTAACTCACTGTGCTACCGTCTGACCCCCTGTACTTATGTATTAGTGAGAATGCGAGGGGAGAGAGAGAAAGCAGGGGCTCAAACCCAGGTCATCGTGCATGTCCTTGCACTTTGTACTATGTGTGCTTAACCGGGTGTGCCACTCCTCAGCCCCTTCCAATAAATAATAACGGTTAAAATAATAAATTCTCCTGTAGAATGTAGGCAGGTAATAGAAAACCTTTAAAGAAATTATTTAACTAGAGAGAGAGTATCACAGCACCACTTCAGTATATGAAGTATTGCGGATTCAAGTGAGAACTTCATGATGCAAGTGCTGTGCTCTACCACTGCATCATCTCCTGAGCCACTAATTTTCTAAAGAGAGATATAGAGGTGAGGAGAGAGAGACACCACAGCACAGAAACTTCCTTCAATGCATCCAGGGCCAAACTCAAACTTAGGCTTATATACATGGCAACACAGCACACTATTCAAGTGGGCTATTTTTCTGAACCGCAGCTGACTTTTTTTTTTTTTGCCTCCAAGGTTATCACTGGGGCTCCGGACTTGTACTATGAATCCACTGCTCCTGGAGGCCATTTTTTCCATTTTTGTTGCCCTTGTTACCCCTGTTGTTACTCTTTTTTTTTAAAAAAATTTTATTTATTCCCTTTTGTTGCCCTTGTTGTTTTATTGTTGTTGTTATTGGACTTAGAGAAATGGTGAGAGGAGGGGAAGACAGAGAGGGGAAGAGAAAGATAGACACCTGCAGACCTGCTTCACCGCCTGTGAAGTGACTCCCCTGCCGGTGGGGAGCCGGGGGTTCCAACCGAGATCCTTACATTGGTCCTTGCGCTTTGCACCACATGCGCTTAACCCGCTGTTCTACCGCCCGACTCCCCCTGTTGTTATTCTTATTGCTGTTGTTGTTGCTGGATAGGGCAAAGAGAAATAGAAAGAGGAGGGGAAGACAGAGAGGAGAAAGACAGCTGCAGACCTGCTTCACAACTTGTGAAGCGACCCAGCTGCAGGTAGGGAGGGGGGGGAGGCTGGAACCGGGATCCTTACACTGGTCCTTGGGCTTTGCGCCATATGCACTTAACCCGCTGTGCTACCACCCCGCCCCCACAACTGACATTTTTACACATACTGTAGGCAGCCTCTAAAATGAGCTTTGATGATTTCTTCAGTGAAGATATAATAGCCATACTTTTGTACTTGCCTTGAATGTATGTTGTACTCATTTCTAACCAATAGAAGTGATAGGGCAGCTCTTCCAAGATTTTGTTATAAAAAGACTGGCTTGAGAGTCAGGCTGTAGCAGCGGGTTAAGCGCTCGTGGCGCAAAGCGCAAGGACCGCCGTAAGGATCCCGGTTCTAAGCGCCCGGTTCCCCACCTGCAGGGGAGTCGCTTCACAGGCTGTGAAGCAGGTCTGCAGGTGTATGTCTTTCTCTCCCCCTCTCTGTCTTCCCCTCCTCTCTCCATTTCTCTTAGTCCTATCCAACAATGACGACATCAATAACAACAATAATAACTAAAACAATAAAATAAGAGCAACAAAAGGGATTAAATATTAAAAAAAAAAAAAAGACTGGCTTCATCTTGAATGCTTCCTTATGTTCTATTGCTCACTCTGAAGGAAGGCAATTGCTATGTTGTCAGCTATCTGTGGGGAGGTCTCTGGCCAACAGCCCAGGTCCTTAGTCCAGTACTTCTCCAGGAACTGAATCTTTCCAACATCCACATGAGTGAGCTTTGAAGCAGACTCCAGCAATCTCCTGAGAGACCTTGAGCCAGAGGTGCCTAGCTCAGCAGTGTCTGGATTCCTGACTTTCAGAAACTGTGAGATCATAAATGTTTATGGTTTTAAGGTACTAAGTTTGGGGATGAATTATGTTATGCAGCAATAAATAACACAATACTGTCATGTGACTTTTGGAATGTCAAAAATAGTGATTTCACCATTTTCAGCCCATCTTGAATGGAGCTTGAAGAAATCATGGTAAGTGAAATAAGTCAGAAACATAAAGATAAATATGGGATGATCTCTCTCTCTCAGGCAGAAGTTGAAAAACAAGATCAGCGGAGTCCCGAGGTAGCGCAGCAGGTTAAGCGCAAGTGGTGCAAAGCACAAGGACCGGCCTAAGGATCCTGGTTTGAGCCCGGCTCCCCACCTGCAGGGGAGTCGCTTCACAGGATGTGAAGCAGGTCTGCAGGTGTTTCTCTTTCTCTCCCCCTCTCTGTCTTCTCCTCCTCTCTCCATTTCTCTCTGTCCTTAAAAAAAAAAGGGGGGGGGGAGTCGGGCGTTAGCGCAGCGAGTTAAGTGCACGTGGCGCTTTGCAAGGACCGGCATAAGGATCCCATTTTGAGCCCCCCGCTCCCCACCTACAGGGGAGTCGGGGAGTCGCTTCACAAGTGGTGAAGCAGGTCTGCAGGTGATACCTTTCTCTCCCCCTCTCTGTCTTCCCCTCCTCTCTCCATTTCTCTCTGTCCTATCCAACAACAATGACATCAATAACTATAACAATGTTAAAACAACAAGGGCAACAAAAAGGGAAAATAAACAAATATAAAAAAAACTAAAATAATAATAATAAGGGAGTTGGGCGGTAGCACAGTGGTTAAGCGCAGGTGGCACAAAGCACAAGGACCGGCATAAGGATCCCGGTTCAAGCCCCTGGCTCCTCACCTGCAGGGAAATTGCTTCACAGGCAGTGAAGCAGGTTTGCAGGTGTCTATCTTTCTCTCCCATTCTCTGTATCCCCCTCCTCTCTCCATTTCTCTCTGTCCTATCCAACAACGAAGACATCAATAACAACAATAATAATAAGTACAACAATAAAACAAGGGCAACAAAAAGAGAAAATGAATAAATATTTAAATAATAATAATAATAAATTTTAAAAATAGAGAAAAAAAAGAAAAAGAAAAACAAGATCAAAAGAGCAAACACAAGTAGAACCTGAACTAGGGTTGGTGTATTGCACCAAAGTAAAAGACTCTGGGGTGTTTGGGGAGGTGGGGTGGAAAATACAGGTCCTGGAAAAGGATGACAGAGGACCTAGTGGGAGTTGTATTGTTATGTGGAAAACTGAGAAATGTTATGCATGTACAAACTATTGTATTTGCTGTCAACTGTAAAACATTAATCCTCCAATAAAGAAAGTAAAAAAAATGTCAATTTAAAGACACTAAAAAAGACTAGGGAGGAAAATAAAATTGATCTGTTGCAGAGCCCATGATTATATTACTTATTTGCTTACAGTTTCCTAGGCATTCTAGTCACACTGACTGGATTCCCTATCAGTGGCAAATTTCATTCAGTCTATGTCGGTTCATACAAGTTTTATATGTTCAAAGTGTCACTGATCATTAAGATGCATCTAATTATGCACTCCAACAATCTGAGTATACATGTTAACAACAACTTATTAATTCATACATAAAATCTTTTTGTTGGAGCCAGGTGGTGGCACACCTGGTTAAATGCACATGTTACAATGCATAAAGGCCCAGGTTCAACCCCCCCCCACTCCCCCACTCCCGTTCCCACCTACAGGGGGAAAGCTTTGCAAGTGGTGAAGCAGTGCTGTAGGTGTCTGTCTCTCTCCTTCTTTTTCTCCCCCTTCTCTCTTGATTTCTGGCTGTCTCTATCAATAAATAAATATTAAAAAGTTTCAAAAAATCTTTTGTCTACCAGAAATTCAAAAATAAGTTCACTAAGTCTTATCAATTCCCTTAGTCATTGTTTTGAATAAGTTCACAGGATAATTGTATTTGAACTTATTATTTTTTTCTTTTGTTGAGCTGTAACAGTTTATTTTATTTATTTATTTTAATGAGAAATACAGAGAGAGGGGAGAGAGACCAGAGACTCAGCTCTGACTTATGGTGATGCTGGGGATTGAACCTTAGACCTTAGTGACTCAGGCATGATTTTTTTTTTTTTTTTTTACCAGAGCACTACTCAGTTGTGGCTTATAGTGATGTGAGGGATTGAACCTGGGACTTTGGAGCCTCAGACATGAGAGTCTCTTTACATAACCATTATACTATCTACCTCCACCAGAACTTATTCTTTTTTTTTTTTTTTTTTTTTTTTTTAGAACTTATTCTTTATTTTTTGCCTCCAGGGTTATGGCTGGGGCTCAGTACCTGCACTACGAATCCACTGCTCTTGGATGCTATTTTTTTCCCCTTTTGTTGCCCTTGTTGTTTATCTTTGTTGTTGTTATTGCTGTTGTTGTTGGATAGGACAGAGAGAAATGGAGAGAGGAGGGGAGTATGTGGGGGAGAAAGATAGACACCTGTAGACCTGCTTCACTGTGAAGTGACCCCTCCTGCAAGTGGGGAGCTGGGGGCTGGAACTGGGATCATTATGCTGGTCCTTGTGGCCTGCTGCACCACTGCCCAGCCCCCACTTATTCATTTTTAAAAAATAAATCTTTATTTTTATTTAGTTTAAAGAGAGAGACAAAGGAAGACCAGAGCACTGATCAACTCTGGCTTATGGTGGTGCTGGGGTTAAATCTGGGACTTTGGAGCCACAGGCTTAAAAGTCTTTTGAATAAACACTGTGTTGTCTCCCCAACCCTGAACTAATTTATATATTTTTTAAAAGATTTTATTTATTTATTCATGAGAAAGATAGGAGGAGGAGAGAGAAAGAACCAGACAACACACAGATACATGTGCTGCCAAGGATTGAACTCTACACCTCATGCTTGAGAGTCCAATGCTTTATCCACTAGGCCACCTCCAGGATCACCTTATTTATATTAAAAAAAAATTTTTTTTCTGGGCAGGAGTAGATAGCATAATGGTCATGCAAAAAGACTCTCATTCCTGAGGCTCCAAAATTTCAGGTTCAGTTCCCCACACCACCATATGCCAGAGCTGATCAGTGCTCTGGTAAATTAAAATTTTTTTATTATTATCATCTTTTTTTAAATTTAATTTTTTATTTATAAAAAGGAAACATTGACTAAACCATAGGATAAGAGGGGTACAACTTCACACAATTCCCACCACCAGATCTCTGTATCCCATCTCCTCCCCTGATAACTTTCCTATTCTTCAACCCTCTAGGAGTATGGACACAAGGTCATTGTGGGATGCAGAAGGTGGAAGGTCTGGTTTCTGTAATTGCTTCCCTGCTGAACATGGGCATTGGCAGGTCGATCCATACTTCCATCCTGTCTTTCTTTTTCCCTAGTGGGAATGGCTCTGAGGAAGCAGAGCTCCAGGACATAGTGGTGGGGTTGTCTGTCCAGGGAAGTCTGGTCGGCATCATGCTAGCATATGGAACTTGGTGGTTGAAAATAGAGTTACCATACAAAGCCAAACAAATTGTTGACCAATCATGGACCTAAAGGCTGGAATAGTGCAGGTGAAGAGTTGGGGGGCCCTCCATTTTGTAGATAGCTAGTAGGCATATTTTAGCTATATTCCAAAGGGCCTGTGGCTATACTAATGGGTTTGTTTGTTTGTTTTTGCCTGAGCCTGAAATCTGATATGCTGGTGGATCCTAATTATTATCTGGGGAGATGATGTCATGGCTGGCAGAAGGACCAGAAAGCTGGATCAGGGAAGAGAGTAGCTCCCAAATATGGGAAAGGTGTAAAAATACTGTTGACTGTAAACCCCACCGAAATGATGTGATCACATTCAGCTTAGGAGCCTATGTGACCTCTGCATCCCTGTAGATCTGAGCTCACATTCTGTGGTCATAAGCTTGGAACATTCCAAGCTGCCCCAATATCAGGACCCATCTTCCTCAGGTGTAGCATAGAGTATATTGTCCATCCTCTCTTCGGAGGATGGAACATTCTCTACCATTGTTGATCCAAGTTGAGGGCAAGATCCTATGGGGGTCCACAAAGGGGTCTATTGTTCCTGATAGGAATGACCCGATAACAAGGGAGAGAGATCCACCATATGCCAGAGCTGAGCAGTGCTCTGGTAAAAAAACAAACAAAAACGTTGGGGTAGGGAGTCAGGCGGTAGCGCAGTGGGTTAAGCGCACCTGGCGCAAAGCACAAGGACCAGCAGAAGGATCCGGGTTCGAGCCCCTGGTTCCCCACCTGCAGGGGAGTCCCTTTACAAGTGGTGAAGCAGGTCTGCAGGTGTCTATTTTTCTCTCCCCTCTCTGTCTTCCCCTCCTCTCTACATTTCTCTCTCCTAACAACAACGACATCAATAACAACAATAAAAAACAAGGGTGACAAAAAGGGAAAATAAATAAATATTTTAAAATTTTTTTTAAAGGGTTGGGGTATAGCATAATGATTATGTAAAGAGACTTTCATGCCTGAGGCTCTCAAGTCCCAGGTTCAATCCCCCCCACACTGCCATAAGCCAGAACTGAGCAGTGATCTGGTAAAAAAAAAAGAAAGAAAGAAAAAATAAAAAAGCAAGGGCAACAAAAGGGAAATAAATAAATAGATAAATAAATAAAGTAAAAATAAATAAATGTCATATCGGGAGTTTTAGTTTTATAAATCTAGTAATTTATAAATTTATATGTTATACATAACTTAAATAAGATAAAGCTACTTTCAGTGATGACAGACAGAAATCGAGATGGAAGGGGTAGATAGAAAGGGAGACAAACAGGGAGTCGGGCTAGGTAGCGCAGCGGGTTAAGCGCAGGCGGTGCAAAAGCACAAGGACCGGCGTAAGGATCCGGGTTCCAGCCCCTGGCTCCCCACCTGCAGGGGAGTCCCTTCATAGGTGGTGAAGCAGGTCTGCAGGTGTCTCTCCTTTATCTCCTTCTCTCTGTCTTCCCCTCCTCTCTCCACTTCTCTCTGTCCTATCCAACAACAGTGACATCAATAATAACTACAACAATAAAACAACAAGGGCAATAAAAGGGAATAAATAAATATATATAAAAAATTTAAAAAAAAAGAAAGGGAGACTAAGAGTTACCTGCAACACTGCTTCACCGCTCAGAAAGCTCCCCCTGCAGGTGAACCCCGTCCTTGAGCATTGTGGAATGTGCACTTAACCAGGGCAACCACCACCGGCCCCCTTATTATTATTATTTTATTTTTTCTACCTGAGCACTGTTCAACTCTGGTTTATGGTGGTGCAGGGGATTGAACCTGGGATTTCAATCCCAGCCTCACACATGAAAGTCTCTTTGCACAACCATTATGCTATCTACCCCTAGCCAGCACTTATTTGTTATGATGTTATTACTGTGTTTTGTTTTGTTTTTATTAAAGATAGAATATTTATTTATTTTTTTTACCAGAGCACTGCTTAGTACTAGCTTATGTTGGCACGTGGGACTGAAGGTGGGACCATCGAGCTTCAGGCAAAATTGTCTGTTTGCATAACCATTATGCTACCTACCCCCACCACTAGTTTAAGTATTTTATTTATTTTATTTTTGAGATATGCAGAGAGAGAAAGACACAGAGAGAAACACCAGAGCATTGCACAGCTCTGGCTTATTGTGGTGTGAGGGTGGGGGAGGACTGAACCTGGGATTTTGGAGCCTCAAGCATGAGTCTCTTTGCATAACCATTATGCTATCTACTCCCGCCCTCTTTTTTTTTTTTTTTTTTTTTTTTACCAGAGCACTGTTCAGCTTTGGCTTAGGGTGGTACGGGGGACTGAATCTGGGATTTTGGAGCCTCAGAGAGAGTTTATTTCGTTATTTCTTTATTTATTTTTGTGATTCGGGTTCAAGCTCAACCTCCACCCACCACAGTGAAGGAAGCTCAGTGTGGTTTCTTTCTTACTTTTTTTTTCACCTCCCGGTTACCGCTGGAGCTGGATGCCTGCACCTTGAATCCACTACTCTTGGCGGCCATCCCACCCCCCACTCCCCGTTGCTGTTATTGTTTTGTTGTTGGATAGGACAGAGAAAAATTGAGAGAGGAGGGGAATATAGGGAAGGAAAGACAGACACCTGCAGACCTTCTTCACCGCCCGTGAAGCAACCCCCCCTGCAAGTGGGAAGCAAGGGCCTCGAACTGGGATCTCTGCACCAGTCCTTGCGCTTCAAGCCACGTGCGCTCAACCCACTGCACCACCGCTCGACCCACTTTAATTTTTTTTTTCTTTTTGCCTTCAGCTATGGCTGGGGTTCGATGCCTGCACTATGAATCCACTGTTCCTGGAGGCTCCCCCCCTTTTGTTTATCACTGTTTTTATTATTGCTGTCCTTGTTGTTGGATGAGTCAGAGAGAAATCGAGAGAGGAGAGGAAGATAGAGGAGAGAAAGACAGACACCTGCAGACCTGCTTCACCGCTTATGGGGAGTTGGGGGGGCTGGAACCAGGATTCTTATGCAGGTTTTTGAGCTTTGTGCCATGTGCACGCTGCAACCTGGAGCCCCCTTTAATTTCTTTATTAAGAAAATTCATGGTTTATAGTTAATATAGCTGTTGGCACATGTGGCCATAATTAATTGTTAATTAATTTTTTGCCTCCAGGGTTATCACTGGGACTCGGTGCCTGCACTACAAATCCACTGCTCCTGGAGGCCATTTTTCCCCTTTTGTTGCCCTTGTTGTTTATCATTGTTGTTATTATTATTGTTGTTATTGCTGCCGTTGTTGTTAGATAGGGTAGAGAGAAATCGAGAGAGGAGGGGAAGACAGAGAGGGGGAGAGAAGATACTTGCAGACCTTTTTCACCGCCTGTGAAGCACCCCCTGCAGGTGGGGAGCCGGGGCTCTAACAGAGATCCTTTTTTTTTTTTTTTTTTTAGTATCTTTATTTATTTATTGTATAGAGACAGCCAGAAATTGAGAGGGAAGCGGGTGATAGAGAGGGACAGAGACCGAGAGACACCTGCAACACTGCTTCACCACTTGCAAAGCTTTGGTCCTTGTGCATTATAACATGTGTGTTCAACTAGGTGCCCCACCACCTGGTCCTGTTTTTTTAAGTGTTTAAAATTAGTATATGAACAGCTGGGAAGTGGTGCAGAGGGTAAAGTACTGGACTCTCAAGTATGGGGTTCTGAGTTCAATTCCTGGCGGCTTATGTCCCATACTGATGTCTGGTTCACTTTTTTTCTCTCTCCTACCTCTCTTATAAATAAACAAATTGTTCTTAAAATAACTTATTTAATGATTTATTGGCTAGAACAGAAATCGAGAGGGGTGGGGAAGATGGAGAGAAAAAGAGAGACATCTATAGAACCTGCAGCAGTTCTTCACCGCTTCCCCCTGCAAGTGGGAATCACAGGCTTGAATCTGAGTCCTTTGTGCATTGCAACATGTCTGCTCTACCAAGTGTGCCACTGCCTGGCCCCTAAAATAAAATCTTTAAAGAAAGTGTGTGTGTGTGTGTGTGTGTGTGTGTGTGTGTGTGTGTGTGTCCAGCACACAATGCACAAGGACCCAAGGGCCCGTCCCTGCCTGCAGTTGGGGAAGCTTCGTGAGCAGTGAAGCGGTGCTACAGGTATCTCCCTTTCTCTGTCTCTATTTCCTTTCTCCTCTCGATTTCTCTCTGTACTTACCCAATGAATAAGTAAATGAATAATATATATATTTTTTAATTGGGCCTGGGGAGACAGCATGATTATGCTTGAGAGTCCAGGCTTTATCCACTGCACCACCTCCCAGACCACACAGCATAATGATTATATGCAAAAAAACTTTTATGCCTGAGGCTTTGAGGCCCCAGGTTCAATCCCCAGCTCTACCATAACCAGAGATAGGCAGTGGTCTGGTAAAAACAAACAAGTAAACAAAACTAACTCAAGAAGTTAACTCACTGAAGATAAATTTTAAAAGTAATGTCATATTGCTTTTTTAAATTAAATTCAATTAATTTATTTGATAGGATAGGGAGAAATTTAGAGGTGAAGGGAGATAAAGAGAGACACCTATAGGACTGCTTCACTAGCAAAGCTTCACCCCTTCAGACGCAGGCTGGGGGTTTGAACCTTGGTCCTTCCCCATTGTAGTATGTGTACTCAACTATGCCACTGCCTAGCCCCCTATGTCATATTAAAAAATATAACATACATAGGAAATAATCTTTATGTCTACTGTCAGATGAATAGGCAAATAAAATGTGGCATATACATACAGTGGCCTATCATTCAGTCCTAAGAAACAAGGACTAGAAAAACAGCTCACTCAGAAAGTGTGTTGCTGGGCAGGGGTAGATAGCAAAATGGTTATGCAAAGAGACTCTCAAGCCAGAGGCTCCAAAGTCCCAGGTTCAATCCCCTACACCACCATATATCAGAGCTGAGCAGTGCTCTGGTAAAAAAAAAAAAAAAAAAAAAAAGTGTGCTGCTTTGCCATCTGTTCAACACAAGCTCAAGCCCAGTGACCACTGCATTGAAGGAAACTTCAGTGTTGTGGTCTCCTTTGTTATTTCTGCCTCTTTGTCTCTGCCTATATATGAAAAAGTTTTCTCAGAGCAGTGAAATACTGGTGATGACAATAAACAAATAATAATTAACAAAAAACCCAAAGAAATTCTGATACATAGACACCATGAACTTTTTCTTCTTCTTCTAGCGTTTGCCCTTCTTCCGTAGCCAGTCAACAGCGTCAGGTCGAAAGCTGTCAGGAGCTGCTTGTTGCTGGCTTTGAAAGTGACTGGGATCCATGTGGATGGGTACTCACGGGATGCACCACGAGAAGGTCGATCCAATGCATCCCATGAACTTTGAAAATATGCTAAATAAAAAAAAAGACATCAAAGGACAAATATTGTAAAAGGTGAAAGATTTATGCGATCTGAAGAGAAACCAGAGTATCAAAGGACAAATATTGTATGGCTTCATTTGTATGAGACAGAAAATCAAATACTTGCAGGGGTAGATAGCATAATGGTTATGCAAAGATACTCTTATTCCAGGGTGGAGGGTAGATAGTATAATGGTTATGCAAACAGATTCTCATGCCTGAGGCTCCAAAGTCCCAGGTTCAATCCCCCACACCACCACAAACCAGAGCTGAACAGTGCTCTGGTAAGAAAAAACAAACAAACAAAAAAAGGGTCCAATAAAAAAAAAAGATACTAATATTCCTGAGGCTGCAAAGTCTTGGGTTCAGTTCTCCCACACCACCCTACCATCAGCCAGAGCTGCCTAGTGTTCTGATAAAAAAAGAAAGAAAAGAAAGTGAAAAAAATAAAATGAAAGAGTGGAATACCAGGAGTCAAGGGAATTTATTTTGTGATAGATACAGGGTTCCAGTTTGGGATGATGAAAAAATTCTTTAGTGGACAGTGGTGATGTTTGCACCATAAAAATGGTTAAAGTGGTGACTTTTTGTTTTATGGTTAACTAACATCCGATGTAACATACATTGCGAAATGTGTACTGCACATACATTATCAGTTTAGAAATAACCATCATCTAGAAAAAAAAAGAAGTAAAATATTATCGGGTGGTACCTGTGTGCCTCTCTCCCCAGGGCAGATCAGTACTACTCTGACTCTTAACATTTGCTTTTAAAAAATCAGACTATGATGTGGTAATATAGGATAACTTAAATTAACACAACAAACAAGAGAGTATTTCTTTAATTTCCAATATTTTCCAAATACAAACAACTTTTAAAAACTTTTGCTCTTTTCCTCTTTCTCTCTGGAAAGTCTTCACATTCTGAAACCTATCTTGTTTCTGCAGTTGACCTTACCTGCAAAGATTAAAAATTCTTCATAGTGGAATTTTAGATTTTTATTCCTCCCGCTCTCCCTTGCCTCCAACTACAAAGAAACAATGGTTTAAACCCTTTGTGCCCTTTTAGAAAATTACACAGATACCCCATTGTAGAACCCCTATAATCCCTTCGTGGAAAGGAAGAGATTAGCATATGAATACAAAGCAAAATGAATCCAGAATACAAAATGATCTACTGGATTGTTAAACTCTTGTATCCTTAAAAATATTTATTTCCTCTTTTTGTATTGCCCCTCCAGTGGTCTCAGGGTTAAGGAAATTTGAGCTTCCCCCCCCTCAGGTTACCCGGAAAAGGATTTAAAAAAAAAAAGCCAACAGTTTCTAGGAGGTGCAAAACCAACAGATGGCTCCCAGAGCCAGTGGAATTGCCAGTAAGCTGGCTAGTGGAATCTGCTACGCTCGAGAAGAGCTTGCTTGCCGGCAAGGAATGTAGAAAGTGCTGTTCGCGGACTGCGCGGTGAAGAAGAGAAAGCGAGAGCAGAGAGCAGAGAGCCATAGTGCTGACGTTGAAGGCCCGCCCCTGTGAGGTTGCTCAGGGTAAGTGGCGTTGGCCGGGAGGCAGCGCGGAGGGGCAGGAAAGAGGATTTGGGCTGGGGGCGGGGCCTGCGGCGCAGCGTGCCTGCTGATTGCCCGAGCGCCGCTGCCAATCTCGCAGTATCGCCCGGTTAACCAGTGCGCTGGCGAGACGCGCTCAGATATACTGAGTGAGCCCGGAGCAGCAGCCTCAGACCCTGACGGTGCAGCAGCCCGCAGCCTCAGTCCGGGAGTCCCAGCCGCTTTCAATGGAGGAGAAGTCCGGCCAGCCACAGCCTCAGCACCATCACAGCCACCACCATCCGCACCATCATCCCCAGCAGCAGCCGCCGCAGCACCACCACCATTATTATTTCTACAACCACAGTCACAACCACCATCACCACCACCATCACCAGCAACCTCACCAGTACCTGCAGCATGGAGCCGAGGGCAGCCCCAAGGCCCAACCAAAGCCGCTGAAACATGAGCAGAAACACGCCCTCCAGCAGCACCAGGAAACGCCAAAGAAGAAAACAGGTCTGGGAGGGAGGACGAGTGGGGGCAGGGGAATGGGGGTGGGGGGCGAGGAGGTGGGGGGTGGGGCTGGATCGGGGTGTGCGTGTCTGGGTCCTGCGGGTCGGGGTGGGGGTGGGGGTCGGGGTGGGGGTGGCGGGCTCGCCCCCGTTCTCGCCGAGCTGGGGCCGGGGCGCGGGCTTTGCAGCGCCCGGTGCCTCCCCTCGGCATGGGAGAGGCCCAGCCAGGCCGGTGTGACCTTCCCGGCCCCCGCCCGGGCTGGAGGGAGACCCCGCGCGGCGTCCTCGGAAGTCGGAGCCCTCTTCCCTCCTGGCGGCCTGGGAGGAACCTTAACCTGGGGGTGGGAGGCGCAGGGAGGGGTCGAGGAGCGGGCTGAGCCTGGGCCCCCCAAGCCCTTCGGGGTGTAACTCGGCGAGGCCTCGTGAATTCCCACATGGGTGGCGTCGCGAGGCCCGCCGGCCGGCCGGCGGCGAGAAGCGGGAGGGGGAGAGTTGAGGAAGTGTCCTCCCGCCCGCCACCCCGAGTCCACCTGTGGCCCGGGGTTCCCTGCCTGAGGTGAGGGGGGCCGGGACCCCTCGTCTCTCGAGGCGTCTCCACCGCCCCCCTCAGGCGCCCCTCTTTGGGGTGCGGGGCGCCGTAGCCTGTGCCCGCGGCTCCCGCCGAGGCCCGCGCCCCGTCCCGCTCCCCCCCTGAGCCGGCGCGGCTGGAATGTTCTCTCCTCGCGGGCCCGCTTCCTGTCCGCCATGTTGGAAGCCGATTCCTGTCACCGACTCCGGCCGGCGCAGGAGCGGAGGGGGAAGGGTGTCGAGGGGCGCTCGGCGCGGCGGGGCCCGGCCGCCCGGGGTGCCCCCCAGCCGCCGCCTCGCTCCCCTGCGCCGCGAGGGCTCCTCGGCCCGCGCCCGCCCCTCCCCCCGCCGCCGGCCGGCCGGGTTGTGTAACCCGGCGGCGGCCGCGCGGCCCCGGGCGGCTCCCTCGGGTGAGGGGCGGGGGCGGTTGGGGTGGGGGAGGGAAGCGGCCACGAGGGGAGCGGCCTGCGCCCGGCCCGGCGCGCCGGCGGCCCCGTTTCCCGCTCCCGGGTGCGGCGGGAGGCGCGGGCGTTCGGGGCGGTGGAGGGAGGTGGAGGAGGACGAGGACGAGGAGGGCGCGGTGCTCCCCGGGGCCCGCGGGCCGGCGGTGGGGGCTGGGGGCCACATTTTCGGTGGAGGCGGTGCCTCAGGGCCGGGTGGGGTACCCAGCGGGAACCAGGCTTCGCGGTCACGAGTTTCTCTGCCACAGGAACCTCGTCTTCTGCCAGGTTCGCTCACGACTCCGCCTCTTAGGCTTTCACTTGGACCCTTTCCTTCTAGTGGCTTTTAGCAAAGAGGAAAATAAA
Organism: Erinaceus europaeus; assembly: GCF_950295315.1. Classification (NCBI taxonomy): domain Eukaryota; kingdom Metazoa; phylum Chordata; class Mammalia; order Eulipotyphla; family Erinaceidae; genus Erinaceus; species Erinaceus europaeus. Next base: position 77,067,850 of record NC_080173.1, on the reverse strand, counting down.
AAGGAACACAAACACCCAACCTCTGTTCATCTCCATCCAAACTGGGTAGTGTTTTCAGAGGAGAGGGATTAAAAATGTGTTTGAATGGGAAAGGACGAGGGTTTTTTTTTTTTTTTTTTTTTTTTAATGACCCTTCTTTCACATCTGTAGGGTGATCCGGGGTGGCTCATCCTCCGTGGTCAGTTCATTACTACTTGGTCTCAGGTTTTTTTTTTTTTTTTTTAATTTTTTTAAAGGAAAAAAGTTTTGTTTTTTTTTTTTTTACATTTTAAAACTTAGAGAGCTCCCCAAACTTGTCTTTAATACGTTTGAGTGTTGAAGTGTGAAGTTACTTGAGAAGAAATGAAATGAAAAGTTTATAAGCATGCTGATAAATTTTTCTTAATGAGAGTTCTTGAAAATTTTGAGAACAGATCAAGGAAACGATATGAAAGTGAATCAACATGTCACATACCAATCAGTTGTTGAAAACTGTAGAGACGGCTTTTCTATTACACAATAAAATCTGAAGACCGAAATCATCAGATTTTCCATTCTGGGAGTAGTGGGGATCGATAGTGTGCAGCCACGAGGCATGTAGAATTGTGCCAGGATGTTTACAAAAATATTAAGCCTAATCTAAGAATTTGTAGCAGTTTCAAAACTAACTTTACAGCTGTAGATCTCTTTAATAACCAGTCTTCAACTTCTCACCTTGATTGGAATATCGGGCAATATTGTTGAAATTGTATTTTATTGGTTAGAAATCATTAATATATTTACAGAACTGGGAAATAGGTCACTTGGATAGTGTACTGCTTGGCATGTATGCTACCCAGGCTTGAGCTCCAGGAGCCCACTACATTGAAGGAAGGTTAGGTGCCGGGGTCCCCTTCACTGCTCTTTGCCTTTGTCACTATATTTTTAAAAGGATATGTGTGTGTGTGTGTGTGTACACACACACACAATTTGCAGGACTTTTTAAAATTTTATTCCCTTTTGCTGCCCTTGTTTTATTGTCGTTGTTGTTGGATAGGACAGAGAGAAATGGAGAGAGGAGGGGGAAGACAGAGGGGAAGAGAAAGATAGACACTTGCAGACCTGTTTCACCACCTGTGAAGCGACTCTCCTGCAGGTGGGGAGCCGGGGCTCGAACTGGGATCCTTACACCACCGGTCCTTGCGCTTTGCACCCTGTGCGCTTTACCCGCTGTGCTGCCACCTGCCCCCAATTTGCAGGACTTCTAGGTAGAGAAACAGCCCTTGAACCATTTAAGTGTAAGGTGTTTTTCTTCAAATGAATGTTAGCCAAGAAGAGAGAAAATAGAAACTTAGAACAATTTTGAGGATGTTAACAATTTTAGGTGAGCAGTTTACGATGTATGACTTGATCACACACAGTTCTGTTTAAATATGTGCATAAAGCTAATTCAATAAATTAGGATTTTTGAAATGTGTATTATGTTTAGGTGGGTTTTGTAATCTCTTTACCCACAAACCTAAAAAACTAGAGTGGCGTTTCTTTATCCAGAAGAGGGCGCAAGTTAAGTATTTTCAGTTTCTAATTAAAAAAAGCTAGATTTACCAGTACCGTAAGAAGTTTTATTGAATCTGTTTGGAAAGTACGATTAGATGATTTTGAATGGCAACCCTTGGGTTTCAGTAATTCCTTAGGTATTTTCAAGTAGAAATATCTGTAGCAGACTACCAACAGAGTTGCTGTGAGAAAACATAGGCAAATGAGAAATGTCATTTACCACTTAGGGATGGCAGTATAGTGGACTCTGAACTTCTTATACAGTGATTTCTGATAATGAGGTAATTAAATTTTAATAATGGGTAATTCATTCCAGTTACTTTTAGATCTTAGCTTTGGTCCAACGTAGTTTGTAATGCTGTGTGTGTGTTTTAATAAAAATACTTTATAGTTATAGGTATAATAGAGTATATAGCTTCATACTAAAAAATAAAAACACTTCTTTCTGCTTTTCTAAAGAACCTCTTAGAAAATAATCTAAATAGTGGTCATCACTTCCTTAATGTTTAATAGTTAAAATTTTCCACCAAATTTTTGATGCAGTTGATTTTTCTCAATAAGTAGAAGTCAAACTGGATTTTAAGAATTTATACAAAATATATTCCCTATCAGTACAAATTTTGTGCTAGTCTGGTATGATTTTTTGATAGAAACTATTGTGCTTTATTAAGTTATTTCTTTGTTTTATTTTATTATTTTTTTGCCTCCAGGGTTATTGCTGGGGCTCAGTGCCTGCACTACAAATCCACTGCTTCTGGAGGCTATTTTTTTCCCCTTTTGTTGCCCTTGTTTTATTGTAGTTGTGGTTATTATTATTGCTATTGATGTCATTGTTGTTAGATAGGACAGAGAGAAATGGAGAGAGGAGGGGAAGACAGAGGGAGAAAGATAGACACCTGCAGACCTGCTTTACTGGTTGTGAAGCGACTCTCCAGAAGGTGGGAAGCCGGGAATTGGACCCAGGATCCTTATGCTACCCTGTGCTACCACCCGATCCCCTATTTTATTAATTTTTTTACACCAGACAACTGCTCAACTCTAGCTTGTGATGTGGCAGATTGAACCTGGAGGCCTCAGGCTTTAAGTAGCCTTATTCTGTCTCCCTCACCCAACTAGGTTATTTCCTCAATGTTAGTTCAGTTGAAAAAAAAAAAAATGTCTGTTTTTTAGTGTTCAGAACCTTTATTCTCTGATAGAGAATGAGTAACTTGAATTTACAGTGAGGTCTTGCTAATTTTTCTAGATTATGTTCTAACGTCACGTTCCTTTATAGCAGTGGCTATGAAGCTTGAAGATCTTAGTATCCTTTATACTGTTAAAATGTACAAAGAACTATTGATGCTGGTAATGCTTATTGGTATTTACCAGATTGAAAACTTAAGCAGCATTTCAAAACAAGAGCATACAAGTACATCAGTCTTTCAGTCTTTTAGTCTTCACAGGCTAAATCCCCCTAAAAAATTGAATGAAAGTGACAAAGGCAAATTGGTATTTCCATTTACACCTCCACTTTTAAATTATTTATTCCCTTTTGTTTCTTTTTAACAAAAAAAGAGCGCTGCTTAGCTCTTATGGTGATGTGGGGGATTGAATCTGGGACTTTGGAGCCTCAGGCATGAGAGTATCTTTGCATATCCATTATGCTATCTACCCACCACTATTTATTCCCTTTTATTGCCCTTGTTTTATTGTTGTAGTTATTATTCTTGTCATTTTTGTTGGATAGAACAGAGAGAAATGGAGGGGGGGAGGCAGAGGGGAGGAGAGGACACCTGCAGACCTGCTTCACCGCTTGACTCCCACCTCCACTCTTTTTTTTTAATATATATTTATTTTAATGAGAGAGACCAGAGCACTGCTCAACTCTGGCTTACGGTGGTGCTGGGGACTGACCTGAGAACTTACTGCCTTAGCATGAAAGTCTGTTTGCATAACCATTATACTGTCTTCCCCAGCCCCACCTTCACTCTCAGTGCTGGAAAAGGGTCTAAATGAATGTGTGTCCCCTTTTGTCTGTTTTTCTAATGACTTGACCTTAAGTGCTTTGGAGAACATTTCAAAGAAAGATAGGTAACATGTCCATCATTATTTTATAGGAATTTACAGAGTTGTGAAATAGATAAAACTAAAATTCACACAGTAAATAGTTCTGAACTGTTGGGTGTCTCTAATTATTGTAATAATATATATATTTTTTCTTTCATAGGCTATAGTGAACTAAATGGTAATGCTGGAGAAAGAGAGCTATCTTTAAAGAGCCTGGGCTCTGATGAAGCTACCAATCCGATTTCCAGGGTCCTCAATGGCAACCAACAAGCTGTAGACACTAATCTGAAACAGACTGTAAAGGCCAGCACCTTTGGGAAGGCAGGAATTAAGACCAGGAATTTCATTCAAAAAAACAATATGGACAAAAAGAATGGAAAATCCTACGAAAATAAGTCTGGAGAGACCCTATCTATAGACAAGACCGATACAGTAGTTATTCCAAACGGTGTTGTAACAAATAATTCTGGCTATATTACTAATGGTTATATTGGCAAAGGAGCAGATAATGATGGTAGTGGATCTGAAAGTGGATATACCACTCCTAAAAAAAGGAAAGCTAGGCGCAATAGTGCCAAGGGTTGTGAAAACCTTAATTTAGTACAGGACAAAATAATGCAAGAGACCAGCATCCCAGCTTTGAAACAGGGACTTGAAACTTTCAAGCCTGACTGTAATGAACAAAAGGGAAACCGAGTAGATGGTTCAAAGCCCATTTGGAAGTATGAAACTGGGCCTGGTGGAACAAGTCGAGGGAAACCTGCTGCGGGTGATATGCTACGGAAGAGCTCTGATATGAAACCTGGTATGAGCAGCAAAAAATTTGATGATCGACCCAAAGGAAAGCATGCTTCTGCTGTTTCCTCCAAAGAGGACTCTTGGACCTTGTTTAAACCACCCCCAGTTTTTCCAGTGGACAACAGCAGTGCTAAAATAGTTCCTAAAATAAGTTATGCAAGCAAAGTTAAGGAGAACCTCAACAAAACTGTACAAAACTCTTCTGTGTCACCATCTTCATCTTCATCATCTTCATCATCTGGAGAACCTCAGACTCAGTCTTCAAATCGGTTATCCCAGGTCCCTATGTCAGCACTGAAATCTGTTACTTCAGCCAGCTTTTCTAATGGGCCTGTTTTAGCAGGGACTGATGCAAGTGTGTATTCTCCAGGGGGTCAGCCACTGTTAACTACTGCTGCTAATAATCTAACACCCATCTCTTCTGGGACTGATTCAGTTCTTCAGGACATGAGTTTGACTTCAGCAGCTGTTGATCAAATTAAGTCTAGCCTTTTTATCTACCCTTCAAATATGCAAACTGTGTTGTTGAGCACATCACAAGTGGATCTACCCTCTCAGACAGATCAACAAAACCTGGGGGACATCTTCCAGAATCAGTGGGGTTTATCATTTATAAATGAACCCAGTGCTGGCCCTGAGACTGTTACTGGAAAGTCATCAGATCATAAAGTAATGGAGGTGACATTTCAAGGGGAATATCCTGCCACTTTGGTTTCACAGGGTACTGAACTAATCCCCTCAGGAACTGAGCATCCTGTGTTTCCCAAGGCTTATGAGCTGGAAAAACGGACTAGTCCTCAAGTAATCAGTAACATTCTAAAACCTGGGACTAGTGAGAGTGGAGCCTTATCCTTGGAATCCAGTCATTTAGGTGACCTGCAAAAAGCAGACACCAGTAGTCAAGGTGCTTTAGTGTTTCTCTCCAAGGACTATGATACAGAAAATCAAAGTCCTCTGGCCTCCCCTACGAACACTTTGTTAGGCTCTGCCAAAGAACAAAGATATCAGAGAGGCCTAGAAAGGAATGATAGCTGGGGTTCTTTTGACCTGAGGGCTGCTATTGTATATCACACTAAAGGTAACTCTTTTATTTCCTATATGATGATTTTATATACATTTGTTAATTAAATTTATTACAGGCGAATTTTAGTCCTTACTATGAGTTGAGAAATGAGCAGTTACAGTTGAGAATAACAGTGTAGTTAAGCTGCTGATATTAATCCCCAAGGTCTTTGGGGGGAATTTAGGAGTGTTCACTTTCCCAACTTGAAAACATTTCTTTTGCCCCCACACCTATGGACAGCTAATCTTTGACAAAGGGGCTCAGATTATTAAATGGGGAAAACATTTCTTTTTACATAGACAAGTCTAGTTAACCTGTGTGGTGGAAAGAATTGAGATAGACAGGCTCACATGGGTAGTACACTGTTGTGATGTTGATGAAAGAGTTGGTGCTGTGGTCTTGGCCTCTCTCCCTTTCTCTCTGCCTCTGTTTTGGTCCACTAGAGGAGAAAGGAGGGAGAAGTAGCTCAGTGACTAGAATGCCTGCCCTGCCATATGTAAGATCCAGATTGAAGCCCAGTGCCATCCATGCTTTGGGTGCCATCAGCACCACTGCAGTGCTATGGTGTCTCCTTTTCTGCCTTGGTTTCTCTGAATAAAAAAGTTGACCTAGGGTGATAAATCACACATGTAATATCAAAATGAGTAGAAAGTAAAAGATGGAGGCATTGCTGGAGGATATAGATTCAGTGAATAGCTCACATTGCTGTTTTGCCATTTGTTTGACCCGGGTTTCAGCCTCTCTCTCCATTGAAGGAAGCTTCAGTGCTGTTTTTTCCTCTGGCTTATAGTTGTGCAGAGGATTGACCCTCATACCTGGAGCCTCAGGTATGAGGGTCTCTTTGCATAACAATTTATGTTATCTACCCTCCACCCTGCTGTGGTCTTTTTCAATGCTCCTTCCCCTCCCCTCTTCTCCCTGTCCTCTACTAGGGTTATCACTGGGTCTTTGCCATCAGTAGGAGTCTACTCCCACTCCCGGTGGGTTTTTTTTTTTTTTTCCTTCTCCCTCCATGGTTATTGTTTGGCTTGGTTGCCTGTACTGCACGAATCCATTGCTCCTGAGACTTTTTTTTTTATAGGACAGAAATTGAGAGAGGTTGAAAGAAAGACACCTGCAGACCTGCTTCACTGCTTGTGAGGTGACCCCTCTGCAGGTGGGCAGCTGTGGGCTTGAACTGGGATCCTTGTGCTTCATACTGTGTGCACTTAACCCAGTGTTTCTTTGCCCCACCCTGATCCTCCCCCTGCCACAGCCATTTTATTTAGTGTTATTAGAGAAATTGAGAAGGAAAGGAGAGATGGAGAAAGAGACACACCTGCAGCCCTACTTCACCACTCAGGAAGCTTCCCCCTTTGAACTCAGGTCCTTGTACACTGGAATGTGAGCACCACCACCTACTCCCTTCCGCGCCCCCCCCCCCTTTGTTAGGACAGGGAAATTGAGGGAAGGTGGGGGAAATACAGGTTTATTTCTGTAGTCCTTCCTGTAGGTGGGGAGCAGGAGCTTGTGCTTGTTCATACTAATGTGAGTGCTTAACCAGGTATGCCACTGCCCAGCCCCTTCTGTCTTTTTTCTACCTTAAAAAATTAGACACATTACCATGCACAAGGGCATAGGTTTGAGCCCCCACTACCCTCCTACTGGAGGGAAACTTCATAAGTGGTGAAACAAGTCTGCAAGTGTTTTTCTCCCCATCCCTTCTTAGTTTCTCTCTGTCCTCTCAAAATAGAAAAAAATAAAGGGGAAAAAATGGCCACTTTGACTCGTGGGTTTGTAGTGTAGGCACTGAGCTCCAGTGATAACTGATGGGTATTAAAGTTATGTTAAGATAGCCTCCTTAGGGAGTAGCGCAGCAAGTTAAGTGCACCTGGCGCAAAGCTCAAGGAGCGATACAAGGATCCCGGTTTGAGCTCCCAGTTCCCCACCTGCAGGGGGGGTTGTCTCTTCACAGGTGGTGAAGCAGGTCTGCAGGTGTCTTTGTCTTCCCCTCCTCTCCATTTTTCTCTGTCCTATCCAGTGACATCAGCAACAATAATTACAACAATAAAAACAGGGCAACAAAAGGGAAAGTAAATGTTTAAAAAATATATATTATAAGAAAAAAAGGGGTAGTTGGCGGTAATGCAGTGGGATAAGCGCCACGCAAGGACTGGTGGAAGGATCCTGGTTCGAGCCTCCGGCTGGCTCCCCACCTACAGGGGAGTCGCTTCACAGGCGGTGAAGCAGGTCTGCAGGTGTCTGTCTTTCTCTCCCTCTCAGTCTCCCCATCTCTCTTCATTTATCTTTGTTCTATCCAAGGGCAACAAAAGGAAATAAATGTTAAAAAAAAAAAAAGACAGCCTCCTTAGAGCAGTAGGCAGTGTGTCAGTCTCAACAAAGTTATGTGGGAGGGGAGTTGGGCGGTAGTGCAGTGGGTTAAGCCAGGTGGCACAAAGCCCAAGGACCTAAGTAAGGATCCCAGTATCTGGCTTCCCACCTGCAGGGGGATCGCTTTACAGGCGGTGAGTCAGGTCTGCAGGTGTCTGTCTCTCCTCTCTGTCTTCCCCTCCTTTCTCCATTTCTCTGTCCTATCCAACAATGACAATAATAACTATAATAATAAAAACAAGGGCAGCAAAAAAGGAATAAATATTTTAAAAAAGATATATATGCCAGGTGGTGGCTCACCTGGTTGAGTGCATGTTACAGTGCGCAAGGACCTGGGTTCAAGCCTCTGGTCCCCACCTGCAGGGAGAAAGCTTTGCAAGTGGTGAAGCAGGGCTGCAGGTGTCTCTATCATTCCCTTTCCTCTTGATTTCTGGCTGTCTGTATCCAGTAAATAAACATAAAAAGTTATGTAGGGGGGATTTGGGCAGTAGCGCAGTGGGTTAAGCACATGTGGCGCAAAGTACAAGGACCGGCGTAAGGATCCTGGTTCAAAGTTATGTAGGAGAGGTTCCTATGTTAGGAGAATGTGTATTAGGAAAATATATAAAAGCTCCAAAATTCTTAAGTATATATGTGTGTGCACACTTAAGTATAAAGTGTGTGTGTGTGTGTGTGTGTATATATATATATATATATATATATATATATATATATATATATACTTTTAAAAAATATTATTGGATAAAAACAAATTGAGAAGGTAGGGGGAAGTAGGGAGACACAGAGACACCTGCAGCCCTGCTTCACCACTCCTGAATCTTCCCCCCCTGCAGTGTGTACACTTAACCAGGTGCACCACCACCTGGCATATATATTCTTTAAAAGACAGGCAGAGAAAGTGTGTGAGAGAGATAGACACTACAGCACTAAAGCTTCCTTAAGTGCACTGGTAGCCAGGATTGCTGATGTTCTTGAAAAGTTGGTTGAAGGAGGACATTGGGGTGGGGGTGACCAAGTGGTGGCCCACCTAGTACAGGACACCACAGGTTACCTTGCACAGTGACCTGGATTCAAATCCCCCACCCCCACTTGCAGATTGTAGCCTCGAACCAGGATCCTTATAGCTTCACCTGCTGCGCTACCGCCGACTCCCTTTATTTTTTTTAAATTTATTTATTTTCCCTTTTGTTGCCCTTGTTTTTCATCATTGTTGTTATTGATGTTGTTGTTGAATAGGACAGAGAGGAAATGGAGAGAGGAGGGGGAAAGACAGACACCTGCAGACCTGCTTCACCACCTGTAAAATGACTTCCCTGCAGGTGGGGGGCTGGGGGCTTGAACCGGGATCCTTATGCCAGTCCTTGCGCTTTGGCGCCATGTGTGCTTAACCCACTGCGTTACCGCCTGACTCCCAACCTTTATTTTTTAATTAATGAGAAAGAGAATCAGAGTTCACTCTGCCAGGCTCAAACTTTGGACCTCATGCTTGAAGGTACAATGCTTAATCCATTGGACTGCTCCGAGCTGCACATTTTTAATCTGAATTTTCAGTATAGCTGGGGATAGGAAATAATGATACAGTAAGGCATAACATGAGATTGATGGGATCTCTGATCTCTAGTTCTTGGGATAGTGCGTGTGTGTGTGTTGCCAGGGATTGGACTGATCTTGTTTAAGAAAAGTATCTGCTTTCTTTACCTACCACTTAGCTCTATCTTCAAACTTTTAAAAGTTTGTTGCTTGTTTGAGAGGCAGAAAGAGTGAGAGACCACAGCACTGAAGCTTCCTTCAGTACAATGGGGTGTAGGGCTTGAAACCTGTATCATGTACATGGGAAAGCAACTTGCTTTCCAAGTGTGCTGTTTCACTAACCCTCTCATTTTGATAGAGACCATGCTCAACTTTTCATAAGAAATAAAACTGTTAACCTGGGGGAATATTGTAGCTTTAAATAGTAGTACCAGTATTTAAGGTAAATCCTCTTGTTTATCTTAGCACTGTGAGACAGTAATGAAAACACTTAACACAAAAATGGAACTAAAGCATAATGACTCCCCAGTGTACCCATTGGTCTTATGTGATGCTAGGGCCTCATGTATGTGTGGTACTGCTGAAATACCTCCCAGGCCCAGATTTTATTTTTCAGTATTTTAAAGAATTATTTTCCCATCAGGGTTATTGCTGGGTTCTATTTTTTATTTGACAGGAAGGACAGAAATTGAGAGGGGTGCGGGAGGTGATTAAGCTTTGGACTCTCAAGCATGAGGTCCCAAGTTCGATCTCCAGCAGCACATGTGCCAGAGTGATGTCTGGTTCTTTCTCTCTCCTATCTTTCTCATAAATAAGTAAAATCTTTAAAAAAAAGAGAGAAAGGAAAAAGAAACTAAGAGGGGTGGGGAGATAGGGAGAGAGAAAGTTGGGGGCCTGGTGGTGGCTCACCTGGTTAAGTGCTCATGTTACAGTGTTAAAGGACCCAGGTTGAGTCTCTGGTCTCCACCTGCAGGGAAAAAACTTCATGAATGGTGAAGCAGGGCTGCAGGTGTCTCTCTGTTTCTTTTCCTCTCTCTCTATCTCTCCCTCTTTCAGTTTATCTCTGTCTCCAATAATAAAAATAAGTAAATAAATTTTAATATAAGAGGGTGAGAGATAGACACCTGTAAACCTGCTTTGCAGCTTGTGAAGTGTCCCCCCTGCAGGTCTGGAGCAGGTGCTCAAACCTGAATTCTTTGCACTTGGTGATAGGTGTGCTTAACTGGGTGCACCACTGCACGGCCTCCAAGGTGGTTTTTTATGTTTGTTTTACCACAGCACTGCTCAGCTCTAGCTTATGGTGTTGTGGGAGATTGAACTTGGGACTTTGGAGACATAATCATGAGTCTCTCTGCATATGCTATTCCTGGCCCAATTCATTGTTTTGAGAGAGGAAGATAACAGTGAAGCAGGTCTGCAGGTGTCTTTCCCCCTCTCTGTCTTCCCCTCCTCTCTCCATTTCTCTCTGTCCTATCCAACAACGATGACATCAATAACTACAACAGTAAAAACAAGGGCAACAAAAGGGAAATAAATATTTTTTTTAAATATTAAAAAGAGAGAAAGAATTCCTTAGTCATTCTGTGTTTTTAGAGACAGGGAAGGAGAGGCACCAAAGCACTAGTAAATCGTTCATGAAGCCTCACCCATTTTACTAACTGGTACTTGGCATATGTTAGAATGATGCTCACATTCTGGACATTGTATTGCCTCTTGCGTAGTAGTTACTCAGATGGGATCAAGCTCAGTGTTAGAGTATATGTTCCACATGTATGAGATTCTAGGTTTGATACTTAACCCTCAAAAAATCCCAGTGTAGTTATTCAGAATGGTAGTTGAATTTTTCCAAATATTTTATTAATGAGAGGGATAGAGGGGATTGAACCGGGATCCTTAATGGTGGTCCTTGTGTTTCATGCCATATATGCTTAACCCGCTGTACTACTGCCCAGCCCCTGCATGAATTTTTTTAAAATTATTTCTCCATAGTAGAGGTTAGAGGCAGAGAATTTGAGTATAGGGAGATACAGAGACCCCTGCAGCACTGCTTCACATGAAGCCCCCCCCCATCCCCGCAGGTTGAGCCATAATGATGTACTTAGCCACAATCTGGCCACCATAGGGTCTTTGTTGGTGGTGTTACTTTGCTATGCCTTGTACAGAAAAGTAGCACTATCTAAAATCTATAGTGGATGTTGTCTCTTTATTTGCAAAAAACAAATTTTGTAGAAACCCAGTTTGCTAACCAACCCTTGCTCTGGTTAGTATACCTTGATCATGTTGATGCTGCTACCTAGAACCCACCCGTCAAAACCTGCCTACTCTGTCAGGCTCGTGGAAGATGGTGACTTTGTTTTTGTATCTATTGACATCCCTAATCCATAGATAACATTAAAAATTATACAGAGGGGAGTCGGGCTGTAGCGCAGCGGGTTAAGCGCAGGTGGCGCAAAGCACAAGGATCGGCATAAGGATCCCGGTTCGAGCCCCGGCTCCCCACCTGCAGGGGAGTCGCTTCACAGACGGTGAAGCAGGTCTGCAGGTGTCTATCTTTCTCTCCTCCTCTCTGTCTTCCCCTCCTCTCTCCATTTCTCTCTGTCCTATCCAACAACGACAACAACAATAATAACTACAACAATAAAAAAAAACAGCAAGGGCAACAAAAGGGAATAAAAAAAAAAAATTATACAGAGGTAGGAGAGACTCATTCCTGAGGCTCCAAAGTCCCAGGTTCAAGCCCCCATACCACTATAAGCCAGAGCTGAACAGTGCTCTGGTTAAATTTAAAAAAAAAATTCTTATAGAAGTGCTCTGGATTACAGGATTTTAATGAAACTGCCGCACACGCGCTTGTGTGTGTCTGTCTATACACACACACACACACACACACACACACACACACACACACAATCTATTGGATAGAGATAGCCAGAAACCAAAAGGGTAGGGGGAGACGGGGAGAGAGAGAGAGACCTGTAGCCCTGCTTCATGACTTGCAAGGCTTTCTCCCTGCAGGTGGGGACCGGGAACTCTGAACCAGGGTCCTTGTGCACTGTAACATGTGTGATATCACCTGCCCCTATATGATAAAGGCCCAGACATCACTCTGGTACATGTGCTTCCCGGGATTGCACTTATTAGGACCTCATGCTTGAGAGTCCAATGCCTTAAGCACTGCACCACCTCCAGGCCCACGATTTCTTTTTATTATATTTTATTTTATTTATTCCCTTCCCCCCCCCTTTTTTTTTTAATTGTTGTAGTTGTTGTTAGGACAGATAAATGCAGAGAAGGGGAGAGAAAGATAGACACCTGCAGACCTGCTTCACCACCTAAGAAGCGACTCCCTTGCAGGTGGGGAGCTGGGAGCTCGAACCGGGATCCTTAAGCCAGTCCTTGCGCTTTGCACCACCCGCGCTTAACCTGCTGGGCTACCACCCAACTCCCTTTTTTGTTTTTTTAAATATTTATTTTTTTGACTCAGGTTATCATTGTGCCTGCACTATGAATCTACTGCTCTTGAAGACTTTTTTTCCCCTTTTGTTGTCCTTGTTTGTCATTGTTGTTATTGCTGTTGTTGCTGTTGGCTAGGACAGAGGGAAATTGAAAGAGATGGGGAGACGGGGTGAGAAAGATACAGACACCTACAGACCTGCTTCTCTGCCCGTGAAGCAACCATTCTGCAGGTGGGGAACCTGGGGGCTTGAACTGTCATCCTCACACTAGTCTTTGCGCTACATGCCATGTGCACTTAACTCCTGCACCACCGACCAGCCCTCTCCCCATATATATTTCTTTAAAATAAAAAATGTATTTCATGAGAGATAAATAATCCAGAATATCTATCACTCCAGTACATGGCTTGCCAAGGGTCAAATTGAGAATCTCAGGTATGAAAGTCCTATGCTCTACCAACTTTGTTTTTCAGGCCACTACTTAGGTGTATGTTAAAGAGAGCAGAATGGGGGGTGGCGGGGAGTTGGGCGGTTAAGCGCAGGGACCACCGGCATAAGGATCCCAGTTCAAGTCCCTGGCTCCCCACCTGCAGGGGAGTCGCTTCACAGGCAGTAAAGCAGGTCTGCAGGTGTCTTATCTTTCTCTCCCCCTCTCTGTCTTCTCTCTCCATTTCTCTCTGTCCTATCCAACAACAAACGACATCAACAACAACAATGGCTACAATAGCAAGGGCAACAAAGCGGGGGTGGCCTCCAGGAGCAGTGGATTCATGGTGCAGGCACTGAGCCCCAGCATTAACCCTGGAGGCCAAAAAAAAAGAGAGCAGAATCTTTTTAGTTAGATTGCCAAGTTTGATCTTATGGTCATTTTAGTTACTTTGCATAATTGGATGTTGTGGTATCAGTAACTGAAAAGTTGAGGACTAGGGGGCCAGGCACACCGGGTTAAGTGTATCTTTCAACCCCCCTCTGCCTTCCTCTCCGCTCTCAATTTCTCTGTCCTATCTAGCAACAATAGGGGAAAAGTGAGGACTAAGGGATACTCACACTGTAGAGTGTGAGCTGCTCAAGGACCCAGATTTGAGCTCGTAGCCACCAAGTGGAGGTGCAGTGCAAAGGATAAGTTTCGTGAAGGGTGGGGCAGTGTGGCGCTCTCTCCTTGTTTATTGTTAGTAAGAGAGTACTCCAGAGCATTACTCTGGTATATGTGATGCTGTGGATCAAAACTGCAAGGGAGGTTGAGGTTTATAATGGCAAAGTAAAAGGAAACGTAATAGGGTGAGTGAACTAAAGTGAAAACTTAATTTTTTAAAAAGATTTTATTTATTTGAAAGATAGGAGGAGAGAGAAAGAGCCAGACATCACTCTGGCACATGGGCTGCCGGAGATCGAACTCAGGACCTCATGCTTGAGAGTCCAAAGCTTTACTGCACCACCTCCCGGACCACGAAAACTTTTATTTATTTATTTTTTTCAAAAAATTCAACATACAGTTAAATGTAGATTTGTCTTTGCATTAAACAAAAATAATTTGTTTATACAAAACCCAGGTACTATTGGGAAATGTATTTCACTAGAAAATATGCTGACCTATGGATTTTTTGTAGTTAGAGCAAACCATTTGAGATCCAGAAAACTGCAGGATAGCAGTTCTGGTGACTGAGCTATTCTGATTTAGAGATGAGATTGGAGTAATAGATGATTGTCATGACTAATTTTAATGACAGAAAGAGACACACAGCCACCAGCACTGCTCAGCTCTGGCTTATGATGGTACAAAGGATTGAACCTGGGACTTTGGAGCTTCAGGCATGAGAGTCTCTTTGCATAACCATTATGCTGTCTCCCCAGTCCTGCACTGAACTTTTTTTTTTTTTTTTTAATCTTTATCTGTTGGATAGAGACAGTCAGAAATTGAGAGGGAAGGGGGTGGTAAGAGACAGACACCTGCAGGTATGGATCAGGGGCTCAAACCTGGGTCCTTGTGCACTGTAACGTATGCTCAACCAGGTGTGCCACCACCTCCACCCCCCCCCTTTTTAAAGAATGTATTTATTTATGAGAAAGATAGGCAGAGAAGCAGATATCACTCTGATACATTTGCTGCTAGGGATTGAACTCAGGGTTGAGAACCCAATGCTTTATCCTCTGTGCCACCTCCCAGACACCCCTGCACTTACTTTTTCAACCCTGCCTTGTTATTTTTGTCATCCATGGGCAAGCAGATCATATCCTATTTTAGTGAGCTCATTTTATTTTTCTTTAATTATAATTAGTTGCTGCTAAATATATGTAGAATGTACCGTTTTTGTTTACCAGTTCTTAGGTTCTTATGCTATAATAATTGTTTTACTTGTCAAGACAATTTGAATAGAATTGAAACAATGGGTATTGTGTCTTGCTAATAAATGTGTATTGATTGCCATTTTGACCTTGAAGAATAGATGTGATTAATAGGTCAAAACCTCCTAGTAAAGAGTTAAATAAAATTTTAGCTCAGTAAGACTTTTTTTTACTATTTATTTATTCCCTTTTGTTGCCCTTGTTTTATTGTTGTAGTTCTTGTTCTTTTTAAAAATATATATTCCCTTTTGTTGTCCTTGTTGTTTTATTGTTGTAGTTATTATTGATGTCGTTGTTGTTGGATAGGACAGAGAAATAGAAGAGGGGAAGACAGAGGGAGAAAGACAGACACCTGCAGACCTGCTTCATTGCCTGTGAAGTGACTCCCCTGCAGGTGGGGAGCCGGGGGCTCGAACCCGGATCCTTATGCCAGTCCTTATTGTTGTTCTTAATGTCATCGTTGTTGGATAGGACAGAGAGAAATGAAGAGAAGAGGGGAAGACGGGGAGAGAAAGATAAGACACCTGCAGACCTGCTTCACCACCTGTGAAGCAACTCCCCTGCAGGTGGGGGCTGGGGGCTCAAACCAGGATCCTTACACCGGTCCTTGTGCTTTGCGCCACGTGTGTTTAATAAATTTTTACTTATGTATTGGATAGAATGGTAAGAAATTTAGAGGGAAGGAGAGAGACACTTGCAGCACTACTTCACTCCCCTTGCAGGTGGGGTCTGTAGGCTCAAACCCGGGTATTTGTGCATTGTAACGTGCACTCAACCAGGTGTGCAACCACCCGGCCCCCATATGATATTCTATAAGGAAAAGTAGGAATGTGTTTTAAGACTCTTGGGATAGTTCTATTATCAGCCCTACCTTTAGCCCCTGTGCAAAACTTAGTGTATAGGATGATTCTCTCTTTTTTTCCTTTGCAGAAATGGAATCTGTTTGGAATTTGCAGAAGCAAGGTAAGAATGGTTGGGTTACATTATTTTGGATGGAAATAACAAATTTGAATAACTGCAATCAAAAGGCACTAGTTATAACTGCTAACTATGGGGTGACATTGTAAGTCAAAATAATATCCGATAGTACTTTTAAAATTCATTTTATTTTATTAATTTGCATTTATAAAATGTGAATAGAGTAAGAGGGGTACATTTCCACACAGTTCTTGAGAGCTTTTTTTGTTTGTTTTCTTTTTGTTTTTTACCAGAGCACTGCTCAGCTCTGTTTTATGATGGTATGGGGGATTGAACCTGGGACTTGAAAGCCTCAGACATGAAGGTCTCTTTGCATAACCATTATGCTATACCCCCACCCACAAGAGCTTCCCTATTCTTTATCCCTCTGGGAGTATGGACTCGGGAACATTATGGGGTGCAGAAGGTGGCAGGTCTGGCTTCTGTAATTGCTTCTCCGCTGAACATGGCATTGACAGATCAATCCATACTTCCAGCCTGTCTTTTTCCATAGTGAAACAGGGATTTGGGGAGATGGGGCTCCAGGACACATGGTAGGGTTGTCTGCCCAGGGAAGTCAGGTTGTCAATCATGGTATCATCTGGAACCTGGTGGCTAGAAAAGAGTTAAGATATAAAGCAGAGAAAATTGTTTGACTAACCATGAACCTAAAGGCAAGAATATTACAGATGAAGATTTGGAGTCTCTGTTTTGAAAAAAGCTAGGAAGTCTATTTAAAGGGGCCTATGACTTTACTAGTTTTTTGCCTGAGCCTCACAGTTAATGCTGGTGGGTTATTGTCTGGGGAGATGATGCTATAGTTGGAAAAAGGGCTAGAAAGCTGGATCAGGGAAGAGAGTAGCTCCCAAATGTGGGCAAGGTATATAAATATTGTTAAAAGTTTTGTGGGGGTGGTCCGGGAGTTGGTGTAGTGGATAAAGCATTGGACTCTCAAGCATGAGGTCTTGAGTTGAATCCCCAGCAGCACATGTACCAGAGTGATGTCTGGTTCTTTCTCTCTCCTCCTATCTTTCTCACTGATAAATAAAAGCTTTTTTAAAAATGAAAAAAAAAAGTTTCGTGGGAGAGGGTATTAAATGATGGCTATTTGGATTTTTGTTGGAAAATGGACACTTTGGGATTCCAGACTTTATTATTGATATGTTTATTTTTCAACCTTCTTTTTCAGATCCTGAAAGGATAATCACTTACAATGAAGCCATGGATAGTCCAGATCAGTGAAGGACCAGACTGCCTATTTGTAACCTTTATGCAGCATTAGAGCCACCACCGTTCATGGGGGACTCAAGGCTTTTATGCTCCTAGATCTTCAATGCAGCAGAGGAACCATAAGTAGAATCACAGGATAATATATACAAATATATATATATACATACATATATATATATATATATAGTTATTTAAAGAAAAGGCAACTGAAAGTAATTAGACTTCTTAAGGAATCAAATTTATTTCAAGAGACTACACATGGTTATTTAATCTCCGGTACTGAATAGTTTGTGTCCCCCCCCCCCCTTCTTTTTTGTTAGTTTTTGTTTTTAAGTGTGAATGCAACTGATTAATGAATACAGACTTAATAAGTGTGGTTCTAAGTTCCTGCTGTCATCAATTTGGGCAACAATGATCCACTAGAAAGGCAAATCCACTCTATCTTGTTCTGTGACTAAAGTGATACACTAATCACTGGGAACCCAGAATGATTCAGCATTTCCCCTACTCTTCTCTTGATCTTTTGGTTTTACTTTGAGTCCTACAAGAATGCTGGATAATTGCCTTGAAGTTTGCAGGGGTGTATTCTTTTTTTAAGCAAATATAATTTGCATGTCTTGCCAGGAGTTAAGTAGCCTCTGTAGGGTGAGGGGAAATAACTTCTTTCATTTTAATTTTTTTGTGGGGTGGGCACGGGAGGGCTAAAGTTCTACAGTTCTGAAACAGTTGGCATATAGTTCACTTAGCTTTGGTTACATGTTGGAATTTGACAAGTGAAAAATCCATGGATGTCAAAGAAAAGTTACAGAACAAAATTGGCTTTAGATATTTAATATGGAAAAATACGCTGTGCCCATATTATAATCTATTTGTATAAGTGGGAGCAAAAATATATTCTGCTTTTCAACTGTAGGTGCTCCAGACTTGCTCTGTCACTAACACTAAATGTGCTGTTTTCCTTGTTTTTTCACCACACAACTAAAGTCAAAACTTCTGTACCTTTCTGTAAATTCTTTGTTTTCCATATATAAAAGGGGATGATAAAAGTTCATGAAAGCTATGAAACTTCATGGTTTTAGCCAGTGAGGAGGTAATGAACCCTGCCTATAGAAGGTGTTTTTCATGCAAACTATACTTCTGAGCTTATTAGCTTATTATATCTTAATAAATATATTTTATTACTAGAGCAAAATGGATTTTTAAAGAAAAATAATGTGAAATTCTGGAAATTTTCATTTGGGCAGAGAAGAGCATTAGCCCTGTCTTATTTACCATCCTGTTGCACTGCAGCTTGTATATAGCATGCTAAAATAAAGTGTGTGTAGAAAATGAGGGTCCAATTTAAGATTGGGTGATGTTAGTGGCATAAAAACAAGTTCTCTGGCCTGGCATTGCATCACATCACACACACACACACACACACAGAAATTAGTATATCCATGTATGTCAAATACAGGTTAAGACAGCAGGGCAAATATATATAGAGATTTATAGTCTTCTGATAAATGTAGACTCTTCTGGGGTTAGTTAGGGGAGAAAGTAACTACTTTTGGCTCTACCCCTTTGCTTAAGCAATGTCCAGTTTTGAGCGACTGTAGTATGGATGAGTTACCTTGTTTTGATTATTTGAGGCTTTTAATAAGAGGTTTGTGAAAGAAGCTGTTGGACTCAGCTTAGAGTAGAAAATATCTTTATAGTTTGGATTTTTGCCCTGCTTAGATTTTAAAAGTATGAGCATGGATTGCCAATTCCACTTGATGTAAACAAAACTTTTTATACATAATATATATATATATATATAATAACTTATTGTATCAGTCCAGGTTCAGAAACTTGTGGTAGGCCAGTTCCAGATAGTTTCATTTCACCTGTAAACTGTATCACTTTTACTGATATTGTAATTTTCAAATGTATAATATGTTTACAGATGTGCCCTGCATTTAGTCCGCCTTGTTCCTATTTTGATTTTTGTTGAGTCTCCTGCCTGCTTGCCAAAAGCTAGGATGCTTCAGGCCCATGTACAACTGAAAGCAGAGGCATCCTTGAGCTTTAAAGCATTGAACAAACTGGAAAATGCAACATACCATATCCTGAAGTGAAACCAGTGTGGTTTTTTTTTGTGTGTGTGTTTTTTTTTTTTTTTTAATAAAAATTTTCAAAAAGTTAAAAAAAAGATAAAAGGTTGATTAAAGGGAAAAAAAGACTCCAGTTTGTTTTAGAGGTTTTAAAGTTCGGCTGTGTGTTCAATTGCCTTGTGTAACCACTTGTCGCCTTAGGGCCAGATACCCCTATCCATCCTCACACTTCCTCCCACTTCTCTTTTTTTTTTTTTTTTTTTTAATGTCCATTTTGCTTGCCTGAAAATTTAAGCTCTTCTGTCTCACAACTCACATGAAACTTTATGGGTTTGTGATATACAGAGGCTAAATAAATATATACTTAAGAGGAAACCCTCCCCCCATTGGACTTTTTAATTTAAAAATAACGTGAGAGCTGTCATGACTTTCCCACTTCCCTTTCATATCCCTCAGGCCTCCCATGTTTAGAGAAGCCAAAAAGAAGAATGTATTTCCTTCTCTGTTTGTCCAAAGGTTTTTGAGAGTCTCACTAAATGAAACAATGCAACATTTCACTTCTGATTTCTTACTGAAATTCCCTTGATTATATGATTAGAGGTATATATAGTTAGGGTTGTCTCAACCTTCTAGGAACTCTAGTGCTCCATCAACTGTCAGTATTTTTTTTTTTTTTTTTTTTTTTTTTTTGGCATTGGGTTAATGAACTTAATTGCCTAGGAACAAGCAGGACAATTTTCCTTTGTGCTGTTTGGTAACAACTCTTGTTTCAATCTTTCTCCTTAGGTCCTTACACAATTCCTTACAGAGCACTTATTAAAAACAAATCTTAAGAGCTCATCTGTTTTCTGATTATTTCTGTGTAAACACCTAAACAGCTGTGATTAATTTAGCACATTTTAGTAACAATGTGTTATTGTTTGGTATAAGAATTTTTCTTCAACTCAGAGTATTAGTACTGTAGCATAAACCAAATACAGTCTAGAGGGCAGTTTTAATATCCCTCCATTACAAAGACTGAAAAACGTGTGCATGTGTGTGTATGCATTGAGTGCTTGTGTGAGAAGGAAAGGAAATATAAAAATTACTAAGTGGGTGTGTGTAAGACATTAGTATTCAGAGAATGAATTTTTATTTATTTTGTGCCATTTGTTTTCATTACACAGAATAAAGTCAGGTGGTTTTAACCCTTAAAAATAGTAGTATTTGAAAAGTGGCACTAAGAATGAAACCATGACCTATTTTTTTAATAGCTATGAAGATACTAATTATGAGTGAAGATTTCTTTTTAAAGCTGTCTTATTTGTAGGCTTCTGTGTCACATGCTACTCTTTTAGATACTCTGAATAATTCCCCTCCCTACAAAAGACAGGGTGCATTTATCTTTCCTTTATTCACCCTTCACTTTGCTGAACTGAAGTTAATTGCATAGCCTTTCCACTGATGACCATAGTGAGCTTTCACAAAAATTAAGTGTATTTACGGCATTTATAGTATTTCTATACCATTAGGAGGAAATAGACAACTAGGGATTTGATAATGCCAGCTTATTTTTTTTCTTGAGATAAGTGGAGAATTTCTCCCATTTTGGAATTTACTGTTCAGTCATCTGCTTTTACCAGTCATTACTGAGAATCTGCAAAATCTTAATAAGGAGGCAATGTTGCATTTTCCAAATAACAGCTTCTAGTAAAAATATGGTAAACCCTAGTATGAATGTTGTCCACAATACAAGTTTTTTTTTTTTTTTTTTTTAACAAGACATTATAATAGCAGCAGTAGTTTCATACTTGGTCATTAGGCTTCTTGCTTAGCCCAATCAGATAC
Organism: Erinaceus europaeus; assembly: GCF_950295315.1. Taxonomy (NCBI): domain Eukaryota; kingdom Metazoa; phylum Chordata; class Mammalia; order Eulipotyphla; family Erinaceidae; genus Erinaceus; species Erinaceus europaeus. Next base: position 77,046,641 of record NC_080173.1, on the reverse strand, counting down.
TTGATGGTTTGTGTAAACCCTTTTAAACACAAAGCTAGTACGTGTGAAATTGTATGTCATATACCAAATGGCCACAGGCAAGGAAATCTAGAAGAGGACTTAATTTTAAATGACACAGAAAGTGGTGGGAGGCATTTTTTAAGACTTCACTTTGAATTAAAAGCCCAGTTTCCAAGGATTATGGCTAGCTTTCCTTTGAGTCATATCCTGAAATAACATCCTTGTATACTTATGCTAATTGCAAAACTAGTGGGACAAATACTAGTGGGACAAGTTCTTATGACCAGGTCTTTTGATGGTTATACCAGTTGAGATTGATTCTGAAAGGTCAGTGTCTTTTAATAGTTTACATTGATTTTGAGAAGCAGGATTTGCACACACACACACCCCGCCCCCTACACTCACCATACCCTCTGCCCAAAAGTATTGGTGTTTGTTTAATAGCAAGAGTATAAGATTAGCAATATAATAGGTGGTCTAAATTTGCAGACCTAGGTTATTCTTAGTGTTGATTTTTTTAAATTCTAATTAATAGCACCAGGATTATGCTGAAAAAAGATAAGTTTCTGCTTTGAGTACCATAAAAATTGTTTTCATACATGTTAAACTGTTCAAGTGTGAGAGAATCAGGACCACCCTAAGCTGGTTTAAGGAATCATTCATTCAAACACTGCTGTACTGAATTTTAAATTTCATATCCTTGCCACTAAAGAAATATCACCCATTGAAGTGTGAATAATGGTATATTGCTTTTACATTTCTGGGAGTGTCAAATAGCAGTTATGGGCTAGAAACTTATGGAACAGTTCATCCTCATGTGATGCGGTTGCTGATTCAGACTCCCCTGTTTTATAACACTTATGTCCAGAGTTCTAAAGCCATTTTATAGTATTGCAGTATCCCTTTTTCTACTGCCTTATTAAAAAAAAAAAAGCTACAAATATTATTTTCTAGTTCAGTTTTGCTTTTATTTATATATCAAAGTTTTACTCTGTAGGTCACCAAACTAACTTGAGGTAAATTATATCTAGCTTTCCATGTACCCTTTTTTCCTCAGGTGCTAAAAAAGGCTCCAAAAATGGATACTGCTTATCTGCTTTATTCTTAAATATTCTTTTGCTAGATGTAAAGATTTGGTGTTAACAAAAATGGTTTTAATATGTAAATATGAATGAATGCCTTTGCCTTTGTTTTATTTGTCCTCTGTGAAGGAGGATCCTTTCATGATCTTGAATACATTTCATTAGGTATTGCATTTTTAGAGTGATTATACAACTTTTGTTCTGTCTTGGATTAATCCTGCTGCTGCTATGAGAAACTGAAAATCAAGAATGTGATGCACTTTTTACATTACTATATTCCATACTTTATAGGTTGCTTTGATATCTTTCCTATAGCACAGCCACTAATAAAAATGAATTAAATTTTCTTTGGGAGGGAATCAGTAAAAATAACTACTTAGGTCTTTAGCCTATGAAGGCTAACTTGAGAAATAATTTTTTTTGTTAATATTATGCTTTCAGGCCTTAAATGTCTTCTACTACTGAATATCTTAGTTTTGTTTCTATTATTTCCTCTCTGCATCAAAACGGGGAATTGGGAAGAATGGCTTAAAGTATTGATGGTTTGTTGCTGATCTATCTTTTTTAGAAGGTAAACATTTAACCTACAGTATAAACTGGGGGCTTTGTATACAGAGAAGAAACATGTTGCCCTGAGCATTTAGATTTAATCAAAATTCTGATCATTCTGCTTCTCTTTTTACTTAGCAAAGTTAAGTAGGAATACCACTTGACAAGAGGAAAAGTCATTTATCAAGCCCATACCCAAACTTGAAGGAAATTGAACCCAAAATGGAAGACAACACCAAATGGGGTGGAGGAATATGAGAAAGATGTGGTCCAAAGCTATCTGGTTATATTTTGATGTTGCCAGTGTTGCAAAGCCAAAACTTTGATTTGCTTATTTAATGCTTGTTGGCCAGAAATCTATTTTTATATTAATGTGCCTTGCATGTATATTAAAAAAAAAAAAAAAAAAGGAAAGGCCATGTAGTAATGCCTGAGATAGTTGATGGTTCTTACCACCTCACTAACTTTTATGCAGTATGAAATGCTCATTCTATCGCCAACTGGTGCTCTCTGTTTAAAGTTATAGATCTTGTCACAAACTGGAACTATTTTATAAACTGGGAGTGTTACTTTATTTTTTGGATGTTGACTTTTTTGTTACTCTGTTAGTGGCTGTTCTTTAGTGGGAAGTAGTAATAAACGGATTCTTCATTCCCTTTTCCTCTTTTTCAGCACCTTTTTCAAGTAATGTGATGACACCATTTCTTGTGTGCTCTGAAAAAAGTTTCAGCTTGCTGTCTCCTTTAGTTTTTTGTCTTTTTTTTTTAAGTGTTATAAGATGCATTGTTTGCAAAATTTAGGGAGGTAATGGAGTCTGATTTGGAATTCTGTGTGAGCTATATGATCCAAGTTATTGGCTCTTTCCAATTAAAATTTTTTTATTGTTAAAGCACCTTGCTTAGAAAGTTTTAAATATTTATGTCTGCAACAATTTATGTTTGCAACAATTGTCTAAAATAATGAATTGTGCAATTTTTGTCATTAAAAGAATCTGAACTCTCCCTAATGTGACTTGTTAGTTTTCTCTGTATTTCCTGCCAGTGTAAATGTGAAAAGCTTTGCTTGCATTACGTTTTAGAAATGCATTTTGCACACTCAATTTTGCTGAAGCTCCATGAAAAGGTTAGGTTAAAGTAGATGAATAAAGCTATGCATATATTTTGAAAATTTAATTTGTGTGTCATTACCAAAAGTGACTTATTACTTTACTATTTCTGTACCATCTTTTGAAACATGGCTCAAAACTTACTGTTCTGGACTATAGCTCATCAGTGCAACTAAAAACTGGTACCAATAAATTTAGTTTAAAGGAAAAAAATTGTATCTCTTAAAGGGCTTTTCTTGAAATAGGGCAGTTTTACAGCTTTACAGACCATTGGATGCTCTTCCTCAATGAAATTTTGATTATAAATAGAAATGTGAGGGAAATAATTCAAACAAATGAACCTTTGCCACATGGAGTTCTGTGACATTTTTTTAACTAGGACTAGAGGTAGGGTAACCTTTTTACTTTAGCATAAATCTGGTTTACTGAATGACTTCAGACTAGAATCACTCAGTTTAAATAAAGATCAAAGCACAGGTTGTTTTAAAGATAGTGTATGTCTTATAGCCCAAGGTAATTAGAGCAAGTTTAGAGATAGGACATATTTTGATTAAATTGCTGCATTCTGCATGTACTAAAAATTTTATTTCATTTGTGTGTGTACTTAAAAGATTGTGTAGAAGTACTAGCCAGATTTTGTCAAGTCATCCTTTAAAAGATTATTTTGTAATGTCTTCAGGACCTTTGTAAAAGAGGCTAATAAGTTTTAAGTAGACAGTTAATGCCAATGGTATTTTCCCCTGCTTTTAGGTTTTTTTAACTTTCTGTTTTATATTGATTGGCTGTACTCTTCTAGTGTACAGAAGAGGGTTACTTTTCTGTCATCAAGTGTGCGCTTGATGTACGTTGAATTTGAGGGTAGTAAAACCCTCCTAATATTTTCACTGAAAGTAACAGTTAAAAATCAAGTCTATTAGTCATGATTTGGAAAGAGGCCCATGACTGTAAATGGCATAAATGCAGGAATGTAGCATCATAGGTGACTAGCAAGCACCTCAGCATCTTTTTGCTTATATGTTCAATATTAGAACATATTGGAGGAACAAGGTAATTTTTGTCTTATGCACATTGGCATCTAGCAACTAAATTACCTAATGGGGTGCAGGTGTGATAAATTAGTGGACTACACATGTGAGAGAATGTTTCTCTCACACTCAAATACTTTTCAGTATTTTGCCCCATCAAAAATGCCTTCACTAGAGTAAGAACCAGTGGCCAGACATTTACCCTTTTGCTAACTGCTTAGGTGTTTGTCATAGTTCTGATGTCATGGATTTTTAGGAAGTGTCAGTTATGAGATGATCTTCCTTTAAAGATGTCTTCATGTTCAGTGTTTTAAAAATATAAGTTACGGACACCCTACATCCATACTCAGATAAACTTATTTTATCAGAAAAAAAAGAGAAATTTGTAGATCAAATTAAGAGACGATAAGTGTACATTGTTGAATAAAAAAATTTTAAAGTCTCTGAGGTGTTTGTGTTTTCTGTGCTTTAAAAAACTGAAAATTAAGATTAATCTTATATGGTTTAATATGCAAGTTTTATCTCAAATGAACCATGGTCACCTATCACAACCTGTTTAATCACAAGTTACTACAGTGCTTAGAATTGACTTGTTATAAATTGAAAAATAGGACTGGGAAGATGGCATAATGGTTATGCAAAAGACTCATGCCTTAGGCTCCAAAGTCCCAGGTTCATTCCCCAGTCCCCCCATATGCCAATGCTGAGTAGTGCATATTTTTTAGAATGGGAGTAGTTCTGCTTCTTTACATGACATTGAACTTAGTGATTCTCCCATTGAACTAAGAATTTAAACAAGGAGGGCCTGGAAGATGGTAGGGCAGGAGACTTAATACTTAAGGTGTCAGAAACCCCAGGTTCAGTCCCTGGCATCACCGTAAGCCAGAGCTGAGCACTGGATAAAATAACCTTTTTTTATTAGAACATTACAAGGAGGGGGTGCCAACTGTAGCGCAGCGGGTTAAGCGCACATGGCAGCACAAGGACCCGCGGAAGGATCTTGGCTCCCCATCTGCAGGGGAGTTGCTTCACAAGCAGTCAACAGGTCTGCAGGTGTCTGTCTTTTCCTCTGCCTCTTTGTCTTCCCCTCTCTCAGTTTCTCTGTCCCCTCCAACAACAGTGACAATGATAAAACAAGGGCAACAAAATGGAAAAAACAAGCCTCCAGGAGGGGAGAGAGAACCAGACATCACTGGTGTATGTGCTGCTGGGGATCAAACCCAAGATCTCATGCTTGAGAGTCCAAAGCTTTATCCACTGCACCACACCTTGGATAAGATATTTAAGCAACTAGGATAAATTTCTATTTGTAACTTTATGTAGAAAATACATGGTGACGTGGTCCGGGAGGTGCCACAGTGGATAAAGCATTGGACTCTCAAGCATGAGGTCCCGAGTTCAATTCCTGATATCACATGTACCCAGAGTGATGTCTGGTCCTTTCTCTCCTGTCTTTCTCATTGATAAATATTTTTAGCATTGTTATATCACATTGAAAAAACTGAATGGCCCAGGAGGTGGTGCAGTGGATAAGAGCACTGGACTCTCAAGCATGAGGTCCAGAGTTCAGTCCCTGGCACCACCAGAGATATCTGGCTCTTTCCTTTCTCATGAATAAAAGGGGGCCAGTCGGTGGTGTACCTGGTTAAGTGCACACATTACAGTGCTCAAGGACCTAGGTTCCAGCCCCTGTTCCCTAACTGCTGAGGGAAAGCTTCACAAGTGGTGAAGCAAGGCTGCAGAGACTGTCTGTCTCCATCTCTATGTCTCCCCTCTCAAATTCCCTCTGTCTCTGTCCAATAATTATATAATCAAAATTAGAGGATGTGGAGAGAAAATGCAGAAATACCAAAAGTGTTTTTCCCCCTTTTGTTGCCCTTGTATTATTATTGTCATTAATGTTATCATTGTTGGATAGGACAGAGAGAAATGGAGAGAGGAGAGGAAGACAAAGGGGGAGAGAAAGACACCCGCAGACCTGCTTTGCCGCCTGTGAAGCAACGCCCCTGCAGGTGGGGAGCCAGGGCTTAGGTGGGGAACCAGGATCCTTAGGTCAGTCCTTGTGCTTGGTGCCATGTGCGCTTAACCTGCTGCGCTACTGCCCAACCCCCAAAAGTGTGTCTTTCTACAATAATGACAGGTGTGATATGTTTGGGTTAAATGTCTGAGATATGAAAAGATTAAAAGGAAACTTGGGATTTATTTCCTTTTTTTGTTGTTGCCTTTGTTTTCATTGTTGTTGATGTCATCATTGCTGGATAGGACAGAGAAATGGAGAGAGGAGGGGAAGACAGAGATGGGGAGAGAAACAGACACCTGCAGACCTGCTTCACTGCCTGTGAAGAGACTCCCCTGCAGGTGGGGAGCCGGGGTCTCAACTGGGATCCTCACTCTGGTCATTGCTTTTGCGCCACATGCACTACTGCCCGACTCCTGAAACTTGGGATTTACTGAGACTTGTATTTAAAAATTTTCACCCGTATAGTGTGATTATATAAATCATGAGTTAGTTCAGTCTACAACGGTTTTCTTTTTAAAATGACATTTATTATGGTTTTCAGCAGCTAACATTTGAAAGCAATGTCTGAGCAGAACATAATACTCATTCTAGATTGCTTAGCTAGGTCTCATGTATGAGGAATTCTCTGGAATTTTTCATCCACTATTGTTGGATACGGCGAATAGACTGAATCTGGGAAGTCTGCGCATGAGAACCCCACTCTCTCCAGTGCTTATAGTCTCCTCCATGATGGTCACATTCCAATATGAACTGATATCCACGGTATCCAGGATACTGGTAGCAAACCCAACTATAAAATGCAAAGAACACTGCTATTAAAGCCACTTAGGAACCTGGTCCACACCCCCAAACCTGAGCCTCTTTCCTCAACACAATAGTATAGAGTGCTTTTTAGGCTTAGAAAGCAATAATAACCATTCTATTACATGTGCCAAGCATTGTTTATAAACACCACATGACTATAATTAATTGGGAGTTAGCCCTTTTCATGAGTTAAGAGCAAACATAAATATTTCTCTTTTTTTAAAAGAATTTATTTTATTTTTAAAAATATTTTATTTATTATTAGAGAGGTAGGAGAGAGAGAGAAAGAACCAGACATCACTCTGGTACATGTGCTGCCGGGGATTGAACTCAGGACCTCATGCTTGAGAGTCTAGTGCCTTAACCACTGTGCCACTTCCTGGACCACAAGAATTTTTTTATTAATGAGAAAGGAGAGAGAGAAAGAACCAGACATCACTCTGGTACATGTGCTGCCTGGGATTGAACTCAAGACTTCATTCTTGAGAGTCTAGTGCTTTAGCCACTGTGCCACCTCCTGGACCACTAAACATAAATATTTCCATAGAGGGATTGCTGGGGTGGGGAGTGGGGCTGGCTGGAAATTTGTGACCTTAAGTGGTACTTGACACCAATAACTTCAGATTTAAAATTACTTAAAACTAGAATGTAATGGCCATACAAATATCTGAATGTATGAAATCTGATAAGACTCAATTATTATGCATTAATATTTAGAAAGCTTGCACCCATGAGAGTTATTTTGTAATGCAATCCAGCCATGTTTTATACTTACGCTCCACATTGTATCTTCATGGAACCAACTTCATTGTTGAACCAACCCATGGCTTGCAAGGAGGGGTAGTCATCACAGATCTCCCACTGGCGTCCAATAAAATTTTCTTTCTCAAAGATGGTAATCTTAGACTCCTTGTGATTCTTTAATCCAGAAATTTAAAAAATATATCAGTGTTGATTATTGTCATGTTAATTTTCTCCCAGGTTGATTTTCTTCCTTTCTTCCTTCCTTTCTCTCTCTCTCTTTCTTTCTTTTACCAGAGCACTACTCAGCTCTGGTTTATGGTAGTGCAGGGGATTGAACCTGGGACTTTGGAGCCTCAGGCATAAGAGTCTCTTTGCATAACCATGATGCTATCTACCCCCACTCTCCCTTTTTTTTTTTTGCCTCCAGGGTTATTATTGCTGGGGCTTGGTATTTGCACTACAAATCCACTGCTCCTGGAGGCCATTTCCCCCCCATTTTTTGTTGTCCTTGTCATTATTGTTATTGTTGTCATTGATATTGTTGTTGGATAGGACAGAGAAATTGAGAGGGAAGGGGAGGCAGAGTGGGGGAGAGAAAGCACCTGCAGACCAGCTTCACTGCTTGTGAAGGTGGAGAGCTGGGGGCTTGAACTGGGATCCTTGTGTCGGTCCTTGCGCTTCACACCACGTGCGGTTAACCCGCTAAGCTACCGCTCCCCCCTTTTTAAAATATATATTTTTTTCTATTTCAGATAGAGGGGAAAGACACAGTCCTGGAGCTTCCCCTGCTGTTATGGAATGCCCATGTAGCAATGGGCTTTGAACTCTGGCACCTACTCCCTGTCCACAGGAAAGACACTTCACAAGCTGTATAGGTGTCTATCTTCCTCTTTGCCTCCCCTTTCAATTTCTCTCTGTCCTGTCCGATAATAAGAGAAAAAAGAAAAAGAAGAGGGGAAAAAAATGGGTGAGGTGGATTTGTATTTCCCACATAGAGCCCCAGCGGCCTAACCCTGGTGGCAAATGAAAAATGAAAGTAAGACAACAGGAAAATATACCCTGACAAATAACCAAGGAATCGAATAATATTTATTCTGTGGCAAAAGATCTCACAAAACAACAAAGAAAGACTGTCTTTGTGTCTGTGAGGGGGGAGTGGCGAGCGGTGGGGTGGACCTAATATCTGCAGGAAAAATTTGTGTTGTTGCAAACTACCTAAATCGGAGTATGTGGTATTATAAACACTATGTGTACAGTAGGGGACTTGAGTGTTACACACGAATTAGGAAGGCAGAGATTAATCTTATGAAGTTTACAAACAGGCAAAATTAGCTGTGGCAATAGAAAATGGGGAGGAGCAATTGCGTGGAAAGAGAACTATGGGATGAGAGACTTGTTCTGTATCTGATTAGGCTGTTTGTTACATGGGTGTATATATTTTTAAAAATTAATGGGGGAGTCGGGCGGTAGGTAGCGCAGTGGGTTAAAGTGCAGGTGGTGCAAAGCGCAAGGACTGGCATAAGGATCCAGTTTGAGCCCCCAGCGCCCCACCTGCAGGGGAGTCGCTTTACAGGCAGTGAAGCAGGTCTGCAGGTGTCTATCTTTCTCTCCCCCCCTCTGCCTTCCCATCCTCTCTCCATTTCTCTCAGTCCTATCCAACAATGACAACATCAACAACAATAGTAACTACAACAATAAAAACAAGGGCAACAAAAGGGAATAACTAAATATTAAAAAATAAAAAAAATAATGGGGCTAGGTGGTGGTGCATCTGGCTGAGTGAACATGTTACAGTGCACAAGGACCTGGGTTCAAGCCTCCAGTTCCCACCTGCATGGGGAAAGCTTTGTGAGTGATGAAGCAGTGCTGCAGATGTCTCTCGCAGATGTCTCTCTGTTTCTCTTCCTCTCTCTGTTTCCCTTCCCTCTCAATTCCTGTCTGTTTATATCCAATAAATAAAGACAATTTAAAAATTAATGAGGGGAGTCAGGCGGTAGCAGTGGGTTAAGTGCATGTGGAGCAAAGCTGCAAGGACTGGAATAAGGATCTCGGTTCAAGCCCCCTGCTCCCCACCTGCAGGGAGTCGCTTCACAGGCGGTGAAGCAGGTCTGCAGGTGTCTATCTTTCTCTCCCCTCTCTGTCTTCCCCTCATCTCTCCATTTTTCTCTGTCCTATCCAACAACGACGACATCAATAACAACAATAACTACAACAACAATAAAACGAGGGCAACAAAAAGGAAATAAATAATTCTTTTTTTAAAAAAAAAACCTTAAAAAATTAATGAGGAAGTATGGGGAGACAGTATAATGGTTATACAAAAAGATTTTCATGGCTGAGGCTCCAAGCTCCCATGTTCAATCCCCAGCACCACCATAAACCAGAGCTGAACAGTGTTCTGGCCTCTCTCTCTCTTTCCATCTGTACCTCTCCCTCTCATTGAAAAAGTACAATATTTGTAAAAAACAAATGAGAATGCATACCTAATATCTATATTTTACTGTGTATAAATTAAACTGGGGGGTGGAAGGTGAAAACACATCTAGATTGGCAGTATTTTTAGATCTTAAGTACTTTGGGTTTCCTTCAATTCTTGAATTTTGGTAGAATTTTACAATGAGAAAGCTAAACTAAAATTAAGAGAAACACACACCTGTGTGTGAATTCTTGGGAAGGATCTAGTTCAGCCTCATTCTCAAAGCAGTGGTCATTTTAAACACAACCCTGAAGGTCATCCTGCTTCTGCTTGAATTTCTTTTTTTCTTTTTTCTTTTTATTTCTTTTTGCCTTTAAGGTTATTGCTGGGGCTCAGTGCCTGCACCATGAATCCACTGCTCCTGGAAGCCACTATTTTCCCCTTTTGTTGCCCTTGTTGTGGTTATTATTGTTGCTGTTAATGTCATTCGTTATTGGATAGGACAGAGAGAAATGGAGAGAGGAGGGGAAGACAGAGGGGGAGAGAAAGACAGACACCTGCAGACCTGCTTCGCCGCCTGTGAAGCGACTCCCCTGCAGGTGGGGATCCGGGGTCTTGAACCGGGATCCTTACGCTGATCCTTGAGCTTTGCGCCACCTGCGCTTAACCCACTGCTACCGCCCGACCCCCTTCTGTTTGAATTTCAACACACCACAGAACTATATTCTGCTTCTGTCTGAATAATTCTTTTTACTTTATTTTTTTAATTCTTTTTTTTTCCCCTCTAGGGTTGGGGCTCGGTGCCTGCACTATGAATCTTTTTTTTTTTTTTTAAGATTTTATTTATTTATGAGAAAGATAGGAGGAGAGAGAAAGAACCAGACATCACTCTGGCACATGTGCTGCCGGGGATCGAACTCGGGACCTTACACTCGAGAGTCCAAAGCTTTATCACTGCGCCACCTCCCGGACCACTGGAGGCTTCCCCCCTCCTTTTGTTGTCCTTGTTGTTTATCGTTGTTGTTATTATTGTTGTTGCTGTCTTTTCGAGAGAGGAGGGGAGGCAGAGAAAGGGAGAGAAAGATACCAGCAGACCTGTTCTACCACTTGTGAAGCGACCCCTCTGCAGGTGGAGATCCAGGGGCTCAAACTGGGATCCTTAAGCCAGTCCTTGTGCTTTGCGCCATGTGTGCTTAACCTGCTGTGCTACCACCTGGCCTCCTGTTTGAATAATTCTTTTAAGACTTTAGAAGCATCCTAGGCTGATACATACTTGAATAATTCTTAGTGTTGGGAGCAAGGTTATTATGTGTTAAAAATAGATATACTGAGAGACTTGCTTATAAGTCATCCTTATTTATTTATTTACTTATTTATTGTCACTGGGGTTATTGCTGGGGCTTGGTGCCTACACACAAATCCATGACTCTTGATAGCCATCTCCCCTCCCTTTTTATTTGACAAGACAGAAATTGAGAGGGGAGGAGGGGGGGGGGGATAAGCAGCACTGCTCCACTGCTTATGAAGCTTACCACCTGAAGCCGGGGATCTGCAACTTGAATTTGGGTCCTTGCCCATGATAGCATAGCACTCAACCAGGTGCCCCAGATATTTAAGTATCACCCTGTTTCAAGGCAAAGAGCACGAAATTTAACTGGCCTAGGACTTGCTTTTTTTTTTTTTTTTTTTTTTACTCCATGCTAAGCATGCACACTCATTAGTCCACTGAACTTTTCAAGATCTGTGCTCTTGCTTATTTATTAACTACCACCTACAAGAAGACTCTGAACTGGGAAATTGCACAGCAAGAGGGTGTATACCTTAAATGCATAGGTCCCATCTCTGACACCACATGAATGAGCAAAGAAGAAAAAAGAGGTGGACCTCCATGGATGGACTGGTGCTCTGGTGCTTTGATCTCTTTTGCAAATAAAGTAAAAATTAGTCCAGAGAGGTAACTCAGCAACAGAATGCATGTTAGCTCTGTCCAGACAAGAAAAAAAAAAAAAAAAAGATGTTCCTTTTAGCTTTGGGGAAATATTGTCTAGTATAAGAAAAAAATCAGAGGGCTGGGCAGTGGCACACCTGTTTAAGAGTACAAGTCACGGGAGTCAGGCGGTAGCACAGCGGGTTAAGCAGAGGTGGCGCAAAGCCAAAGGACCAGCATAAGGATCCCGGTTCAAGCCTCCGGCTCTTCACCTGCAGGGACGTTGCTTCACAGGCAGTGTCTATCTTTCTCTCCCTCTCTGTCTTCCCCTCCTCTCTCCATTTCTCTCTGTCCTATCCAACAACGACGACATCAATAACTACAACAACAATAAGAAAACAACAAGGGCAACAAAAGGGAATAAATAAATAAACATAAAAAAAATCTTTAAAAAAAAAAAAAGACTACATGTAAGGACTGGGGTTTGAATTCCCGATCCTTACCTGCAGGAGTGAGTTTCATGAGTGGTGTGGCAAATACTGCACTTATCTCTCTCCTTCTCTATTACCCCCCCCCCCCTAATGTCTTTCCGTCTTTTCAAATAAAGAAAAAAGGAGGGGGAGAAAGGCTACTGGAACAGTGGATTCATCTTGCAGGCACCAAGCCCCAGCAATAACACTGGGGGAGGGAGGGATCAAACAGTAGTCTAAGGAACAGAAGTGTGGTTTTCTTTTCTTTTTAAAACTTTTAGCCTTGGGAGGCAGGCGGTAGCACAGCGGGTTAAGCGCAGGTGGCGCTAAGCACAAGGACCAGTGTAAGGATCCCGGTTTGTGCCCCCGGCTCCCCACCTGCACAGGAATCGCTTCACAAGCGGTGAAACAGGACTGCAGGTGTCTATCTTTCTCTCCCCTTCTTTGTCTTCCCCTCCTCTCTCCATTTCTCTCTGTCCTATCCAACAACAACGAGATCAACAACAACTACAACAATAAAACAACAAGGGCAACAAAAGGGAATAAATAATAAAAAAAAAAGATAAAACAACAACAACAACAAAAAACTTTTAGCCTTTCTGTTGCATTTCAGAATAACTGATAAAATAACATAAATGTCCACGCATCTGAGCCCTTTATTGTCCCATCCCTCACTTGCACAGAAATTAAATTTAGGGAGTCGGGCGGTAGCGCAGCGGGTTAAGGGCATGTGGCGCAAAGTGCAAGGACCTGCGGGCCTGAGGATCCCAGTTCGAGTCCCTGGCTCCCCACCTGCAGGGGAGTCACTTCACAGGTGGTGAAGCAGGTCTGCAAGTATCTGTCTTTCTCTCCCCCTCTCTGTCTCCCCTCATCTCTCCATTTCTCTCTGTCCTATCCAACAACGACGACATCAACAACAACAATAACTACAACAATAAAAACAACAAGGCAGCAAAAAGGAAATGAATAAATAAATATTTTTTAAAATCTTTAAAAAAAATTAAATTTAGAGGGAGTCGGGTGGTAGTGCAGTGGGCTAAGCACAGGTGGCGCCAAACTCAAGGACCAACGTAAGGATCCCGGTTGGAGTCCCTGGCTCCCCACCTGCAGGGGAGTCCTTTCATAAGTGGTGAAGCAGGTCTGCAGGTGTCTTTCTCTCCGCCTCTCTGTCTTTCCCTCCTCTTTCCATTTCTCTCTGTCCTATCCAACAACAACAACATCAATAATAACTACAACAATAAAACAACAAGGGCAACAAAAAGGAATTAATTAATTAAATTTAGAGACTCACGGCAGAACAGATGGGGCGGAAGGACATGAGGCGCTCAATGTGGTAGGCATTACTCCCGCTCCAGGCATCCCAACGAGGGTATTCTCCTCTCTCCAGAATAAACTGTTGGCCACAGAAGCTGGTGTGTTCGTAACCAATCCAGCTGTCAAAGACAAGTAGAGGCAATTGTTCACAGTGTTAAGAGACTACATGACCTCTGGGAGATGGAATTTTCTGTTTTAAATGTTACTAATGGAGTAGAATACCAAGTCAATTCCAGCACAGCCATATAAAGTAATACTTCTATCGCAAGAGGTAGGGAGTCATCTGGCAGTTGCACTAAGCAGGTTTGTAGATGTGATATTTAGTTTGGGATTATCCACTGAAACAGTCTGCATCACTGGCCTGAACTATGCATGTTAAAAGTCAGCCTAAAGTTATATTTTCTTTCTCTCCGAGTTACCTCACACTCTACTTGGACCTGTAGGTTCAGGATCAAGTGACTGACTGTTGTTTTAGCCCCAGTCAAACTGATTGGTTTGTTCCAAAGGAAGCAAAGGGGTGAAGAGGCAACTCTACCTAGTCTCTTTCTTGTTTTCTTACCACTATGGGCGCTCTTTGTCCACCTGCTGCAGAACTATGCTTTATTTACTAAACCACTTCAGATCAGTTTTTCACAACCAGGTCACAGTTACTGACTCCACCTTGAGGTATTACACCTTTTAAAGGATCAAAGAGCTCAGTTTTAGTGGTGAGCAACTGTGGATCTTTCCATGTGTAAAGCCAGTTCTACCTAAGCTAGTGGAGAGTCCCATCCCTACATGTTTGCAGTCTAATAGTAAAAGTATGAATAGTCAGTCAAGAGTCAAAAGACAAAATAAGAGGTCTTCCTCACCAAGGAGTTAAATCATCAACAGGAATCTCTAAGAAGACTAACTAGGAACTAACATGGCTCTTGAGACTTGATGTTGTTGAGTTTCTTTTAACATAGAGAAATTAGCTAGCAGAGTCTACACTCAAACAGGAAAGAGGGACAATAATTATAGAGGCTACAGCTTGACAGCTGCCTATTTTCTGCCAGCAAGAAAACTCACACATCCTTTGGCTATTTTGAGGATATCCTAGGTAGAAGATTTAATTACTGTCATTGTCCTGCCCCATGTGTATATGTCTTCTTAAATTTTTATACCTATTTTAATGAGAGAGAAACACAGAAAGTCCAGAGCATTGCTCAGCTCTGGCTAAAGGTGGTGATGGGGATTGAAACTGGGACCTCTGAGCCTCAGTTATGAAAGTCTTTTGCAGACCATTATGCTGTCTCCCCACCCCTGTATATGTCTTTGATCATCCCCCAAATCACTAAGAACCTCATGTTCCTTCTATCTTTGGGCTACTAAATCACACATGTAGTGATTTATTTATAAGATGAGATCTGAATTTCAGAAATAAAACATTTTTCTTTTCAAATCTCCACTTTTATGGTATCACATGTGAAGGAAACAGGAGAGAGAGAGAGAGAAAAAAAAAAAAGGCCAGAGCTTCTGCAGAGCTCCATACTCACGCGCCACATTCCACCTTGAGAGAACGGACATTATCAAAACTACGCTCAAAGACATTTGGGCACGAACTGGTAAACTCCATTCTTTTGCCCTGAAAGTTCTCTTGGTCATAGATGGTTATCTAAAATGAGATTGAATGGGAAAAGAGTTAAACGGTAATATTTCTGGAAGAACAGAGGTCGAGTTCAACAAATTAACTTGTGTCTGTTCTATGTGTTTCATCACTAGCTACAGCTCCAGATACATGAGTTTGTCTCTTTTAGTGTAGACAAGATAGGATGAAGAGGTTTGAATTATTACTACTAGGTTGATGGTGTTCACACTGCCAGGCAAGGAGTAACTGTGGAAAATGTGTTTATGATAAGAATGGTTTTCCAGGGATTCTAGCTCACAAAGTAGACAGACTCTTATTCCACAGTGTGTTATGTACAATGTCTAGCCCAGATCCCAAGGTTCTGGGAGTTCCAGGAACTTTCTGGGAATTATTATTTTAAAAATTTTATTTATTTATTTATCCCCTTTTGTTGCCCTTGTTGTTTTATTGTTGTAGTTATTATTGTTACTGATGTCACTGTTGTTGGATAGGACAGAGAGAAATGGAGAGAGAAGTGGAAGAAAGAGAGAGGGAGAGAAAGATAGACACCTGCAGACCTGCTTCACCTCTTCAGAAGCGACCACCCTGCAGGTGGGGAGTCAGGGGCTCAAACTGGGATCCTTACGCCTGTCCTTGCACTTCACGCCACCTGCGCTTAACCCGCTGCACTTCCACCTGACTCCCTGGGAATTCTTTTAGCTTCTTCAGCCACACCTGCTATATAAGCCTGAAGTGTAAAGGAGGATTTGTGATAAACCTTCATTGTGCCTTAAACTAGAACCTGCATCTTGAACCTGGCTAGAGGACAACTCCTAAAGTTAAGAACCAGGCTCAGAGTGACCCAATACAGAGGGTGGGGGTGATGGGGAAAGTAATGAAAGCCCAAGGACTGGTTACACCAAGCATAACCAACCAGTCCAGGCTAGCACTCAGGAGTCTTGGGTCCTATCACTTCTATTGGGATCTAGTGGCAGATCTCTTTTCTGGGTCTCCAGCTTTCTCTGTGGGCATAATCTACCCTGGGTTGTTCTATATTAAAATGATTTTAGCAGTGTAGAAGACAGTTGAACTGGAAAATTATCTAACCCCCATCATGAACTTTCAGGCTCATCATCTTCCTGTCCAAATGAATCCTGAGATAGCATCTGAACCTGGAGTGAACCTTTCTCTTACAAACCAGTGATTTTTCAGTAAACCAGACTGTCCCAAGGGAAGGATAACCCTTGGGCTGCTTTAACAGCATCTTACTTCCTACCATGTAGGATTCCTCAGTTTTGTGTGTGAAGGGAGACTTACCTTCCATGGCCCCAGGGACCCTTGCATAGGGTTGGTTTGAGCCATCTTGGTGGTTGGAAGAGTTTCTGGAAGACAGAACACACACCACTGACATATCCTTTGAGATGTAGGATGACATGAAAGAGTACAGGGGAAGTAACAGAGGTTTGAAGCCCAATACACATCTTTGGTTAGAAACCTAGTTCTGCCTCTTTGCTCATTGAGCCTCAAGTTGTTTTTCCATTGGTAAAGCTTCTGTGTGAAGAGTTCAGGGCTAGAAGCAATAATGCAAATAAGCTGAGTACAAGACATCATGACTTGATAATTGCACATCTGGGTCTCTTGCCTGCCTCCAGCCACCCCCTACAGGTGGCAGCAACGCTTCAGTCTCAGATAGCCCCAGTGTAAATCCCTTGGCAACATTTATTTATTTATTTATTGAATTAGAAAGAAGAGGGGGAGAGGGAGAGAAGAACACCAAAGCTTCCTTAAATACAGTGGGGAACAGACTGGAACCTAGGTCACACACATGACAAAGCAGTGCACTATCCAAGTAAGCTGTTTTGCCAGCACTACTGGCAATAGTACAGAACTTTTTTTTTTTTTTTTTCCCTCCAGGGTTATTGCTGGGGCTTGGTGCCTGCACCATGAATCCACTGCTCCTGGAGGCTATTTCTTTTCCCTTTTGTTGCCCTTGTTTTATCATTGTGGTTATTATTATTGTTGTCATTGATATCACTGAGGGATAGGACAGAGGGAAATGGAGAGAGGAGGGAAAGACAGAGATGGGGAGAAAAAGACACCTGTAGATCTACTTCACCATTTGTGAAGCGACCCCCTGCAGGTGGGGAGCCAAGGGCTCGAACCAGGATCCTTGAGCAGGTCCTTGCGCTAGCGCCGTATGTGCGTAATCTGCTGTGTTACCGCCCAACCCCCGGCCTTCCCCCTTCCCCCCCCCCCCAACATCTTGTTGCCCTTGTAATTATTGCCATTGTTTTTGTTGTTGGATAGGACAGAGAGAAATAGAGAGAGGAGGTGAAGACAGAGGGGGGGAGAGAAAGATGCAGACCTGCTTCACTGCTTGTGAAGCGACCCCCCTGCAGGTGGGAAGCCGGGGGCTTGAACCGGGATCCTTGAGCTGATCATTGTGCTTGGCGCCATGTGCGTTTAACCCTCTGTGCTACCGCCCGGCCCCCAGTACAGAACTTCAGCTCTGGCTTATGGTGGTGAGGGGGATTGAACCTGGGACTTTGGCGCCTCAGGCGTGAGAGTCCCTTTGCATAACCATTATGCTATCTACCCTCCGCCCCAGTACAGAACTTTTATATGACCTCATCTGACTTTCTCAAACTGACCAACGGTGCATGAGAGTGCTACCATTCCCTTCCTACTTATCTCTCTTCTAGATGAAACTGGTCTTGACTTTGCCTCCTCAAGGGCTGAACCTAGGACCTTTGGTGCCTCAGGAATGAAAGTCCTTTTACATGGCCATTGTATTATCTCAGTTGATAAGGCCCTGTTCTAAGCAGTGCCAGGGAATGAACCCAGGGCCTCAAACTTGAGTGATGTCACTGAGCCACCTTCTAGGCCTGACTTTTTTTTTCCCTAGATAGAGGCAGAGAGAAAAAATGGAAGAGACCACAGCACCAAAGCTTTCTACAATGCAGTGAGGGCTGGATTAGACCCTGGGTTGTGCTCCGTCCAAAAAGATCTGTGTATACCTATGTTCATAATAGCACAATTTGTAATAGCCCAAACCTGGAAGCAACCCAGGTGTTCAACAACAGATGAGTGGCTGAGCAAGTTGTTACAATGGAATACTACTCAGCTATTAAAAATAGTGATTTCAGTGTTTTCAGCCCATCCTGGATAGAGCTTGAAGAAATAATGTTAAGTGAAATAAGTCAGAAACAGAAGGATGAATATGAGATGATCTCACTCTCAGGCAGAAGTTGAAAAACGAGATCAGAAGAGCAAACACGAGTAGAACCTGAACTGGAGTTGGTGTATTGCACCAAAGTAAAAGACTCTGGGGTGGGTGAGGGGGAGAGTACAAGTCCTGGAAAAAGATGACAGAGGACCTGGTGGGGGCTGTATTGTTATGTGGAAAACTGAAAAATGTTATGCATGTACAAACTATTGTATTTACTTTCGACTGTAAAATATTAATCCCCCAATAAAGAAATTAAAAAAAAAAAGAACCTGGGTTCTGCATATGACAAGCCAGTACACTATGCAAGTGAGTTATTTCACTGACTCTGACCTGATTTTTAAAATTCTATTGAAAATGGGGTGGGGTGGGGAGAACATTGTTTCATCACCTACAGAGTTCCTTCAGTGCTGTCTCTGGTGCAACCATGTGCTACCAGGGATGGTACCCAGGGCTCCATGCATGGTAAGACATGTATTTTATCTGCCAAGTTGACTCTTGGTACCAGTCTCTGTTCTAAATGCTTTTCATACATCACTGCATTTAATATTCACAACCTATGAAAGGGACCTGGGTGGTAGTATATCCAGATTAGCTCACATTACCGTGCTCAAGAATCTGGGTTTGAACCCCAGCTCCACACCTGCAGGGGGGAAACTTCAAGAGTGGTGAAGCAGGTCTGCAGGTGTCTATCTTTTTCTCTCTTTCTCTATCCCCCCCCCCCGCCCCTCTCAATTTTTCTGTTGTAATAGCAAATAAAATAGAAAGGCAAAAAATGGCTGCCAAGGCAGTGGTTTCATAGTGCAGGCACTGAGCCTCAGCAATAACCCTAGTGACAAAAAGAGAAAGCCTAGGCAATAAGTACTATCATTGTTTCCATTTTACAAACAGGGATACTGAAGCAGACAGTAAAGTGGCAAGAAGAAGGCAGAGGAAAGAAAGAAGACAGGCACTAGGGGTGTGTAGCGCAATGGTTATGCAAAAAGACTCATACTTGGGGCTCCAAAGTTCCAGACTCAATCCCCCATATTACCATAAGCCAGAAATGACCAGAGCTCTGGTAAAACATAAATAAAATAGAATTTTGTATATATATATATATATATATATATATATATATATATATATGTATGTATATGAGAGAAATAGAGAGACTGAAGTTAGAGGACCACTCTGGCGAGTGCAGTGCAGCTCCAGGGATGGAGGGAGAAAATCTGATACCCCCACAATCTAAGTCCTGCCCTCTACCATTGTACCACGTCTCAGCTTTTGCCTCAGTTTTTTTTTTTACTCAGAACAGCCATTCTTTTTCTCTGACAATTAATTGAACTCAGGAATTAACTTTAAGCTCCAGTAGACCTTTTCATTCTGAACCTTTGAGTAGTATTTCCCAATTCCTCCAACCCCATCCCTTCTTCTTACGTGCCGGGAGCCTGTTCCTTCCTTCCTTTCTTGGGGTCCTAGACCATGACCATCATGGGTAGGGAGGTGGTTGTTGGCCTTTGCTGACCCCAGTGGGGTGGTGAGAGAAGGATGCCTCGCCTAGAGTTCCTCACTCCTTTCCTGCCATCCTAGCAGGCTCATAATTACAAGACATGAAAATTGGTCCATCGAGGTATCTCTTCAGTGGGGGTGGGGGTGGAAGGGCCAGGGCACCCCTCAGGGCTTTACTCACCCAGTTCCCGCTGCACAGTCTGGGTCTCCATCTGGTGCCACTTCCTCTGTGGCCCTGCCCTTTATAGTCCTATAGTCCATGGTCTCTGGCCCTGTCAGCACTCTTCTTTTGTTCCCTTTTGATCCCCAGAGCTTTGGTGGCTCGGGCTGCTGGGCAGGCATTCCTCAGGCCTTTGTTTAAAGGAGGGATACAGAAATGCAAAGAGGCCCCACTGCTATGATCTCAGCTCTCAGAACAGGGGGAATGCTTGTCCTCTGCCTTCTCCAGGTTCCTCCTGCCACCCCAGGACCTTCCTAAGACTCCAAATCATGTCAACCATCAAAAAATACATCTCACATCTCAGACAGGAGATTTGGACAGAACTTTCTATACAGACGTAACTTTTTTTTTAAAGTTTCTTTCTTTTTTTAAGTTATATTTATTTATTTATTGCATAGGGACAGCCAGAAATTGAGAGGAGGAAGGGACATAGGGAGGGAGAAAGACAGAGAGATACCTGCAGATCCGCTTCACCACTTGCAAGGCTTTCTCTCTGTAGGTGGGGACCGGAGGCTCAAACCTGGGTCCTTGTGCACTGTAATATGTGTGCTCAGTCAGGTGCACCACCACCCGGCCCCCAGACATGACTTTTTAAAAAATATTTATTTATTTAATTACTTTTGTGATTGCCACCTGGGTATTGGTGGGGCTCGGTACCTGAACAACAAATCCTCTGCTCCTCGTGGCCTACTTATTTATTTTTTAAATAGAGAAAGAGAAACTGAGAGGGAAGTGGGAGATAGAGAGAGAGAGAGAGAGAGAACAAGAGCTGTAGCACTGCTTTACCACTTGTGAAGCTCTCCCTTTGCAGGTGGGGACTAGGGGTCCTTGTACCTAGTAGCATGTGCACTTTACAGGATGCCACCACCTGGTCCCTAACACATAAAGGCCTGATGCTAAGGATGGTGTGCCACCCCAGGATATCTGTTATTTAATTAATTTGTGGTCTGGATCAATAATTGGCAAGGGGCTCAAGACAGGCTCTAGCCCCTAGATATTGTGCAAGGGTTACAGAGACCAGCTATCCTTAGTTGGTGCTCTTCTTCCCCTTCCTTTCGTTTCCTCCCCAGAACCAAGGTCTTATTCAGCTGTTCGTTCATTTGTTCATTCATTCATTCATTCCTTTTTCTCTACCTTCTGGACTGGGTTAGCTGCCCCTGTAGTGTGCTCTTTGCATCCTGTAGTTTCCCACTATTGTATTGATGATGCCATAGACATTTTAGCATGTTCACTAGTTTTTTTTAATCTTTATTTACTTGTTGAATAGAGACAGCCAGAAATTGAGAGGAAAGGGGCTGATAGAGAGCGACAGAGATACACCTAAAGCCCTGTTTCACCACTTACAAAGCTGTCCCCCTTAAACTGGGCGGCTTGGACCTGGTCCTTGAGCATTGTAACATGTGCATTCAACTAGGTGCGCCACCACCTGGCCCCGCATAGACATGTTAGAAAGCAGAAATATTGAACTCCAAGGAGAACTAAGGTACTTGGGGCTCAGATATAAGAATACTTCAAATTTTTTTTCTTTTAGTATCTTTATTTATGTATTGGATAGAGACAAGTCAGAAATCGAGAGAGAAGTGGGTGGTGGGAAAGGAAAGACATAGAAAGACACCTGCAACACTGCTTCATCATTCATAAAGCTTTTACCCCTGCAGGTGGGAACTGGGGGTTTGAACCCAAGTCCTTGCTCATTATAGTATATGTGTTCTACAGGTGTGCACCACCCAGCTCCAACAAGACTTTCTTTTTCTTTTTTTTTTTTTTTTGCCTTCAGGATTATCTCCGTGTTTTAGTGCCAGCACTGAAGCTTCCAGGGACTATTCTTTCCTTTTTTTCTATTTTATTGGATAGGAAAGAGAGAAATTGAGAGAGGAAGGGAATATAGAAAGGGAAAGAGAAAGACAGACACTGGCAGACCTGCGTCACCACTTGTGAAGCATCCCCATCTCTGATGGGGAGCAAGGGCTTGAACCCTGGTCATTGCACATAGTACTATGTGTGCTTAACCAGGTGTACCTCCATCCAGCCCCCCTTAATACATTTTTCTGTATTTTTTGTTTTGAACAGTGTGAACAAATTTTCTCTATCAAAATGATTAAAGATATTTTGAGAGTTCTGGGGAGAGAGCATAATGGTTAGGCAAAAAAAAAAAAAAAAAGAGGGAGTCGAGCTGTAGCGCAGCGGGTTAAGCGCAGGTGGCGCAAAGCACAAGGACCGGCATAAGAATCCCGGTTCCAATCCCGGCTCCCCACCTGCAGGGGAGTCGCTTCACAGGCAGTGAAGCAGGTCTGCAGGTGTCTATCTTTCTCTCCTCCTCTCTCCATTTCTCTCTGTCCTATCCAACAGCGACAACAACAATAATAACTACAACAATAAAACAACAAGGGCAACAAAAGGGAATAAATAAATAAAATAAATATTAAAAAAAAAAGACTTCCATGCCTGAGGCTCCAAGGTCTCAGGTTCAGTCCTCAGCACCACCATAAGCCAGAGCTGAGCAGTGCTCTGATAAAAGGGGTGGGAGAAGGAGGGGAGAGGAAGGTACTTTAAGAAATAAATTGTTCGGTTTGAGTCCCTGCTCCCCACCCAAAGGCGGTGAAGCAGGTCTGCAGGTGTCTGTCTTTCTCTCCCCCTCTCTGTCTTCCCCTCCTCTCTCCAATTCTCTCTGTCCTATCCAACAACAATGACATCAACAACAACAATAATTACAGCAACAATAAAACTACAAGGGCAACAAAAGAGAAAATAAATTAAAAAAATATATATATATATATAAAAAGAAATAAATTGTTTAATCATCTGCTTATTTATTCTATTAGATTTTATGCTCTGTGGAGACAGGGACTTTGTCTTGTTCATCGTTCTATTTTCAGTTTTTGTCATCCTCCTAATTCAATAATTTTTTAAATAAATGGTTTATTTATTTATTTATTTACCAGAGCACTGCTCAGCTTATGGTGGTACAGGGAATTGAACCTGGGACTTTGGAGCCTCAGGTATGACAGTCTCCTTGCAAAGCCATTATGCTATCTTTCCCTGCCCGAATGGTTTATTTTTTAAAAAAATATTTTATTATCTATTTATTGAAAGAGACAGCTAGAGGGTAGAGAGAGATAGAAAGGAGAGAGACAGAGAGAACTGCAGCCCTGCTTCACCACTGAAAAGCTTTCCCCCTACAAGTGGGGAACAGGGGCTTGAACCTGGGTCCTTGCACACTGTAATGTGTGTACTCAACCAGGTGTGCCACCACCCAGCCCCCTGTTTGTATTGTTTTTCCAGTGTACTGCTCAGCTCATGGTAGTGTTGGGGATTAAACCTGGGACCTTTGGTGTCTCAGTCATAAAAGTCTTTTTGCATAATCATGCTATCTTCTGAGTCCCTTCTTAAACATTTTTCATGAATGAATAATAGTCTGTGTTGAATTTGGTGAGCTTAAGAGCACATTGGTAGCTGTGATATATTAATTACTTAGCTTAGCACAGCTGACCTTCTACATTGTGTTTGTGCTCAACATCTTTATTTGGGAGATTTATATCCTACTGAAATATAGCAGGTCCTCCAGAAAAGTCTTCTCATTCAACTTGCAGGTGAAGGGAGATAAAAATGTTTGCAGCAGTGTTAGGTAGCCAGAGCTTAGTAAATGACTGTACATTATTGATTGTGCCAAATCAGACACCATTCTGTGCCAGATTCTCAGAGAGAGAAGCTGGAGCAAACAAAGACTTAAGAAAAAATATCTAGGGGGCTGGTCAGTGGCACAGCAGGTTAAGTGAACATGGTGTGAAGCACAAGGACAAGCGTAAGGATCCTGGTTTGAGCCCCCAGCTTCCCACCTGCAGGAAGGTCACTTCACATGCACAAGTCTATAGGTGTCTATCTTTCTCTCTCCCTCTTTGTCTTCCCCTCTTCGCTCGATTTCTCTCTGTCCTATCCAACAATAACAACAACAACAATGATAAACAAGGGCAACAAAAGGGAAAAAATAGCCTCCAGAAGTAGTGGTTCATACTGCAAGCACCAAGTTCCAGTGATAACCCTGGAGGCAAAAAAATAAAAATAAAGAGAAAAGTCCCACCTGCAGGGGAGTCGCTTCACAAGCGGTGAAGCAGGTCTGCAGGTGTCTGTCTTTCTCTCCCCCTCTCTGTCTTTCCCTCCTCTCTCCAGTTCTCACTGTCCTAGCCAACAACAATGAAATCAATAACAATAAAAAACTACAATAAAACAAGGGCAACAAAAGGGAATAAGTAAATCAATAGAAAAAAAAAAGAGAAAAGAAAAAAAGAAAAAGTGTCTGATAAAATGCTGGAGACCTACAAAATAGCCATGGGTTTTCTGGAATTCAAATGTAACTAGTTGTCCTATACTTAAATTTGCTAGTTCTAACCACCATAGATAAGACACCACTGGACTGCTCAGTTGTAGTGGACAGAGTGGGCTGAGACTCACTTAGAGTGTATCTCATCTAGATAACTGTTTTTCCTATCTGTTCCATAGGGTTCCAGTTGAAATGAGATGATTTAAGTTGCAGTTTCAAGAGATTGAGTTAGACCGAACCGAGTTGAAGTGTCCTTAAGCCAGTCACATGCAGAGGAATCAAGCAGGTAGCCTGGGCCTGAGCACACAGCACTGTGGAGCAGGTAGGCACCCCTGAATGCTGGGAGCAGAGGAATGGACAGCTGCAGAATGTGTTCAGAAAGAGTGAGGGGCTGCAGGTATACTCCAGGTTTTCTCCCAGTGCTTACCTTGTAAAATAAAATAAAATAAAACAATCAGGCCTTGTTTCTCTTGTTTGTTTACAGGTGTCACAAGAGACATGGCGAAGAGATCCCTCGAGGCATCTCCTCGTTGGAGAGCTGGCTGAATGCTGCTGACCAGGCCTTTTGCTTTGTATCCATCCTGCTTATCCTTAGACAACAAAAGTGCTGCTCAACCGCCTGGTCAGCCCCATTATGCTCTTGCCACAAAGTGCTGAGTGTAGTGATTGCCCTGTCCTCATGATTTCATGCTTCCCACACTGGGCCCCCTGGACCCTCAGGCAAGGCCAGAGGATCCAAGTTATCCTTTAAGTTCTGAGCATCTACCATGCTTGGCATGCAGCTCTGTGGTGGATGACCCCAAGATTCAAACTGACCGTGCCACATGCCACATTTTTTTTCGTCGGGGGGAGAGTAGTCACATTTCCCTTGATGTCAGTCATAATCTCTAAATCCATAGCTATATTTGCTCCAGTTACTTATGTAATGAATGGGCAGAGAACACAGTTCACAATCCTGTCCCCAAGACGCTGGTGCCCTTCAGATATCTTGACTAGCAGAATGCAGTGCTAAAACTGAATAGAGAGAAAAACTGGGGGAAAGGGAGTCAGGCGGTGGTGCAGAGGGTTAAGTGCATGTGGCACAAAGTGCAAGGACAGGCATAAGGATCCCAGTTTGAGCCCCCAGATCCCCACCTGCAGGGGAGTCGCTTCACAAGCAGTGAAGCAGGTCTGCAGGTGTCTATCTTTCTCTCCCCCTCTCTGTCTTCCCCTCCTCTCTCCATTTCTATCTGTCCTATCCAATAACAATGACATAAATAACCACAACAATGTTAAACAACAAGGACAACAAAAGGAAAAATAAATAAATAAGTATAAAAAATAATTATTATCCCCACACCTATGGACATCTAATCTTTGACAAAGGGGCCCAGACTATTAAATGGGGAAACCAGAGTCTCTTCAACAAATGGTATTGGAAACAATGGGTTGAAACATGCAAAAGAATGAAACTGAACCACTGTATTTCACCAAATACAAAAGTAAATTCCAAGTGGATCAAGGACTTGGATTGTAGACCACAAACTATCAGATACTTAGAGGAAACTATTGGCAGAACTCTTTTCCGCATAAACTTTAAAGACATCTTCAATGAAATGAATCCAATTACAAATAAGACTAAGGCAAGTATAAACCTATGGGACTACATCAATTTAAAAAGCTTCTTCATAGCAAAAGAAACCAAGAGACCCCTCACAGAATGGGAGAAGATCTTTACATGCCATACATCAGACAAGAGGCTAATAACCAAAATATATAAAGAGCTTGCCAAACTCAACAAAAAGGCAACAAATAACCCCATCCAAAAATGGGGGGAGGACTTGGACAGAATATTCACCACAGAAGAGATCCAAAAGGCTGAGAAACACATGAAAAAATGCTCCAAGTCTCTGACTGTCAGAGAAATGCAAATAAAGACAACAATGAGATACCACTTCACTCCTGTGAGAATGTCATACATCAGAAAAGGTAACAGCAGCAAATGCTAGAGAGGGTGTGGGGTCAAAGGAACCCTCCTACACTGCTGGTGGGAATGTCAATTGGTCCAACCTCTGTGGAGAACAGTCTGGAGAACTCTCAGAAAGCTAGAAATGGACCTGCCCTATGACCCTGCAATTCCCCTCCTGGGGATATATCCTAGGGAACCCAACACATCCATCCAAAAAGACCTGTGTACACATATGTTCTTGGCAGCACAATTTGTAATAGCCAAAACCTGGAAGCAACCCAGGTGTCCAACAATAGATGAGTGGCTGAGCAAGTTGTGGTATATACACAATGGAATACTATTCAGCTATAAAAAATGATGACTTTACCGTTTTCAGCTGATCTTGGATGGACCTTGAAAAAATCATGTTGAGTGAAATAAGTCAGAAACAGAAGGATGAATATAGGATGATCTCACTCTCAGGCAGAAAATGAAAAACAAGATCAGAAAAGAAAACAGAAGTAGAACCTGAAATGGAATTGGCGTATTGCACCAAAGTAAAAGACTCTGGGGTGGGTGGGTGAGGAGAATACAGGTGCAAGAAGGATGACAGAGGACCTAGTGGGGGTTGTATTGTTAAATGGGAAACTGGGGAATGTTATGCATGTACAAACTATTGTACTTACTGTTGAATGTAAAACATTAATTCCCCAATAAAGAAATTAAAAATAAAATAAAATGGAAACACTGACAAGACCATAGGATAAGATAGGTACAATTCCTATTACCAGAGCTCTGTATCCCAACCCCTCCACTGGAAACTTCCCTATTCTTTATCCCTCTGGGAGTATGGACCCAGGATCATTGTGGGATGCAGAAGTTAGAAGGTCTGGCTTCTGTAATTGCTTCCCCACTGAACATGGGTGTTGGCAGGTTGATCCATACTCCCAGCCTGTCTCTCTCTTTCCCTAGTGGGGCAGGTCTCTGGGGAAGCGGGGTTCGGGGACACATTGGTGGGGTCGTCTGCCCAGGGAAGTCTGGCTGGTATAATGTTAGCATCTGGAACATAGTGGCTAAAAAAAAGAGTTAACATATAGAGCCAAACAAATTATTGACTAATCATGAACCTAAAGGCTGGAATAGTTCAGATGAAGAGTTTGGGGGGTCCTCTGTTTTTTATATAGTTAGTAATCCTAGTTTATTTATATTCCAAAGGGCCAATGACTTTATTAGTTTTTGCCTGAGCCTGACATCTGATATGCAGGTGGACCCAGGTTATTGTCTGAGAAAAAAAGATTTATTTCTTAGTGATAAAGAGATGGAGAGCATTATTCTAGCACATATGTTGCTAAGGGCTTGAACTCAGGACCTCGTGATTGAGGGTCCAACACTTTATTTAATTTACCACCTCCTAGGCTGCCCTATCAGGCTGCCTGCCTTTCTTCATCACGTGCTTCTCTGCTCTGGGTCAGGCTTTTTCAGGTACAGAGACAAGACAGAGAGTTAGAGAGAGAAGAGAGAAGGAATAAAAGCACAGCCCTGTAGCTTCCTCCAATGTGGTGAGGGTTGGATCCAATCTGGGTAGCAAGCATGGCAAAGCAACCAGGGCACAGCTCATCTCTGACTGAGTACTAAGGTAGTAACTTGTTAACTGATTTCTCTAAACCTCAGAGCTGTCTATCTCTCTATCTCTAGCTCAATTTCAGTATCTGTTTCTGTCTCTTTCTAGCACTATTCAAAGATGACTTAGGGTGGTGCTGGAGCTTGAATCTGGGATTTCAGAATAAACTCAGGACCTTACCTTGACAATCCGACACTTTAATCCATTGAGCCACCTTCCAGGCCTCACAGTCTTACCTTTGTTTATGTGGTGTCTGGGAGTGAACCCATGTGCAATACTTCTTTTTTTTTTTATGCTTGTTTAACTTAAAAAAAAAATTTTTTTTTTATTTATTCCCTTTTGTTGCCCTTGTTGTTTTATTATTGTTGTAGTTATTATTGTTGTTGTCGTTGTTGGATAGGACAGAGAGAAATGGAGAGAGGAGGAGAAGACAGAGAGGAGGAAAGAAAGACCCCTGCAGACCTGCTTCACCGCCTGTGAAGCGACTCCCCTGCAGGTGGGGAGCCGGGGTTGGAACCGGGATTCTTATGCCGGTCCTTGTGCTTTGCGCCACCTGCGCTTAACCCGCTGCACTACAGCCCGACTCCGGTACAATACTTCTGAGATGCCTCACAGACTCTACAATCTTTTTTTATTCTTTTATTTATCATGTTTTCTGTGCCTCTCCCTCTCTGCTCTTTCCTTCTGATTGATTTTTTTTTTTTTTTGAGTTATCGTTTCCCTCCTGCACTGGTTTGAAAAGGATGCATTTAGGGGGCCGGGCGGTAGTGCAGCAGGTTAAGCGCACATGGCACAAAGCACAAGGACTGGAGTTCGAACCCCACCTGCAGGCAGGGGTGGTCACTTTACAAGCAGTGAAGCAGGTCTGCAGATGTCTGTCTGTCTTTCTCTCCCGCCTCTGTCTTCCTCTCCTCTCTCTATTTCTCTCTGTCCTATCCAACAGCAATGACAGCAATAACAACAAAAAGGATAAACAGCAAGGGCAACAAAAGGGAGAAAAATAGCCTCCAGGAGCAGTGGATTCATTCGTAGTGCAGGCAAGGCACCAAGCCCCCCTGGAGGCAAAAAAAAAAAAAAAAAAAAAGAGAGAGAAAAGAAAAGAAAAAGAAAAGAAAAGCATGCATTCTATTTCAAACATTTTAATAATTATACTCCCATATTAAATTAAATCAATCTCTCTAGTTTTCAGAATAAGACAAAGATTTTAATTCTGAACTTTGCATTTCCATTTTTTTGTTACTATTTGGTTCTATTTCTAAGTAACAAATTCTTGTTTATTTATATTTATCAATTTATTTATTTTAAATATTTAATTATTATTATCAGATAGAAACAGAGAAAAATTGAGAAGAGAGGGAAGATAGAAAAAGAGACAGGGCCAGGCAGTGACACACTGGTTGATTACAGTGAGCAAGGGTCTGGGTTTGAGTTCCCATCCCCACCTGTAGGGGGGAGAGTTTTACAAGTGGTGAATCAGGGCTGCAGGTATCTCTCTGTCTCTCTCCTTCTCTATCTCCCTCTTCCCTCTCCATTTCTGGCTAACTCTATCTAATAAATAAATATTATTAAAAAGAGAGAGAGACAGAAGGCATTAAAGGCATCACCTTTTAAAAATTAAAGTAAATTTGGCCTATAGGTTTTACATGTGGAACCTTTAAATCAACATTTTTAATAGCTTCCATCATCATCATAGTTGACTTCTTTTACCTTATTCACCCACTTCCCAAGGAACAGTATTCTTGCCTGACAGTTATTTCTTCCACAGTTTGGTATAATGTCATTGTTTTAGAAAATTTTAGCAGTGTTGCAGATACAGGGAGCTGAGGAACTGTATCCTTGTGTCAACAACTGTACTGTAAACCATTAACCAAAAACCATTTGTTATAATTAAATGACAAAAAAAAAAAACTTCAGGGGTGGGAGTAAATAGCATAATAGCATAAAGAGACTTTCATGCCTGAGGCTCCCAAGTCCAGGTTCAATCCCCTGCATTGAAGCTGAGTGCTCTGGTTACAAATATATATATAATGGGAGGTGGAAAGACAGTACTGCTCAACTCTGGCTTTTGTTGATGCTGGGGACTGAAGCTGGAACCTTTGTTGCCTCAGGTATGAAAGTCTTTTGCATAACCATTATACTGTCTCCCTAGCCCCTTTTTAGATTTTCTTTTGTAAATCTTTTTTTTTTTTTTTTTTTAAGATTTTATTTATTTATGAGAAAGGGAGGAGGAGAAAGAAAGAACCAGACATCACTCTGGTACATGTGCTGCCAGAGATTGAACTCAGGACTTCATGCTTGAGAGTCCAAAGCTTTATTACTGCGCCACCTCCCAGACCACCCTTTTTAGATTTTCTGTGTGTGTGTGTGTGTGTGTGTGTGTGTGTGTGTGTGTGTGTGAGAGAGAGAGAGAGAGAGAGAGAGAGATAATAGTTTTTTCACCACAACTTAAAGACTCCCTTAATAGGAATTTGGGGGAAAAAAAAAAAGACTCCCTCACCTCCTCCCTTTTTAAAAATCAAGATATAGAGATTGGGGAAGAGTACATTATGTTTTTTTTATTGGTGATTTAATAATGATTGACACAATTGTGGGGTAAGAGGGGTACAATTCCCATCTCCAGATTTCCATATCCCCTCCTCCCCACTGGAATTTTCCCTATTCTTTATCCCTCTGTGAGTATGGCCAAAGATCTTTATGGGGAGCAGAAGGTGGGAGGTCTGGCTTCTGTAATTGCTTCTCCTCTGGACATAGGTGTTGACAGGTCAATCCTTACCCCCAGCCTGTTTCTATCTTTCCCTAGTGGGGTAGGGCTCTGGGGAGCTGGGGTTCCAGTACACAATGTTAAGGTCATCTGTTCAGGGAAGTCAGGTTGGTAACATCTGCAACTTGGTGGCTGAAAAGCATTAAGATATAAAGCAGATATCAAATTGTTTAATAATTAGAAACCTAAAGGTAAGAATATAGCAGATAAAAATTGGGGTTTTTATGTTGGAAGGAGCTAGGAAGGCCACATTAGGTATATTCCAAAGGGTCCAGGACTGTACTAACTTTTGCCTGAGCCCGACAGCTAATATGCAGGTAGGCTAGGAGTAATGTCTGGGAAAATGGTGTCAGAGTTGAGGATACACTATGATTTTTTTAAAAACTATTTTTATATTTATTTTTATTTATTTATTCCCTTTTGTTGCCCTTGATGTTTTATTGTTGTAGTTATTATTGTTGTCATTGTTGTTGGATAGGACAGAGAGAAATGGAGAGGGGAGGGGGAAGACAGAGAGAGGGAGAGAAAGATAGACACCTGCAGACCTGTTTCACCGCTTGTGAAGCGACACCCCTGCAGGTGGGGAGCCAGGGCTTGAACCAGGATCCTTATGCGGGTCCTTGTGCTTAGCACCACCTGCACTTAACCCGCTGTGCTACAGCCCGACTCCCTACACTATGATTTTTATGAGATGTATTAGGAGATGGTACAGTAGAGCTCGGAACTTGGCAGCATGAGGTCCCAAGTTTGATCTCCAGCATCCCATATGCCAGAATGATACTCTGGTGTTCTCTCTCTCTCTCACACACACACACACACACACACACACACACATATATTTTTGCCTTGCCGGTAATACGAATCCACTATTCCTGGCAGGCATTTTTTCCCACTTTTATTGGATAGGACAGAGAGAAACTGAGAAAGGAGGGGAGAGAAAGAGAGAAAGAGAGAGAGAGAGAGAGAGAGAGAGACACCAGCAGACCTGCTTCACTGCTTGTACAGTGTCCCCTCTGCATGTGGGGTGCCAGGGGCTCAAACCAGGATCCTTGTACAGGTCCTTGCACTCAATACTATGTGTGCTTAACAGGGTGCACCACCATCCAGCCCCCTCATACAAATTTTGGGACTGGGAAGACAGCACAGTGGTTATACAAAGAGCCTTTCATGCCTGAGGCACTAAAGAACTCAAGTTCAACAATCCCTCACACCACCATAAGCCAGAGCTGAGCAGTGCTCTGGTGGGGAAATATATATATAAAATTTTTCCAACACCAACATAAAACAGTATTCTTGGGAAAAAGATCTATTTCATTTATCACTGAAAGAACCAAAATACCATTCTGGAATTCAGGCTGTGCCAAGGATCAGACCTGGGAACCCATGTTTTTTTTTTTTGTTTGTTTTGTTTTGTTTTTACCAGAACACTGCTCAGTTCTGGCTTATGGTGGTGATGGGGATTGAACCTCGGAACTCAGAGCCTCAGGCTTGAAAGGCTTTTGCATAACCTTTATGCTGTCTCCCCAGCCCGGGAACCCATGTTGTATGTCCAGCACTCTATCCTCCATATCACTTCTCAGGTTCTCTCATTTAAATTATAATGTGTATTACATCATTGAGTGTATTTTGTTTGCAAGTCTTTGAGCTTCCTAGATCTGTCTCTTCTTATATTTAGGGGAAAATCTCAGCTATTCTTCAAATTAAAATTCTGCTTCTTGTGCTGCAGGTCTCTCTCCTTTTATCTCCCCTTACCCACTTTGTCTTAAATAAATAGTGGTCCAGGAGGTGGTGCAGTGGATAAAGCGCTTGACTCGTAAGCGTGAGGTCCTGAGTTTAAGCCCTGGCAGCACATTACCAGAGTGATGTCTGGTTCTTTCTCTCTCTCCTCCTATCTTTCTCATCAATGAATAAATAAAATATTTAAAAATAAATAAATAAAATGACATGCAGGGGACCAGTGAAATAGCTCACTTTGATAGTACAGAGCTGTGTCATATGTGTGACTGAGGTTTGAGCTTGACCTCCACTGCACTTGTCTCTTCTACAAAAAAAAAAAAAAAAAAAAAATTCTGCTTCTTTCTTTCTCCCTTCCTTCCTTTCTTTCATATTTATTTTCCCTTTTCTTGCCCTTGTTTTCACTGTTGTTTTAGTTATTATTGTTGTTTTTATTGATGTTGTCATTGTTAGATGGGACAGAGAGAAATGGAGAGAGGAGGGGAAGACAGAGAGGGAGAGAGAAAGATAGACACCTGCAGACCTGCTTCACTACCTGTGAAGTGACTCCCCTGCAGGTGGGGACCCGGGGCTCGAACTGGGATCCTCACACTGGTCCTTGGGCTTTGCACCATGTGTGCTTAACCCGCTGTGCTGCTGCTCGACTCCCCTTTCTTTCTTTCTTTTTTTGCCCCCAGGGTTATAGCTGGGGCTTGGTGCCAACACTATGGGTCCACTGCTCCTAGTGTTCATCTTTTTCTTTTAAAAAATATTTTCATTATCTTTATTTATTGGGTAGTGACAACCAGAAATCAAGAGGGTAGGGTGAGATAGAGAGGGAGAGACACAGAGAGACCCCTGCAGCACTACCTCACCACTTGTGAAGCTTTCCCCCTGCAGGTGGGGACTAGGGGCTCAAACCCAGGTCCTTGAGCACTGTAACGTGCGCTTAATCAGGTGCGCCACCACCTGGTCTTATGGTACATTTTAGTTCAGCTGTTATAATCTTGTTTTTTTTCTGACTTCTACTAGGAGTTTCATACTTTCTTTGAGTTTGTTAAGGTTTTCTTTCATTTCAGTGAGCATCCTGGGGATTATTGCTTTGAAGTCTTCTTAGAAGGTATATGTAGCTCTGTTGTTTTTGCTTTTTCCAGATACATGTGCACATGTGCTCTATCTCACGGGCCCTGGTCTATATCCAGGTTCTGTGGCTTTGTTAGGAAGTGCACCACCCAAAATGGAATTAAGGAGTCCTATGAGCTAGGAAAGGTCTCACCAGAGTAATGGAGAGGAAGGGTTGACATTCCAGGCCTGGTGTCTCTACACAATCTGAAGTGAAACATGTTGAGGTGTACTGGTTGCAAGGGGGTTGCTTTCTTATCTAGTTTTTGGAAGAATCTCTGTAGGGGTTGTGTTTGTCTATGCAAGTCCTCTATGACTTTCACTACTTCCAGACCAGTTTTTGCTATTTTTGTTCACTGGAATTCTCTTTTTTTAAAAAAAAATCTTTTTTTTAACTTTGTTATTTTTATTTATTGGATAGAGACAGCCAGAAATCAAGAGTGTAAGGGGAGGTAGAGGGGGGAAAGACAGAGAGACACCTACCACACTGTTTCACCACTCGCAAAGCTTTCCCCCTGTAGGTGGGGACTGGATATTTGAACTCAGGTCCTTGAGATTTATAATGTGTGCTCAACCAGGTGTACCACCACTTGGCCCCATTCACTGGAGTTCTCAAGCAGTGAGTATAGTGTGTGCTCAGGTGTTAACCTTGGGATCAACACAATATTACAGCTCTGATTTTCTCTACCAACAGGCTTCAGACGAACACTGGGCTCTCTGTTGCTTTGTTTCTTGGCCCAATGGAACATTAGAATAATTTTATCTACAAGACAGCCCTTTCATTCCTGGATTTGAGCAGGATAGCTTGTTCCAGCTCCTGGGTTTAAGAGCAGGTCTTCCATTCCCAAAGGAGCATTAAATTCCTGATTCTGATACCCTCCAGGACTCTGGGTTTCACTTTATGATAAGCAAGGCCCGAGTGTTTCTACCACTGGTGATGAGTTTTTAAAGTAAACATTTTACTGAAATCTAAGGCATTTATAGAAGAATGAACAAATTATGAGTGAACAGTGTAATGAGCATTTTTTGTATTTATTTGTGAAGGAGGAATAGAAAGAGAGAGAGAACAAAACATCATCACTGACACATGTGATGCTGGGAATTGAACTCAGTACCTCATGTTTGAGAGTCCAACACTTAATTCACTGTGCCACCTCCCAGGTCACAAATCTGATGAGTTTTTATAAAGTGCACACATTTATATAATTGCCACTCAGATCCAGAGGTAGAACTGACTGGCAGCTGCCCACAGAATCCTCCTTATCCTCTCTTAAGGAACTACTCTTCTCTGAAAGCCCAGTGCCATTTTAGTTTCTAGCAACATTGGATTATTTCTGACCATGTTGGACTTCAGGTACATTAAATCATTCAGAGTATACTCTTCAGCGTCTGTCTTCTATGCTTGTGAGGTTGACCTATGCCACAGAGTGTATTTATAGTTCATCTGTTATCATTGCTCAGTAGCTTTCTATTCTGTGAAGACAAGTTTTAACTATTCTAGTGTTAATAGGCAAGTAAATGGTTTCCACCTTTATGCTGTTATAAATAGCGAGGACATTATTTTCTTTTTTAATTTTTATTTATTTATTTAATTATTTTTGCCTCCAGGATTATTGCTGGGGCTCGGTGCCTGCACCATGAATCCACTGCTCCTGGAAGCTAATTTTTTTTCCCTTTTGTTGCCCTCGTTTTATCGTTGTTGTGGTTATTATTATTGTTGCTATTGATGTCATTGTTGTTGGATAGGATAGAGAGAAATGGAGAGAGGAGGGGAAGACAGAGAGGGGGAGAGAAAGACAGACACCTGCAGACCTGCTTCACTGCTCCTGAAGCAACCCCCTTGCAGGTGGGGATCCGGGGCCTCGAACCAGGATCTTTGTGCTGGTCCTTGAGCTTTGAGCCATGTGCCCTTACTCTGCTGCGCTACCACCTGACCCCCCATTTCTTTTCTTTTCTTTTTTTAAAGATTTTATTTATTTATTAATGAGAAAGATAGAAGAGAGAGAGAAAGAACCAGACATTGTTATGCCCAGAAGTTCAGAGTCCAAATCTCACGCAAAGACCAGAATCACATGCAATAGCAACAGCCTTTATTGGGAAGCTTAAGCTTCGGCCGCTGACACCCTTCCAAGCAAGGGGAGAGTCTTCGACCCCAATCACTTCTCGTCCCACCTTTTTATGGTTATCACAGGGTGGGCACAGGTGGAAATATCTACACAGAACAAGGAACAATTGGCTTCGGGTCAACAGCTGCTCTCAATATTCGGGGCCCCTCTCCAATCCCACAACATCACTCTGGTACATGTGCTGCTCGGGATGGAACTCAGGACCTCATGATTGAGATTCTAGTGTCTTAGCCACTGCGCCACCTCCCGGAAGACTTTTTTTTTTTTAACCAGAGCACTGCTCAACTCTGGTTTATGGTGGTGTGGGGGAATTGAACCTAGGATTCTGAAGAGTCTCTTTGCTACCCTTGCCCTCAAGGACATTCTTATACATATTTAAAAAAATATTTACATTTATTTTATTTTATAAAGGATTCATTTAGTGAAAGAGAGAATGAGAACAAGTGAGAACCAGAGCACTATTATGGCATATGTGGCACTAGCGATCAAAGTTGAGACCTTGTGCCTGAAGATTCTTTGCTTCATTATTGAGCTACTTCCCTGGCATATATAAGTTTTGGGGGTGGGAAACATACTGGAAGATGCAATTTCTAGATCCTACATGTGCTCAGTTCTTTTTTGTCTCTAAGGTTATCACTGGGGCTGGTGCCTGCACTATGAATCCACTGCTCCTAGAGGCCATTTTTCCACTTTATTGGATAAGACAGAGAGAAATTGAGAGGAGAGAGGGAGAAAGATTGACACTTCCAGAACCACTTCACCACTTATGAAGCAGCTCCCCTGTACCCTGTAGGTGGGGAGCCAGGGGCTCAAACCTGGATCCTTGCACTGGTCCTTGCGCTTCGTACTATGTGCACTTAACCAGGTGCACCACTGCCTGACCCCTTTTGTGCTCAGTTCTAACACACTGTCAAGCACATTTTC
Organism: Erinaceus europaeus; assembly: GCF_950295315.1. NCBI lineage: Eukaryota > Metazoa > Chordata > Mammalia > Eulipotyphla > Erinaceidae > Erinaceus > Erinaceus europaeus. Next base: position 77,010,145 of record NC_080173.1, on the reverse strand, counting down.
AAAGTTGATGTTATAATGTATACTCCTACTAATTAAAATTTAAAGTATTTTCCCTGTCTGTGGACATATATTTAGAAGACTCAGCCAGGGAAAGTACAGCAGTAGTGCACAGGACTTAACATGCAAGAGGTCCCAGGTTCAATCTCCAGCACCACCAAAAGAGCTGAACATTGCTCTGGTAGAAGAGGAAGAAGAGAAAGAAGGAGGGGGAAGGGAGAGAAAAAGAGAAGAAAGAAGAGGGAGGAGGAGAAGGAAGAAAGAAGAAGGAGAAACTGAATTTAATTATGACTCTAGATTCCTAATTTATCAGAAGAAGGAGGGAGAGGGGCAAGGAAGGGGGAAGACAGGGGAAGGAGAAATACTAAACTGGAACAAATTTTGTCATTCAACTACATAGGATTGAGAGTTATATAATAAATCCATACTGACACAGAAATTCTTGGTTTTTTTCTCTTTTATAGTACATGATCAGTAACTACAAAGCATATAAAAATCACCAGAAGGCCAGAGAGAGAGAGAAAGAGAGAGAATATTACAGTAGTTATGACAAATGACTTTCATGCCCTAGGCTCCTAGGTCTCAGGTTTAATCCCTGGTATCCCCATAAACCAAAGCTCGGTTTATGGTTTAAAAAAAGAAAATTCTGTGTTCTGGTTAAAAGAATAATCACTACAGCTCTCTTAGCTATTACCATGTTAAAAAAAAGACAAAAAACCAGTTTCATCAGGCAGGGGTAGATAGCATAATGGTTATGCAAAGAGCCTCTCATGCCTGAGGCTCCAAAGTCCCAGGTTCAGTTTCCTGCACCATCATAAGCCAGAACCAAGCAGTGATCTGGTAAAAAAAAAAAGAAAGAAAGAAAGATAAAAAGAAAAGAAAAAAAAGAAACCATTTCATCTTCATTAGAAAATCAAAAGGTAAGTAGTGTTGTCTCAAGTTCCAGGTGAGAATACTGCAACTCAGAAAGAAGACACAACAGGGCCCAGAGCCTAAGGCCGCAGAACCTGGACTGACTGATTCTGTGGTCTGGCATCTTCACCTTGTGGTGTGGCTACATACTTAGACCTTCACTTCAGAGTGTGGGGCTTTTTTTTTTTTTTTTTTTTTTGGTATTATCTTTACTTATTTATTGGATAAAGACAGCCAGAAATTGAGAAGGAAGGGGGTGGTAGAGAGGAAGAGAGACACCTGTGGACCTGCTTCACCACTTGTGAAGCTTCCCCCTTGTAGGTGGGGAGCAGAGGCTTAAATATAGCATAATGCCAGAGATGATGATCATAGTGTGGAAGCGCTCACGCCCCATGAGGAGCTGGCCAGTCTTGCAATGATGTTATTCCTCGCGCCCACCTTTGCTGCAGTTTTTATGAGATGTTCGTGAAATGACAGAGTGCGATCGAGAGTAACGCCAAGATAGACTGGCTGGGCTTCATGCTGGATTCTCGTATCGCCAAGCTGCACATTAAGCTCACGCGAGGCCGAGGCATGGTGTAGAAGGAAAACAGATGATACCGTTTTTGCAGTGCTAGGGATTAGTCGCCATTTTTTACAGTAATCAGATATCAGAGACATGTCTTTCGTGAGTGTTTCCTCGAGGATGTCGAACTTGGATGCCTGAGTTGCACAGCAGATGTCATCGGCGTAGATGAACTTCCTTGAAGAAGTTTCTGGGAGGTCATTGATGTATGGTTCCGTAGTCCCCATGTCCACTTGGTCGATTCCAAATTATATTCCTCCATGAGGATAATTTCTGGAACCATCCGTTCCACCCCGGTTCCATGGCTGCCAGTTCTTAGCAACATCGCCCCGCCAGATATTCGTTGGGATGCGGCATCATCTAAGTTCATTTCCCACGTCTACGCTCGACCGGACCTGCCAATATACGCGGATATCTTCGCCCACCCTGTCCAACGCTTGACGTCTCGTCACCCAATCTGGTCCCCTACGCCTACACTGAACTTCTCTGTTCCAGACTCTTGGAAACAGAGTTGGCAGTCAGCTGAGGTAAAGAACAAACACCTCATCACAGACCCCTGCAAGAGTCAACCCAGCTTTGACCTAGCACGTTATGATTGGGCCCTCCTCAATCGCTATCGAACAGGCCATGGCCGGTGCGCCGCTATGTTCCATCGCTGGGGAGCCAGAGACGACCCGAACTGCCCCTGCGGCTACAGACAGACTATGACCCACATAGTCAACGACTGCCACCTCTCCAGATTCAAAGGAGGTCTCGAAACTTTACATCAGGCTCAACCTGACGCTGTTGTCTGGCTACGGAAGAAGGGCAAACGCTAGAAGAAGAGGCTTAAACCTGGGTCCTTGTGCACTGTAACGTGCATGCAACCAGCTGCGTCACCACCCTGCCCCCAAGTGTGGGACTTTCTCAAAATAACTTTTTTTTTCTCTCTCTCTCTCTTTTTTTTGCCTCCAGGGTTATTGCTGGGCCTCAGTGCCTGCACTGCTAATTCACTGCTCCTGGAAGCCACTTTTTCCCCTTTTGTTGCCCTTGTTGTTTATCATTATTGTTGTTGTTATTTGTCGTTGCTGTCGTTGTTGTTGGATAGGACAGAAAGAAATGGAGAGAGGAGGGGAAGACAGATAGGATGAGAGAAAGATAGACTCCTGCAGACCTGCTTCACCTCCTGCAAAGCGATCCCCGTCAGGTGGGGAACCGGGGGCTCCAACTGGGATCTTTGAGCCAGTCCTTGCGCTTTGCACCATGTGCGCTTAACCCGCTGAGCTACCGCCAGGCCCTCTTTTTTCTTCTTTTAAACCCACCTCGATGTTTATTGCAGTGTTTTTTATAATAACTAAAATGTGAAAGTGGTTGAAATATCTATCTATAGGTGATCAGATAAAGAAGATATGACACCGTGAGGTCAGGATAGCTACCTGGAAGAGCATGCCAAAGGACCTGAGTCCGAGCCCTAGTAAACCACGAGGAAGCACCACACAAACAGGAAGCTGTTGGTTTCTCTCCTTTCTCTGTCTCTCATCTTCTAGCTGAAAAAAAAAATAGAAAAGAAGGAAGTCGGGCGGTAGCGCAGGTGGCGCAAAGCGCAAGGATGGGAACAAGGATCCCGGTTCGAGCCCACCTGCAGGGGAGTCGCTTCGTGAAGCGGGTCTGCAGGTGTCTGTCTTTCTCTCCCCCTCTCTGTCTTCCCCTCCTCTCTCCATTTCTCTGTCCTATCCAACAACGACGACATCAATAACAACAATAACTATAACAACAATAAAAACACAACAAAAGGGAAAATAAATAAATATAAAAAATAGAAAATAAAATAAATAGAATCCTTTAAGAGTGGTGGGAGTGATAGAAGCATAGGAGCATGCAGGCACAGTCCCTAGCAAAGCTCTGATGGGAAAAAGGAGAAAGAAGAAAAGAAAAGAAAAGAAAAGAAGAGAAAAGAGATACAGCCCACCGCCCACCATTTACATTGTAGGATATCACCAGTTACAAAAATATGAAGATTTTTCCAATTGTAACAAAATAGAAGGACCTCAGCAACCCAGGTCTCCAACAACAGATGAGTGGCTGAGCAAGTTGTGGTATATACACAATGGAATACTACTCAGCTGTAAAAAAATGGTGACTTCACCGTTTTCAGCCGATCTTGGATGGACCTTGAAAAATTCATGTTAAGTGAAATAAGTCGGACACAGAAGGATGAATATGGGATGATCTCACTCTCAGGCAGAAGTTGAAAAACAAGATCAGAAAAAAGAAAAAAAAAAAAACAGGGACCAGGCGGTGGCACACCTGGTTAAGTGCACACATTACAGTGCACAAGGACCCAGGTTCAAGCCCCTGGTCCCCACTTGCAGGGGGAAAACTTCATGAGTGGTGAAGCAGGGCTGCAGGTGTCTCTCTGTCTCTTTCCCTCTCTATCTCCCCATCCCTCTCAATTTCTCTCTATCTAACAATAAATAAATAAATAAAAAGATTTAAAAAAAAAGAAAAAGAAAAAAAAAAAAACAGAAGTAGAACCTAAAATGGAATTGGCGTATCACACCAAAGTAAAAGACTCTGGGGTGGGGGTGGGTGGGTGGGGAGAATACAGGTCCAAGAAGGATGACAGAGGACCTGGTGGAGGTTGTATTGTTATACGGGAAACTGGGGAATGTTATGTATGTACAAACTATTGTATTTACTGTTAAATGTGAAACATTAATTCCCCAATAAAGAAATTTAAAAAAATAGAAGGACCTCAAAGGAATTAATGTGAAGTGAAATAAATCAAAAGGAAAAAGACAAATATATCTAGTTATTTCAATGAGAGAGAGACAGACAGACAGACAGAGACAGAGGCCAGAGCACCACTCAGCTCTGGCTTATGGTGGTGCTGAGGACTGAACCTTGGGCTTTGGAGTTTCAGACATGAAAGTCTTTTGCATAACCCTTATGCTTTCTCCCCAGCCAAGAAAGACAAATACTGGATAATTGCATCTATTTTTATAATATAAGTCTGGTGGACAGACAAAACAAAAAGACAAATCAGTGGGCATTAATAATAGATTAACAGTAGATTGACAATTGATTGACTGAGATTAACTGAGGAGGAAAGGGTCAGAACATGGGAGGGAAAGGTAATTGGTGGTGGTGGGGAACAAAGTCAAAGGTGTATTTGTAAATTAAGATTTCTGCCTTGACCTGAATTTACTTATGCAAAATAAGGAAAGGCTTCACTTGAAGGTTTTCTGATATTCTTGCTTTTTCTTTTGCCTCCAAGGTGAGTGCTGGGGCTTGGTGCCTGCACTATGAATCCACTGCTCCTGGCGGCCATTTTTCCCATTTTTGTTGACCTGGTTTGTTATTGTTGCCATTGTTGTTGTTGATGGATAGAACAGGGAGAAACCGAGAGAGGAGGGGAAGACAGAGAAAGGCATAGGAAATGATAGACACCTGCAGACCTGCTTCAGCGCCTATGAAGTGACCCCCCCCCCCCGCAGGTGGGGAGCCTGGGGCTTGAACCGGGACCCTTACACTTGTCCTTGCATTTTGTGCCATGTGCACTTAACCCACTGCGCTACCACCCGGTCCCCATATTCTTGCTTTTTAAAGAAGAAGGCTTAGGACAATCTCCTTCCTCCTCCTCTGACTCCTCCTCCTCTTCCTTTTTTTTTTCACTCCTTCCTTCCTTCCTTCCTTCCTTCCTTCCTTCCTTCCTTCCTTCCTTTCTTTTTTTGTTTGTTTTACCAGAGCACTGCTCAGCTCTGGCATATGGTGATGCAGGGGATTGAACCTGGGACTATGAAGCATCAGACATGAGAGTCTCTTTGCATAACCATTATGCTATCTACCCCTCTTTCTTTCTTCCTTCCTTCTTTCTTTCTTTTCTTGCTTTTTCCTTCCTTCCTCCCTTCCTTCCTCCCTTCCTTCCTTTCTTCTTCCTTTTTTCCTTCCTTCCTTCATTGGACAGAGAAACTGAAAGGGGAAGGGGGAGGTAAAGAGGGAGAAAAAGAGAGACACTTGTAGCCCTGCTTAACCACTCATGAAGCTTTCCTCCTGCAAGTGGGGACTGGGGACTTGAAGCAGGGTCCTTATATATGGCAATGTGTGCATTTAACCAGGTGCACCACCACCCAGCACCTTGAAATCTCCTTTTACAGAGTTTCCCCCAGTATATGTTCTCCCCATGTTTTGACAGATTTCTGGGATACCTGGATGCTTTCTCATAGCACTGACATCCGTAGGGTTTCTCCTGTGTCTGTCATGTTGGTCTGCAGGATACCTGAAGGCCTTGCCACACTACAGCCACCCCTATATTGCTCTTCCCATGTGTCTTCCTAGGCATCCAGGGTAAAGAAAGAAGTGTAACATTGTTTAATTGGAAAAGGCTTCTCTTCATTGTGCACCCTCAGATGTATTCACAGGGATGTGGATACCCTAATTTCTTTCCTACAATCATGACATTTATAGAGTTTCTCCTGGGAATGCTAAGGTGCTTTTGCATAAAAATACAAAAGAGGACCTGGATAGTGGTGCAGTGGAGATATAATTGGATTCTAACTGAATTCAATTGCCAGCATCACATGTGCCAGAATGATGCTCTAGTTCCCTTTCTTTCTCTCTCCCTCATTGATGAATAATATTTTTTAATAAAAGAATGCAGAAGACCACACACTTGGCTGTCCAGGTAGCTTGTGCACACAAGTACCCCCCAAAAAACTCTTTTGCAGTCTTTCTAAAGACCTAAAACAGAGCCAGATATTGTCAGACATGACTACTTGGAGCAGATATGATTTGCCCAACTGCAGCTGGAAATTAATGTCTTTGTATCAGTCAGTAAAAGTAAATGACTAGGGGACTGGGTGGTGGCACACTTGGTTAAGTGCACATGTTACCATGTGCAAGGACCCAGGTTTGAGCACCTGCTACCTACCTTCATGGGGGAAGCTTCACATGCAGCGAAGCAAGTACTGCAGGTGTCTCTCTGTCTTCCCCCCTCTCTATCTCCCTTGTCCTCCTCAATTTCTCTCTGCCCTACCAAATAAAGAAAAAAAAAGGGTGGTGGCACACCTGGTTAAACACACATGTTACCATACACAAGGACTTGGTTTTGAGTCCTCCCCCCACCTGCAGGTGGGGACACTTCACAAATGATAAAGCAAGTCTGCAGTGTCTGTCTTTCTTTCTCCCTCTCCCCGCTCTCCCTCTCAATTTCTTTCTGATATATATATCTCAAGCAGTAGATATGATGTGTGGGTACCAAACCCCAGCAGTAACCCTGTTGGCAAAAAGGGAAAAAAGGAGAAAATTACATTAAAATATGTGAAGAATAAAGTGAAAATAATGACTAGGATGAGGTGGATGGCACAGTGGTAGAGCACTTGACTCACATAATGAGACTTCCTTTTTGATTCTCAACCTCTTATTAGAAAGAAAGAAAGAAAGAAAGAAAGGGAAATGCACATAAGGATACACAGATTTTTTTGGGATAGGTATGTTTGATTCTTTAGGACATATCCCCAGGAAAGAAATTGCAGGACCGTAGGGTAGGTCCCTTTCTTTCTGTCTTTCTTTTTTTAAAAAATATATTTTCCCATTTTGTTACCTATCATCGATGTTGTTATTGTTGTTATTGCTGCTGTTGTTGGATAGGACAGAGAGAAATCAAGAGAGGAGGGGAAGACAGGGGGAGAGAAAGACAGACACCTGCAGACCTGCTTCACCGCCTGTGAAGCGACTCCCCTGCAGGTGGGGAGCCGGGGTTCGAACCGGGATCCTTATGCCAGTCCTTGTGCTTTGCGCCACCTGCGCTTAACCCGCTGCGCTACAGCCCGACTCCCATTGTTATCCTTTCTGATGTATGACATTTTCACAGGGTGAAGTGGAAATGTTGTCTTTATTTGCATTTCTCTGACAATCAATGACTTGGAGCATTTTTTCATGTTTGTTGTCCTTTTGGGTCTCTTCTTGGGTGAATATTCTGTTCACATCCTCTTCTCATTTTTGGATGAGGTCATTTGGGTTTTTTTTTGTTGTTGTTGTTGCTGAGTTTGGTGAGCTCTTTATATATTTTGGTTACTAGCCTTTTGTCTGATGTGTGGAAGATGTAAATATCTCCTGTTCTGTAAGGAGTCTCTTTGGGTGGTGGTTCCTTTTGCTGTGCAGAAGGAAGCTTCTCAATTTGATATAGTCCCATTGGTTCATTTTTGTATTTGTCTCCCTTTCAATTGGACTTGTGCCACTGAAGATGCCTATAAAACTTAGATGGAAAACAGTTCTTACTTGGATTGGATTTGTTGTACTGTACTAAAGTAAAGGACTCTAGGGGGAGGGAGGGAGGGAGGGGTTGTTTTCAGGTCATGTGCATGATGGTGGAGGAGGACCTAGGCTGAGGGTAAGAGTGTTTTGCGGAAAACTGAGAATTTTACATATATACCAACAACTGTATTTACTGTAAATCATTAAAACCTCCCAATAGGGAGTCGGGCTGTAGCGCAGCAGGTTAGGCTCAGGTGGCTCAAAGTGCAAGGACTAGTGTAAGGATCCCAGTTCGAGCCCCCAGCTCCCCACCTGCAGGGGAGTCACTTCACAGGCAGTGAAGTAGGTCTGCAGGTGTCTATCTTTCTCTCCCCCTCTCAGTTTTCCCCTCCTCTCTCCATTTCTCTCTGTCCTATCCAACAACAACGACATCAATGATGACTACAACAATAAAACAGCAAGGGCAACAAAAGGGAATAAATAAATAATAATAAAAACCCTCCCAATAAAAATATTTAAAAGAAAAAGAAATGCAAAGACAACAAGTGAACTTTTATCTTGGAGATTTTTCTCCCCTAAAGTCTTGTTTCAGTTGAGTGAGCCATGTGACTCAGTGCTGGCACATAGTAGCAGGTAGTAACAATGGCTGAATGAAATTTTCAGAAAATTTTCATTTGTGTTGTTGGCAGAGTCCATTTGATTGCAGTTCCTGGGCTTTAAAGTTTGACCGCCAGGGGGCGTACTGATATACCTACAGCATCCTCATTCCTATTTTGTCCCCAAAGCCAGTATTCTGGAGATGATTTCAAGCATCCTGGGAAGGAAAGGACTCTGCCAGAAAACTGAATTTAGAAAAAAGATAGAAGAAAATTGATTTATTTCGGCGTGTTGTCTGAATAGCACCAAATCATAATTATCTGGAATGTGTGGTTTAAATTTAGTCTCCAGTTTGTTTACCTTAGATTCATAGATTCAGACTTTATGGATGTCCTAGAAAGTGTCTGATAAAGTTCCCAAGAGATTTTCATGTTCTTGACTCTGTATTTGAACAACCTGAAGATTTTTTTAAAAAATAGAGATAGAGAAACTGAGAGGGAAGGGGAGGTAGAGAGAGTGAGGGAAAGACAGACACCTCAGTATTGCTTCACTTCTTTTGCAAGTGGGGACTAAGGCCTTGAACTTGGATCCTTGAACACTATAATGTGTATGCTCAATCAGGTGCGCCACTGCCCAGCCCCACAAACCATGTTCAAATACTGACTCTTTCTTTCTTTTTTTTAAATTTATTTATTTCCCCTTTTGTTGCCCTTGTTGTTTTATTGTTGTAGTTATTTTTTGTTGTTACTATTGATGTTGTCATTGTTGGATAGGACAGAGAGAAATGGAGAGAGGAGGGGCAAACAGAGAGGGGGAGAGAAAGATAGGCACCTGCAGACCTGCTTCACCGCCTGTGAAGGGACTCCCCTGCAGGTGGGGAGCTGAGGGCTCAAACCGGGATCTTTACACCAGTCCTTGCGCTTTGCGCTACTTGCGCTTAACCTGCTGCGCTACCACTCAGCTCCCAAATACTGACTTTTTCACATCTTCCAGAAAGGGTGGAAGGAAGAAGGTGGTTCCAGTTTGGAACCCTGAAATAAACTTATGAATCTGGGATGAGAGACCATTGCCAGGTGGGTCAGTGACCTGTAGCAACTTGTAAGGCTGGGAATAACCATTCTGCTAGTCAACTTCCTGCTTCCTCATGCTGTTAACAGTTATGCCAGCATTCTACCACATCTTTGCCTGTGGTGAGGTACTGCCAAGGGGAAGTATTTGCCTGACTTGCTCATATGCACTATTCTTGGTGCTAGTGAGTAGGCCACTTGAGCAACATGGGTCAGCCAACTAATGAGTCTTTGTGGGGCATCTGAATAGTGTGGCTCAGAGGTTTTGCATAGACTCTAGAGTCTCAGAAAACTGGATGAGAACCAGCTCTGTACCACAGATTATGTGACCTTGAAGCAAGGCTCTCTGAAAGTCGATTTTTCTATATGTAAGATAGGGATAATAAGAGCTAGGGAACTGTCTCATATAATTTTTATGAGAATTAAGGAAATAACTTATCAAAGTGCCTGGTCCATAGTAAGTATTCCACAGAGGCCAGGTGCTGGTACACCTAGTTAAATACTCAAATTACCATGAGTTTCATGGAGGTTCAAGCCTCAGTCCCCACCTGCAGGTGGAAAGCTACATGAGTGGTGAAGCAGGGCTGCAGTTGTCTTTCTCTCCCTTCCCTCTCAACCTCTCTCTGTACTATCAAATACATAAATATTATTAAGAAAATAAGTAATCAAGGTCTGGGAGATGGTGCAGTGGGTAAAGCATTGGACTTTCAAGCATGAGGTCTGGAGTTTGATCTCTGGCAGCACATGTACCAGAGTGATGTCTGTTTTTTTTTTTTTTTAAAGATTTTGTTTATTTATTTATTTTTTACCAAAGCACTGTTCAGCTCTGGCTTATGGTGGTGCGGGGGATTGAACCTGGGACTTTGGGGCCTCAGGCATGAGAGTCTGTTTGCATAACCATTATGCTATCTACCCTCCGACTTATTTATTGATTTATTTATTTTAATTTTTCCCTTTTGTTGCCCTTGTTCGTCATTGCTGTTGTTATTATTGTTATTCCCATCGTTGTTGTTGGATAGGATAGAGAGAAATTGAGAGAGGAGGGGAAGACAGAGAGGGGGAGAGAAAGGTAGACACCTGCAGACCTGCTTCAGCGCCTGTGAAGCAACTCCCCTGCAGGTGGAGAGCCGGGGGCTGGAACCGGATCCTTAAGCTGGTCCTTGCGCTTTGCGCCATGTGCGCTTAAACCTCTGCGCCACCGCCTGGCTTCCGATTTTATTTATTTATTAATGAGAAAGACAGGAGAGAGAGAAGGAACCAGATATCACTCTGGTACATGTGCTGCCAGGGACTGAACTCAGGATCTCCTGCTTGTGAGTCCAGTGCTTTATCCGCTGCGTCATCTTCCAGACTACATCTGTGTTTTTTCTCTCTCTCTCTTCCTATCTTTCTCATCAATCAATAAATAAAATACTTTTTTTAGAATTTACTTACTTATTCATGAGAGAGATAGGCAGAGAGAAAGAACCAGACATCACTCTGGTACATGTGGGCCAGGGATCGAACTTGGGACCTCATGGTTGAGAATCCAATGCTTCATCCACTGCGCCACCTCCTGGACCACAATAAATAAAATCTTAAAAAAAAAAGTGGGGGTCGGGCGGTAGTGCAGTGGGTTAAGCACAAGTGGCTCAAAGCTCAAGGACCAGCGTAAGGATCCCAGTTCAAGCCCCCGGCTTCCCACCTTCAGGGGAGTCGCTTCACAAGTGGTGAAGCAGGTCTGCAGGTGTCTGTCTTTCTCTCCTTCCTCTCTGTCTTTCCCTCCCTCCTCTCTCCATTTCTCTCTGTCCTATCCAACAACAACGACATCAATAACAGCGATAATAATAACTCAAAGATAAAACAACCAGGGCAACAAAAGGGAAAAAATGGCCTCCAGGAGCAGTGGATTCATGGTGCAGGCACTGAGCCCCAGCAATAACCCTGGAGACAAAAGAAAGAAAGAAAGAAAAAAAGAAAGAAAGAAAGAGAAAATAAGTATTCAACATATAATAACTTTTACTACTATACTACTACTACTGTCCTACAAAGCTATAACATCTCTTCACACAATGAAAGGGCAGCAAGGAGGAAGAATAATAAGTCTATGTGATGATCAATGTAAGTTTTTTACTTCTTTTCAATTTTCTTTCTTTTTTTTAATATTTATTTTATTTATTTATTCCCTTTTGTTGCCCTTGTTGTTTTATTGTTGTAGTTATTATTGTTGTTGTTGTTGTTGGATAGGAGGGGAAGACAGAGAGGAGGAGAGAAAGATAGACACCTGCAGACCTGCTTCACCGCCTGTGAAGCGACGCCCCTGCAGGTGGGGAGCCAGGGTTCGAACCGGGATCCTTATGCCAGTCCTTGTGCTTTGCGCCACCTGCGCTTAGCCCGCTGCGCTACAGCCCGACTCCCTCAATTTTTTTTCTTATTGTTATTTTAACACCCTTGCCCCTTATTCAAGGAGCTTTGTCCTGTGTTCACTGGCTCAGAGGATGAAGTCTTAGAAATAAAGTTGTTCTGTGGTCCAGGAGGTGGCGCAGTGGATAAAGTATTGGATTCTCAGCCATGAGGTCCTGAGTTCAATTCCTGGCAGCATATGTACCAGAGTGATGTCTGGTTCTTTCTCTCTCCGCCTGTCTTTCTCATGAATGAATAAACAAATTCTTAAAAAAAAACAAAACCAAAAACATCGTGGTCTGGGAGGTGATGCAATGGATAAAACATTGGATTCTCAAGCATGAGGTCCCAAGTTCAATCCCCAGCAGCACATGTACCAGATAGCTGGTTCTTTCTTTCTCTCCTCCTATCTTTCTCATTAATAAATAAATAAAATCTTCAAAAAAAAAATTTCCAAAGGTCTGTTAAAAAAAGAAATAAAGTTCTTTTTTAACTTTATTTTATTTTTGTATTGTTTTTATTTATTTATTGGATAGAGAAAGCCAGATATCATGGTCTAGGACACGACACATTGGATAAAGCACTGACTTCTCAACCATAAGGTCCTGAGTTCAATCCCCAGCAACACATATACCAGAGCGATGTCTGGTTCTTTCTCTCATTCCTATCTTTCTCATGAATAAATAAATAAATTCTTTAAAAAAAGAGAGAGAAAGCCAGAAATTGAAAGGGAAGGAGGTGATAGCGAGGATAAGAGACAGAGAGATACCTGCAACTCTGCTTCACCACTTACAAAGCTTCCCCCTGCAGGTGGGTACCAGGGGCTTGAACCAGGGTCTTTGCACATTGTAACATGTGCGCTCAACCAGGTGCGCCACCACCCAGGCCCAATAAAGTTGTTTTCTATTCTAGCTTCCTTTTTTAAATCTTTTATTATCATCTTTTATTTTATTGGATAGAGATAGCCAGAAATTGAGAGGGGAGAAGCAGAGAGACACCTGCAGTCATGCTTCACCACTTGCGAAGCTTTCCCTCTGTAGGTGGGGACCAGGGGCTTGAACTCAGGTCCTTGAGCGCTGTAATGTATGTGCTTAACCAGGTGTGCCACCACCTGGCCCCTCTGTTCTAGCTTTCTAGGAATCTAGCCTTTAGGGTAGAAAGGTATCAGCAGACTTCCGGAGGCGGAGCTACGAGCAGCAGATCGCTTTCTCTCCTCTCCTCTCCTCTCCCGGATCAACTAGGAATACCAGAGGAGACCACCCGGACCGAAACAAGACAGGACTAGAATAACCACAGAAACCCAGTAAATCACCCGTGAGTACAAACACGCGTGGCTGGTGACAGAGAGGAGAGAGGGGCCTAAGGAGAGATTAAGTAACTGCTAACAGTTCAACAGTTTGTCAGTGGAGACACCACCTCCAGTCTGCTCCACCAACAAGGGGACAGCTGAAGGGAGGAAAGGACTCCCCAGAGACTCACCAAGTGCAACTCTGAGTCTCCATTGCTACTACCCTCAGAATCTGGAGCAGCAACAGGGAGGGACACCAGGGTACAGAGATCTAACCGGGAAACTCAGGAGAAGACCTATACCTCGGTGGCATAGCTGAGGGGCTGTGAAAGTCTCTTTGCATAACCACTGGATTATCTCTGCCACACCCTGCTTTATCTCTTGGTCAGGAGTCAGTGATTAAGCTAAGAAGCCTATTGATAGTTTAAAAGCCCTCAGGCTCCCATAGCCTACAGGGGAAAAAAAAAAGGCTTTTACACCACTGAACTCCAACTCAGGGATTGAAAAAACTGTTAACATATAAAATGGTTAAAACAACAAGAAAAAATATTGGACACTCGAACCAGGACAAGAGTCCAGCTAAAAGTCCTCCAGAGGGTGAAGCACAAAACAACGAGTTCAACATCCAAACATTAGCCAAGGAAATAATAACAGGAGTGAGTAAAGAATTTGAAAAAATTGTAATCAGAAATGCAGGAACAACAAATAGGAAAATGGAAGAAAATTCTAATTATCTCATGGTTATTAGAGAGCTGAAAGCTGAAATCGCTGAGCTAAGAAGGCAACTAGCTGAACAAGCTAAAACAGTATCAGAGCAGGGCAACAAAATAGATGAACTCCAGAAAGCAGTAGAGGGCAGAGAGAATAGAATCAATGAGGCTGAAGACAGAATTAGCAAGATTGAGGATGAATTAGAGACAACTAAAAAAGAAGTAAGAGATCTCAAAAAGAGATTAAGAGATGCTGAAAACAACAACAGAGTCCTATGGGATGACTTCAAAAGAAACAATATACGCATTATTGGCTTACCAGAGGAAGAAAGAGAAGGGGAGGAAGAAAGCGTTCTCCAGGCCATAATAGCTGAAAATTTCTCTAGTCTAGACAACACCAAAGACATAAAGATTCAAGAAGCCCAGAGGGTCCCAAACAGAATTAACCCAGACCTAAAGACACCAAGACATGTCATACTTAGAATGGAAAGGAATAAGGATAAAGAAAGGATCCTCAAGGCTGCAAGAGAAAAACAGAGTCACCTACAAAGGAAAACCCATAAGATTAGCAGCAGACTTCTCCATACAAACACTACAGGCCAGAAGAGAATGGCAAGATATCTATCGAGTGCTCAATGAGAAAGGCTTTCAGCCAAGAATACTATATCCTGCTAGATTGTCATTCAGACTAGATGGAAGCATCAAAACCTTCTCAAACAAGCAACAGTTGAAGGAAGCAACCATCACCAAGCCTGCCCTGAAAGAAGTTATGAAAGGTCTCCTATAAACAACCAGACCACCACAAATAGGATATATATCAAAACACTCTAAAACTCTACAAGAATGGCGTTAAAATATCTTCAATCTTTGATATCAATAAATGTCAGTGGCCTGAATTCACCTATTAAAAGACACAGAGTAGGAAGATGGATCAGAAAACACAACCCAACAATATGTTGTCTACAGGAAACTCACCTAACTCAACAAGACAAACACAGACTTAAAGTGAAAGGATGGAAAACTATCATTCAAGCCAATGGCCCACAAAAAAGGGCAGAAACAGCTATTCTCATATCTGACATGATAGACTTTAAAATAGATAAGATTAAAAAAGATAGGAATGGACACTACTTAATGCTCAGAGGATCAGTCAATCAAGAGGACTTAACAATTATTAATATCTATGCACCCAATGAGAAGCCATCTAAATACATCAAACTTCTACTGAAAGAGCTACAGCAATATATTAACAGTAACACAATCATAGTAGGGGACTTCAACACCCCACCATCTCAACTTGACAGATCATCCAGGCAGAAAATCAGTAAAGACATAATGGAGCTAAATGAAGAAATAGATAAACTAGAACTACTGGACATTTTCAGAGTCATTCATCCCAAGAAACTGGAATACACATTTTACTCAAATACACATGGATCATTCTCAAGGATAGACCATATGTTAGGTCACAAAGACAGCATCAGCCTATTCAAGAGCACTGAAATCATCCCAAGCATCTTCTCAGACCACAGTGGAATTAAACTAACATTTAACAATCAACAAAAGATTAGTAACAGTGCCAAAATGTGGAAGCTCAACAGTACACTTAACAACTTCTGGGTCAAAGAGGAAATCAAGGAAGAAATCCAAATGTTTCGAGAGTTCAATGAAAATGAAGACACAAGCTATCAAAATATTTGGGACACAGCTAAAGCAGTCCTAAGAGGGAAGTTCATAGCTATACAAGCACACATTAGGAAACAAGAAAAGGCACAAATAAACAGCCTGATTGCACATCTTAAAGACCTAGAAGAAGAACAACAAAGGAATCCTAAAGCAACCAGAAGGGCAGAAATTACTAAAGTTAGGGCAGAAATAAATAACATTGAGAATAGGAAAACCATACAAAGATCAATGAAAGTAAATGTTGGTTCTTCGAAAGAGTAAACAAAATCGACAAACCTTTAGCCTGACTCACAAAACAAAAAAGGGAGAAGACCCAAATAAATCGGATAGTAAATGAAAGAGGAGATATCACAACAGACACTGCAGAAATTCAACATATCATGCGAGGCTTCTATGAACAACTATATGCCATCAAGCTAGAGAACCTGGAAGAAATGAATGATTTCCTAGATACCTACCAACTTCCAAAACTAAGTAAAGAGGAAGTGGATAACATGAACAGGCCCATCACAGCTAATGAAATTGAAACAGTTATCAAAAATCTTCCCAAAAATAAAAGTCCTGGACCAGATGGTTTTACAGATGAATTCTACAAAACTTTCAAAGAAGAACTAATACCTCTACTTTTAAAAGTCTTCCAGAAGATTGAAGACACTGGAATACTCCCTGCCAGCTTCTATGAAGCCAACATCACCCTGATACCAAAAGCAGACAGGGACACAACCAAAAAAGAAAAATACAGACCGATATCTCTGATGAACATGGATGCGAAAATATTGAACAAAATTCTAGCCAACCGGATACAGCAGTATATCAAAAAAATTGTTCATCATGACCAAGTGGGGTTTATCCCAGGCATGCAAGGTTGGTTTAATATACGTAAATCAATCAATGTGATCCACCACATCAACAAAAGCAAGACCAAAAACCACATGGTCATATCAATAGATGCAGAGAAAGCTTTTAACAAAATACAACATCCCTTTATGATCAAAACCCTACAAAAAATGGGAATAGATGGAAAATTCCTGAAGATAGTGGAGTCTATATATAGCAAACCTACAGCCAACATCATACTCAATGGTGAAAAACTGAAAGCACTTCCCCTCAGATCAGGTACTAGACAGGGCTGCCCACTATCACCATTACTATTCAACATAGTGTTGGAAGTTCTTGCCATAGCAATCAGGCAGGAGCAAGGAATTAAAGGCATACAGATTGGAAGAGAAGAAGTCAAACTCTCCTTATTTGCAGGTGACATGATAGTATACATGGAAAAACCTAAGGAATCCAGCAAGAAGCTTTTGGAAATCATCAGGCAATACAGTAATGTGTCAGGCTATAAAATTAACATTCAAAAGTCAGTGGCATTCCTCTATGCAAACACTAAGTTAGAAGAAAGTGAAATCCAGAAATCAGTTCCTTTTTCTATAGCAACAAAAACAATAAAATATCTAGGAATAAACCTAACCAAAGAAGTGAAAGACTTGTATACTGAAAATTATGAGTCACTACTCAAAGAAATTGAAAAAGACACAAAGAAGTGGAAAGATATTCTATGCTCATGGGTTGGAAGAATTAACATCATCAAAATGAATATATTACCCAGAGCCATCTACAAATTTAATGCTATCCCCATCAAGATCCCAAGCACATTTTTTAGGAGAATAGAAAAAATGCTACAAATGTTTATCTGGAACCAGAAAAGACCTAGAATTGCCAAAACAATCTTGAGAAAAAAGAACAGAACCGGAGGCATCACACTGCCAGATCTCAAACTGTATTATAGGGCCATTGTCATCAAAACTGCTTGGTACTGGAACATGAACAGACACACTGACCAGTGGAATAGAATTGAGAGCCCAGAAATGAGGCCCCACACGTATGGACATCTAATCTTTGACAAAGGGGCCCAGACTATTACATGGGGAAAGCAGAGTCTCTTCAACAAATGGTGTTGGAAACAATGGGTTGAAACATGCAGAAGAATGAAACTGAATCACTGTATTTCACCAAATACAAAAGTAAATTCCAAGTGGATCAAGGACTTGGATGTTAGACCAGAAACTATCAGATACTTAGAGGAAAATATTGGAAGAACTTTTTTCCACATAAATTTTAAAGACATTTTCAATGAAACAAATCCAATTACAAGGAAGACTAAGGCAAGTATAAACCTATGGGACTACATCAAATTAAAAAGCTTCTTCACAGCAAAAGAAGCCACTACCCAAATCAAGAGACCCGTCACAGAATGGGAGAAGATCTTTACATGCCATACATCAGATAAGAGTTTAATAACCAACATATATAAAGAGCTTGCCAGACTCAACAACAAGACAACAAATAACCCCATCCAAAAATGGGGGAGGACTTGGACAGAATATTCACCACAGAAGAGATCCAAAAGGCCGAGAAACACATGAAAAAATGCTCCAAGTCTCTGATTGTCAGAGAAATGCAAATCAAGACAACAATGAGATATCACTTCACTCCTGTGAGAATGTCACACATCAGAAAAGGTAACAGCAGCAAATGCTGGAGAGGGTGTGGGGTCAAAGGAACCCTCCTGCACTGCTGGTGGGAATGTCAATTGGTCCAACCTCTGTGGAGAACAGTCTGGAGAACTCTCAGAAGGCTAGAAATGGACCTACCCTATGACCCTGCAATTCCCCTCCTGGGGATATATCCTAAGGAACCCAACACATCCATCCAAAAAGATCTGTGTACACATATGTTCTTGGCAGCACAATTTGTAATAGCCAAAACCTGGAAGCAACCCAGGTGTCCAACAACAGATGAGTGGCTGAGCAAGTTGTGGTATATATACACAATGGAATACTACTCAGATGTAAAAAATGGTGACTTCACAGTTTTCAGGAGATCTTGGATGGACCTTGAAAAAATCATGTTGAGTGAAATAAGTCAGAAACAGAAGGATGAATACGGGATGATCTCACTCTCAGGCCGAAGTTGAAAAACAAGATTAGAAAAGAAAACACAAGTCGAACCTGAAATGGAATTGGAGTATTACACCAAAGTAAAAGACTCTGGGTTGGGTGGGTGGGTGGGTGGGGAGAATACAGGTCCATGAAAAATGATGAATGAAATAGTGGGGGTTGTATTGTTAAATGGGAATCTGGGGAATGTTATGCATGTAAAAAAAAAAAAAAAAGAAGTAGAAACGCAAAGCAGAAATTGACTGAGTTTGGAGTATGGCACCAAAGTAAGAAAGCATAAGTATACTAGAGTTTGCAGTGAGTACCTCCCTAATACTTCCTCTCCACTTTTCCAAGCTTTGGGTCCATGATTGCTCAACAATTTGTTTGGCTTTGTATGTTAACTCTCTTTTCAGTCACCAGGTTCCAGGTGTCATCAGGATGCCGGCCAGACTTCCCTGGATTGAAGACCCCACCAATATGTCCTGGAGCTCAGCTTCCCCAGAGACCCACCCTACTAGGGAAAGAGAGAGGCAGACTGGGAGTATGGACCGACCAGTCAACGCCCATGTTCAGCGGGGAAGCAATTACAGAAGCCAGACCTTCTACCTTCTGCAGCCCTCAATGACCCTGGGTCCATGCTCCCAGAGGGATAGAGAATGGGAAAGCTATCGGGGGAGGGGGTGGGATATGGAGACTGAGCGGTAGGAATTGTGTGGAGTTGTACCCCTCCTACCCTATGGTTTTGTTAATTAATCCTTTCTTAAATAAAATAAAAAAAAAAAGAAAGGTATCAGCAAAGACTGAGTATTTAGGAAAACATCAAGGTAGATGGGAGAAATTTGAGAACAGGGCTTCCTATTCCTCCAGACTGAGGGAAGGAGACAAAAAAAGGCATGACTGTGCCCATGGCCCTGAGTCACAGCAGGGGACCCTACAATGGTATATAATGGGGTCAGAGCCTAGGGAAGAGAGAAGGAATGCTGGCTGGGCATGGGGGGGGGGAGGATGAGAGTAAAGTCTTGGCTCCCAAGGACCCTAGGCCCTCAAACATGACATGGTTATAGGAAAGAAACCCACCAGGCTGGGTGGGGAGAATACAGGTCCATGAAAGATGATGAATGACATAGTGGGGGTTATATTGTTAAATGGGAATCTGGGGAATGTTATGCATGTACAAACTATTGTATTTACTGTTGAATGTAAAACATTAATTCCCCAATAAAGAAATAAATTATAAAAAAAAAGAAAGAAAAAAAAAAAAAGAAACCCACCAGGCAAGAAACAAGGCCATCTCAGCAGTAACCCACGTGTTGGTCAATGATTAGATAATGGACAGTGAACAGCCTATAGCAATCAGAGACAGATGCCATGGAGGATTGAATTTGTGCTTATGTTTTGGAACAATTTGACAGGATACTGGTGCAGGAGGATAAATAAAATGGGCTAAGATTAAGCTGAGTTATGCAGTTTACTACAAGTATTAAAAAAACTCGCATTTGGGGGGCTTGGGGGTAATGCAGCAGGTTAAGAGCACATGGTGTAAAGTGCAAGGACCAGCATAAGGATCCCGGTTTGAACCCTGACTCCCCACCTGCAGGGGAGTCGCTTCACAGGCAGTGAAGCAGGTCTGCAGGTGTCTGTCTTTCTCTCCCCTTCTTTGTCTTCCCCTCCTCTCTCCATTTCTCTCTGTCCTATCCAACAACGACGACACCATCAACAACAATAATAACTACAACAACAATAAAACAACAAGGAAAACAAAAGGGGAAAAAGCAAAAACAAAAAAACCCCTCACATTTGGATGGGTAAAGGAGATAGCATAATGGTCATGCAAAAAGAGTTTGGGCCTGAGGCCCCAAAGTCCCTGGTTCAGTTCTCTGTACCATCATAAGCTAGAGCTGAGCAGTGGTCTGATTTCTGTACCTTTCTCTTTATATCTCTCTCTCTCTCTCTCATTAAAATAAAAACCAAATAAAACATTAAAATTTTTAAAAATATTTATTTATTTATTTATTCCCTTTTGTTGTCCTTGTCGTTTTACTGTTGTAGTTATTATTGATGTCATTGTTGTTGGATAGGACAGAGAGAAATGGAGAGAGGAGGGGAAGACAGGGGGGAGAGAAAGATAGATACCTGCAGACCTGCTTCACCGCCTATGAAGCGACTCCCCTGCAGGTGGGGAGCTGGGGACTTGAACTGGGATCCTTATGCTGGTCCTTGCGCTTTGCGCCACGTGCACTTAATCCACTGCGCTACTGCCCAACTCCCAATAAAACATATTTTGAAAAAAGAATCACAAGCACCAAACCCCAGCAACCCTGGAGCCAAAAAAAAAAAAAAGACTCACATCTATTTTGTATTCCCTATAATAGAAGGCAGATTAATTCCTGCTACAATGTGTCAGCCAATTCATAGTTTTTAAAAAATAATTTTAAAATTTATTTATTTATTATTAGATAGAAACAGAGAAATTAAGAGGGGAGGGGAATCTCCCACTCCAGTAAGATTTTTTTTTCTCCATTTTTATTTGACAGGACACAGAGAAATTAAGTGCAGGAGGAGATAGAGAGGGTGAGAGAAAGATAAACACTTGCATACCTGCTTCACCTCTCATGGAGGGTTCCCCCTGCAGGTGGGGAGCAGGGGCTAGAACCCTGCTAGGTAGGGGAAAAGACACATAGACACCTACAGCTCTACTTAACCACTCGTAAAGCTATCCCCCTGCAGGTGGGGACCAGGGGCTTGAACCTGGGTCCTTTCGCATTATAGTGTGTGCGCCACCACCTGGCCCCCAGCAATTCATAGTTTATGACAGGAAACTATGGTCTAAGAGTCACTCAGATCTGGGGGGTAAATTTCAGCTGAGTGACCCCTCCCAGTCTCTCTGCTTCTCAGTTTCCTCGACTTCAATGTGGAGATCCTAACATCAATCTGACCATATTGGAGAGATGATATGAAAAAGGGAGGGTTGAGGAGACAGCATAATGGTTATGCAAATGCCCGTTATACCCAAGGCTCTGAGGTCCCAGGTTCAATCCTCAGCACTACCATAAGCCAGAGCTGAGCAATGCTCTGGTCTCTCTCCCTTTCTTTGTATCTTTCTGTCTGTCTCACCCTCATTCAAATAAATTAATTAATAAAAAATGGATAAGGAAGAGGCAAGAAATGGGAAGTTCCTTTATGTCTGGTGCTGCGAAACCATCCAATATTCATTGGCTCTGTTACATGAATGAGGTAAATGAGTTACCCAGTCACACGGGAAGTAATCAAGGCCTGGCTCCTTATTTCTACTTCAGACATTGACATCAGGAAAGTCAGACAGACTGGAAAGTCTTTCTGGGAGGAAAAGATCTTCTCTCAGAAAGACACTTCTAAGCTTCACCCTCAGCACTGCTGGGCCTTTCCCACAAGTCAGGAGGGATGGGTTTTACAAGTAGGGACCTGCACTTTGAGGATGGAAGAGCCGCAGCTCCTGAGTCACTGCTATCACTGTGGGTCTGGCGGTTTTGAAACTGGGCCTCACCTGGCCCTCCACATGGATGACTGCATAGGGCCTTGAGGCTATTCTCACCTGTAAAGGGAATTCCATGAATCTGGCTTGCCCTCTTCCTGCCAAGGGCTGGGGGGATTCTTGTGGCAGGATTCTGAACATGTGGTATGCCCATTGTGTCTCCCAGCTTTTGTCCCAGACTTTTCTGAGTTTTCCTTAGCAAGGCCCCCAAGGCTTGGGAATAAATGTCCATGTTCTCTACACTTGCTGGCCTGTGGCACCTCTGGATAAGCAGCAGGCTGAGTTTTGGTTTTCAGCTCTCTGCAACAACTATTCCTTTTCAGGTAATTAAGTGCTAGTTCTGGCTCTAGGGGATTCCAGAGTCCAGAGGCATCTTAAGGGAGACATAGGATAAGTTGAAGGAATATCTTTTAAGAAATATTTAGGGATCGGACGGTAGCGCAGCGGGTTAAGCGCACGTGGTGCAAAGCGCAAGCACTGGCGTAAGGATCCGGGTTCGAGCCCCCGGCTCCCCACTTGCAGGGGAGTCGCTTCACAAGTGGTGAAGCAGGTCTTCAGGTGTCTATCTTTCTCTCCCCCTCTCTGTCTTCCCCTACTTCTTGAGCTGATTTTAGGAAGATAAGCAGAAATTAGCTGGAATGCTAATGCCAGGAGGGCTGGAGAAGCAAAGACAAAAATTCCTGCTCAGGATCATGAGCTGAGTGGGTATCTGTGGGACTTCCAGGGGGACTGGAGATGTCTTTATGGTCAGATCAGAGAGGGCCTTATATACCATCTTGGGAAGAGGAGGGGTTTGGAGCTGAGATTTTTTTTTTTTTCTGAAAAGGATAAGTAGACATCTGATGGATGGTTTTGTCATCACTGGGTCTTCACTGCATCAGCCAGACTTTTTTCAGATGGGGGAGGAGGAGGGGGAGGGAGGGATGGGGAGAGAGAGAGAGAGAGAAAATGAGAGAGAGAGAGAGAAGGAGAGAGAATCACATCAAAGCTTCCTCCAATGTTCTGAGGCCCAGGGTTGAAGTTGGGTCACACACATGACAAAGCAGGCACGCTCCCAGGTGAGCTATCTCACCAGCCCTGCCATTGGAAAGTTTTTTTTTCTAAATTTATTCCCTTTTGTTGCCCTTGTTGTTATCATTGGAAAGTTTTTTAAATTATCTTTATTTATTTATTGGATAGAGACGGCCAGAAATCGAGATGGAAGGAGGAAATAGTGAGGGAGAATGACAGAGAGACACCTGCAGCACTGCTTCACTACTTGCAAAGCTTTCCCCCTGCAGGTGGGGACCGGGAGCTCAAACCTGGGTCCTTGTGCATTGTAACATGTGCGCTCAACCAGGTACACCCCCACCTGGCCCCGACTGGAAAGTTTTAAGCAGGAAAATGAATACAGTCATTGAAGAGGAAAGATCAGAGGAACAAAACTGGTGACAGCAGGCTTCCTAGGAGTATAATTATTCTGATAAGGGAAGATACTATTGTGGGTAAGACAGTGCCACGTACTGAGAAGGCTATGATGATGAGAGATTTAAGGAGGTAGCATTGTGGGGATTCAGCAGTTAGAAATGGAGAGGAGGCAAAAGATAGAGAATATGTTTTGGGGGCCAGGCAGTGGTGCACTTGGTTAAGTGCACATACAGTGCACATGGACCTAGGTTCAAGCTCCTGGTCCTCACCTACAGGGGGAAAGCTTCACAAGTGGTGAAGTAGGGTTGCAGGTATCTTTCTGTCTCTTTCCACCTCCTCCTCCCCTCTGTTTCTCTCTATCTCTATCCAATAAATACATAAGTGAAAATATTTTTTTCTTCACTTGAATGGTGATGTCATTCACCAAAACAAGAAGAGTGAGAGAGACATTAGTATCAAATATTAATGAAGCACCTACTATGTGCCAGGCACTCTTCTAAATTCTTTACCCATATTAACTCAGGTAACCTATAGAACTCTGAGGGAGATACCAGTAGTTTCTCCATCACATAGGAGAGGAAGCAGAGGTAGAGTGAGGTTAAGTTGCTTATTCAAGGCCACACAGTCTAGAACATTCACATCAAAGCCCGTGCTTACAGCCATCATGCCACTTCTTCCTGAAGTGGAGAGTGTAGTTTAGATCTGCCAAGTGGGAGATGCTTGTGATCATCCTAATGAATCATATCCTTCTGGCCCAACAAACATTGGACGTATGGCGGAGAACAATGATGTTTGCAGCAGAGAGACTTGAAAAACACATTGACTAAAATGGGGAAGCGAGAATCAGGAGAACTGGCTTCTGAAAGTTAAACAGTGGGGAGGGTGGTGGTGGTCCCAGTGGACGCTCCAGGATTCTGTTTCGGAGGGAGGTTGGAGAGGGCAATCTAGTTGGTAGTGGAAGCTAAGATATTATCTTAACTCCCAAGTTTAAACAGTAAGCTTGCTGCCATACTGGCACTGCTGCTGTATTTAGATTGTGTGTGCATGTGGGAGATTGATAAGGGATGCGATGAAAACAATAGGGGTAAATGCTACTGCCTCTGAACTATGCCTTGAAAATATTTTCAGTAATTCCCAGGATCAGAAGGTGCATACTTGTAAAGTGAGATGAGATGTTTGTAATGTGAACCCCTGGAACAAGGATGGGGGTTGTAAGACCTGTCTCTCTCAAATTCTGGTATGCCCACCCAAAGTCCTATGTTATTCTGGGAACCTGGAGTAGAAACAATGTAAGAAGTCATGAATTGTCTGTTGTAGCATCTTGGGGAAAATATGCTTGGTACCATATGGATCTGAAGGAAAAAAAAAGGGGGGGGATCAGGAAAGTTGATTGATTTAAAAGCCCACTTTCCTAGGAGTATTTACCTGGAAGTCTAATTACAACATAAGTATGCAGATCCTCTCAGTTAATGTGGGGTTGTGTAGAAGCTGAGAGTAGCTGCCTCCTTCCTTCCTTCTACCCTCCTCCCTTCCTGCCTTCCTGCCTTCGTGTCCTTTTCTCTGCCAGTTTGCTCATGCTAGGCAGCAAGTGGCACGCCTGGGCAGCAGGCACAGATAGAACTGGAGCTCTTGCTGTGGATCAGAAATAGTTTAGCAAATATTTAGTTGCTGGGACTTTATATAGTTGCTCCCCCTTCCTTCCCTACTCCCACCCCCCAAACCCAATCCCTTCCCTAAGGCTGTGATTTCTGTGTCCATAGATGAACCACTGGTCCTTCTGAACAGGCTTCTGACCCAAGTTCAGAAGCATTCCACAGTGGTTGACATGGTGTGGCTCACTGTCCTCCTGGTCTTCTGAATTCTGCTGGTCCCCTTGGTGGATGATACTCTTTATGGGGATGAGCAGTTTAAGTTCACCTCCAGTACACTGTAGCCTGGCGGCACAAATGTCTGCTATGACCGCTTCCCGCCTGTAACTCTCTTCAAGAATTTAGATTCACGTTTCCTAGAAAGCATTCTCTACCTACCCTCCAAGATTTATGTAAATAAACAGAAGATCTTCAGGTAATGAATGCATTTTGAAGAAGACTATTCAAGGTGTGCTTTTGTGATCACAGCACTTGCTCTCAAGGGTTGCAATTCTGTAAGATTTTCAAAAAATAGGCTTGCTTGGGATTCTTTTTGAAGGGCCATATTGTGTAAGCTTACCATGCAGCCAGTGTCATCTAACATGATTTGCATGGCTATTGTTCTAAGTCTTACAATAATTTTATAACATAGTTATTATTATCAGTTCCCAATTTAGAGGTGAGGAAGTGGCAGTTCAGGGAGATTAATAAGGACCAACATCTGCTAACCACTTACTATGGATCAAGAACTAATTGCTTTAAATGAGCTGCTTAGTCTATTCTCTCACACCCTGTGGAGGTAGGCACTATTATTAACCCCACTTTACAGATGAGAAAATTGAGGCCAGCAGCTAGCAGCTGCTAGAACAAGTGTCTTCTCACACTGCGTGACTCCAACGTACATACACCTACTATTCTACCTGGGATCCAACCCAGCCCAGCAAAATGATTTGTAGCTGATTTTCTGAGCACCACTGTTTATTTATTTACTTGTTTAATATTTTATTTATTTATTGAGATGGGTAGGAGGAGAGAGAGAGAAGAATCAGACATCACTCTGGTACATGTGCTGCCAGGGACTAAACTCAGGACTTATGCTTGAGAGTCCAATGCTTTATCCACTGCTCCACCTCCCGGATCACAACACTGTTGTTTAATAGTTATGTAGTTGTGGGCAAATGATTTATCCTCCTAAACCTGGCTTCTAATCTTTAAAATGGGGGATAATTACAGCACCCCCTAACAAGGTGATGGCGAGAACTAAATGAGTCAGTGCACTTTAATAGTTAGCATAGCACCTGACTCTTAGTAAGGCCTTCTTTCTGATCTTTCTCTTTCTCTCCTCCAAAGGAGAGACACATTGATAGAACAATTACTGTGAGTAATCATCTTCATTGAATAGTTTATATTTTATTTATTTTTTATATTATATTTATTTTCCCTTTTGTTGCCCTTTTTTTTTTTTTTGTTGTTGTTGTTGTAGTTATTATTGCTGTTGTTGTTGATGTCATCATTGTTGGATAGGACAGAGAGAAATGGAGAGAGGCGGGGAAGACTGAGAGGGGGAGAGAAAGATAGACACCTGCAGACCTGCTTCACTGCTTGTGAAGCGACTCCCCTGCAGGTGGAGAGCTAGGGGCTCAAACCAGGATCCTCATGCCGGTCCTTGCGCTTCACACCACGTGCGCTTAACCCACTGCGCTACCGCCGGACTCCCTATTTTAATTTATTTTTAAAGATTTGGTTTATTTTCATGACAGAGAGACAGAGATAGAGACAGAGACTGACCAGCCAGGGAACTGCTCAGCTTTGGCATATGGTGGTCCTGGAGACTGACCTGCGACCTGTTTGGTATCAGGAATGGAAGGCTGGTGCGCCACCTCTACACTATCTCCCCCACCCTGTATACTTTTTTAAAAAATATTTTATTTATTTGTTAATGAGGAAGATAGGAGAATAGAGAGAAAAAACCAGACAACACTCTGGTACATGAGCTGCTGGGGATCAAACTCAGGACCTCATGCTTGAGAGTTCAATGTTTTATCCACTACCTCCCAGACCACTGTTAATTTTTTTAAAGTGTTTTATTTTATTCATATGAGATAGAGAAAGAGAGTTTGACTCAAGAGATAAAAGGGAAGGGGGAGAGAAGTCATAGCACCACTCTGGTACATGCACCACTTGTGCCTAGAATCTAATCAGGAGCCGTAGGAATGCAAGTCCTGCACTCTAGTAGTTGAGCTATTTCTCCATTAAAGCCAGAGTGCATTTGGGGCTTAAGAATATTCCAGGTGGCCTGAGAGGTGACACAGTGGGTAAAAAATTGAACTGTTCAGCATCAGGTCCTGAATTCAGTGTGCCAGAGTGATGCTCTTTCTCAATAAATCTTTAGGAGTAAAAAAAGAATATTCCAGGCATCTGGGGAAGTGATTTAGCTGGTAAAGCATTAAACTTGCATGCCTGAGGCTCCTGGATTGGTCCCCTGTACTACATATACTGGAGTGATATTTTGATCTCTCCGTGTCTCATGTGAAACTCTCTTTAATATGTATAAACAAAATAAATATTTTTAAAAATCCAAAAAAGTCTATCTATGGCATTCTGGGTTACTTTATGTGAATACTGCTCTGTGAGGAGAGGTGCTTTTCTTTTGCTGGGAAGTAGGGCAGGAACTATTTCTGCTTGGAAAAGTAAAAAAACAAAACAGAACAAAACAAAAAACCTAAAATCAATGGATTGTAAGCCAACTCACCATGGGTATTGCCTGGACACTTCAACTTTACCTGGAATTGAACCTGGAAACTCCATGCCTCAGGCATGAAAACTGGTTGTGTAAACTGCTCTGCTATCACCTTGGCCCTTGCTATTTACTTTTTCAATTCCAGGATCACTTTATTGAGGAAATGTTGGTTTATGAGATTTTTGTTGGCCCAAGGGCACATCTCCACATTTCCCAATATAGGTATCTGTACATTTCACCCTCAACCAAAATATCATTTTATTCCATCAGTGTTGTTTTTTTTTTTTAAATGTGGTTTTCAGATTAGGACCCAGAAACTCAGGTATATAAGGTATACAGTCTACCACTGGGCAGCCCCTTGGCCCTTGTTTTCTTTTTACTTATGTAGGCTGGTTACTGGCTCAGGTTAGAAGACCTCTCAGAGACTTAGAACTCTTAGAGTTCTGTGCATGATCCCACTAATTACCTAGAAATAGCCACACACTAAAAAAAAAAAATCTGTCATTAATATGCTTATTTAGTTCATTGCCAGGGTGTAGGGAAAAGAATATGGTCTTTGGAGCCTGTGGAACCTTAGTTTGAACCCTGATTGTCACTCAAAGACTTTGTATAAATTACAAGCCTTGTCTTGTGCTTCAGTTTCCAGTGCTATGAGCCGGGGAAGATAAAGTTATCAATCTAATGGAAAACTGCTGGGAAATTTTAATTAGTTAGTTAATTAATTAATTAATTTTTCCAAAGCACTGCTCACCCCTTGGTATGAGATTGAATCTGGTACTTTGGAGCTTCAGGCATGAAAGTTTTTTGCATAACCGTTATGCTATCTCCCCCATTCTTTGGCATTGTTCTATTTTAGATTTCATTTTATTTAAAATATTTATTCAGGGGCCGGTGGTAGTGCAGCAGTTAAGTACACAGGGTCTGAAGCACAAGGACCAGGTAAAGATCCCAGTTCGAGCCCCCATGTTCCCCACCTGCAGGGGAGTCACTTCACAAGCAGTGAAGCAGGTCTGCAGGTGTCTTTCTCTCTCCTTCTCTGTCTTCCCCTCCTCTCTCGATTTCTCT
This sequence comes from Erinaceus europaeus, assembly GCF_950295315.1. Lineage (NCBI taxonomy): Eukaryota > Metazoa > Chordata > Mammalia > Eulipotyphla > Erinaceidae > Erinaceus > Erinaceus europaeus. The sequence goes on along the minus strand of NC_080173.1, from coordinate 76,981,414 downwards.
CCGTCCTATATAACAACATCAACAGCAATAACAACAACAACAACAATAAACAACAAGGGCAACAAAAGGGAAAAAAATAGTCTCCAGGAGCAGTGGATTCATAGTGCAGGCACCGAGCCCCAGCAATAACCTTGGAGGCAGAAAAAAAAAAATCATTCATGTGGCCTGGGAGATGGCACAGTGGAGAGACATTGGACTCTCAAGCATGACGTCCCAAAGTTCAATTCTCATGTACATGTAGCAGCACATGTACCAGAGTGATATCTGGTTCTTTCTCTCTCTCCTCCTATCTTTCTCATTAATAAATAAATATATTTTTTTAAACCTGAGCACTGCTCAGCTCTGGCTTATGGTAGTGTGGAGGATTGAACCTGGGATTTTGCTGCCTTAGGCATGAATGTCTCTTTGCAGAAACATTCTGCTATATAAATAAAATAAATAAATAAAATCTTTTAAAAATATATTTATTCACGAGTAGTGGAGCAGAATTGTGGTGTCTCTTTCACATCCCTACCTGAAAAAAAAAAAGTCTGCTCAAGTGGAAGAATCATGCAGCTGAGAAGTCCCTGGTGGAAAAGAAAGAAAGAAAGAAACAAGTTAAAAAGCTTGTTTTTAAAGCAGTTTTATGTCCATAGTAACAGTGAGCTAAAAGTACAGGCATTCCCTATATTCTCTGCCCTCTCCTGTAGCCTCTCCCACTGTTAGCATGCCGTACCACAGAGGTACGATTTATTTTTTTCTCCACTTTACTGGGGGGTGAGGGTGGGGTTAATGATTTATAGTACAGCTATAGATACTATTTCTCATCTCCTCGTGATAGGTGTCTATAAGGTACGTTTATTATACCTGAAAAGTTCACGTTAATTCATAGTCACCTAAAGGCTATAATTAGGGGGTCGGGCGATAGCGCCCAGGTTAAGCACACATGGGTGCAAAGCGCAAGGATAGTCTCAGGGATCCCGGTTTGAGCCCCCAGCTCCCCACCTGCAGAGGGGTCGCTTTGCAAGTGGTAAAGCAGGTCTCCACGTGTCTATCTTTCTCTCCCCTCTCTGTCTTCCCCTCCTCTTTCCATTTCTCTCTGTCCTATCCAACAACAATGACAATAACAACAACAATAATAACTACAACAAAGATAAAACAATAAAGGCAACAAAAGGGAAAAAAATAGTCTCCAGGAGGAGTGGATTCATGGTGCAGGCACCGAGCCCCAGGCAAAAAAACCCTGGAGGCAAAAAAAAAGAAAGACTATACATTAACATTATCTCTTGATGCTGTACATTCACTGCTTTGGACAGATGTATAAAGACATATAACGTGGCAATATCATGTAAAGTAGTGTTGCAGCCCTTCAAACTGTCTGTACTCCACTTGCTCATCTCTCCCTTCTCCCAACCTCAGACACACACTGATCTTTTATTGTCTCCAAAGATTTTTTTTTTTTTCTGTTATGGAGTTGGAATCATGCAGCCTTTTCAGATTGACTTCTTTCACTTAGTAATACATATTTCAGATGCCTTCATGTCTTTCCATAGCTTGATAGCTTATTTCTTTCTAGCCCTGAATAATATTCCATTGTCTGTGTGTAGCACACTCTAACCACTCAGCCACTGAATGACATCTTCATTGTTTAATCAACCAAGCTGCATCAATAAAAACTATTACAAGGGGGGCTGGGCGGTAGCACAGCTGGTTAAGTGCATGTGACGCAAAGCACAAGGACAGATGTAAGGATCCCAGTTCAAGCCCCCTGCGGGGGGGGGGGTCATTTCACAGGTGGTGAAGCAGGTGTGCAGGTGTCTATCTTTCTCTCCCCGTCTTCCCCTCCTCTCTCCATTTCTCTCTGTTCTGTCCAACAACAATGACAGCAATAATAACAACGATAAACAACAAGGGCAACAGAAGGTAAAAATAGCCTCCAGGACCAGTGGATTTTGTGGATTTGTAGTGGCATGGAGCCCCAACAATAAATAACCTTGGAGGCAAAAAAAAAAAAAAAAAAACCTTTTACAAACATTGTGTGTAGGTTTTTCTGTGCATATAAGTTTTCAAGTGTGTGTAAGTGGGTAAATTCCATGGAGTGTGATTTGTGATTGCATGGTAAGAATATGTTTAGATGTGTAAGAAATTGACAAACTGCTTTCCTAAGTGGTTATATGTTTCTTTGTATTCTTACCAGCAATAAATGAGAATTCTTACAGTATTTGGTGGTGCTAGTGTGATTTTGGTCACCCTAATAGCTAGTGTACATCATCAACATTATTATTATTTTTCCACCAGAGCACTGCTCAGTTCTGCCTTATTGTGGTGTGCGGGGGGAGTGGGGGAGGTGGGGGTATGGAGAGTGTGGGGGTGAGGACTAAATCTGGGATCTCAGAGCCTCAGGCATGAGAGTCTGTTTGCATAATCATTATGTTTTCTCCCCACCCATCATTATTGTTGAACTGAATTTTCAGTTCCCTATGATATATGTAGTTGAACATCTTTTCATATGTTTATATGCCATCTGGATATCTTCTCTGATGTCTGTTCAGGTCTTTGTCCCATTTTAAATTAGATTTTTTTTTTCCTGACCAGAGCACTGCTCAGTTCTGGCTATTGGTGGTGCTGGGGGTAGTACCTGAATCTCTCACGTGTTATCTCCTAGACATGAATTATTTGTTTTCTTATTGCTAAGTTAAGAATTCTTGGTATATTTTGGATGATGATCCTTTACTAGTAGTGTCTTTTGCAAATATTTTCTCCCAGTCTGTGCCCTATTGTCTCATTTTTTCAACATTGAACTTTTACCAAACAGAAATTGTTGTTATTTTACCAGAGTGCAACTTAGCTCTGGTTTATGGCAGTGCAAGGGATTGAACTTGGGGTCTAAGGTGACTCAGACAAGAAAGTTTTTTTTTTTTTGCATCACCATTATGCTATCTCCCCAGCTATTATTATTATCATCATCATCACCAGGACTTCACTGCCCCAAGCCAGATATATATAGGGAAGGAACTATGCCACAGCACCAAAAGTTGCTCCAGTGCAGTAGGTCATACTCACAACAAAGCAGGCACACTGCCTAGGTGAGCTATCTTGCCAACTCTAGACTTTTGATTTTAATACAATTCAGCTTATCAGTTCCTTCTTACATGAATCAAGTCTTTACTGTATATGTGAAAAGTTATCACCAAACCTAAATTCATCTAGATTTCCTCCTATGGTATTTTCTAGTTTGACAGTTCTGTGTTTTACATTTGCATCTCTGACCCATCTTAATGTATTGGAGGATATAATATAATTACAGATTCACTTTTTTGATACACAGTCCAGTTGTTCCAGCACCTCTTATTGAAAAGATTAATCTTATTTAATTTTCAAAATAAATTTTGAAGCAAGTACTGCTACTGACATTTTTTTCTCAGAAAAAGAAACTGAGGCATAGAGAGGTGTTATGAATAACTTTAGTTAACACAGCAAAATGCCTGACAGAACAAAGATATAATAATAATAATAATAATAATAATAATGTTTCCCTCATCCTTTTGTAGTAAGGAATGGAAACAGTGTCCAGTAGGTGCTTAGGAAGCAGGAGTGATAGTCAATGTCATACCCAGCCTCCTAGGCTTTACTTAAATGTCATGTGTCCTCAGAGCAACCTTCTTTCATTCCTCAAGCCAAAGGAATCACCCATCACAGTGCCCATTTTATTATCCAGGGATGATAGTATGATGACCTTACTGCTGTCACACTCACTTCCACACAACCTGCCCCCATGAAGAGGGGCTCCATGTCTGCTTTCTCTATGTCTCTGGTCAGTCTGTGTGTATTTGCCACTCAGCAGGCACTGCTCCTTAGGATCTCTCAGATTTTACTCTGCTTTTTGCTCCTGGGCCCTCCTGCTTCTACCTTCCCTGGTCTGTCTGATTGGGCCACCACTGCCTGGAGAAGTTCCTGTTTGGGCTGTGGAGGCAGCTGCCTCCATTCTTCTTTACCACCTCACGCAATTCCATCCACAGTGCGGAACAGCTCAATCCAGTGTGGATATTGCCCGGATAAGTGCGCACCCTTCCTTTCTCTTTCTAAACTCAAGACAGAACACCTGTTCCGGAGGCCCGGTTTTTTAAACACCTCTGCCCTCCAGGAAGTCTAAAAAAAATCCCTCTGGCAGGGCAGTACAACTCACTGGGTATTTACAGGATATGACCAGAGGTATACCTCATTTCAGAGTTTTTGAAGGGTGTTTATATTGGCATTGTTAGGCTCCTTCAGGGAGTAAGTGCCACTTATGGCCGTGTCCCGATTCCTGATAAACTAAGCGAGCAGCTCCAACAGAGGCAAGAATCTGTTAGACCTAGTCCCCAGAAATCTGTGTCCACCTCGGGGAGTACATTCTGCCAACACCACCTTGGACATGGCAGGTTGTGCCTGGTCTGGACTGAGCCACCTGGCACCCCCCCCCCCCCCAGTAACATTCTTTCTTTGTCGCTATCTATGGTCACTCTGGGAGGATGTGGCCAGCACGACACAATTGCTTCCTCTGGACAGCATTGTCCCAGGGAGAATCTTTCTGGACACAGTCAGCAGAGTTCAGTGCCTGCCTTGGAACAGAATCTGTCCTTTCCTACACACTCATCATGACCCGCCCCTGGTACCTGACGTGGGCAGTGTCACTCAACCCCTTTCGGACAAGTCCCCCAGCCTCCAGGGTCCAGTGCAGACAGGACTTGCAGGCGGGGGTTTTAGGACGCAGATGGGGACTCAGCTTCGCGGGGTGCCCGCCAGGCCGGTCTGGAGGCGCGCCCAGGCGCTGCCAGGAAGGCCGGGCGCTTATACCGCGAGCCACCAGCAGGGAGCTCCCTTTCGGCTCTGCTCGCGCGGCTGCGGGGGGCGGCGCTGCGCAGCGCGGCGCTGCGCTCCTGCCCGGACCGGGCCGGGGCCGCTGGATGCCGCGTCTCGGCTTCTGCTGCCTGCCGGGCGGGCTCCGGTGGCGGGTGAGTGTCGGGCGGCGGGGGCGGCCGCTCGGTGGCGGGCCGGGCTCAGCGGGGCGGCTGGCCCGTGGGGCGGCGGGCCGGGCGGCGGGCCGGGCGCGCGGGCGGGCGGGTGGCGGGGCCCGCCGGCTCCTCCCCCCCGTCCCCTGGAAGCAGCGGCCCGGACTCCCTGCTCCGGTGCCTGGCCGTGCCGCGGGGCTCGCCACCCGGGAGTGGAGGCCCACCCCACCGGGAGGGATGGGAGGGGGCACTTCGGGCTTCTTTTGCCAGCTCAGGAGAACCGGGGAGGCAGGACCGGGTGGCCTGCATTGTGGGGGTGCTTGGAGGCTTGGGGGAGCCCAGGTGGCTCAGAGCTGCAGTCTCGGGGACATAGGGACTTCTGGGACCAGGCCCAGGCCCCCCTAGACAAACAAACTGACTGGGGCGCTGAGGAAGGCATTGAGGAAGGCGAGCACCTCCACGGAGCCCTTTATCCCTCCCAGCGGCCTTCACCCTTTCACTGCCAGGCGTACAGCGGGCCCCTCTCAGGAGCAGCTGCTAGGCAGCTGGCAAAACAATGGAGACCCCGCTCGCTTCCCCAGACCCTTTCCCCTGGAGACAGAAGATGGGGGTGGTGGGGAACGGTAGGCTTTGGGGATGAGGGCGTGCAGACCGACCAGTGACTGGCTGCTCACCTCACCTTTCCCTGCAGAGGGGTGGGGTGTGTGTGGGAAGGTCGCACAGCCTGCCCCAGGCCTCAGGGAGACTGCCCTGTCGCTCCGCCCTACTAACCTGTCATGCCAGTTGTTTCACCAATAGGAAGAAGTGGTAAGGTTGGCTGCCCACCCCCACCGCCCTCATCCGTGTGTGTGTGTGGTGGTGGTGGGGGGAGGGGGGTGTCACTTGGTACCAAGCCTGGTGAGGAGTGGGTCATGTTCCTAGCTGACATAAGGCCTACAGGGCACCCCATACATTGGGGCTTTGTTTTGAGGGGGGTGGGGGTGGGGGTGGCACCCTGTGGCAAGGCACATGTGTTCCTCTGATTAGCTGGAAAGCCTGCTGGCCAGAATGAGCTAGGGGTAGTGGAGTGGGGGTAGAGAGAGGCAAGGCAGCCTTTTCTTTTCTTTCTTTTTTTTAAAATTTTACTGATTCATGAGAAATGATAGGAGAGAGAGAACCAGATATCACTCTGGTACATGCGCTGTCAGGGATTGAACTCTGGACCTCATGCTTGAGAGTCCAGTGCCTTATCCACTGCGCCACTTCCCGACCACTTATTTTTTTTAAGGCAGTATTTATTTGGCCTGGTCACTTTGCCCCTGGGCATGTATTTGACAATTTCCTCTTGGGCTTATGTATGTGTAGGTCAGGGAGGACGCTTTCTGGGGGTTCTCTTGCCTGAGGTCTTTCTGCTCTCTGACACTCCCCCAGAATTATGGAATGGAGTCCCCTAGTTTCTTCACTTTCTGGATGATCGGGGCTGGTCTGATGTGGGCTTGCTGTGCCTTTTTGAATGCCTGGTACGTCTATGGCTGAACAGGCTTTGTAAATACCTATGGGGAGAGTGAACTATGTGAAGTGTATGCATACTGGGGCCATGCTGGAAGGTCATCCTGGTGATTAAGAGCCAGATCACTTTAGCAAAAACCACATCTCCAGGTCTGGGCTGTGTTTCCAATGCTTAGCAGGTGCAGAGTTCTTTACTTGGGCAGGTTGGTATCCTGTTGTCATGACAATGGACTCTGACCTTGCCAAATGCGCTCCACCCTTTTAGCTTCTGGGGCTTCTTTCTATGTGGGGATATTGAAAGTTACTCTCCTGAGGTCTCTGGCTTCCTGACATGCCTGACCTCAGGCACTTTTTCAATGGCCTGCCACCTCCTCAGCTTCCCCTCTGTCTTTTTGTGAGGAGGGCTTTCCAGGAAACATCCTTCTGGAAGCTGAACAGGACTGGCTATTTATAGCCTTGGGTGGAGGTGTGCTTGTCTGTGTGGGGTTAGGGACATTGAAGTGGGGGCCCTCTGTTTCAGGAAGATGATGGGGTAAGTTATTATGTGGCTAGAATGGGGGCTAAGGGAGCGAGAAGGGTGAGAGGTGGGGGAAGGGTAAATGCTGGTGGTCACTTCTTTTGGGAGCTTTGAACTTTGAACAGTTGATGACCTGGTGCCTGGCTGTTCTGAGTATCCAGTTTGTTTACTCTCTCCTGGTCTGGTTCAGATGCCACAGTGTGTGCCTAAGGGCTTCCTCCTGTGCTCCAGGTTCTCCTCAGAAACCCTTTCCTTCCTCACTTCATAGGCCCCTCACCCACATTCCCTGGCATTCTGGGCAGCCAGAGCCTGTTGTCTGGAGTCCCCTTCACCGGCCCCATTCCTGGCTGCTCATTTAAAAGTACAAGTGTCTTTGGAAGTTAGGCCTGAGAGCTCCTTGGTCCCCCAGAGGCGGGTACCCGCAGGTGGACTGGGTGGAGCCGAAGTGGGGCTTGTGTGAAAGGGAGAATCCACCCTAATCGGGTGGAGCAGGGAGTTGTTGGAACTCTGAAAGACTTGGTGTGTCACAGGACTCCAGAGCAACACGGCTGTTCTTGCTCCTTCAAACCAGAGATCTGTCCTTCTCCAGACCTTCCTCACCCGGAGTGGACACACAGAAGGAACCAGAGCATCCATGTGAGAGGTGGTTGCCAGTCACCCTGGGTCCTCTCCTGGCCTTATCCCAGGGCTCCTCTGGGTGTCGGTTTGGGGGATAAAGCTGAGCCACTCAGGCCTCAGGTTTTTTAAAGGGCAAGGGGTGGGAGGGTCCAGTTTACCCTTGTGCTTGGATTAACAGGCTCTCAGGGACATGGGATGGTGGCTTGACGGGGCCTTAATTTTCTGCTTTGGATCAGTGCTCTTTGAGAGCTGCCTAGTTTCCTGAAGCAGCCTGAATTAGAGGGTGGGCTGGGGCAGTGGAAGGGGCTGGATTGGGATGACTGGGAAGCAGACCTGGAAAATCTACACACAGGAATACACACACACACACACACACACACACACACACACACACCCCTACCCTTCTCTGTCTCTTCAGGTCAGAGTTGTGCCATTTGTAAATTATCTACATTTCCTTGACATTTCAAATAGTTTAGTCAGGCAACACTTTAAATTGAGAACTGTTGATTTTACAGGGCCCAAGGCCCTTTTCCTTTGCCAGGTACTTTATTGTAATTTACAGGGGATTATTTTTTATTTTTTTTTTATTTATTTATTTATTTTTTTTTTTTGGGATTATTTTTTATTATTCCCTGGTATTCAGAGATGTTGGATGATGGGTTCAGGGTCACACAGCAAGTCGGAGAAAGGGTTGGAACTTGCTGTTTGTGGTTGAGTAAAATACCTCTCCCCCAAAAGGTAAGGGTGGCTGGCTGGGTGGGGAATCTGAAGACTCTCAGACCTGTGGAGACTTTGTAGTGGAAACAGCTGAGTCCTGGAGAGGGGAGGACTTACTCAAGGTCACACAGAAGGTGAGGCGGAGTGGGTGGGGAGCCACAGCTGAATTTAGCAGCCGGCCTGTTGAAGGAGGCCCACATGGGGCCCGGGCGGTGCACCTGGAAGTGCCGCAGGAACCTGGCCGCACTGTTGGCACCTCACCTCTCTTTCCCCCCGGGGCCAGCCGGGATCGCTGCGTTCCAGGAGAGAGGCTTTCGCTGCGGGGAGGCGCGCGGGGGGGGGTGGGTGGGGGGAGGGCTGGGGCTGCGGCTGCGGCTGCGGCTGCGCATCCGGGCGGGCTGCCTGGAAGTGCTGAGGGCACCGGTTCCCCGCGCTGGAGGCGGCAGCGGCGGTGGGCGGAGCGGGGAGCCGGTGGGCGGGCCGGCTGGAGTCACGTGAGCCGCGTGCAGCGCTGTCCGGGCGAGTGAGCGCACCTGGAGCCGGGCGAGATGCTGGCGGCCGGGCGGTGAGTCACCCGGCGCTGCGGAGCTCAGCGGCCGCGGCACGCGGCACCCTGGGCGCTGGACAGCTGGCCGGCCAGGTGCTGTGCGAGCCCCACTTTCGTCTTGGTGACCCCGGGGGCCGGCCCGCGGGGAGACGGGGCCCCAGGCTGTAGGAAACGGCCGCTCGGGGAGGTCAGAGGCCAAGGGGGAGAGGCAGGCTCTCTGGGGAAAGAAACTATTTCCTTTGTATTTATTTATGAGTGAGGCCTGGGGCCTGGGGGGGTGAGGGGGAGCTGACCCTTTTAAGTATCCACTCACAGCAGCCAAGTCCAGGCGCCCTTGATTTGGGATTCTAACGTTATAGTTTCCACTTCCTGGGGTTTCAGCTTTGACAATTGCAGGGTGAACCATTTAAATCTGTCCCCGTTTAAAGCCACAAGACACCAATGCTAATCTGTTTTTAAAAAATATTTATTTATTCCCTTTTGTTGCCCTTGCTGTTTTATCCTAGTTATTGTTGTTGTTGTTGGATAGGACAGAGAGAAATGGAGAGAGGAGGGGAAGACAGAGGGGGAGAGAAAGACACCTGTAGACCTGCTTCATCATTTGTGAAGTGGCTCCCCTGCTGGTGAAGAGCCGGGGGCTTGAACCAGGATCCTTGACAGTCCTTGTGGTTGCCCCCTGCGCTACCGCCCAGACTCCCGCTAATCTGTTTTAACCAAGCCCTCCAAGTTACAAACAGAAATGGCAAGCCTTGAACTTACTGTCGCAAACTCCATGTACAGTTTTATTGCTAAATGGGTTGCTCACTACTTTGTCTTTCTTTCTTTTTTTTTTAAATTAAAAAAAAATATTTATTCCCTTTTGTTGCCCTTGCCCTTGTTGTTTTTATTGTTGTAGTTATTATTATTGTTGTGATTGATGTTGTTGTTATTGGATAGGACAGAGAGAAATGGAGAGAGGAGGGGAAGTAGAGAGGGAGAGAGACAGACAGACACCTGCATACCTGCTTCACTGCTTGTGAAGCGACTCCCCTGCAGGTGGGGAACCGGGGGCTGGAACCAAGATCCTTGCATCGGTCCTTGGGCTTCGTGCCATGTTCGCTTAACCTGCTGTGCTACCGCCCGACCCCTAAGTCTTTTCTTTTTTCATCTTTAAAATCACAAAAGTAGCACGCTGGAGAAAGCTTTAGTCCGTAGGGAGTGTATTTGCTCTTATAGAGAGAAAAGCCAGTGAAACTTTTTTTGTAGTGGAGTCTTTCAGACTGTTTATATTTATTTGATAGGACAGAGAGAAATTGAGAGGGGAGACACCTGCATCCTTTTTAAAGCTTCCCTACTTCAGGTGGGGATGAGGGGCTTATTATACCTGAACCTTTGTATATGGTAATATGCGTGCTTAACTTGGTATGCCAGCCAGCCAGCCCCCAGACTGTTTTTTAAAGCTTGTTTTAGATATATTTATAATATTGTCTTACAGAAATATGATTTCATATGAATTCTAGATTTTTTACTGTAGAAAATAGAGTATATACAGAAGAACAAATTACACACCACACACCCCTACTAAATACTTTTATTGTAAAAAGTTGAAACAATACACTAATACGCTAAAACACAAATCTGCTGGAACTTCAAAGTAACACTTGGATAGTGTGCTGCTTTGCCATGTGTGAAATCCAAGTTCAAGCCCCACCTCCACTGCACTGAAGGAAGCTTTGGTGCTGTGGCATTTTTTCCCCCCTTTCTGCCTTTCTATCTCTATTAAACAAACAACAGTGAAAGCTTGCTTTGGTTCTTCTAAATTCTGTCTCTTCCCAGAGCATATGCTTGTCTATACATCTCTGAATATTCTACATAATATGCATGTATATGTACTACAAATACATATACATAGTTTAAACATTTTTAGTAGAAGTTTATATACTGTCCTACAACTCCCCCCCACATACTTTACATTATAAGCTCCAGGTCAGTATACACAAATTTACTGCATGCTTTTTTTTTTAAGGTTTTATTTATTTATGAGATAGGAGGAAAGAGAAGAAACCAGACATCACTCTGGTACATGTGCTGCCAGGGATTGAACTTGGGATCTCATGCTTAAGAGTCTGATGCTTTATCCACTGTGCCACCTCCCAGACCACACCTGCATGCTTTTAGTAACTGTCTAGTTCTATAGTTTACCTATTCGCCTAGTGATAGATACTTATATTGGTAGTTTTTTTTTTTTTTTTTTAGTTTTTATTTATAAAATGGAAACACTGACAAAACCGTAGGATAAGAGGGGTATTTCACACAATTCCCGCCACTGGAACTCATATACCCCATTCCCTCCCCTGATAGCTTTCCTATTCTTTAACCCTCTGGGAGTATGGACCCAGGGTCATTGTGGGGTGCAGAAGGTGGAAGGTCTGGCTTCTGTAATAGCTTCCCCGCTGAACATGGGTGTTGACAGGTCGATCCATACTCCCAGCCTGTCTCTTTCCCTAGTGGGGCAGGGATCTGGGGAGGTGGGGTTCCAGGACATATTGGTGGGGTCGTCTGCCTGGGAAGTCTGGTTGACATCATGGTAGCATTTGGAACCTGATGACTGAAAAAGAGTTAAGATAGAAAGAAGAGCAAATTGTTAACTATATTGGTAGATTTTTGCTATTATAAACTACTGCAAATATAAGTCATGCTTATTTTGTGAATATATATGTTGATGCCCAAAACATGGAATCACCCAAGGAAGAGAATATTAATTTATGTTTACCCACTAACACAAGCCAACATGTATGAAAACCCTGCTTCCTTCTTCTGTGATTGATATTTTTTATTTTTTTAAGTTTTTAACCTGAATTTTTGTTTGTTTTTACCCAAGCACTGCTTATCTCTGACTTACAGTGCTATTATCAAACTTGATTATAAGCAAACAGCAGTGCTCTGTTTTATTTAATATTGGTGGATATTACTGAGACAGAACACCTTTCATATATGCTGACCATTCCTGTTTCTGCATCTCTGAGTTGCCTGTTCTTATCCTTAGTAATGGCTCTGTGGTGACTCGGGACTGAAGCCAGTGTGGTCCAGCTTAGTCAGGTGTTCACTGGGTTGTCCCCACTTCTTTGGGCTTTATTTTCCATATACAGAATTCCTTTCCAGCATTAAGATTTTATGTCTTCACTTATTTTAGTCATACTTGAGCTGGCAGTCATTTGTGTACTTTATTATACTCTCCACCATCCCATTCAGATCTCAATATGGGGTCCCATTCTGGAAGGGTCACCCTGGGATAAACAGTGCATGAAGGGTACATTATGTATTAAAATTCTCAAAATTCTCATGCCCTGTGTGATAGGGACTATTTTTTTTTTAATTTCTACTAACTTATCTCCTTGCTTTATCACATGTTCCCCCTTGATCTATCCACCAAGCCATCTTTTTTTAAAATTATTTTATCTCCAATTTCTTTCTTTTTTTATTTTTTTATTTACTTATTTTCCCTTTTATTGCCCTTGTTTTATATTGTTGTAGTTATTATTCTTGTTGTTACTGATGTTGTCATTGTTGGATAGGACAGAGAGAAGTGGAGAGAGGAGGGGAAGACAGAGAAGGGGAGAGAAAGATAGACACCTGCAGACCTGCTTCACCGCCTGTGAAGCGACTCCCCTGCAGGTGGGGACCCGGGGGCTCGAACCGGGATCTTTACAGCGGTCTTTGCCCTTTGAGCCACGTGCCCTTAACCCGTGGCGCTACTGCCCAACTCCCTCACCAGGCCATCTTATATTTTGCTGCATCTCAAAGTGAAATGCAGATATCAGTATTCTTTTTAATTTTTTAAAAATTTATTATCTTTTTTACTAGATAGAGACAGCCAGAAATCAAGAGGGTAAGGGGAGATACAGAGGGAGAGAGACAGAGAGACACCTGCAGCCTTGCTTCACCATTTGTAAAGCTTTCTCCCTGTAGGTGGGGACTGGTGGCTGAAACTTGGGTCCTTAGGCATTGTAACATGTGCACTCAACCAAGCGCACCACCATCAGGTCCAATATCAGTATATTTTGTTTCAAATACTTTAATATACTTTTCATTTTCTCACACAAGCATAATTTCACTGTTTTCAGTTCAACCCTGGATTGCCAGCGTGGCACACACCCTATCAGTTGAGATAGCTCTCTGGACTCTAGCATATATACTATCAATTAGAGTTTAACATTTGTTTATAGTTCTTTTTTCCCACTAAGTGAATGTCACACAATGAAATGTACAAATCTTTTTTTTTTTTTTAATTGGGGGGATTTATAGTTTATAGTAGGTACAATTGGTACGTGTGTAAAATTTCTCAGTTTTCTGCAAAACACTCTCACCTCCAACCTAGATCCTCCTCCACCATCATGCACCAGGACCTGAAAGTACCCCCCACCCCCACCTTGAGTTCTTTATTTTGGTGCAGTACACCAAATGGAATGTACAAATCTTTATTTATTTATTTTAAAAAGGAGACATTAACAAAACCGTAGGATAGGAGGGGTACAATTCCACACAATTCCCATCACCAGATCTCTGTGTCCCATCCCCTCCCCTGATAGCTTTCCCATTCTTTATCCCTCTGGGAGTATGGACCCAAGGTCATTGTGGGATGCAGAAGGTAGAAGGTCTGGCTTCTGTAATTGCTTGCCCGCTGAACATGGGCGTTGACTGGTCGATCCATACTCCCAGTCTGCCTCTCTCTTTTCCTAGTAGGGTGGGGCTCTGGGGAAGTGCAGTTCCAGGACACATTGGTGGGGTCTTGAGTCCAGGGAAGCCTGGTCGGCATCATGCTGGCATCTGGAACCTGGTGGCTAAAAAGAGAGTTAACATACAAAGCCAAAAAAATTGTTGAACAATTATGGACCTAGAGGCTGGAATAGTGCAGATGAAGTGTTGGGGGGTACTCACTGCAGACTATTGTGTACTTCTACTTTCAGGTGTATATTTTGCCCTAATTTATGGATACGTGTGAACATATGCTCTGTCTCAGGGGACCTGGTCTCTATCTAGATTTTGGGACTTTGTCAGGAAGTGAGCCACCTGGAGTAGAATTAGAGAATACTATGAAAGGAAAGGTCTCACCCGAGTAATGAAGCTGAAGGGTTGTCATTCCACACCTGAAATCTCTGGACATAGTCTGAAGTGAAGCATGCTGAGGTGGCAATGGTTGCGTTGATTAGGTTGCGATCGGCGGATGCAATATTATTTGATATGAATTGAGAGAAGCATGCAGGAAAGTGGGCCCCACCCTAAGGTTCCAGGACTGGGGAAAATATTGGCTCTATAGTGGAAATGTGAGGTTCCTGCTGTCTTAGGGTTAAGAAGACAATGGATAGTTACTGTTATCATCACATTATTTGGTAATTGGGTTAACTTTGAAAAGTCCCTTTGTTAGGATTTGCTGTACAATACCCAAGGGATGTGTAAATCTTATATGCACTATTTGATGGCAACAATGTACAAATCTTTTTTAAAATATTTATTTAATTGATTCCCTTTTGTTGCCCTTGCTGTTTTTTGTTGTTGTAGTTATTGTTGTCATCATTGTTGGATAGGACAGAGAGAAATGGAGAGGGGAGGGGAAGACAGGGGGGGAGAGAAAGATAGACACCTGCAGACCTGCTTCACTACTTGTGAAGTGACCCCCCCCACAGGTGGGGACCCGGGGGCTCAAACCGGGATCCTTACATTGCTTCTTGTGCTTTGCACCACCTGTGCTTAACCCACTGTGCTACCGCCCAACTCCCAAAAATGTACAAATCTTATGTGCACCATTTGACTGACAAATACTTAGACCTGTCAGTTCAAACCCATTTCAAGATATGAGGAAGTAGGGCAGTAGCGCAGTGGGTTAAGCACATGTGGTACAAAGCACAAGGACCTTCGTAAGGATCTCGAGCCCCTAGCTCCCCACCTGCAGGGGAGTCGCTTTACAGGCAGTGAAGCAGGTTTACAGGTGTCTGTCTTTCTCTCCCCATCTCTGTCTTCCCCTCCTCGCTCCATTTCTCTCTGTCCTATCTAACAACATTGATAACAATAGCTACAACAACAACAACAACAACAACAACAACAAACAAGGACAAAAAGGGAAAATAAATAAATAAAAAAATTGAAAAACAGATATGAATTATGTGGCCTATGAGGTGGTGAAGCAGGTAAGAGCACTGGACTTGCATGTGTGACTCAAAGGTGATCCCCAGCATCTCATATGCCCCCAATACTCTATCTAGTTCTCTCCTCTTTCTCATTAACAAATACATCTTTAGAAGAAAAAGATAGGAAACATGAACATCACACAGAAAGTTCCCTCATTACCTTTTTTAGGCAAGTTCCACATGTACCCCAGAGATAACCAGTGCTGTGAAATTTTTTTCACCATAGATTAGTTTTGCTCATATCAGAAATTCATGTAAATAATATAGTATACAAGTATGTACTCTCTGTCAAAGACTTCTCTCATTCATTGTCACTTGACATAATTTTTTTTTCTCCTCCAGGGTTATTGCTGGGGCTCATTGCCTGCACCACGAATTCACTGCTCTTGGAGTCTATTTTTTTTCCCTTTTGTTGTCTTTTTTTTTTTTTATCATTGTAGTTATTGTTGTTGTTATTGATGTCGTTGTTGGATAGGACAGAGAGAAATCGAGAAAGGAGGGGAAGACAGAGATGGGGAGAGAAAGACACCTGAAGGCCTGCTTCACGGCCTGTGAAGTGACCCACCTGCAGGTGGGGAGTCCGGGACTTGAACCGGGACCCTTACACTGATCCTTGCGCTTCACGCCATGTGTGCTTAACCCACTGAGCTACCACCCAAGCCCTGACATAATGTTTTAATGGTTCACTCTTGTTGTGCATGTCAGTATTTGCTTCCTTTTTATTGAGTATTACACTGTATAGATTTGTAGATTGTTTCTCCTGTTGAACAGAGAGATGCATATTTGAATAGAATGGACCTTGCCCTCAAATAGCTGTCTGTCTTAAAGTGATAAAGTAGCTTAGCTAACAGATTATACTTTGCTTTGCCTGGGGAGTGGGGAGGGTCAAGATAATTTAGCTACACAGTATTTTGCATGCACATCTTAATTTACACACATGCATTTCCTCCATCTAATATTCAAAGTGTAGGAGTAGGGTGAGGAGAGTGGAAGATAAGGAAAAAAAAAAACAAAACAACAAACAAGAAAACCAAACTAGAAGGCTTCACTAAAGAAGATAAGAGGTGAGGGGAAAACATGGGAGATAGTATAGTAGTTATGCAGAAAGACCGTCATGCCTAAGGCACCAAAGGTTCCAGGTTCAAATCCCAGTACCACCAGAAGCCAGAGTTTAGCTGTCCTCTAGAAAACACAGTCTGAAAATGTTGGGGTGACGATATTGCTTCTGGAGACTTGGAGCCTGAGGTATAGAGATGCTGGACCGTCCAGGCAGGGACTATAAAGATATAAAGATAATGTCGTCCAGATCTCTAGTGAGTTGGCCCCTGAGGAGTTTAGAGGCAGCAGCCATTGCAGCTACACTGCAGGTCTGACCTCGGAGTGGGAGAAGGGACCAGGTAACCCCAGGTTTGTGACATAGGAGAGAATCCAGGCGTCAGCCAGGCTTGGGAATTGCAGGGTTGACAGTGAAGAAGGGGTAACTTGTAAACTGTAGATAACAGTGGCAGAAGAGGGGTGGGTGGGGCTGGCTGAAGTAAGCTTGGTCTCTGCAGGCCTCAAGGTTAGGGTGAGAGGTGTGACTTTGGCAGAATGTTAATAATTAACCCATATCCACCAGATATTTAGGTATTTGGAATTTTAAGTTAAGAGAGACCTATATTATCTTGTTCAACCTTAAGCAAAGGTTCAAGGTTCCCCCTCTCCCTTCCCCTGAGAATTGTTGGCAGATCCAGGCCTAGATAGATACCAGATCTCCCAGCTTCTCTGGCCAATGGCAGCCCCATGCTGCCTCTCTGACAGTTCCTTCCTGAGGCAATGACAGTGAGGGGTGGTGAGTTTTTCCTGAGACAGGGATTTGCATGGAATTACTTCTTTGGGATCTTTATACCCCAAAGACCCTAAAATTCTGAGATATAGTTTCTATTGACACTGATCAAATAGCCTCCAGCAAAGAGTCAGGATTCAGTAATGATTTAAAAAAAATCACTTATTTTGGATAGCAACAGAGAAATTGAAAGGAAAGGGGAAGATGGGAGAAGAGGGGCCAGGTGGTGGTACACCTGGTTGATTGCACATGTTACAATGTGCAAAGACCAGGTTCAAACGTCTAGTTTCCACCTGCAGGGGGATAGCTTCATAAGTAGTGAAACAGGGCTGCTGCAGGTGTCTCTTGTTCTCTTTCCCTCTCTGTCTTCCCCCTCCTCTCAATTTCTGGCTGCCTCTATCCAATAAATAGATAATTTAAAAAGCAAGAGAGAGAAGAAAGAGACACCTGCAGCCCTGCTTCACCACTTCTGAAGCTTCCTTCTTGCATGTGGGGACTGGAGGCTTGAACCTGTGTCCTTGTGCATGGTATTTTGTGCACTCAACCAGGTGCATCACTACCTGGTCCCAGATTCAGTAAGGATTGCAGAGTGGGGAAAAAAAAAAACAACATTGGACCTTGTTAAAGGCAGTCAGGTTCTATGTAATTTGACTAAAACCTAAATACTCAAGTGAGTCCTTCCAAGATGCCAAGATGAGTTGCTTTCTTAATTTCCCCAACAGGTACCATTGGAACCATCTTCTATAGTAATCGTTTAAGAGTGTAAGTAGTAGTGAGTGTGTGGGGTAAAGTGGGCAAAGACCTGGTAAAGACATCATATGTGGGCATAGGGCTGATCTGTGCCATACCCCATTGACATTCAAGAGGTGAGAGAATCCCTCCCCACTCCCATGTCAAAATAGAACCTTGAGAAGATGCTTGTTGTCTTCTCCACTCCAGGTCTGTCCAGACCCAACTGGCCAAGGCTGCCTCTGGTGTTGTGCCTCTTGGTTTCCAGATTTTCTGTTTTTCCATATCTAGGTACTATGTGGGGAACATGTTTGTTTATTATTGCCACCAGAGTTGTCACTGGTATGTGGGCCTGCACTGTGAATCCACCACTCCCTGAGGACATTTTTTTTCTCTTTTTTTTTTTTTTACTCAATAGGACGGAGAGAAATGGAGAGGAGCGGGAGAGAGAAAGATGCCTACAGACCTGCTTCATTGCTTGTCAAATGTCTCTCCTGCAGGCAGGGAGCTGGGGCTTGAACCTTAGTCTTTGTGCACAGTAATGTGTGCGCTCAACTGGGTGTGATGCTGTCCAGCTTCTTATTTTAACTTCTTTAAAATATTTATTTATTTCCTTTTTTTGTTGCCCTTGTTTTTTTTTTTTTCTTTTTTGTTGTTATTGATGTTGTCGTTGTTGGATAGGACAGAGAGAAATGGAGAGAAGAGGGAAAGACAGAGAGGGGGAGAGAAAGACAGATACCTGCAGACCTGCTTCACTGCCTGTGAAGTGACTTCCCTGCAGGTGGGGATCCCAGGCCTCCAACCTGGATCCTGACGCTGGTCCTTGCGCTTTGCGCCACTTGTGCTTAACCTGCTGCACTACCGCCCGACTCCCACCTTTTTTAATTTTTAAAAATATTTATTTTTTGGTGAGAGTGATACAGAGAGAAAGATACACACACACACACACACACACACACACACACAGAGAGAGAGAGAGAGAGAGAGAGAGAGAGAGAGAGAGGTAACAGAGCACTGCTCCATTTTGGATTATGGTGGTACTGGGGACTGAGCCTGAAATTCTTTTGCTATAGCTATCAAACTGTCTCCCCAGCCCTGCATAGAACATTTAGAATTAAGACATTCAGAAGGAACTTCGCTTTACCAAGGAGAAACTGAGGTTGGAGGTGGCAGGAGGGGAGGAAGGATGAAGGGCCTGCAGTGTCTATAAGAGGCTACTGCCTAGGCCAGCTTTACCACCTCTTTGGTTGTGCCCTACACCTAAAGATTCTCCAGAACTATACTCTTTTTTAAATTACATATTTATTTATTTATTTATTATTGGGTAGAGACAGAAGTTGAAAGGGAAGGAGGAGGTAAAAAGACAAAGAGACAGAGAGACACCTGCAGCTCTGCTTCACCAGTTGTGAAGCTTTCCCCCTGCAGGTGGGGACCAGGTCTTGAACCCGGGCCCTTGTGCACTGTAATGTGTGGGCTTAATGAGGTGTGCTACTGCCTGCCCCATCCCCCAGAACTATACTCTTCACAGGACTGTTGACTACTATAAATACAGTTCATCTGAACTGAGATGTGCTCTAAATGTAAAACACACTCAACTTTGAAGTTTAATATGGAGAGAATGCAAAACCTTTCATTGTTTTTATGTAGATTATGTATTGAGATGACAATATTTGGGGTATATTTGCATTTAATACAGTCTATCATTAAAGTTAATTTCACTCAGGATCCCATACTTGAGAGTCAAACACTTTATCCACTGAGTCATTTTCTAGACTGCTCACCTGCTTCTTTTTTTACCTTTTTAAATGTGGCTGCTAGAAACTCTTAAATTACATATATGACTTTAATTATATTTCTTTTTAGCCACCACTACTTTAGCAAGGATCAGGAGCCACATGGGTCAGGGTGATGGGTGGGTGGGTAGAGACAATTAGCAAGTGCACTAGGCCCTTGGAAATGTCTAGTCTTGATGACTACTTGGCACTGAATCTGCATTGGGGGTGGGGTGGCGGCTTCCAGTAGAAGGGGGGGGCACGGCGGAGGGCCATGCTTGCTTGTGGGAGCAGAGTGTACAGGGAGAAGATTTTTCCAGCGCCTTGTAAGAGATCTTTTCTGGGAGGGGTAGACTCCTAGCTAGGCTCCATGTCTGGAACTCGGAGAGGCTTTCATGGAGAGAGAAAAATTATATTTCATTTGTAATTAGGTGGCATGGCCTACTTCTACTTGCTCCCTGTAGGTGAGATAAAGAAAGTCTCTCTTGAGTGTGGGTGGTGGTGCACTGGGTTTAGGGCATGGTGGTACACTGGTTTGAAGGTACATGTTCAAGTCCCCAGTCCCTACCTGCAGGGGAGAAACTTTATTCTCCCTCATTTTATTTGATAGGATAGAGAGAAATTGATAGGGGAGGGAGAGAGAAAGACATCTATAAACCTGCTTCACTGCTTATGAAGCGTCCCCCCTTAAGGTGGGGAGTATGGGCTTGAACCCAGGTCCTTGTGCGAGTCTTTGTACATAGTACATAGCATCACCACCCAGCCCCCAGGGAGAAACTTCACAAGCAGGGCTGCAGGTGTCTCTCTTCCTCTCACCCACACTATCTCCCCTCCCCTCCCAATTTTTCTCTGTTTCTATCCAATAAATAAATAGAGCATTAAAAGAAATCCTCTCTCTTTTTTTTTTTCCTCCAGGGTTATTGCTGGGCTCGGTGCCTGCACCACGAATCCACCGCTCCTGGAGGCCATTTTTTCCCCCTTTTTGTTGCCCTTGTTGTTGTAGCCTCGTTGTGGTTATTATTATTGCCATTGTTGATGTTGTTCGTTGTTGGATAGGACAGAGAGAAATGGAGAGAGGAGGGGAAGACAGAGGGGGAGAGAGATAGACACCTGCAGACCTGCTTCACCGCCTGTGAAGCGACTCCCCTGCAGGTGGGGAGCCGGGGGCTCGAACCGGATCCTTACGCCGGTCCCTGCGCTTTGCGCCACATGCACTTAACCCACTGCGCCATCGCCTGACCCACCCCCCTTTTTAACTGTTAAGATAATTTTCTTTTTTTTTTTAACTTTATTTATTTTCCCTTTTGTTGCTCTTATTTTTTTATTTATTGTTGTTGTAGTTATTGTTATTCGTGTCATCGTTGTTGCATAGGACAGAGAAATGGAGAGAGGAGGAGAAGACAGGGGGAGAGAAAGATAGACACCTGCAGACCTGCTTCAGCACTTGTAAAGCGACTTCCCTGCAGGTGGGGAGCCGGGGGCTAGAACCAGGATCTTGACTCAGGTCCTTGTGCTTTGTGCTATGTGCACTTAACCTGCCTGACTCCCTCTCTCTCTCTTTTTATTAGTGACTTAATGTTGATTTACAAAATGATGAGATAACAGGACTGTAATTCCATACCTTCACCACCACCAGAGTTCTATGTCCCTATTCCCTACACTGGAAACTGCATTAATTCTCCCAAGATCACAGATATGGATTGATTGTTATTTCTTTTCTTTCTTTTTTGCCTCCAGGGTTATTGTTGGGATACGGTGCCTGCACTACAAATCCACTGCTTCTGGAGGCCGTTTTTTCTCATTTCTGTTGCCCTTGTTGTTTTTGCTATTGTTATTGTTGTTACTGCTATTGTTGGATAGGACAGAGAGAAATGGAGGGGGGGGGAAAGAAAGAGACACCTGCAGACCTGCTTCACCACTTGTGAAGCAACCCCCTGCAGGCTGGGAGCTGGGGGCTCAAACCGGGATCCTTACATTAGTCCTTGCTCTTCACACCATGTGTACTTAACCCACTGTGCTACTGCCTGGCTCTGCCTGTTATTTCTATAACTATGTATGTTTTTATATGTTTGCCAGTTTTTCTATGGTCCTGCCTTCTCTTCTTTCTATGGCACACCTACCACTTTTGATTGCCCCCCACCCCCTTTTCTTCCCCTTTCCCACTCTGAGTCCTGATGGAATTGTAGTTCAGAGCCCTGTGGTCATCTTCCCCTACCTAACATTTACCCTTCTGGGAGTATGGACCAAAATTCAAGGAAGTCTCTCTTAATTCCCACCCCCCACGAGGCTTTTCTCAGTCCTGTCCCCAGCTGGGTGTGTGCAGGGGCTGGGAATAGGCTGGTGCCTGAGGCAAATGTGCCCTGGAGCTGGGTTTTCTCTCCAGTTACCACAACTTTCTTCCTGAGGCTATATTTAGGTGTTGATCTGGGAAAAGGATGTGAGTTTTTAGAATCCTGTTTATCCAGCAGACCTGCCCCCACTTTACAGCTGCCTATTCTCTGTGCAGTCTGGAACTTCCCCTTACTTCCTTCTCTGCTTTGCTTTGGGCCCCCAGGTTCTGGAAAGAAGACAATATTTGCCATTGAACCTTGGCATTGCCACTTTTTAGGTGTGTGGCAACTACCCGATACTTTTCTGAGCCCTGTTCTTCTCATTTGTAGATAGTGATACTTACCTTGCAGGGATATTGTGAGGTTCAAATAGGATAGTGTGTGTAAAGTACCTGGCATTGTGCCTGGTAAGTGGTAGTCATTAAATAAATGTGACTTCTGTGAGGTCGTCTGTGAGGCTGCAGCTAAGGATGATGTTCTGAGAATAACAGGCTTATGGAAGAGTCCAGTACTGTGTGATGTCCATCACCATCACGGACATTGGCTCTGAGGAGGTGATAGCTGAGAGACTTTTCATCTGTTCTTTTCATTGGAATATCAGAGTCCCAGGTTGGTTTGATGACCTTTCCTCAGGAGATTAGGTCTCCAAAAGCTACCTCCATGTACACCTGAGCAAGGGTCTATCAGGATTAAGGAATAATTGAGCCTTTTTTTCCCCTGCCTTATCTAAACCTTTGTCAAAGAAGGCTAATCATAGACTCATAGCAGTGTGATGGGGATTAAATTGACTGAGACACTATCATGCAAAGCAGTGTACCTGACACACAGCACTCACTGCCTGCTCTCCGTGCTCACTAACTGGCCGTGTCTGGACTGGAGGTGCAGGAAGAGGCTCTGTTTGAATAACCTTTCTATTTCCCTGTTTCTGTTTGCAGCAACAAAGTGGGATACAAAGATCCTGTGCTAAGCACTCATAATCTTTGGGGGTGCCACTCCTAAAAACAGCACCTCACCATGTTTAACCTAATGAAGAAAGACAAGGACAAAGATGGCGGACGGAAGGAGAAGAAGGATAAAAAAGACAAGAAGGAACGGATGTCAGCTGCAGAGCTACGGAGCCTGGAGGAGATAAGCATGCGACGAGGCTTCTTCAACCTGAACCGCTCCTCTAAGCGAGAATCCAAGACGCGCCTGGAAATCTCCAACCCCATCCCCATCAAGGTGGCCAGCGGCTCTGACCTGCACCTCACCGACATCGACTCTGACAGCAACAGGGGCAGCATCATCCTAGATTCAGGCCACCTAAGTACAGCCAGCTCCAGCGATGACCTCAAGGGTGAGGAGGGCAGCTTCCGTGGCTCTGTGCTACAGCGGGCAGCCAAGTTTGGTTCCCTGGCCAAGCAGAATTCACAGATGATTGTCAAACGCTTCTCCTTCTCCCAGCGCAGCCGTGATGAGAGTGCCTCAGAAACCTCTACCCCCTCAGAGCACTCGGCTGCCGCATCCCCACAGGTAGAAGTGAGGACTCTGGAGGGACAGCTGATGCAGCATCCTGGCATCCCTCGACCAGGACCCCGATCCCGGGTCCCAGAGCTGGTGACTAAAAGGTTCCCCGCTGACCTGCGCCTGCCCCCCGTACTCTCCCCACCAGCCCCTGCCCTCCGGCAGTTGGAACTACAGCGTCGACCCACTGGAGACTTTGGCTTCTCCTTGCGCCGCACAACCATGCTGGATCGGGGACCCGAGGGTCAGGTCTGTCGGAAAGTGGTCCACTTTGCAGAGCCCGGCGCAGGCACCAAAGACCTGGCCCTGGGGCTGGTGCCAGGTGATCGGCTGGTGGAGATTAATGGGCACAACGTGGAGAGTAAGTCCAGAGATGAGATTGTGGAGATGATCCGGCAGTCCGGGGACTGCGTGCGGCTCAAGGTGCAACCCATTCCCGAGCTAAGCGAGCTGAGTCGGAGCTGGCTGCGGAGTAGCAAGGGGACCCACAGGGAGCCAGCCGATGTGAGTGTTTTCCTGGGTTGTCAGAGCAAGCAGGGGTTGGGAAGGTTGGCATCTCCTGAAGTTGTACTTGGTTGGGTGACTGGGATACCCGGGCACACGTAGTAAGAGTGTAATGAAGCTAGGCCACTCTGTGGGCTCCAGGGGCAAGTTTCCTGACCTGTGGGGAGGGGTGACCTCAGCAAGAGCACAGTGACACAAGCTTCATGACACAAGGATGGGTCAGGGCTTTGGGCATCATGTTTCTTGAGTCTGAAATTGGGGCACGGAGGCTAACATGTGCCACTTCTAACTATGAGAGTCTGAACCAAAACATAGGCTCCCATGTTATTTATATCTTAGAGGTGAAGAAAGGACAAATTGGGAATGCCATGGAGTATCAGGGATGTATGTGTACTGACTCAGCTATAGCTCCCAGGAAGATGTCTTCAGCCCCTGAGACAGTTAGGGATTGAATACCAGCAAAGGCTACAGAGGTACCTAGGCTTGGATCAGACCATAGAGGATCCTGTAAATGTTGGTTGCTTCTGTTTACACTCCAGTTGGGGTCAGAGTAGGATTTAAAGCAGAGAACACTTTTTCCTTTAAAAAGTGCCATTATGGGGACCAGGCAGTAGAGCAGTGGGTTAAGCGCATATGGCAAGAAGTGCAAGGGCCGGCTCAAGGATTCTGGTTCAAGTCTCCTGCTCCCCACCTGCAAGGGGGTCACTTCACAAGCAGTGAAGCAGGTCTGCAGGTGATACCTTTCTCTCCCCCTCTCTGTCTTCTCCTCCTCTCTCCATTTCTCTCTGTCCTGTCAAGCAACAATAACAATAATAATGGCAACAATAACAAGGGCAACAAAAGGGAAAAAATAGCCTCCAGGAGCAGTGGATTCGTAGTGCAGTTACTGAGCCTCATCGATAACCCTGGAGGCAAAAAAAAAAAAGGTGCCATTACAAAGAACAGTTGCACACCAACTACCTCACTTTACTACCTCTCCTGGAAGAAGAAAAAGGATAGCTCTGGAGAAGAACTAGGACTAGGCCTACAGAGACAGTGTAACCGTATTATTCTGAGACTCCACCTGCTGTCCTGCACACAACAGGGACTAGGTCAAGATGACACTGGGGCAGAAGAGATTTAGTTTAGAGTATGAGCAGGTCTCTAGGGGGATGGAGCTCTAGGGGCCATGCTGCTAGGATGGCTACATTTAGAGTATTCTGCCTGGAGACAGCATATGGAGGACAGGTTGGTCTCTGCCTATCCTTCTCTTGCAGTGGGTTGCAGGACTGTCCAGATCTAGCCACCATAGCCTGACTGGGCCACTGCCTGGCCAGCACCTTTCAGTGTTAATTGAGCAGCCAGATGTGTCATAGTCAAAAGTGGGAGGAAGTGCTAAGGAAACTGAGTTCTGGACTAGCTTTCTCCCAGGACGGGAAATGGATGTTCAGATGGCCACTCAGTCTAGCAACATGTTGTGCCTGGAGTGTCAGGAACCAGAGAGCCATACTATGGCAGGAAGCACTGGGTCTAGGCTCCAGACCTTTCTTTTCTCTGGGATTTTGTGGGGTTAGTCAGCTTTGTTATTCAGTGGGGGAGAGTAAGTGGGAGGGAATCTGTCATGAATTTTACAGAAGGACCTAGAATCTGTCATGAATTTCACAGAAGGACCTAGATTCTTCTATTCCAGAAACATGACTATGTGTTAGCCACCTGGCTAGATTGAACTCTGGGAATTATGGCTTAGAGGGAGTGGTCTTTATCTCAGAATCAAAGACTATATACCCTGTTGCAGTGCCTGTCTGCTTTCTCCCAGGCTCACATTGCTTTCTACAGATGGAATTTTCTTCTTTAAGAATTAATCCCTGGGGGACTGTTGCTAACTCCCTGCTGAACCACAGCGCAGGCCTCCTTGGGGCCCTAGGCCTGGCATCCCAGATGTTGTTTAGTTTTTGCTTTACAGCACAAGGATCATCCTGGCATCTCGTATTTCCCAACCAGTCTTCCTCCTCAACTAGCTTCTGCTACCCTGCTCATTGGAAAAGTGGCTAGTTTAACTTTGGAGGAAGCCCTGGTGTGTTTCATGTTACAGGTGATAGTCCTGGAATACTGACTCGTCTAACTCCCGTGGGACAAGGTCCACTGCTGTCCAGGAGACTTCTTTCCTAAGATGATGCCTGGGAATTCTGACAGGACATAGTAGCAAACCCCATCTTCATGAGTCTCCTATAACCATCTGACAGGACTAGAGGTCTGGGTCTGAGAGACAGCTCCCACCTTCCTACCCAGTAACAGGGAGAGAGGATCAGAGCAAGCCCAGCATTCTTGCTTCCTGGGCCAGACCCTGGAGCTGGTGTGGGTGTACTGCAGCCTCTTCTGAGGCTCTCACCCTCTATCTTCTCCACATCCTCCCACTCTGACTCTTGCTCCTTTCTTGGCAGCAGTTCTAATCCCACTTCCATGCCAAGAAAAGAATCTTTCCACCTCCTCCAAGCTCCTGGGTGGAGGATTCTGACAACTCTAGCCCCACAGGGCCACTGGTGGCCACCCTGCCTATCAGACCATCCATCAACTGTGTCCACACGTCCCCTGTCCCCAGGGAACTTGCAGGGAGCTGGCTAGACATCTGTTCTCTCTCTGCATGCAGATAGGGGCCAGGCCCCATGGCTTCTCTCCATGATCTATTAGGAGGCCCCAGGGAGAGAGAGCCCTTTGAGTTTCCTTCTCATGTGGTGTGTGTCCACAGTGTTTGGTTCTTATCTTCTTCATGTGTCTCTGTAGCTTCTAGACAGAGTTCCAGTGGAAGGAGTACGGGTGAACCACAGCAGTAGACAGCTTTGAGGCTTGAGTGAAGGTGTTCTTTCTTCCAACTTCACACTTTCCACTCACCTATCTATTAAACAACTACTTGTTCAGTTCTCTCTGTGTACTCAATCCTGGGACCAATAAGCAATGCATCATCCCAGCTCCAAAGAACTCATAGTCTAGTGGGACAGGTGATCAAGTAACAGATAACGATAATGTTGTTTGAAAAGCTCAGTGGCAGGGTCTAGTACAGTATCCTGGAGAGCATGGAAGAGAGGCTTCAAGTATGGCCATGGGAGTAAGTCTGGGGAAGTTGGCATCTAGGTCAATTTGTAACTGGGAGGCAAGAGGAAGGGGGAGACTGTAACAGGTACAGGCTAAGGCCTATAGATTGGAAAAAGAAGGACACACTTGGTAATTAAAACTGGGGGGGGGGCAGGGCAAGGCGAATAGCATAATGGTTATACAAAAATACTTTCATGCCTGAAGCTTCAAAATCCTAGGTTCAATCTCTTGTACCACCATAAGCCAGAGCTGAACAGTGCTCTGGAACAAAAGCAGACAAATGGGGTTGAGACAGTGATCCCGGTTTGAGCCCCTGGCTCCCCCCACTTGCAGGGGTTCCTTCGCAAGCGGTGAAGCAGGTCTGCAGGTGTCTTTTTCTCTCCCTCTATTGTCTCCTCCTCTCTCAGTTGCTCTCTGTCCTTTCCAGTGGGAGAAAAAAAAAAGATCATCAGGAGCAGTGGGGATTTGTAGTATAGGCACCAAGCCTAGCAATAACCCTGGAAGCAAATAAATAAATAAGAAAAATAATTAAAAATGAAGGGAACAGTGTATGAAGAAAAGCACCCTGAGAGGCAAGCAGGGGCCAGGTCACAAAGGCCCTTGTGAGCCAGGCTGAGGAATGTGAACTTTAACCTAAGGGCAATGAAGCCACTTAATCAGTGACTGATATGAATAGATTTCAGAAAAATCTCTCTGGCAGCTTATGGAGAATGTTTTTGGTTGTAGCCAGAATAGCTGTGTGAGTCAGGATCCCGGTTCGAGCCCCCGGTTCCCCACCTGCAGGCAGGTCCCTTCACAGGCGGTGAAGCAGGTCTGCAGGTGTCTGTCTTTCTCTCCCCCTCTCTGTCTTCCCCTCCTCTCTCCATTTCTCTCTGTCCTATCCCACAACAACGACATCAATAATAACTACAACAATAAAACAACAAGGGCAACAAAAGGAAATAAATAAAAATAAAATAAAATAAAATAAAATTAGAAAAAAAAACTTTATTTTTTTATTATTATTTTTTAAATATTTATTTAATTTATTTATTCCCTTTTTTTTAATTTAAGAAAGGATTAATTAACAAAACCATAGGGTAGGAGGGGTACAACTCCACACAATTCCCACCACCCAATCTCCATATCCAACCCCCTCCCCTGATAGCTTTCCCATTCTCTATCCCTCTGGGAGCATGGACCCAGGGTCATTGTGGGTTGCAGAAGGTAGAAGGTCTGGCTTCTGTAATTGCTTCCCCGCTGAACATGGGCGTTGACTGGTCGGTCCATACTCCCAGTCTGCCTCTCTCTTTCCCTAGTAGGGTGGGTCTCTGGGGAAGCTGAGCTCCAGGACATATTGGTGGGGTCTTCAATCCAGGGAAGTCTGGCCGGCATCCTGATGACACCTGGAACCTGGTGACTGAAAAGAGAGTTAACATACAAAGCCAAACAAATTGTTGAGCAATCATGGACCCAAAGCTTGGAAAAGTGGAGAGGAAGTATTAGGGAGGTACTCACTGCAAACTCTAGTATACTTATGCTTTCTTACTTTGGTGCCATACTCCAAACTCAGTCAATTTCTGCTTTGCGTTTCTACTTCTTTTTTTTTTTTTTTTTTACATGCATAACATTCCCCAGATTCCCATTTAACAATACAACCCCCACTATTTCATTCATCATTTTTCATGGACCTGTATTCTCCCCACCCACCCACCCCAGAGTCTTTTACTTTGGTGTAATACTCCAATTCCATTTCAGGTTCGACTTGTGTTTTCTTTTCTAATCTTGTTTTTCAACTTCAGCCTGAGAGTGAGATCATCCCGTATTCATCCTTCTGTTCCTGACTTATTTCACTCAACATGATTTTTTCAAGGTCCATCCAAGATCGGCTGAAAACGGTGAAGTCACCATTTTTTACAGCTGAGTAGTATTCCATTGTGTATATATACCACAACTTGCTCAGCCACTCATCTGTTGTTGGACACCTGGGTTGCTTCCAGGTTTTGGCTATTACAAATTGTGCTGCCAAGAACATATGTGTACACAGATCTTTTTGGATGGATGTGTTGGGTTCCTTAGGATATATCCCCAGGAGGGGAATTGCAGGGTCATAGGGCAGGTCCATTTCTAGCCTTCTGAGAGTTCTCCAAACTGTTCTCCACAGAGGTTGGACCAATTGACATTCCCACCAGCAGTGCAGGAGGGTTCCTTTGACCCCACACCCTCTCCAGCATTTGCTGCTGTTACCTTTTCTGATGTGTGACATTCTCACAGGAGTGAAGTGATATCTCATTGTTGTCTTGATTTGCATTTCTCTGACAATCAGAGACTTGGAGCATTTTTTCATGTGTTTCTCGGCCTTTTGGATCTCTTCTGTGGTGAATATTCTGTCCATGTCCTCCCCCCATTTTTGGATGGGGTTATTTGTTGTCTTGTTGTTGAGTCTGGCAAGCTCTTTATATATGTTGGTTATTAAACTCTTATCTGATGTATGGCATGTAAAGATCTTCTCCCATTCTGTGAGGGGTCTCTTGATTTGGGTAGTGGTTTCTTTTGCTGTGAAGAAGCTTTTTAATTTGATGTAGTCCCATAGGTTTATACTTGCCTTAGTCTTCCTTGTAATTGGATTCGTTTCATTGAAAATGTCTTTAAAATTTATGCGGAAAAAAGTTCTTCCGATATTTTCCTCTAAGTATCTGATAGTTTCTGGTCTAACATCCAAGTCCTTGATCCACTTGGAATTTACTTTTGTATTTGGTGAAATACAGTGATTCAGTTTCATTCTTCTGCATGTTTCAACCCATTGTTTCCAACACCATTTGTTGAAGAGACTCTGCTTCCCCCATATACTAGTCTGGGCCCCTTTGTCAAAGATTAGATGTCCATACGTGTGGGGCCTCATTTCTGGGCTCTCAATTCTATTCCACTGGTCAGTGTGTCTGTTCATATTCCAGTACCAAGCAGTTTTGATGACAATGGCCCTATAATACAGTTTGAGATCTGGCAGTGTGATGCCTCCGGTTCTGTTCTTTTTTCTCAAGATTGTTTTGGCAATTCTAGGTCTTTTCTGGTTCCAGATAAACATTTGTAGCATTTTTTCTATTCTCCTAAAAAATGTGCTTGGGATCTTGATGGGGATAGCATTAAATTTGTAGATGGCTCTGGGTAATATATTCATTTTGATGATGTTAATTCTTCCAACCCATGAACATGGAATATCTTTCCACTTCTTTGTGTCTTTTTCAATTTCTTTGAGTAGTGACTCATAATTTTCAGTATACAAGTCTTTCACTTCTTTGGTTAGGTTTATTCCTAGATATTTTATTGTTTTTGTTGCTATAGAAAAAGGAACTGATTTCTGGATTTCAATTTCTTCTAACTTAGTGTTTGCATAGAGGAATGCCACTGACTTTTGAATGTTAATTTTATAGCCTGATACATTACTGTATTGCCTGATGATTTCCAAAAGCTTCTTGCTGGATTCCTTAGGTTTTTCCATGTATACTATCATGTCATCTGCAAATAAGGAGAGTTTGACTTCTTCTCTTCCAATCTGTATGCCTTTAATTCCTTGCTCCTGCCTGATTGCTATGGCAAGAACTTCCAACACTATGTTGAATAGTAATGGTGATAGTGGGCAGCCCTGTCTGGTACCTGATCTGAGGGGAAATGCTTCCAGTTTTTCACCATTGAGTATGATGTTGGCTGTAGGTTTGCTATATATAGACTCCACTATCTTCAGGAATTTTCCATCTATTCCTATTTTTTGTAGTGTTTTGATCATAAAGGGATGTTGTATTTTGTCGAAGGCTTTCTCTGCATCTATTGATATGACCATGTGGTTTTTGGTCTTGCTTTTGTTGATGCGGTGGATCACATTGATTGATTTACGTATATTAAACCAACCTTGCATGCCTGGGATAAACCCCACTTGGTCATGATGAACAATCTTTTTGATATACTGCTGTATCCGGTTGGCTAGAATTTTGTTCAATATTTTCGCATCTATGTTCATCAGAGATATTGGTCTGTAGTTTTCTTTTTTGGTTGTGTCCCTGTCTGCTTTTGGTATCAGAGTGATGTTGGCTTCATAGAAGCTGGCAGGGAGTATTCCAGTGTCTTCAATCTTCTGGAAGACTTTTAAAAGTAGAGGTATTAGTTTTTCTTTGAAAGTTTTGTAGAATTCATCTGTAAAACCATCTGGTCCAGGACTTTTATTTTTGGGAAGATTTTTGATAACTGTTTCAATTTCATTAGCTGTGATGGGCCTGTTCATGTTATCCACTTCCTCTTTATTTAGTTTTGGAAGTTGGTAGGTATCTAGGAAATCATTCATTTCTTCCAGGTTCTCTAGCTTGGTAGCATATAGTTGTTCATAGAAGCCTCACATGATATGTTGAATTTCTGCAGTGTCTGTTGTGATATCTCCTCTTTCATTTACTATCCGATTTATTTGGGTCTTCTCCCTTTTTTGTTTTGTGAGTCTGGCTAAAGATTTGTCGATTTTGTTTACTCTTTCGAAGAACCAACATTTACTTTCATTGATCTTTGTATGGTTTTCCTATTCTCAATGTTATTTATTTCTGCCCTAACTTTAGTAATTTCTGTCCTTCTGGTTGCTTTAGGATTCCTTTGTTGTTCTTCTTCTAGGTCTTTAAGATGTGCAATCAGGCTGTTTATTTGTGCCTTTTCTTGTTTCCTAATGTGTGCTTGTATAGCTATGAACTTCCCTCTTAGGACTGCTTTAGCTGTGTCCCAAATATTTTGATAGCTTGTGTCTTCATTTTCATTGAACTCTCGAAACATTTGGATTTCTTCCTTGATTTCCTCTTTGACCCAGAAGTTGTTAAGAAGTGTACTGTTGAGCTTCCACATTTTGGCACTGTTACTAATCTTTTGTTGATTGTTAAGTGTTAGTTTAATTCCACTGTGGTCTGAGAAGATGCTTGGGATGATTTCAATGCTCTTGAATAGGCTGATGCTGTCTTTGTGGCCTAACATATGGTCTATCCTTGAGAATGATCCATGCGGATTTGAGTAAAATGTGTATTCCAGTTTCTTGGGATGAATGACTCTGAAAATGTCCAATAGTTCTAGTTTATCTATCTCTTCATTTAGCTCCCTTATGTTTTTACTGATTTTCTGCCTGGATGATCTGTCAAGTTGAGATAGTGGGGTGTTGAAGTCCCCTACTATGATTGTGTTACTGTTAATATATTGCTGTAGCTCTTTCAGTAGAAGTTTGATGTATTTAGATGGCTTCTCATTGGGTGCATAGATGTTAATAATTGTTAAGTCCTCTTGATTGACTGATCCTCTGAGCATTAAATAGTGTCCATTCCTATCTTTTTTAATCTTATCTATTTTAAAGTCTATCATGTCAGATATGAGAATAGCTGTTCCTGCCCTTTTTTGTGGGCCATTGGCTTGAATGATAGTTTTCCATCCTTTCACTTTAAGTCTGTGTTTGTCTTGTTGAGTTAGGTGAGTTTCCTGTAGACAACATATTGTTGGGTTGTGTTTTCTGATCCATCTTCCTACTCTGTGTCTTTTAATAGGTGAATTCAGGCCATTGACATTTATTGATATCAAAGATTGAAGATATTTTAACGCCATTCTTGTAGAGTTTTAGAGTGTTTTGATATATGTCCTATTTGTGGTGGTCTGGTTGTTTATAGGAGACCTTTCATAACTTCTTTCAGGGCAGGCTTGGTGATGGTTGCTTCCTTCAACTGTTGCTTGTCTGAGAAGGTTTTGATGCTTCCATCTAGTCTGAATGACAATCTAGCAGGATATAGTATTCTTGGCTGAAAGCCTTTCTCATTGAGCACTCGATAAATATCTTGCCATTCTCTTCTGGCCTGTAGTGTTTGTATGGAGAAGTCTGCTGCTAATCTTATGGGTTTTCCTTTGTAGGTGACTCTTTGTTTTTTCTCTTGCAGCCTTGAGGATCCTTTCTTTATCCTTATTCCTTTCCAATCTAAGTATGACATGTCTTGGTGTCTTTAGGTCTGGGTTAATTCTGTTTGGGACCCTCTGGGCTTCTTGAATCTTTATGTCTTTGGTGTTGTCTAGACTAGAGAAATTTTCAGCTATTATGGCCTGGAGAATGCTTTCTTCCTCCCCTTCTCTTTCTTCCTCTGGTAAGCCACTAATGCGTATATTGTTTCTTTTGAAGTCATCCCATAGGACTCTGTTGTTGTTTTCAGCATCTCTTAATCTCTTTTTGAGATCTCTTACTTCTTTTTTAGTTGTCTCTAATTCATCCTCAATCTTGCTAATTCTGTCTTCAGCCTCATTGATTCTATTCTCTCTGCCCTCTACTGCTTTCTGGAGTTCATCTATTTTGTTGCCCTGCTCCGATACTGTTTTAGCTTGTTCAGCTAGTTGCCTTCTTAGCTCAGCGATTTCAGCTTTCAGCTCTCTAATAACCATGAGATAATTAGAATTTTCTTCCATATTCTCATTTGTTGTTCCTGCATTTCTGATTACAATTTTTTCAAATTCTTTACTCACTCCTGTTATTATTTCCTTAGCTAATGTTTGGATGTTGAACTCGTTGTTTTGTGCTTCACCCTCTGGAGGACTTTTAGCTGGACTCTTGTCCTGGTTTGAGTCTCCAATATTTTTTCTTGTTGTTTTAACCATTTTATATAAGTTAACAGTTTTTTCAATCCCTGAGTTGGAGTTCAGTGGTGTAAAAGCCTTTTTTTTTTTTCCCCTGTAGGCTATGGGAGCCTGAGGGCTTTTAAACTATCAATAGGCTTCTTAGCTTAATCACTGACTCCTGACCAAGAGATAAAGCAGGGTGTGGCAGAGATAATCCAGTGGTTATGCAAAGAGACTTTCACAGCCCCTCAGCTATGCCACCGAGGTATAGGTCTTCTCCTGAGTTTCCCGGTTAGATCTCTGTACCCTGGTGTACCCTGGTGTCCCTCCCTGTTGCTGCTCCAGATTCTGAGGGTAGTAGCAATGGAGACTCAGAGTTGAACTTGGTGAGTCTCTAGGGAGTCCTTTCCTCCCTTCAGCTGTCCCCTTGTTGGTGGAGCAGACTGGAGGTGGTGTCTCCACTGACAAACTGTTGAACTGTTAGCAGTCACTTAGTCTCTCCTTAGGCCCCTCTCTCCTCTCTGTCACCAGCCACGCGTGTTTGTACTCACGGGTGATTTAGTGGGTTTCTGTGGTCATTCTAGTCCTGTCTTGTTTCGGTCCGGGTGGTCTCCTCTGGTATTCCTAGTTGATCCGGGAGAGGAGAGGAGAGGAGAGGAGAGGAGAGGAGAGGAGAGGAGAGGAGAGGAGAGAAAGCGATCTGCTGCTCGTAGCTCCGCCTCCGGAAGTCAAATCTCGAAAAAAAAACTTTAAAAAAAAAAAGAATAGCTGTGTGAGGGAGCTATTGACATTATAGCAATCCGAGAAGAATAGATGGAGAATCCTAGGGAATGAATTTGGGCAGAAGTGACAGGGATGAAGGGACGTATTGGATGTGAGTAACTGAGGTAGGTTCTATAGTCTGGGGGACTGACTGGTGTGGGGGAAGGAAGAGCAGCGGTCAAGGAAAAGTCTTTCGGGGGCAACTCTTTTTGGAACAGTTGCTCTTAATATTCTTTAAATGCAGAGTTCTTTGAATCTGGTGAGCAGAGTGAAAATGTTGACAAAGATGAGTTTCTTTTTTTAAAAAATTTTTTTATTTGCTTTTCCCCCTTTTGTCACCCTTGTTGTTTCATTGTTGTTGTAGTTATTGTTGTTGTTATTGATTTCATTGTTGGATAGGACAGAGAGAAATGGAGAGAGGAGGGGAAGATGGGGAGAGAAAGATAGACACCTGCAGACCTGCTTCACCACTTGTGAAGCGACTCCCCTGCAGGTGGGGAGTCGGGGGCTCAAACTGGGATCCTTACGCCAGTCCTTGGGCTTTGTGCCATGTGCACTTAATCCGCTGCGCTACCACCCGACTCCCTAAAGATGAGATTCTTAAAGGAACTAGGAGATAGTTCACCTGGTAGAGCAACACCTTATTATGTGCATGGACCCCAGCTTGAGCTCCCGGTTACAACATACAAAGCACCTTACAAAGGGGAAGCTTCATGAGCAATGGAGCAGCACTGTGATCTCTGTCCTTTCTGAGTCTCTTTCTCTCACCCTCTGTCTTTGGGGGGGAAAGTGGGTCTGTAAGAAGCAGTGGAATCATACAGGTGCAAAGCCTCAGCAAAACTTTGGTGAAAAAAAAATCTATATATCTCTCTGTCTCTCTCTTTTTTTAATCCTTATTTGCTTATTGGATAGAGGCAGCCAGAAGTTGATAGGAGGGGGAAGAGAGAGAGGGAGAGATACAAAGAGACACCTGTAAGCCCAGCTTAACCACTCGTGAGGCTTTCCCCCTACAGGTGGGGGCCAGGGGCTTGAACCCAGGTCCTTGTGCATTGTAACGTGCACTCAGCCAGGTGCACCACCACCCAGCCCCAATCTCTCTCTATATATCTATTTACTTCTACCTCTACATCTATATCTATCTTGAGTTGCTTGTGTCTAGACAGGAAAACCAGTTCCACTGAGAAAAGGCAGAGGCTAGTCTAGAGCTAGGACCTGGGAGAGGGGAGAGCTGGTCTCTTCTGTTTGTATCCTCAGTGGGTCCATTGTAAGTGGGTTGTGTGGGAAAGTAGAATATTTCTGCTGAGTTAAAAAAAGTCCACCTAGCTAACCCTTGTCCGGTGTGTTTGTCCTTCTGATGACAATAAGCAGAGAGACTGACCTGCATGGGAACCCTACACACAATTCACTGCTTCCATGAACTTTTGAGGATGCAGTGGATGGATGGAGAGGTGGGGGCTTAAAAGAAATCCTCACCTCCCAGGCCAGTCTATTTTCTTGAGTCTTCTGAAGCTGTGAGCTATTTGCCTGAGATCCGTGAAATAGTTTCTCCTCTGGGACCTTGGGGCTTGTATTCAAAGGCTGTAAGATTCCTTCCGAGGTCATCCTGTCTGTTTAAATCACCTTCCCATTCAGAAGTGTCTGGGAGAAGTCATGTTATAGTGGAGAGAGCATGAACTTTGCAGTCAGAAAAAAACCAGTGTTTGAGTTTAACTAAAGTTACTAAACCTTTCTGACCCTTAGTTGGCTCACCCCCTTAAACGTTTACTAAAGTCTGCTTAAGGATTGAGTGCTCGGTGAGTAAATAAACAAAACATAATCTTTCCTCGAGGAGCACAGACCTAAGTCATGTAATGCAACCAGGCATGATAAGTGCTATCTCGAAAGTCTGCATGCGTACACAGTGGGGCAGGGAGAGAGGGGTGACAGTTAGGAGAGGCCTCCTCAGAGGAAGTGCCCTTCATCTGTAAATGGGCCTTATTCTGTCCTCCCAGAATCTGAGAAAACTAGTCAGGGAAGAACACACACCTAAGTAGCCAACTATAGTCACCTCTGAAAAGGAGAATGTATTACCAGAGGTGACAGTGATGGAGCAGAACATTTCTACTCCTAATATTATCCCCAAATGATGATTCTCAAATACTTTCCTCCTCCTCCTCCTCCTCCTCCTCCTCCTTCTTTTTGGTTTTAAATAAGCAGTGGTTACTTAATTTTGTTCCAGAGCTGCTGACTCTGACATCAGTCTTCATCCAGTGAGAACCCTGGCTTGGGGCCTCAGAATGGAGCCCCAGGACGATATATCTCTTTGATACTGAGGAAGTCCACGAGATGTATGGATAAAAGGTCTTTGGTGGGGACTGTGGGGGCCCATGGGACCAGCAGGATAGTGGTGGACTAAGTCACAGCTGTTTTGTTAGGTCTCTCTTTGCCCTCAGAGGCTCCATGAACTATAGCTCCAAATTGCCTTGGCCACCCAGCCTGTGGGCTGCGGGCACAGGCCATATTGAACTGGGTGCGGGGACATGTCACGGTCATTGGTAGCATTTGCAGGCACAGCTTGGAGCTCTGGTGAGGGGACAGGGCCTTGATTTGAGGTATCCTGCTCTGGCTCCTTCCGGCTTTGGCCAGACCCATTCCAGCCCACCCTGATGCCCTCAGCTCCCTTGCCGTCTGCCCCCTTCTAATCTCTCTTATTTACTTTGAAATGGTTCTGGAAAATACCAGATACACAAACACCCAGACTGGGGGTGGGTGAGGAGTGGGGTGAAGGGGAGTGTGGCCGGTGGGAACACAAGTATTTTAAAAATGCTGCAAATCTCTATAGCGTTTCCCAGAAACCACAAGCATGCGTTCTGCCTGCCAGCAGGGCTCCCGCCACCCCGCTGCACAGAACTGCTGGATTCTCCTTACTGCAGCCTGGGGTGGAGAGCAGCCTCTTTGGGGGTGGGAACCAGTGGCCCAGTTGGGGTGGGGACTCCCCTGCTGGCCAGGTGCCTCTACTTGTCAGTTCTGGCCAATGGGTACGGATGTACTCCAGGAATCTGGCAGCACTGGGAATGCCCACCATGCCAGACAGACACTGCAGAGAAGTGGAGCCAACCTCCTTTTTGCTATGCAGTCTGAGTGGCCCCCAAACAACTCTAGAGTCCTGTTTGGTGTCTGGCGACAGCTTCTTCTCTGGAAGCTATAAGGGACAGTGTCAGCTAAGCTTATTATTACTATTTTTTCAGTTGTTGGTTCCAGCTTGGCTGGGCAGCTATTTCCTTAGACCTGGGTTACCACTCTGGCTCCTTAATCTTCTGCCATATATGGGACAGACAGTGGTGCAGCTGGTTGAGTGTACACGTTACCATGCACAAGGACCCAGGTATAAGCCCTTAGTCTCCACCTGTAGGTAGGAAGCCTCATGAATGGTGACATAGTGTTGTCTCTCTTTCTCTCTATCTCTTCCTTTCCTTCCAGTTGCTTTCTGTCTCTATCCAAAAGATGAGTAAGATAAAATAAAATTAAAAAAATCTCCTGCCATACCTCAGTATTCGGGTCTGGCATTCTGTTGTGGCACAATAGCTCAATCCTGCCACTTTGCGTAGACGCTGGGGCATGGAAAGTTACAAGGATTCTTTTTTTTTTTTTAAATTTTTTTGTTTATTCCCTTTTGGTTGCCCTTGTTGTTTTATTGTTGTAGTTATTGATGATGTTGTTGTTGGATAGGACAGAGAGAAATGGAGAGAAGAGAGGAAGACAGGGGAGAGAGAAAGATAGACACCTGCTTTACCACTTGTGAAGCGACTCCCCTGCAGGTGTGGAGCTGGGGGCTCGAACTGGGATTCTTAGGCTGGTCCTTGTGCTTTGTGCCACCTGCGCTTAATCTAGTGCACTTCCACCCGACTCCAAGTTACAGGGATTCTGAACGGCACCCAGTACTGTGTGTAGCATATACATGCTCCCTCAGTGGTGTTTAATCCGTCTGATAAAGACTCAGATGAACACAAATGCCTTGAGTGAAGGGCCTGATAAACACCAGCAAGGAGGACCCTGGCTGGCATTGACTGTAAGTTAGTTCCTGTTCCTGATGTTTCACATGCATTAGTTTATTTAGTAATTCTAGCAACCCTTTGAAGGAGGAGTGAATAACCTGCTTTACAGACGAGGAAACTGGATTACATAAAGATTAGTTGCCGGGAGTCGGGTGGTAGCACAGCAGGTTAAGTGCACATGGCGCAAAGCGTAAGGACCAGCATAGGGATCCCGGTTTGAGTCCCTGGTTCCCCACCTGCAGGGGAGTCACTTCACAGGCGGTGAAGCAGGTCTGCAGGTGGCTATCTTTCTCTCCCCTTCTCTGTCTTCCCCTCCTCTCTCGATTTCTGTCCTATCCAACGACAGCAACAACAGTAACAATAACCACCACAATGATAAAACAAGGACAACAAAAGGGGAAAAAATGGTCTCCAGGAGCAGTGGATTCGTGGTGCAGGTACTGAGCCCTGGCAATAACTCTGGAGGCAAAAAAAAAAAGTTTAGTTGCCTAGGGTTTCAGTTTGAACCCAGGATATCAATTCTTTGTTTATCACTAGCATGCTATAGAGAGTGGGAGAAGTAGCTGCTATATGTCCTTCTCCATCCATTGTCTAACCCATTCCTGGACACTTTTGATTCATGCGAGTCCCGTCACTAGATGTCTCTTTGCTAGAGGGATGGGGAAGCCAGGAGTAATTGGCCATTCTTGCTCTGTGGAAATGAGCCCAGGGGGCAGCTGGTGGGATTGAATGCTGTGGGAGCTGGGAAAAGGGTAACTGCAGTGTTTGGGTGTGGTTCTGCAGGGGTAGTGGAGGGACATACTTATCTCCCCTGCTATTCCAGAGGGCATGGGGCATTGCTCCCTCACTTAAAAGAAAAAAAAAATTTTACTTATTAATGAGAGAGAAGAAGAAAAAGCAAGAACCAGAGCATCATTCTTGTATGTGCAATTCCAAGGACTGAACTGAGACCTTATGCTTGCAAGCTGGGCACTGACTGTACCATCTCCTGTACCACACTCTCTCGTGTTTGGGGCTCTTACTGCATGCTAGTGGTGATCTCCACAGCGTCCGGAGTGACAGCATCCCTGACGAGTCATGCAGATGAAGGACAGGGCCTCCTCTGCTGCACAGAAGCTGAGCACTGCTATTTCCCGTGTGCACTGTGGGGGAATGGTGAGGAGCAGGCCTGGCAGGCTGCCCATCATATCGTTTATGCGCAGTATGGAATCTTTATTGACTTCTACCTTGAGTCCCTGCTGTTCCAGTCATACACTGGCCCCATTAGGAATACTTCCTCCTCAGAGAAGCCTTCCCTGATCCTCTCAGAGCATGCTAGGTCTGCATCCTAGCCATATGCTACCCTTCTCCTTCATAGCACTCATTAGGGATTTAATGAATTATTTATCTTTTTTTCCCCAGCATGGAAGTACTTCATAAGAGCAGTGGAAGACAGTGGTTCTGGACCAACAGACAGCTCACTCAGTAGAGCAAAGAATGGAAAAACTTAGCCTGGGGAGGCCACTTGGCACTTGTTTCACTCATCTGTAAGCCCTGGCAGTGAAAACAAAACAAAAACTATGTAAGTAAAAGGAAAGACAGGACTAAGGATATAGGTAGCAAGCAGTAGTGCATCAGACTTGCAAGCACAAATCCCTAGAGACTCCAGGTTCACTCCCTAGCAGCACCATATGCCAGAGCTGAGCAGTGCTCTGATCTTTCTCTCTTTTTTATTTTTTAAAAAATTTTTATTAGTGATTTAACATTGATTTACAAAGTTGTAAGATAACAGGGGTGTAATTACACACCATTCCCACCACCAGAGCTCTGTTCCCTCCACTGGAAACTGCATTAGATCTCCCAAGATCACAGATATGAGTTGACTATTATTTTTATAACTATATATTTTAAAATTATCTTTATTTGATAGAGACAGCCAGATATTAAGAGAAGAGGGAGATGAGGGAGAGACAGAGAGACACCTGCAGCCCTGCTTCACCACTTGCAAAGCTTTCCCCCTGCAGGTGGGGACTAGGGGCTTGAACCTGGTTCCTTACACATTCTAACATGTGCTCTCAACCAGGTGCAACACCACCCAGCCCCTTATATTTATATATTTTCGCCTGTTTTTTTATATATATTTTTATTAGTGATTTAATAATGAGATTGCATTTTTGTGATTTGATAATGAGGACAAGATTGTAAGATAACAGGGTGTATAGTTCCATTACTCTGATCTTTCTCTTGTAAAATAATTTTTAAAAACTTTATTTTGACAGGATAGAGAAAAATTGAGAGGGAAGGAGGAGAGGAAGAGAGGCAGAGAGACACCTGTAGCCCTGCTTAGACACTTGTGAAGTTTCCTCCCTGCAGGTGGGAAGCAGGGGGCTTGAATGTGGGTCCTTGCACATGGTAATGTGTGTGTTCAACCAAGTGCACCACTGCCCCAAGTAAGTTTTTTTTTTTTATTTTGGCCTCCAGGGTTATCATTGGGGTTCAGTCTCAGCACTATAAATCCACTGCTCCTGGCGGCCATTTTTTCTCATTTTATTGGACAGGACAGAGAGAAATTGAGAGGGGTAGGGGAGATAGAGAGGGAAAGAGAAAGATAGACACCTGCAGACCTGCTTCACCACTTGTGCAGCCTTCCCCTGCAGGTGGGGAGCCAGGGCTCGAACTAGGATCCTTGCACAGGTCCTTGCACTTTGGACTATGTGTGCTTTACTGGGTACGCCACCACCTAGCCCCCTCTCCCCAAATCTTTAAGAAAATGGAAAGACAGTGGTTCTCCAGTCAGGAACTGGGTTCACCTTCTCTGTCTGGTTTTCCTTATTCAGCTTTTGCCTCTGGGACACTCCCACCTGCCTGTCTTTGGTGACTTATCTGTGGCATAGTGCATGTCCTGCCTCCACCCTGACTTTCTTGTGTGCTTGGCATTGTGTGCTTGTCTCTGCAGGGATGGAGGAAAGAAGGAGAAGGCGTGTTCTAGGCATCCAGGAGGAAGTGCCTTGGGAAAGGGGCTCTTGGAGGAGGGTCCTGGGGGCAACTTGCTTCTGGCCTCTGTACCAGAGTCCCCAGGAAGGCCTGGGTGAGAAACAGTTTTAGGATCACACAGAACCCAACCCAGGGGAGCTTGGAGGAATGTGCCTGTCTTGCAGACTGTAGGTCTCAGAGGGTGGAATGTGCCCCAGCAGGGCTCAAGGCTTCCTCTTCCCTTTTGCTGCTTCCCCTGGGCTGCTGCGTGCTGGAATGTCAGCAGGCTGGGAATTTTCACAGTAAGGATTTTTCCCAGTCAGAGCAACAGATTCCAGCTGGAGCCTGGGGACAGCTCCTACATGGGCAGGGGCTGCTGGAGAGGTCAGGGGCAAGAGCTAGGGCAATCCCAGCTGCTTTGCTTGAGGGGACCAGGCTCCATTCCCATCCTTTCTGAGAGACTGCAACATCCGTCCCTCCCACTGGGCCAGGTCAGGGGGGCACCTGCTTCTGGAGTTCTAGGGCTCAGGAAAGGCAGTAGGAGGTCTTGGAGACTAGAGATTTCTACCTCAGAGAGGAGGAAATGTAGCTCCCATAAAGCATCACTTCTTTGAGCTGGTACATGAGTCAGGAAGGAGAGCCGCCTTGAATTCCATCCTCAGGTGGGGCAGAGCCTGCCAGACCCACTGTCTCTTGCCAGTGAAGGTCACCTGGTGCTGGCCAGAGGTGGCACTGCTGAGTATATTTCTTGTTTCTGCCCTCTGTGTTGTGGGCTCCACAATACCTGCAGGGTCTGGTCTCCTTTCTTAGTGCCCTTTCCTGCCCCTGTACCCTTTGCTCCCTGATCTTAGTTCTGCTGGCTCCTCCCTCCCATTCCCATTTCTGCAAAAAGCTGACTCACTTCCTCACTCCCTTCCCAGCTTCTCTCACTGCCAGGCCCTGTGGCAAGCTGTGCACCCACAGGGAGGGGAAGGTCTCGCAGGGTACTTCCCAGACTTTCTTTTCTGGCAGGGGGACTATAGACTGATCTTGGCTGTAGGGCAGGAGAGAGCAACATGGCAAGAACATTCTCAGAGGCTTGGCACAATCAGGTTGCCATGTCTGGAAGCCTTCAAGTCCACCTGCTCTGTACCACACTGTGGGTTTGGCTCTGTGGAGAAGAAGGCACTGTCCCTATGAGTAGGGAGCATTTGCTTCGACCAGGACTCTCTGTGACATCCACTTTCATGCCCAGCCCCATCACATGGAG
This sequence comes from Erinaceus europaeus, assembly GCF_950295315.1. Lineage (NCBI taxonomy): Eukaryota > Metazoa > Chordata > Mammalia > Eulipotyphla > Erinaceidae > Erinaceus > Erinaceus europaeus. The sequence continues at coordinate 76,939,076 of NC_080173.1, read as the reverse complement.
GGGAAAGTGTCTGGAGATTCCCAGGAGCCTTTCTGGGAAAGTCTGATCCTTTCTCCTTGTGTGAACTCTTCCTGCCCCTTCTCAGCCTGCCTCCCTGCCCTGCAAGTTGGTGTGGCTCTAGAGGTGGTAACTGAAGCACTGTTTCAGAGCACCGAAACATTTCCTCCCCAGGATGCTGGCATTTTGTTCCCCATGCTGCCTAGAACTTTCCAAGCTGTGGGGACCTGTGTGCCTGGCCCTTCAGGCATCCTTCTCCACAGGCAGTCTAGGTTACCTAAAGGACACAGACCCAGGCTGAGGTCAAGTCCCCACTCACTTGGCCTTGTATCAAGATCAATAAAGGCAAGAGGGAAACTGGGCTCACTGCCTGAGCAGTTGGCGGGTGGGGGTATATGCTACTGCTGTGGTCTGTCTTCCTGGAATCGAGCATCCCGCAAACATCCTTCTTTCCCTTCCTTAGCGCTTGACTTTGCCCCCATTCCTCTGGCAGTCTGCAGTGATCCTAATCCTGGCCTCAATTTCTGGACAATGACAGGAGTTTCTTGTTGAGGTGAAGCTGATGTGACAGGCAGGAATGAGGCCTAGGCTTGGAGAAGGTGTGAGGGGTTCCAGCCTGACCACCCCACCCCAGAGCCCTCACCCTTCCTGTAGGAGGTGAATCACCCCGTGCAGGCACACAGCCACTTGTCTGCATTCCTCTCTCAGGGTTTTTATTGTTTCTTACCCACACCATCATTACTGGGCCCTAACCGGTGAGCTCTGTGATAGGATGCCCAGGTTAGAAATGCCCTGGAAAAAAAAAAAAAAAAAAAAAAAGAAATGCCCTGGGATGCACATACTCCAGGTTTTAATCTGTCTGAGTTGTCCTTTTCTCCTAGATCTTCCAGAGCATTTCTGCCACCTGCTTTGACTTCTACCCCCTGTCACCTTGCTGTGCACAGAGGAAGGCTGGCTGACCTTAAACCAGAGGACTTAGTCTTGGGGATGGGGGAATAAAGTTTTCCTGTTGTTATCAGGGTCCTGGGTTCCCCACCCCAATCCATGTCTTTTTTTTTTTTTTTTTTGGTGCCTCTGAAAAAAGAGCCCTCTAATTTAAAGCGTCCTCATTCCCTCTCTCCTGACCTGTTCTCTTTAAACTCTCAAAACCGTAGCTTTTATTTTTGCTTTAGAAACAGATGCTTGGCAAGGTTGGTTCAGCTCATGTTGAGGAGGAGAGGGGAGGGGTGGGAGTTTTGTGTGATTAAGTGCATTGTTAGCGCATTGGTATGCTTGGCCTGGCCTCCACTCTGGAGGCAGACTGCCTGTGTTCAAGTCCTTGCTCTGCTGCATAGCTAACTGGGTGACCTTGGACAAATCACTTCATTCCTCTGTGTCTCACTTTCCTTTTCTGTACAGAACAGAACTTAAAAATATATATATACATATATACATATATATATATATTTGTTTTGGATAGAGACAGAAATTGAGAGGGGATGGGGGAAATAAGGGAGGGAGGAAGGGAGAGAGAGAGAGGGAGAGGACACTTGCAGCACTACTCTACCACTTGGAAAGCTTTCCGCCTGCAGGTGGGGACTGGAGGCTTGAACCTGGGTCCTTGCATATTGTAATGTGTGTGCTCTGTACATTTTAATGTGTGTGCTCAAGCAGATGCACTGCCATCAGGCCCCCAGATAATAACAGAACTTTCCATTGTTAGATGGTTTTGAGGATTAAATAAATGAATACAAACAAGTAAGTCACTTAAAACAGTTTCCCTGGGCTCTCAAAATAGTTCATTTAGATATTGTACTGCTTTGCATGTATACAACCTAGGCTCAACCTTGGCCCCTCACAGCATTAAAGGAAGCTTTGGTGTTATGCTCTTTCACTTCTCTTTTTAAAAAATTTTTATTTATAAAAAGGAAACACTGATGTAGTCCAGGAGGTGGCACAGTGGATAAAGCATCAGATTCTCAAGCATGAGGTCCTGAGTTCAATCCCCGGCAGCACATGTACCAGAGTGATGTCTGGTTCTTTCTCTCTCCTCCTATCTTTCTCATAAATAAATAAATAAATAAATAAATAAATAAATAAATAAATAAATAAAATCTTTTAAAAAAGAACATTTTAAAAAGGAAACACTGACAAAACCATAGGATAAGAGGGGTACAACTCCACACAGTTCCCACCACCAGATCTCCGTATCCCATCCCCTCCCCTGATAGTTTTCCTATTCTTTAACCCTCTGGGATTATGGACCCAGGGTCATTATAGGATGCAGAAGGTGAAAGGTCTAGCTTCTGGAATTGTTTCCCTACTGAATATGGGCATTGGCAGGTCGATTCATACTCCCAGCCTCTCTCTCTTTTTCCCTAGTGGGGCAGGGCTCTGGGGAATCGGGGCTCCAGGACACATTGGTGGGATCGTCTACCCAGAGAAGTCCGGCTGGCATCATGGTAGCATCTGGAACCTGGTGGTTGAAAAAAAAAAGTTAGCATATAAAGCCAAACAAATTGTTGACTAATCATAAACCTAAAGACTGGAATATTGCAGATGAAGATTTGGGGGTCTCCGTTTTGAAGATAGCTAGTAGGCCTATTTTAGTTATATCTAAAGGGCCCATGACTATACTAGTTTTTTCCTGAGCCTGACCTCTGATATACAGGTGGACCCAAGTTATTGTCTGGGGAGATGATGTCATGGCTGGAAAAAGGATTAGAAATCTGGATCAGGGAAGAGAGTAGCTCCCAAATATGAGAAAAGTATATAAATATTATTGACTGTAAACCCCATCGATTTGATCTGGGGCCTATATTCAGCTTAGGAGCCTATGTGACCTCTGCATCCCTGTAGGTCTGAGCTCACATTCTGTGGTCATGAGTAGAAATATTCCAAGCTGCCCTAATATCAGGACCCATCTCCCTCAGGTGGTAGATAGAGTATGTTATTCAGCCTCCCTTTGGAAGATAGAACATTCTCTACTGTTGTTGATCCAAGTTGAGGGCAAGGTCCTATGGGGGCCCACAAAGGGGTCTATTGTGTTGTTTCTGATGGAGATGACCAGTGACAATGGAGAGAGGGATCTATTCGAGGTCTAGGCCCATCATATCTGTTTGGGAATTTCAGGACTCCTGACTAGGGCCCCAGCTGATGGGGTGGCTTGATAATGACTATAGAGTCATCATTAAAGTATGCCAGTCTCTTGCCCTTATTCAGCTTTTGCAGTCCTTAATTTGATAAGGTTAGCTCTGGAGTGACTGAGGGAAGTGTAATAGGAAGTAGTAGGTGAGGAGGGTATCTAGGTCTAAGTAGACAGACACTATTTCATTAGGAACTTTATGGTGTCTTTTTTAGGTCTTTCTACTAGCTTGTTTCATTTATTGACTCATTGCAGATTATTGTGCACTTTTGCTTTTAGGTATCTATTTTGCCCTATTTAAAAAAAAAATTTTTAGTTAGACAAAAAAATCATTTATTTTTGCTCCTTTCACCCATTTTACAGCTCAGGGAAAATGCTCTTGCACACCCCACAGCAATAGCGCCGTCTGAAGGCAGAGACCACGGATGGCGCTGCTCGGAGCCCTCAGCTTGTGGGGCCTCACTTCCTGGTGTTATATTTACTTCTGGGATCAGAAACCCCACCTCCAAAAAACTGTTCAAGGGACTGTAAGAAATAACCACTTTATTCAGTATTACAGTTGTAGAAATGAAGTGTGTCTTTTAAGATTTAAAAAAAAAAAATCTACAGAGAAGACATTTGACATGGTTGTTATCTCAGTATATAGGCCAGCAAGGGAAAATACCTTGCTCGGGCTGTCTCTGACACAAAGACAACACCTTGGCCAGGCTTTCCTGCTCTTCCTGGGGTGCCAGGCTAGCGTGGGAGTGCCTCTTCCCGGGCACATACTCTCTGGGTTGGAGAGAACTCGACCAGAGCCATCCTGGGTTGCTACTCACTTAGTGACAGGAGGGAGATGACTCAGGAACCAAGCACGTGGCCGCTGTGAGGCAATGCAATGTATTTATTGATCAGAGAGCCAAGGCTTTTTAAAGGGCAGACCCGGAAGTGGCAAGTAGGAAACGGAAATGGCTAGGAAAGGGGCAGAGAAAGGCAAAAGGGGGCTGGGAAGGTAGAAACTTCCTTAGCAACTGTTGTGAGGATTTTAACTGGTGGGGTTAATACTATCCTGCAGGCAGGGAGGGTCTTGAGGGTAGAAAGAAGATAGATCAAAGGAATGGAATGGGTGGGGATTTCAGGCAAAACAATGATTATGTTGATAGGCCATGGTATTATCAGGAATGCAGGGTGCTTTGTGAGCCCTGCGGAGCTCAACCACATCCTCACAATTTCCTGACACTGAGGCTCACTCCATGCTTCTTCTCTGCTACCTTTTCATCCTTATCAACACCTCTTCTCAGAGGTTTGGTACCGCCTTTAAGACTTTATTAACAGGAGCAAATCCGGTATCCACTGATCTTAAGCCATCAGATAACCCAGCAGCTTCATTCTTATTTTGCCCTAATTTATGGATACATGTGAACATTTGCCCTATCTCATGGGACCCCTGTCTCTCTGTGTCTCTTTGTCTCTCTCTACATTTTAAAAGTTTGCCTGCTTTTCACAGGGTCCTGAGTTCCATATCCAGTCTCTTTGTCTCCTCTATGCCTTGTACGACTACAAGCTCAAGAGTGAGTGCGCCATCATAATTAACCTGTCACTGACCACCCCACCCCAGACACCCGCACCTTCCCTTAAGGAGGTGAATCACTCTGTATAGGCACACAAGTGCTTGTCTGCATTTTTCTCCCAGGACTCTTTAAAGTACTACTTGGGAAGCACTTTGTGCCTGGAAGCACTTTTTGGGGGGAAGTACTTGGTGCCTGGAAGCTTGAATGGGTCCTTTGCCTACAGGAATGTCACAAGCCTACAAATGACTCAGCTGTGCTCTGCTTTTGAGGTGTGTGTGTGTGTGTGTGTGTGTGTTGTGTGTGTGTGTGTGTGTGTGTGTGTGTGTGTGTGTGTGTTGTGTGTGTGGGTGGGGTATTGCTTTTGTTCCTAGGATGGTGCTTTTACTCAAAAAGGCCTTTCAGGTGGAGATAGTGAAGGAAGGCCCACACTGGCCCCCGACCTGATTTGGTAGCCTCAGAGTGAAATGCTTTGCCTTGGGTTTCCAGCTGGTTTGATAGCGGTTTTTAAAATTGTGCTGTTTTCTCCCGAGACTTCCCCCACTCAGATTTTTGGCTGATGCCAATACCTTTGGAATAATAGGCTTCTTTCTACCTATTTGTTTTCCAATTGAACAAACAAGTTCTACATTTTTGTGGCTTCTTTCTCCTTCTCTCTCTACCCCACCCCCACGCCCCAGGGTTATCGCTGGGGCTCAGTGCTGGCATTATGCTTCTGGCACTATGCTCCACTGCTTCTGGCGGCCATTTCCCCCCTTATTTTATTGAATAGAACAGAGAGAAATTGAGAGGGAAAGGGGAGATATAAAGGGAGAAAGAAAGATACCTGCAGACCTGCTTCACCACTTGTGAAGTGTCCCCCCAGCAGGTAGGGAGCCCGGGGCTCGAACCTGGATCCTTGGGTGGTTTCTTGCGCATAGTACTATGTGCATTTAACCGGGTGCACCACTGCCTACCCCCACCCCAGTCTCTAGAACTGATTTAGTTTCTTCATGCCTGTCATGCCTCTTGCCGCCCATCTGCTGAGTCCCAAGTCTTCCCTCTGCTCTTTCCATCACACAAGCTTGCCCAGACTCTCCCACTCAGATGTTCTAATCTGAGGTTTTTTCCTGTGGCAAAGCCTCTCACATTTGGTGCCTGTGATGGGATGTATTAACAGTCAGACCTATGCCCTGTTCTCTCGTTCCTTCCATGGCCTACAGCTGGTGGAGATTGCTTGTGCCTGCCCAGCAGTTATGTCCAGTTATGCTTCCTACTGTCTCATGGCAGAATGCCTGGCAATCCTACTCAGGACAAGGCTTCATGGACCTTATTTGCCTTCTGAATATTCAGGGCTCTGTTGGTACTTCCCTCTGAGAAAATTAACATCAGATGAGCCTACTAGTGGGTGATGTGGGGAGGCCCTCAGGCCACTACATTCCAGATATCTTAGCCAAGAGCATGGTCCAGAGACTTCAGAAACAAGGAACAATTGTACAGCACTGAGGGGCTCTCTCCTAGGCCTGGGATGCCTCAGGGTGGGGACTGGCTCCCATTCAGCCTTGCCTTTTCAGCCTCTTTTCATCTGGCTTCTGCTCCCAGACTGGGTATTAAATTATGGCTACGACCCCCTCCGCCATCTCCTAAGTTCTGGGACCAAGGCAAAGCACAAGCAGATAAGAGTATAAGCAGGTTCCGGGCTGGGGTGGGAGGAGGGGAGTGGCAAAGAGCAGCAAGCCATTAGAGTGACACCTTAAGGAGCCCATGGCAAGTTGCAAAGGGGTCTTTCAGACTAGACCCACCCAGTAGAACATTCTGCAATGCAGAAAATGCTCTGTAATCTCTGCTTTCCAACTTGCTAGCCATTAGCCACATGTGGCTAGTTAGCACTTGAAATGTCACCAGTGAGACAAAGAAACTGAATTGTAAGTGTTATATGATTTTAATTTAACAAGAAGTATTCCCACTATTCCAATTAAACTCCAATTCAAATAGCCACACATGGCTAGTAGTTACCACATCGGACAGCCCAGCTCAAGATACATTTCAGAATGGAATGGCATTCTCTTGCCATTCCCCTAGTAAAGTTGGGATGGTGACATTTTCCTTTCTTCCCAGGGAGGAAGTCTTCGCAATTTCTGCACTTCACTGACTCTGGCATTCCGATGCCCCAGAGCCAACAGGTCCCTGGCCATCTGCCACCACAACTGGGGCAGTGCTTCCCTACCTGGCCAAGCATGTTTTCTCTTCAGCTTTGTAGCGCACAGGTGCTCACATGCCCCAGTGGATTTGGCTGTGGCTGTTAATGCAGGGGTGGTGGGTTGGTAGGAAAAGTAGCTTTTGCTTCTTCCTTCCTGCTTCTATGGAGTTTGGGGATGCACTTTATTTTTACTTCAAAGTGTCCTAGAAACAGGCCCCCTGGGGGCCTTGTGAGGTGAACACACAGATCCTTAAACTTGGATTGAATGTTCAGGAACCTGAGGCTTGTCTAAAGGAGCCTCCGTGACTTTAAGAGTAAGCACCGCAGGACACTAACACTCACAGCCCAAAGGATCTTGCTGATAATTTATTTAAATCAGTGAGGCTGACCCTTAAACAGGGTTTCCTTTTTCCTTCGGTGGAAATAGAGAAGACTTGTCATTTACATGAAAGAGAGAACAATACTTCATTATGCTTATTCCCTCATGTCTGCCAAAGGGGGTGGGGACGGGAAAGATCATGTATGCAGTGCGCTTCGTAGACTCAGAAGTGACCCGGGTTTTGGTGGTGTCTAGGGAAGGGATGCAGAGGATTTTGGGAAACCATCCTAAAGGCTGCCCTTGGCTTTGGGCGTTATGGGAACTTGACAAAGCAAAGGCAGTTTGGAAATCCCCACAGCTGAGAATCCTCAGGGAGCAGCCAGTCAGGTGGCCCCTGCAGACAGCCGGGACTGACTCTTACAGGAGGTGGATTTCTGGTCTGAGCTGAGAGGACAAGTCCCAGACCCACTTGGGCTTTCTACCCACAATATGTTTTGATGTCATCAGGTTCTGATCACACCTTTGGATGTGCCAAGGCAGGGGGTAAGAGATGTGCCCACCACTAAGCTTCAGTGAACACATCTGGGACCAGCCATCCTAAGCCCACTTTTTTTTTTTTTTTAAGAATTTATTTATTCATGAGAAACATAGGAGAGAGAAAAAACCAGACATCACTCAGGTACATGTGCTGCTGGGGATTGAACTCAGGACCTCATGCTGAGAATCCAATGCTTTATCTACTGCACCACTTCCCAGACCACTAGCCCACTGACTCTTTTGGGTTGTTTGTCCCAGATCTCTCCCCATCACATAGGCTCAAAGTATTCCAGGAGTCTTCTAACTATTCATGTACCCATCCATTCATTCATTTTATGCCACCAATAAACATTCATTGAGTGCCAGTTAAACACACAAACTGTTTTGGGCTTAGCGGACTGGAACAATGATGAGAACAAAATCTGCCCTAGTTCGTACAGACCGCTTCTTGCCAAGTCCCTTTAGGGTAAGGGGAGAGGCCATCTTGCTGCCACCAGTCCTCTGTGGGAGCTCCGTGGTCCTGGTGATGGGGATTTGTTTCTTGGGGGCGGGGCCTGGAGGTGAAAGCAATAGGACGAAGCGTGAGAAGGGGGCGATTGCCCTCTGCCGGGATCTAGTGGTACTGCAGGGCGGGTGCCTTCAGCAGCTCCCTGCGCATGTGCAGGACTAGCTCCCACCCCCTGCACTGGCTGGTGTGCTGCGTGCTGTGCATACCCCTCCACCGCCCGCCCCTAGTGCTGAGTTCCTGGTCACAGACCTGTGTCCACCCTGGGTTTCCTCTTAGTCGTTCTTCCCTTTTGCTATCCTGAGACTTCGGTAAGGAGTCTATTCTTTTCCATTTTGTAATCAAAGTAGCAGGTAGCAGTCTACAAACACATCATAAAAGATCTGTTTTCGCACACGCACACGCACACCACCACCACCACCACCACACCCTTCCCAAGAAAGAAGACACTGGTGCCGCTGAGCCTCTAAAGTGACCATCTAAGAGGATATGTCTGTCACTTTCCTCCCTCAGGAAGCTAAGTGCCACAGTCCTCCCCAGCCCTGATAACTGAATGATATCCTCCCCAACTCCCCTAAATATGAAAAGTTCTATTAGTGACATTTTTACAGAGAAAAGGGGGGGAGGCAAGAAAACATCCAGAAACAGTAGAATAATGCGGGCATAAAAATCCCTGGTTGGGGGAAAAAAGAGCGAAAAATTATCAACATAAACACTATACAACTAGTACATTCATGAAGATGGTACCGATAGCCTTAAACTATTTATTTTTGTGTAATTTTGGGGAATGAATCTCAGGGCCCTGCACATGAGTGATACCGCTGAGTGACCTCCTGCTATCAACTTTTTTCATTCTCTTTAGAGAGAAGGAGAGAGGCAGAAAGTGTCACTTCACCATCAGTCCCACACCTCCATCGCCCATGCTGCCTGTGGTTTAAATCCAAGACCTACACATGACAGGTCTACCAAGTGAGCTATCTCCTGGGCCCTAAAGCTTTTTTTTTAAAGTGAGTTTTTTTTAAAGTTTTAAATATTTTATTCATTTATTAGTAAGAAGGAGTGAGAAAGAATCAGATATCACTCAGGACCTCATGCTTGAGAGTCCAGCACCATATCTACCGCGCCATCTCCTGGACCACAAAAATGAGTTGTTATTTAAAGGAGAATTTGATTTAGAGACACAAATGGGGTCAGAGAAGTATTCTTATGTTAATTAGAACCCTAGGCTAAATGTATCTTATTTTGGTGCAGGGAATTAAACTTGGGGCTTTGGAGCCTCTGGCATTAGGGTCTCTCTGCGTAATTATTATGCTGTCTACCCCCCACCCTTTTATAATTTTTTAAATATTTATTCCCTTTGGTTGTCCTTGTTTTATCATTGTTGTTGTTGTTTGTTATTGCTGCTGTTGTTGATAGGACAGAGAGAAATGGAGAGAGGAGGGGAAGACAGGGGGAGAGAAAGACAGACACCTGCAGACCTGCTTCACCGCCTGTGAAGCGACTCCCCAGGAGATGGGGAGCTGGGGGCTCAAACTGGGATCCGTACGTCAGTCCATTCGTACGTCAGTTCTTGTGCTTGGCGCCACCTGCGCTTAACCCGCTGCGCTACCCCCCCGACTTCCTATGTTTTTTTTTTTTTTAACTAACGTTTTCTAAACTATCTTCCTCTAAACCAGTCTTCTCCTGATATCCCCACTTTGGATAATGCCATCAAACTGTCCTTTTGATGTTTTTCTTTAAATATTTATTTATTTTTAAGAGAAACAGATCAGAGCACCAAGCAGCCCCGGCATATTTAGTACTAGGGATCAAACCTGGGGCCTCAGGCTTCCAGTCTTGTGTTCTTCTGCTGAGCTGTCTCCCTAGTCCACCGTCCTCTTGAAGTCTTGAAGCCTCCCACCTCGGGGCCTTTAGCTCTGCTTCTGCGCTCCCTTTGTGCTCATTTCCTATATTCAGCCACCAAACCTAGCTGATTCCTCCTTGTCTTTTTTTTTTTTTTTTTTTTTAATAGAGGCAGAGACAGTAAAAGAGACCACAGCACCAAAGCTTTCTTTGATGTGTTGGGGGCTGGGATTGAACCTGGGTTGCACACATGGCAAATTAGCACATTATCCAAGTGAGCTATTTTGCCAACCCTTAGCTGATTCTTTTTTTTTTTTTTTTTTTTTGCCACCAGGGTTATCACAGGGGCTCAGTGCCAGCACTATGAATCCACTGCTCCTGGAGGCCATTTGTTGTCCTTGTTGTGGCTGTTATTGTTGTTATAGCTGTTGTTGGATAGGACAGAGAGAAATTGAGAGAGGACAGACAGAGAGGAAGACAGATAGACATCTGCAGACCTGCTTCACCACTTGCGAAGCGGATCCCCCTAAAGGTGGGGAGTTGGGGGCTCGAACCAGGATCCTTATGTGGGTCCTTGTGTTTTGCGCCATGTGTGCTTAACCCACCGCGCTACCGCCCAGCTCCCTGGATGATTCTTTCTATTGCACCACTCTCTTTCACATCCACTGCCAGAATACTCTAGCAGAAGCGCCTTTCACCTGGCCGTGACCTTGACTTTCTAATGATCTTTCAGCTTCCATCCTCTCTTCATTTCCCATCATCCCTCTGTTAGATGAGTATTCATAGCACAGGTGGAGCCATGCGCCTTCCCTCTCCAGAGATCTGCTGTGGCTCCGTTGTTTTCTAGGCAGGTGGTAGCATGGAAACCATGACTCTGGGTCAGAATGACCTAGTCCTAACTCTGACCCTTCCAGTCACTACCATGTGACCCTGGGCAATTCACTAAACTTCTCCTATTAAGTTTCACTTTCCCAGTCCACATTCCCTCTCACAATACTTACTCCGCAGGGCTTTGCAGAAAAGGTAGTAGTCCTGTCTCTTGTTGATGGCTGGTGTTCAGTCTGCCTTCTTTTTCCTCAGACTTTTTACCTTGATTTGTATTTCAGCTACAGCTCTTTCAGTTGTAAGTGATAGAAAACTAGCTTAACTGGTTTTATGTTATTTTTTCAAGATAGTTTTAAAATTGAGATGAATACTGATTATTTGTGATTAATAGAGGTTTACAAGATTGTAGAGTTTCAGGGTAAAGTTCACCACTGTACCCACCACCAAAGTTCTGTGTTGCTGTGTTGTCACCCTCCCGACCATAAATCCCATAGTCAACTTGCTTTGAAGAGAAGGACTGGGGACATATGTCAGCAATAGAGCACAGGACTTACACATGTGAGGTTCCAGGCTCAACCTTCAGCAGCACATATGCCAGAGCTGCAAGGTGCACTGGTTTCTCTCCCCCCTCTCTCCCTCTCTCTCCCTCCCTCTCTCTCTCTCTCTCTCTCTCATAAAAAAATAAAAGTGAATACAGAGGACTATAGTAACTCAAGTGCCAGGAGAGTCTAAGGGTAGAACTGACTATGGACTTACTTGACTTTCTCTGGAAGTTTAAACAGCGTAAGCAGGACCCATGCTTTTGTTGTTGTTGTTTGTTCGTTTGTTTCCCAACTCATCACCCATGATGGCCTGATCTTCAGACAAGTGGTAGCAAAATGGCACCTTCCTAGGCTCAAATTTTCTGGGGAATAAGTGTGTGACTCAGTTATCCCTATCAGAGTTTCATTGTGTGTCCTTGATATTGATGAGGCCATAATACCACTTATAAGCAATCCTGATAGCACAGGGTTATGACACTTTCATTGGCCAGACTTAAGTCACATGCTGGCGTGGATCCACAGATGCAAACTAGGGTGCAGTAGTAAGAGAGTGTGGGCAGCAGAGATGATACATGTCCGCTGTGGTACACGGGCCTCAACTGCCTCTCCAGCGTTGCCTCTCATTGGTTATCTACATGCACCCTGCACTGCATTCATTCTTGACACCCTTCCATGCACTCCCTCCTCTTTGCCTTTTCTTACACTACTCTTCACTTCACCCTGGAATTTACCTGCTTAGCTCATCTTTGCATAACAAACTTCTTTTTATTTGTTCTTGGTGTAGTTCTAAGCTATCTGCCCACCTCCTCAATTCGAAAAGAGCTTTTTTTTTTTTTTTTTTTTTCTAAATTGCTGTAGAATATTATCATTGATCCAGTTGGAACATCAAGCAGATTCTGAATTGAGTCATAATTATTTGTATACACATCTTATCTTTTCCTTTGGTCTATATTTCTATAGGTCAGGAACTGTACTTCATCCAGCTTCACTCAAACATGGATCAAGTATCCACTCTAAGCCCGCCCACTAGGTGCTGAGGCTACAACAATGAACAGCACACAGCCTCTGCTTCGAGGAACTCACTGACTGGTAAAGAAGCTGAAAGGCAGGCAGGCAGGCAGGCATTGTGCTTCCCCACAGTGTTCACACTGTGTAGAGCTTCCTTCACTCTTCAGAGTCTCTTACCTAGTCTGTCCCCAGCTCTGCTTAGCACTCTGGCCCAGTGCCCAAAACAGAATCCAGAGCACCCCCACCCCCTCCACGCCATCAGGGTGGGAGAGTAGTTGAAGTGGCTAACCTTCCAGGAATTCCTCATGCTCTCTGGTCTGGTCTTCCTGGCTTGTGCATTTCTTTAAGATCAGATAGAATTATTTTATAGCATAAGCACAGGGTTTTATTAATTTTAGTACCCTGCAGTATAAACGACGTAGTAAGAATGTTTTCTTAAGAAGACACAGTGGGGAGTCGGGCGGTAGCGCAGTGGGTTAAGCACAGGTGGCGCAAAGTGCGAGGACCAGCATAAGGATCCCGGTTTGAGCCCCCGGCTCCCCACCTGCAGGGGAGTCGCTTCATAAACGGTGAAGCAGGTCTGCAGGTGTCTGTCTTTCTCTCCCCCTCTCTGTCTTCCCCTCCTCTCTCCATTTCTCTCTGTCCTATCCAACAACAATGATATCAATAATAACTACAACAGTAAAACGACAAGGACAACAAAAGGGAATAAATAAATATAAAACATTTTAAAAAAAGAAGATACAGTGGAGAATTTTGGACTGTTTACACACTAGAAGTGGATTTGAGAGAGAACAATTTGATTTTAGTTTGCAGGAGACTTAAGTAGACTGGCCTTTGTGTCAGTGATAAAGCTACATCTTGTGAGTCTCATGATTGTGACTGGTGTGTATTCTGCCTCACTCAGCCTTGTGGCTGTATTGAAACTCTGAGGAACCTTGTATCTGGTCCTACTTCTTCTTCTTTTTTTTAACTTTCATAATTTTTATTTATAAAATGGAAATACTGACAATTTATCATTTTTTACCAGAACACTATTTAGCCCTGTCTTACAGCTGTATGGGGGATTGAACCTGAGACTTTGGAGCCTCCGACATGAGAGTCTCTTTGCATAACCATTATCCCTTCCCTGTATATATATTTTAAAAATATACTAATTATTTATTTTGGGTATAGAAAGAGAAATTGAAAGTGAAAGGGGAGGGTATAGAGAGGAAGTGAGGGGGACAGGTGGTGGTGCATAAGGATCCTGGTTCAAGCCCCTGGTTCCCACCTGCAGGGGAAAAGCTTCACAAGTGATAAAACAGGGCTGCAGGTGTCTCTCTGTCTCTCTTCCTCTCTACTACCCCCTTTATTTTCAATTTCTAGCTGTCTCCAGTAAACACATAAAAATAATTTTAGGGAGTCAGGCAGTGGCACAGCCGGTTAAGTGCAGGTGGTGCAAAGCGCAAGGACCAGCGTAAGGATCCTGGTTTGAGCCCCCGGCTCCTCACCTGCAGGGGAGTTGCTTCTGTCTTTCTCTCCCTCTCTCTCTCTTCCCCTCCTCTCTCCATTTCTCTCTGTCCTATCCAACAACAACATCAGCAACAACATTAATAACTACAACAATAAGACAACAAGGGCAACAAAAGGAAATAAATAAATATTAAAAAATACTTAAAAATAATTTTTTTAAAAAAGGAAGTGAGACAAAGACACCTGTAGCACTTCTTGACTGCTTGTGAAGTGCACCCCACCCCCTGCAGGTGAGGACCAGGGGCTTGAACTGAGTTTCTTGTGCACTGCAACTTGTGTACTCAACCAGGCACGATATATCTGGCCCTGACATTTTTTTTTTTTTCTAATGGATACTTTTGACCTTCTACTGTATGTGTGATGCTGAAGAGTAGGATGGGATTTAAAAGATGTAGAAAATGGTTCCTGCTCTCTGGGGAGAAAAAGTTGTGACACAAATACATTACCATCAAAACATTAATTTATATTGTGTGGCTGTGGCATATCTACATTAAATTCGGTAGTATAAATGAATTCAACTATATGGTGGTATAAAAAGCTGTTGTATAGTCTGAAATTGTGAACATTGTATTTTATGCACACTGTATATTATGCTTCTATGCAGAAATAGAGTTGTATATATACTTTTGTGAGTAAGATAAGGGTTTTTTTCTTTATTGGGAGATTAATGGTTTACACAAGATAAGAATTTTTATTTATTTTTATTTCATTATTTATTTTCCTTTATTGGGGGATTAATGTTTTACATTTGACAGTGAATACAGTAGTTTGTATATGCATAACATTTCTCAGTTTTCCACATAGCAATACAATCCCCACTAGGTCCTCTCATCCATTTCCAAGGCCTGTACTCTCCCCCCCAAGGATGATATTATTATTATTATTATTATTATTATTATTATTATTATTATTTTGCCTCCAGGGTAATCACTGGGGCTTGGTGCCTGCACTATAAATCCACTGCTCCTGGAGGCCATTTTGCCCCATTCTTGTTGCCCCTGCTGCTGCTATTATTATTGTTGGTATCGCTGTTGTTGGATAGGACAGAAAGAAATCAAGAGAGGATGGGAAGATGCAGTGGAGGGGGGAAGACAGACACCTGCAGACCTACTTCATTGCTTGTGAGGCGATCCCCTGCAGATGGGGAGTTGAGTGCTCGAACCAGGATCCTGATGCCCTGACCCTGCGCTTTGCGCCATGTGCGCTTAACCCACTGTACTACCGCCCAGCCCCCCACAAGATAAGGATTTTTAAAGAGTAATTGTCACTCTAGCCTATACTTACCTATATTCAGTTATTATATTCCATTATCCTGTGTTCTGTACATCTCACTCTGAACGTAACTACATGTAGTTTGTGACTCCACTGTACCTCACAGAGCACCATATTTAGTGTAATTAGGAACCATCTTGTATATGTGGGTATGTGATGATCTCTAGGTATAGACGATGGAATTTTTTTTCCTCCAGGGTTATCTCTGGGGCTCTGTGCCTGTACTATGAATCTACTGCTCCTAGAGGCCATTTTTTTCATTGCTGTTGTTGGAGAGGACAGAGAAATTGAGAGAGGAGGAGAAGATAGAGAGTGGGAGAGAAAGATAGACATCTCCAGACCAGCTTCACTGCTTGTGAAGTGACCCTCCTGCAGGTGGGGAGCTGGGGGCTCATAGCGGGATCCATGTGTGGGTTCTTGTGCTTCACGCCATGTGCACTTAACCCGGTACACTACTGCCTGGCCCCTGTGGTTTTTAAATATAATCTTGTAGCCTGGGAGATATAAGATAAGGTATTGGCTCCTGAAGCAAGAGGTTCTGGCTAGTATCATATGTGCAGAGTGAGACTCTGGTGTGTTTTCTTTTCTTTTTCTGACAAAAAGACTTTAATATGTGAAAAGAATATAAATTTAAAAATAACAATAGGACAGTAGTTTAGCTGAGTTTTTTTCAAAATTGATTTATTAAAAGAATTTTGTGGAGAGACTTCTGGAGGCAGGGCTATGAGCAGCGGCAGATCTGTTTCTCTCCTCTCTCCTCTCCTCTCCCCCTCTCCCGGATCAACTACGAATACTAAAGGAGACCACCTGGGGCAGAAACAAGACAGGACTAGAACAACTTCAGGAACCCACCAAATCACCAGTGAATGCAAACACGTGTGGCTGGTGGACAGAGAAGAGCCTAGGGAGAGATTAAGTGGCCGGTAACAGTCTGGCAGTTTATCAGAGACACCACCTCCAGTCTGTTCCACCAACAAGGGGACAGCTGAAGGGAGGAGAGGACTCCCCGGGGACTCACCAAGTGCAACTCTGAGTCTCCATTGCTACTGCCCTCAGAATCTGGAGCAGCAGCAGGGAGGGACACCAGGGGACAGACATCTAACCAGGAAATTCAGGAGAAGAACTGTACCTCTGTGGCATAGCAGTGGGGCTGTGAAAGTCTGTTTGCATAACCACTGGATTATCTCTGCCATACCCTGCTTTATCTCTTGGTCAGGAGTCAGTGATTAAGCTAAGAAGCCTACTTATAGTTTAAAAGCCCTCAGGCTTCCATAGCCTACAGGGAAGAAAGAGAACAAAAGAGGCTTTTAAACCACTGAGCTCCGACTCAGGGATTAAAATACTATTGAAACAACTGTTAACTTCCACCACTGTGAACCCTTTAATTACCTTACTTAGACACAAGTAAATCCAGGCAAGAGTGATCAGCAATTTGAAAAGTACTGAGAGAGGGAACTCATAACATAATATATAAAATGGGTAAACCAACAAGAAGAAATATTGGAGAAATAAACCAGGACAAGAGTCCAGCTAAAAGCCCCCCAAAGGGTGAAGCACAAAATAATGAGGTCAACATCCAAACACTAGCTAAGGAAATAATCACAGGAGTGAGTAAAGAGTTTGAAAGAATTGTAATCAGAAATACAGGAACAATAAATGAGAATATGGAAGAAAACACTAATTATCTCGAGGTTATTAGAAAGCTGAAATAGCTGAGCTAAGAACACAACTAGCTGAACAAGCTAAAACAGTATCAGAACAGGGAAACAAAATAGATGAACTCCAGAAAACAGTAGAGGGCAGAGAGAATAGAATCAGTGAGGCTGAAGATAGAATTAGCAAGATCGAGGACGAATTAGAGACAACTAAAAAAGAAGTAAGAGATCTCAAAAAGAGATTAAGAGATGCTGAAAACAACAACAGAGACCTATGGGGTGACTTCAAAAGCAACAATATATGCATTATTGGCTTACCAGAGGAAGAAAGAGAGGGAGAGGAAGAATGCATTCTTCAGGCCATAATAGCTGAAAACTTCTCTAATCTAGACAACATCAAAGACATAAAGATTCAAGAAGCCCAGAGGGTCCCAAACAGAATTAACCCAGACTTAAATACACCAAGACACATCATATTTAGAATGGAAAGGAATAAGGATAAAGGATCCTGATGGCTGCAAGAGAAAAACAAAGAGTCACCTACAGAGGAAAACCCATAAGATTAGCAACTGACTTCTCCACACAAACACTACAGATCAGAAGAGAATGGCAAGATATCTATCGAGTGCTCAATGAGACAGGCTTTCAAACCAAGAATACTGTATCCTGCTAGACTGTCATTCAGACTAGATGGAGGCATCAAAACCTTCTCAGACAAGCAACAGTTGAAAGAATCAATAATCAGCAAGCCTGCCCTGAAAGAAGTTCTGAAAGGTCTCCTATAAACTGTCAGACCACCATAAATATGCCATGTATCAGAACACTCTAAAAATCTACAAGAATGGCGTTAAAATATCTTCAATCTTTGATATCAATAAATGTCAATGACCTGAATTCACCTATTAAAAGACACAGAGTAGGAAGATGGATCAGAAAATCCTACCCAACAATATGCTGTCTGCAGGAAACTCACCTAACTCAACAAGACAAACACAGACTTAAAGTGAAAGGATGGAAAACTATCATACAAGCCAGTGGCCCACAAAAATGAGCAGGAACAGCTATTCTCATATCTGAACGATAGACTTTAAAATAGATAAGATTGAAAAAGATAGCAATGGACACTACTTAATGCTCAGTGGATCAATCAAGAGGACTTAACAATTATTAACATCTATGCACCCAATGAGAAGCCATCTAAATACATCAAACGTCTACTGAAAGAGCTACAGCAATATATTAACAACACATTCATAGTAGGGAACTTCAACACCCCACTCTCTCAACTTGAAAGATCATCCAGGCAGAAAATCAATAAAGACATAAGGGAGCTAAATGAAGAGATAGATAAACTAGAACTATTGGACATTTTCAGAGACATTCATCCCAAGAAACTGGGCTAAGGCAGGGTGTGACAGAGATAATCCAGTGGTTATGCAAAGAGACTTTCACAGCCCCACAGCTATGCCACTGAGGTATAGGTCAGGTCTTCTGAATTTCCTGGTTAGATGTCTATCCCCTGGTCTCCCTCCCTGATGCTGCTCCAGATTCTGAGGGCAGTAGCAGTGGAGACTCAGGGTTGCACTTGGTGAGTCTCCAGGGAGTCCTCTCTTCCCTTCAGCTGTCCCCTTGTTGGTGGAACGGACTGGAGGTGGTGTCTCAACTGATAGACCGTCAGACTGTTACCAGCCACGTGTGTTTGCACTCACTGGTGCTTTGGTGGGTTCCTGTAGTCGTTCTAGTCCTGTCTTGTTTCAGTCCCAGGTGGTTTCCTTTGGTATTCCTAGTTGATCCGGGAGAGGAGAGGAGAGGAGAGGAGAGGAGAGGAGAGGAGAGGAGAGGAGAGGAGAGGAGAGGAGAGGAGAGGAGAGGAGAGGAGAGGAGAGGAGAGGAGAGGGGAGGGGAGGGGGGGGAGAGGAGAGGAGCGGAGCGGAGAGGAGAGGAGAGGAGAGAAGAGAAGAGGAGAGGAGAGGAACAAATCTGCTGCTGCTCGTAGCCCCGGCTTTGGAAGTCTCAACAGTACACTTCTTAACAATTTCTGGGTGAAAGAGGAAATCAAGGAAGAAATCAAAATGTTTTGAGACTTTAATGAAATTGAAGACACAAGCTGTCAAAATATTTGGGACATAGCTAAGGCAGTACTGAGAGGGAAGCTCATAGCCATACAAGCACACATTAGGAAACAAGAAAAAGCACAAATAAACAGCCTAATTGCACATCTTAAAGACCTAGAAGAAGAAGAACAAAGGAAACCTAAAGCAACCAGAAGGACAGAAATCACTAAAGTTAGGGTAGAAATCAACAATGTCGAGAATAATAAAACCCTACAAAAGATCAATGAAAGTAAATGTTAGTTCTTCGAAAGAGTGAACAAAATTGACAAACCTTTAGCCAGACTCACAAAACAAAAAAGGGAGAAGACCCAAATAAATCAGATACTAAATGAAAGAGGAGATATCACAACAGACACTGCAGAAATTCAACATATCATGCGAGGCTTCTATGAACAACTATATGCCACCAAGCTAGAGAACCTGGAAGAAATGGATGAATTCCTAGATACCTACTAACTTCCAAAAGTAAGTAAAGAGGAAGTAGATAACATGGACAGGCCCATCACAGCTAATGAAATTGAAATAGTTATCAAAAATCTTCCCAAAAGTAAAAGTCCTGGACCAGATGGTTTTACAAATGAATTCTACAAAACCTTCAAAGAATAACTAATACCTATACTTTTAAAGGTCTTCCAGCAGATTGAAGACATTGGAATACTCCCTGCCAGCTTCAGTAAAGCCAACATCATTCAGATACCAAAAGCAAACAGGGACACAACCAAAAAAGAAAACTACAGACCAGTATCTCTGATGAACATAGATGCGAAAATACTGAACAAAATTCTAACCAACCGGATACAGCAGTATATTAAAAATATTGTTCATCATGACCAAGTGGGGTTTATCCCAGGCATGCAAGGTTGGTTTAATATACGTAAATCAATCAACATGATCCACCACATCAACAAAAGCAAGACCAAAAACCACATGGGCATATCAATAGATGCAGAGAAAGCCTTTGACAAAATTCAACATCCCTTTATGATCAAAACACTACAAAAAATGGGAATAGATGGAAAATTCCTCAAGATAGTGGAGTCTATATATAGCAAACCTACAGCCAACATCATACTCAATGGTGAAAAACTGGAAGCACTTCCCCTCAGATCAGGTACTAGACAGGGCTGCCCACTATCACCATTACTATTCAACACAATGTTGGAAGTTCTTGCCATAGCAATAAGGCAGGAACAAGGAATTAAAGGGATACAGACTGGAAGAGAAGAAGTCAAGCTCTCCCTATTTGCAGATGACATGATAGTATACACAGAAAAACCTAAGGAATCCAGCAAGAAGCTTTTGGAAATCATCAGGAAATACAGTAAGGTGTCAGGCTACAAAATTAACATTCAAAAGTCAGTGTCATTCCTCTATGCAAACACTAAGTTAGAAGAAACTGAAATCCAGAAATCAATTCCTTTTACTATAGCAACAAAAACAATAAAATATCTAGGAGTAAACCTAACCAAAGAAGTGAAAGACTTGTATACTGAAAATTATGAGTCACTACTCAAGGAAATTGAAAAAGACACAAAGAAGTGGAAAGATATTCCATGTTCATGGGTTGGAAGAATTAACATCATCAAAATGAATATACTACCCAGAGCCATCTACAAATTTAATGCTATCCCCATCAAGATCCCAAGCACATTTTTAAGGAGAATAGAACAAATGCTTCAAATGTTTATCTGAAACCAGAAAAGACCTAGAATTGCCAAAACAATCTTGAGAAGAAAGAACAGAACTGGATGCTGGGCTAGCTTCGTGTGTGTGAGAGAGACGACCTGGGACTCATGGCTGAGCTGGGACACAGTTCAATCTTTATTGATGAGGAATGCAGTGCAAGCTAGCTATCTCTAATCACAATCCTGTCCTTATGTATCTCCTGAGGCGGAAGTGTCAGGCTGGAAGAGGAATTACGTAGGATAGGGGGTGGGGAGAAGGAAAAAGCACAGGAACCAGTGGGGATTAAACCAGTGTGGGCAAAACAGTGATTATGTAAATAGACCACAGCGTCAGTCAAGCAATGCAACAGAAGGGGTCTTAGAATCAGAATTTAGAAGCAGACCAACAACTGGATTCATCACATTCCTAGATCTCAGATTGTATTATAGGGCCATTGTCATCAAAACTGCTTGGTACTAGAACATGAATAGACATACTGACCAGTGGAATAGAATTGAGAGCCCAGAAATAAGCCCCCACACCTATGGACATCTAATCTTTGACAAAGGTGCCCAGACTATTAAATGGGAAAAGCAGAGTCTCTTCAGCAAATGGTGTTGGAAAGAATGGGTTAAAACATGCAGAAGAATGAAACTGAACCACTGTATTTCACCAAATACAAAAGTAAATTCAAAGTGGATCAAGGACTTGAATGTTAGACCACGAACTATCAGATACTTAGAGGAAAATATTGGCAGAAGTCTTTTCCACATAAATTTTAAAAGACATCTTCAATGAAACGAATCCAATTACAAAGAAGACTAAGGCAAGTCCCAGAAACCTATGGGACTACATCACATTAAAAAGCTTCTGCACAGCTAAAGAAACTACTACCCAAACCAAGAGACCCCTCACAGAATGGGAGAAGATGTTTACATGCCATATATCAGACATGAGGCTAATAACCAGAATATATAAAGAACTTGCAAATCTCAACAAGACAACAAATAACCCCATCCCCAAATAGGGGGAGGACAGGGACAGAATATTCACCACAGAAGAGATCCAAAAGGCCGAGAAACACATGAAAAAATGCTCCAAGTCTCTGATTGTCAGAGAAATGCAAGTAAAGACAACAATGAGATACCACTTCACTCCTGTGAGAGTGTCATACATCAGAGAAGGTAACAGCAGCAAATGCTGGAGAGGGTGTGGGGTAAAAGGAACCTTCCTACACTGCTGGTGGGAATGTCAATTGGTCCAACCTCTGTGGAGAACAGTCTGGAGAACTCTCAGAAGGCTAGAAATGAACCTACCCTATGACCCTGCAATTCCTCTCCTGGGGATATATCCTAAGGAACCGAACACACCCATCCAAAAAGATCTGTGTACACATATGTTCTTGGCAGCACAATTTGTAATAGCCAAAACCTGGAAGCAACCCAGGTGTCCAACAACAGATGAGTGGCTGAGCAAGTTGTGGTCTATATATGCAATGGAATACTACTCAGATGTAAAAAATGGTGACTTCACCGTTTTCAGGAGATCTTGGATGGACCTTGAAAAATTCATGTTAAGTGAAATAAGTCAGAAACAGAAGGATGAATATGGGATGATCTCACTCTCAGGCAGAAGTTGAAAAACAAGATCAGAAAAGAAAACCGAAGTAGAACCTGAACTGGAATTGGCGTATCACACCTAAGTAAAAGACTCTGGGTTGGGGGGTGGGTGGGTGGGGAGAATACAGATCCAAGAAGGATGACAGAGGACCTAGTGGGGGTTGTATTGTTATATGGGAAACTGGGAAATGTTATGCATGTACAAACTATTATATTTATTGTTGAATATAAAACATTAATTCTCCAATAAAGAAATTTTAAAAAGAATTTTGTGGAACTTCAAGAAAAATCAAAGTCTTGAACCTGAAGCTCAGAGACTTTAAATTTGTCAACTGGGGTCTTTTGCCTTATCTTTTTTTTCTTTTTTTAAATGTTTATTCCCTTTTGTTGCCCTTGTTGTTTTATTGTTGTTATTGTTGTTGGTGTTGTTGGATAAGACAGAGAGAAATGGACAGAGGAGGGGAGGACAGAGAGCGGGAGAGAAAGACAAACACCTGCAGACCTGCTTCACCGCTTGTGGAGCGACTCTTCTGCAGGTGGGGAGCTGGGGGCTCGAACTGGGATCCTCACACCATTCCTTCTGCTTTGCACCACATGTGCTTAACCCGCTGCGCTACCGCCTGACTCCCTGCTTTATCTTTTTTATAATATATATATTTGTGATTCAATATTGATTTATAAAGTTACATGCCAACAGGGGTATAATTCCACACTGTTCCCACCACCAGAGTTCTGAACCCCAAGTCCCTCCATTGCAAACCACATCAGTTCTCCCAAGGTTGCAGACATGGATTAACTGTCATCTCTACAACTATCTGTCTACATTCGTACATATTTGCCCCTTTTTTCTTCAGGCCCAGTCCTCTCTTTCCCTCCAAGCCACACGTCACCCTATTATTACATCCATATATCTCTCCTCTTTTGTCCCCTCTCTCTGGGACCTGATGGAGCTGGAGTTCAGAGCCCTCTTCTTCCTCCTATCACTTCTCCCCCACTGGGAGTATAGAACAAAGTTGTTTTTGGGGAGCAGAAGGTAGGAGTTCTGGCGTCTGTAATTCCTTCTCCGGTGGAATTGGGCATCGGCAGGTGGATCCATACCCCCAGCCTGTTTCTGTCTTTCCCTAGTGGGGTAGGGTTCTGAAGAAGTGGGGTTTCAGGACACATTCATGAGATCATCTGCCCAGAGAAGTCAGGCTCTGGTGTGTTGGTGTGTTTTCTTTCTCTCTCTCCCTCGAGTAAATAAATACATCTTTAAATTGTCATCACCATCTAACCACCACATACAGTTTGCCATGCCTATTGCCCTGTGCTTTGAAGATACTATCTTTTGAAATTCTGGTGACCACCTTATATATATAAGAATACTATCATAAGAGTAAGAAGTAGTCTAAGCAGTTGAGTCATTTTTCCTTGGTTCAGACAGCATGAAAGAGGCTGTGTTGGCTGCAAAGTCATGGCCTTTGCTCTCCCATACAGTCATGGGTCTGGGGGAAGTTATGACAGAGGTGAGACTGGAGATGGACTTTGAGAAGTGGGAGGGTTAGTCAAGGTGGTGAGGCACTCAGAAGGCTTTACTGGTGCTGAGGTCGGAGAGTCCGAGCAAGGTCTATCTGAGAGAGCTAGAGAGGGAGAACGAGGTGGGCTGGGGAGAGAGAGGGAGAAGGAAGGTGCTAAAGATAGGTGGGGTAGTGGGCATCCTTAGAGGCTGGCTGAGGGGGCCTGGGAGTGGCCCAGCTGACTGTGGGAGTGACCACACTACTCCACGCCCCTAGCCCCCCAGTTGTAGGCTAGGTACATTAGGCTTATTATTGTACACTAGGTGCTGGGACAGCACTGGTCTTGGAGCAGAGGGACTGCTTATGGCCGTGTGTGGAGTTGAGTGTGTTGCCAGGGCCTCAGATCTCCCCTCTGAATGAAGAGGGCTGCCCTTTTCACTAGAGGAAGTGAAATGCATTGAGCTGATGACCTCTGCTAGCAGCTCCAATCATCTTAGAACAGACAGGATTTAGTCATCCAAAAAGGAAAGAAGAATGGATAGACTTGCGGTTGGTTGTGACTGCAGATACAGTGACATCTTTGTCACCTAGAAGACATCTTCCAGAGCACTGCAGAATGTCCGGGGGGCCCGAAAGGCCTCCAGGACCCAAAATAGAGGACACCAAGACCCCTCGAAGACAGGAGAGCCTACAGGTTTGCTGAAACCCCTTTGTTCTGCTTCCAGCACTATTCAGTTAGGTTTGGTTGTCTGATTTTCTAGCCTTGGACAGAAACAACTGAAAAGGAGTGAGACTGCAAGGAACAGGGTCACTGACAGGCTGAGTGACAGCTGATGGCCTGTCAGGAGGTAGGAGACAGATGGACTCAAATGTAGATAGAGGGACACAGGTGCAGTCTGGTCTTCCTAATATGGGCATATGTGGGGCTTCAGGTTGAGTGACATCTTGAGAGTGACTTGGAACTCCATTGTGGCAGAAACCAGGCCGGGAAGTTAGGAGTGGGGCTGACTAGAGGAAAGGAACTTCTTTTCAAGAGGCAAAGCTCAGAGTTGTTTGAGATTTGAGTTCTGAGTGTTTTACTTAAACGAGATAGCACATAAAGTATTGACATTGCTTTTTTTTTTTTCTCTTTTCTTTCTTCTTCTTTTTTTTTTTTTTTTTCCTGCCTCCGAGGTTATCACTGGGCCTCTGTGCCTGCACTACGA
The DNA here is from genome assembly GCF_950295315.1 of Erinaceus europaeus. Classification (NCBI taxonomy): domain Eukaryota; kingdom Metazoa; phylum Chordata; class Mammalia; order Eulipotyphla; family Erinaceidae; genus Erinaceus; species Erinaceus europaeus. Next base: position 76,914,110 of record NC_080173.1, on the reverse strand, counting down.
ATCCACTGCTCCTGGAGGCCATTTTTTCCATTTTGTTGCCTCCTTATTATTGTCATTGTTTCCATTGCTGTTGTTGTTGTTGGATAGGACAGAGAGAAATCAAGAGAGGAGGGGAAGACGGGGAGAGAAAGATGCCTGCAGACTTGCTTTACCCCTTATGAAGCAACCCTCCTCCAAGTGGGGAGCTGGGAACCTTATGCTGGTCCTTGTGCTTCGAGCCATATATGCTTAATTTGCTGTGCTACCGCCCAGCCCGACATTGCTTTTATGATTGTAAATAGTAATAGAATTTAAAAAAACTACTTATAATAGAAATATTAATTTTTTGTCATTGTTAGGGCTTCACCACTCCTGAATGACTCCCCCCACCCCTGACATATGTGAGAGAGAGAGGTGCATAGAGAGAGAGTGAAATTGAAGAAATAAAATTAAAACCAAAATTGAAGAAATGAAGTTCTTTCACTGAGATTCACTAACTTCACACTCTGTACAGACTTAATTCCCATTATGTAGGGGAGGAAATTTGTCATTGGCCCATTTTCACACAGATAAGTTCTTCCTCCTTCCTTTCATCCTTTTCCTTCTCCCCCACCTTCTTTTTTCTCTTCTGCTTTACCCTTTCCCTCTCTTCTTGCCTGGCTCATTTATCTAACAAATAGGCACTTCTGTCTCAGCCCAATTCCGGTCTTCCAGTTGAGCAGTTCTCAGTCTTGGCTGCATGTCAGAGTCACCTGGGGGAGCTTTTAAAAGTCTCAGAGCCTGGGTCTCCCTCACAGGCCAATTAAATCATAACCTAGGGAAGGGGTGGGTTCTAGGCATCAGTATTTCTAAAGTCCCACAGGGAATGTCATTGTGTGGCTGAGGTTGGCACCATTGTGTCAGGAAGCCTCTGGGGATGCACAAGTCTGTGACAGCACACACCCCAGAAGGGCTAGCCAGTCTCCCTGGGAAGACACAGTGGTCTCTCCAAAGCATCGGTACAAGCTGTGTGCTCCTGGCTGTGTGCGACTATGCCAGTACAGTCCGCGCAGGAGGCGGGGCTGGGCTCATGTGTGCTCAGGCAGTGAGCACCAGCCTCTTCCTACGACTGTGTACAGCATCCACTGGGCTCCCAGGATTGGCTGGGACCATGAACTGGGGTCACTAGCCATCCTGGTCGGGAACAGCCATGGAAATGTCTCTGCTACTGTGCTCCTCCACTCCACATTTTTCTCCCCAGAGAGGAAGAGGAAGGCAGTCACTGTTTCCTTTTTTTCCCTGCAAAGCTGACAGTTTCTGAGACCCTTTCCAAAGACCTGTCTTTTGGCACCTTCCCACCTGCTCCCAGCTCCTACCTCAGCTTCTCTGGGTTCCTTGGCTTGCTCTGGGCTTCTGTGGCACTGAAGGGAGAGCTGGGCCGAGGTTACTTCCTGAGGAACCCTGACTTTTCACTGGCAGCTGTAGCTCATTGGCCAGACACTCACAGCTTCCTCTGTCTGTAGGGCCAGGACCCACCCACCACACCCTAGCTACCCCATCCTCCAGTGGGCCTGCATAGCTGCTGGCTGCCTGGGCGTGTGCATGTGTACGCTGTGTACACTTGAGTGCCGTTCCACAAATGTCCCCGGTACCTTATTACAGTGAGGTGGGACAATGGACGTCAGACTGACTGTGGTTCCCCCCACCGGACTTCACAAGAGGCTGTGTGGCTGCAGTCAGGCAGTGTGCAGTGGACCCCGCATGCTGTAATGGATGTGACATTAATGGTTGTGTTGGCTGCTGCTACTGTAATTTGATGACTGGAGTGAGCCTATGATTTGTGTGTTCTCACTGTGCTGTGATTAAATGTTCATGTGTTCTGGTGTGTGTGTGTGTGTGTGTGTGTGTGTGTGTGTGTGTGCGCGCGCGCGCGCGCGCGCGCGCGCGCACATGTGCTTATCTTGATTCTGGCCTGTGGGGCCGGGGGCTGCAGGTCTGAAATTCCTCTGCTATTTTTAGGGACCATATCAGCTCAGCTGTCTGAGCCTGGGTGTGTGTCAGGAGGAAAGTCTCAGCCTCCCTGTCCCTTGCCCTGAACTCGTTGGCACTGTTTGCCCCCCACCCATGCACTTACTATTTCCTGCCTCCTCCTGCCCACCCATGTGAGCTGGCTCACCCTCCCAGTATACCTGGTACCCGCAGTTCCCCTGGCCACTGTCTCTGGCTCCCGCCTGGGTTGGGCGGCTCTTGATGGGAGGGGCAGAGGGAGGGGAGCAGGGGGCGGGGCTGCTGCCTGTGCTATTTTGAGCAGCTAACGGAGCAGCATCGGAGAGGAGAGTCCTTGCTCTAGGCTGCCCGGGGCCAGGCCATGCTGGTGAGTGTCCCTCTGATCACCCACCCCAGAAATGTCCTGGGCTCCTCATGCTGTCGCCTCCTTTAGGAGAGGAAGGGCCTTTTTGTTACTTCCTCAGATGTGACTGAAGTCAGTGGGGAGAAGAGGAGCAGCTGCTTTGGGGCTCCTCTCTGAGCGCCTGAGTGGGATGGGGGTTTGCCTAACCTCTAGCAACCCTCAGGGGTGAGCAGCAAGGCCTTAGGGCCTGACTCATGACTTTGGGAGCTTGGGAGGGAACATCCTCATCCTGAAAAACCTCAGTGTCCTGGACTGCCTCCACTGTCCCCTAACTGTGGCATGTCTTTCCCACAAAGCATTAGTGCTTTTGAAGCTTTCATTCTCTGGAACACTATTTTCCTCCAGCAGCCCCCCCCCACCCCACCCCCCCCGTTCATGCCCCTCAGGTCTTTGGAAGCTTTGTCTCCTATGTGGGGCTCTGCTGCCAGCATGGCCCTTCACCCCCCTCTTCCTTTAGGCTTAACAGGAGAGAGGGGCTTGAGAAGGATGTTCCCTGGTGTTGTCATGGATCCTTCCTTATCCACTGTCTCCAGGAGTGAGCCTCAGCTTGGCCTCCTCTGTTTCTGTGGATAGGACACTTTGAAGGGGCCCAGCTAGCATCTCAGGGATGCCCCAACTGGCTGTAAGTCTCTCAATTAGCGAGATGGAGATGACTCCAGAGAAGTAAGCACCTTAACAGAACATGTAAAGAGACACATAGCTGCCGCCTCCTCCATTCTGTTCCCCCTGCTCCACCCCTCCAGGCCACCAAGGGTGAGATTTTTCAGTTGTGTCAGCCGTTGGCAGAGTGTGTGGGATGGCCTGGTGCAGAGGCATATCAGGAGCCCGAGATGTCCCCATGAGCTTTTGTATCTCTCTTTGCCCAAGGACGACTACTCCCCAGACATAAAAGTGGCACTGCTATAATGGGGGGAGGGCAGCTAGGGGTGAGGCCAGAGAGACACCTCAGCCTGAGTGGTGAGTGCTTCCTGGTCTAGCTTTTGCCCCACTCAAACACACTGAGGTCCCTAAGTTAGCAGTACCTAGCTGCTGATTTGGGGCCATGCATGATCTGACCAGATAGAAAGCAAAGCGTCCCTCAGAGAGGCAGTGAGGTCCCCAGGGAAGAAAGGCCTCCAGCAGGTCGGGCAGTTGGAAGAGGAAACCCAGGCCGCCTGCAATTGCAGTGGCAGCAGGAAGCCATTCCAGTGCACCTGCTTCCTCCCTCGGCCGGCAGTGATGGCGGGTGCTTGGCTGCTTTCTGTTCCGTCCTGGCATGGGGGAGGGTTCTTGTTGGAGACTGGACCAGTGGGGCCAGGGTGTCCCTGCCAAACTCTTCTTCCCCTCCTCCTCTGACCAGCAGCATGGCTTTCAGGTCACTCCCTGTAGAATTCCTGAACCTCTGAAGCAGTTCTGTGCAAAACTCACTCAGGTCAAGGATGGAGGGGCTGGCCATTTCAGGAACTTCTGCAGGTGACAGCATGGTTCAGGTGTAGGTGAACCAAGGGAGTAGAGGGGCAGGCTTCATTGCCATCCCTTCAAGACTCAATCCTTGAGTTTTGGAGGTTCTCGCTAGAGCACAAACCTGAGTGCGTAAGCCCTAGGCCTGCCACCAGCTGTTCTCGGGTCTTGGGCAAGTCACTTCTGAGCCATCTCCCCATTTACTTTCTTTCTTTTTTTAAATATTGTATTTATTTATTTATTTATTTTTTATTTTTTTTAAAAACACTTGTCTTTTTTTTTAATATTTTATTTTATTTATTTATTCCCTTTTGTTGCCCTTGTTGTTTTATTGTTGTAGCTATTATTGTTGTTGTCGTTGGATAGGACAGAGAGAAATGGAGAGAGGAGGGAAAGACAGAGAGGAGGAGAGAAAGATAGACACCTGCAGACCTGCTTCACCGCCTGTGAAGCGACTCCCCTGCACGTGGGGGTATTTATTTATTAATGAGAAAGATAGGAGGAGAGAGAAAGAACCAGACATCACTCTGGCACATGTGCTGCCAGGGATCGAACTCAGGACCTCATGCTCGAGAGTCCAAAACCCTATCACTGTGCCACCTCCTGGACCACAGCCTCCTCATTTCTGCAGCAGTACTACTTGTATATGCTTCAGGGGGATGTTGTGAGGATTAAGTGAGAGGCAGCTGTAAAGTTTTCAGCATAGTTCCTGGTTCTTAGTAAATGCCGCATAGAATTGTTAGTGGCGTTGGGTGGCGGCACGTGCTGCCCACTATAGAACACACATATTACAATGTGAAAGGACTCAGGTTCAAGCCCCTGCTTCTTACCAGCAAAGGGAAAATGTAACAAGTGGTGAAGCAGCACTACAGGTGTCTTTCCTTCTCTGTCCCTCTATCTCCCCTTTCTCTCTGTCTCTAGCCAATAAATACACTGTATCTATTTGCCGCCAAGATTGTTGTGGGGGCTTGGTGCCAGCACTACAAATTACTGCTCCCAGCAGCCATTTTTTCCTTTTTCCTTTTCTGTTTTTATTCGATAGGACAGAGATAAATTGAGAGGGGAGGGGGACATAGAGAAGAAGGGAGAAAGATAGACACCTGCAGAACTGTTTCATCATGTTGAAGCTTCCCTCCTGCAGGTGAAGAGCAGAGGCTCAAGTCTGGGTCCTTGTGCATGGTATCAGGTGCATTCAACTGGGTGTGGCATTGCTCAGCCCATATATATATATATATATATATATATATATATATATATATTTTAATTTTGTGTTAGCTTTACCATGTTCAAGGACCCAGGTTCAAGTTCCCAGTCTCCACCTGCAGGGGGGATCTTTATGGGTGGTGTCTTTTTTCTGTCTCTTCCTTTCTGTTCCCCTTTCTTTTTCTGTTCATCTTAAAAAAAAAGAAGGAAGGATGGAAGAAAGGAAGAAAGGAGGTGCCAAGAGTGGTGGAACCATCATGTAGGCACCAAGCCTCAGTGACAAAAAAAAAGTTATTGCTATTATGATATACAATAATAACAATTGCTATTATTTCTCCTCTTCCCTCACCCACAATCTGACCCCCTTAGTAAGCTAGTGCTCTCATGCTAGCAGGGGGGAGGAGCACCTGGGAGCTGCCCTCTGTGTCTCAGAAGAGGAAAGCAGAGAGAAGAGGCCATGCTTCTTTTATCTCAGAATGGGAAGTTCAGAGTGTGTGTGAGTGATGACGGGGGGGGGGGGGGGGGGGGGGGTGAGTGAGAGAGAGAGAGAGCGCGCCTGTCACGTTCCCTTGACCACAGGCAATGGGGTCTTTTCTTTCTTTGGACCCTTTCTCTCAAGGTGCTTGCTGTCTTCAGGGGCTCACAGGGTGTGGGCATGTAGCATAGACACTTGGGCTGAGGTGCATTTGTCCAGCCTGGGCATTCCATGCCTGAGGGGCTTCTTAGTGGGTGGAAGGACTCCTTTGTAGGCATTTGTGCCTCCATGCCTCCATTCCATTGAGTGAGGGTGTGAGGCGCACAGAGGACGGCAAGCTATGGGCAGAGGGCTGTCCAACTTGGCTCCACCCCTTATTATTAGAAGCCTTCTCCAGGCTGAGCACAAATGGATCCCTTAGCACAATTTTTTATTTCTCCTCTTTGAGAGCAAATGCTTTTAGCTATTATCTCCTCTGCTTTTTCTTTCTTTTTTATTGACTACTTAGCCATCATAAAAATAAACAGTAAGGAATACATAACAAAATAAATACCAAGTGTTTATATTATGTCTAATTTGAGCAGTTTACTAGGTTATTATGATCACTATGGGAATACTATTTAAGTTCTAGTTTTTTTTTTTTTTTTACACAGATGTCATATTATGTGGAGTTTTCCATATGGTTACATTGTTCATTTATTTGTCCGTTTAAATGACGGTGTGACAGTACATTCAACTAGAATGCCATTGTTTACCTAAATCTTCCCTAACTCTAGACACATAGAGTGCATCTGTAAAATTCTTTGCATAGGACTGGGTAACTCATCAGTAGAGCACACGCCTTGCCATGCGTGAAAACCTGGTGCTGAGCCCTGGCCCCACATGGGGGCACCATGGGCGGCACCGGGGTTCCTCCAAAGACAGTGAGATAGTGCTGCGGTCTCCCCACACGCTTCTTCTGGAAACAAAAAAGTCAGCCCAGGTGAAGTGCAATTTCACATGTGTGATGCCCCAGCACAGATTTTTATTGATTTATTTTTTGCTTAGCTAAGTTTTGTGGCCTTTTCTTTTCCATTCTTTAAATCCGCTCACTGTGTGTATAGTCCTGAAGATGACATGGTTAGACTGGAGGATGAAACATTTTATGGCTTTTTTTTTTTTTTTCTAAATAGAGACCTAAATTGAGAGGGAGGAAAAGAAACACCTGCAGCACTGCTTCATGGCTCATAAGACTTCCCTCCTGCAGGTGGGGACTAGGAGCTTGAAGCTGGGCCTTTGCACATGGTAATGTGTGTCCTCAACCAAGGGAACCACAGCCTGGCCCCCATGGCTATTGTGACTCCACAAGGACCTACTAATTTCAGCCTCCCTGCCTTCCCTCAACCCTGTGACACTGAGTTTACTATCTATTTTTTGTTGCTAAATGTAGAGACTATACCTCATGTGCTTTTTCCACATCCTTGGAAAGCAAGATGGATAAGTGTTACTCTCCTGGGTCTCTAACTGCAGGAAGAAAGTGGAGGACAGTAAGAGGTTTGTGCAAAGAACCCCTGGTTCAGTAATGTCATACAGTAGCCATTCACTAAGTGTTCATAGTCTGATGAGTGAGACAGAGGCACTCATGGTTGGGGAACGTTATAGACACACAAAGATCTCGCCGTTTTGTGTCCTGTGTGTGAGGCCCCACTCCACCAAGAACTGTCTTTGGGTCTTCCGAAGGTACTAACCCTCTGGATCTCCAGACCTAGAGAGGGCATTGTGAGAATTCAGTCAGGAGACAAATAGGAGGTACTAACCAGAATGCCCAGCTCATAGTAAGTTTGCCATGTTGGCATTCACTTCTCCTGTGAAAAGAGGCTGGACTGTGGTCCGGGAGGTGGCGCAGTGGATAGGGCATTGGATTCTCAAGCATGAGGTCTTGAGTTTGATCCCCGGCAGCACATGTACCAGAGTGATGTCTGGTTCTTTCTCTCTCTCCTCCAATCTTTCTCATTAATAAATGAATAAAATCTTTTTTTTAAAAAAAGAAAAGAGGTGACTAGAACCTCAGAGGATGGTGGGTTTATAATAGAACCTCCCTTTTTTCATGTCCTTTTTTAAATGTATTTTTACTAATAATTTAATATCAATTTACAAAATTAAAAGACAATAGGTGTATAATTCCTTGTGGTTCCCACCACCCAGAGTTCTGCATCCCCATTCGCCCCACTGGAAACTGCAGTAGTTCTGGGGGCCAGGCAGTGGCTTACCCAGATAAGTGCACATAGTGATAAGAGCAAGGACCTGTGCAGGGACCTGGGTAGGAGCCCGGCTCCCCACCTGCAAGGGGAGGTCACTTCACAAGTGGTGAAGCAGGTCTACAGGTGTTTATCTTTCTCCCTCTCTATCCATCCACCCCTCTTAATTTCTCTGTGTCCTATTGGGAAAAAGAAAAGGAAAAAATGGCCGCCTAAAGCAGTGGATTCGGTTAGGGGAGACAGCATAATGGTTGTGCAAACAGACTCTTATGCCTGAGACTCTGAGGTCCCACGTGCAGTCCCCTTCACCATCATAAGCCAGATCTGAGAAGTGCTTTGGTAAAAATAATAAGTAAACAAACACCAATAAACAGTGGGTTTATAGTGCCAGCACCAAGCCCCAGAAATAATCATGGCGGCGAAAAAAAAAGGGAAAAAACATCTGTGGTAGTTTTTTCAAAGTCACTGATACAGACTGATTCCATATCTATGTGTGTGTGTATATTTTCCCCCCATTTTCTTCCTTTCTTTCTTTCTTTCTTTCTTTCTTTCTTTCTTTCTTTCTTTTTTTTTTGCCTTCAGGGTTATTGCTGGGGCTTGGTGCCTGCACTATGAATCCACTATTCCTGTGGCCATCTTTTCGATAGAGAGAGAGAAATTGAGATAGGAAGGGAAAATAGGGAGAGAGAAAGATAGGACCAACATATCTACTTCACTGCTTGTAAGGCAACCCCTGTGCAGGTGGGGAGCCAGAGGCTCGAACTGGGGTCCTTGCACAGTTCATGTGCTTTGTAGTATGTATACTTAACCCAGTGTGCTACTGCCTGGACCCCTCCCCCATTTTCTTTAGTAGTGATAAGGACTCTCTTTTGTAAGTGCAGAAATTTTGGACAGCTTGAACACTAGTGAATACACTACCAGTTCATGATTTGCTTTAACCCATACCTCCTGAGCCTTAATGCCATTGCAGAGTAAGGACCTAAGCTATTTACTAAGGCTGTTGACCCTGCCTCACACAGCAGAAAAGGTGGATGTAAAATAAATTACTCTTAATCTTAAGCAAATCCTCGTTAAAAGTTGTATGGTAGGGCTTAGGCAGTGGCACATCTGGTTAGGCACACATGTTACCATGTGTAAGGACTTTGATTCAAACCCTTGGTCCCCACATTGCTGGGGGGGAGGGAAGCTTCATGAGTGTTGAAGCAGTGCTGCATGTCTCTCTCTTTCTCTTTCCCTCTCTGTTTCCTCCCCCCCCCTTCATTTTTCCATCCAATCAAATAAAGGAAAAAATGGCCTCTAGGAGCAGTGTAAGTACAAAGCCCCAGCAATAACCGCGGTGGAAATTATAAAAAGAAAAAAAAAAGTCTGGTAAGAAGAAAGGAGACATATCCAGGAAATTATGAACCAAAGCCACATAGGAAATTTTCTTTGGGGAACTCCCCCTCCCCCATGTTTATAGTGGTGCTCACAGGATGAGCTTTCTCGTGTGTATGTTGGGGGGGGGGGTTGTGTGTGTGGTGGGGAGGACTCCAAGATGTGACTAACCAGGTCACATACAGAGCTGGCTTCTCCCAGGACCAGAGTAGGAAAGCTTAATCGTGAGAGCAAAGAACAAATGAGACAAACAGACCTTACTGTCTTAGGACACAAACTAGATAGTAAAACAAGTCAACAAAGCAGATTAGAACCAAATTCTCTTAACTTCCCACTGAATTCATTATTGCAAGCAGGAAAAATATCAAATCTGCTCTTAAACCCCACTGAACTGAACTGATTCTCTGACTGACTGAGGCCTCTCCCTGGGCTAAGTTAGCAAATTTTTCCTGTTGTGTTTTCAGAGGACCAGTCCTGCTTTCTAACCCACAGAGAGGGCAAGTTTGTTTGTTTTACTGGAGCATTGCTCGGCTCTAGTTTATGATGGTGCTGGGGATTGAACCTGGGACCTCAGAGCCTCAGGCATGAAAATGAGTTGAGTAGCCATCATGTTATCTGTCCAGCCTGAGGGGGCAAATGTAGAGAGCTTTCTGGACCTCTTGCCTCTACAGAGAGATGAAATGGCTTATTCAGGACACAGAGCATCCCAGGATGGGAAATTCTATACTCACTACCCTGGCCTTCTTTCTTTCCTGTGGTTATTCCTTCTTACTCTTTTCTTGACCTCTTGGGCTTTGTAATCTTCTCTCTCCATTCTCCCCCTTTGCCTTGTTACCCACAGTGCTTGTCCTGGTGGGTCCTGACCTTTAGGAAGATCCCGAGTCTCTGAGCCAGGAGACCCTGTCCCCGTTTCTCCTCTGACCCTCGGGTGCAGGCTACCTTCAGCACCATGGCCTTTTCATCAAGGTTTGCCTTCTGGGAGCAAAAGGAAAGTTGGATTTCAAAATTGTTATGCTGTTTCTCTGTGCTTGGCATGTTGTGCAAAAGCTGGGGACCGGCTTGTGAAAGATGATGCTCTGGAAGCTAGGGGAGGCTTGGAGCATGTGTGTGTATTGGGGGGCTGAGGTGTGTGGGGGAACCACCTCTCTTGTGCTGAGTCATTCTCCTCCCCTAAGTGCCACCTCTGGCAAGCTCAACTACATTTTGCCCCTTCAAGCTAACCCCTCACTCCCCTGCTGCTCTGACTCACCCCTGGGAATATATGCTGCTGGGTAAAGGGGACCCTCTGGTAATAGCATTGGCACTGAGGTCTCTGAAACTGGGTCTCCCTGAGTCTGGAGGCCATGGTGCATAGAAAGAGGAAGAGCCAAGACTGGGGAACCAGGCCAGTTGGCTGCCTGGGTGCAGAGGGTGATTCAGGCTGCAGACCTGGGCGTGCCTTTGTGCTGTGCACAGTTCCCAGCTGGGCAATGACCTACAACAGACATAGCCCTGGGGGGCGGGGGGTGGGCAGTGAGTCAGCCTGAGGCTAAATCTAGAGCTGAGCTCAGAGCTGAGCCCGGTGGCCTAGATGTGTAGGGGTTAGTCCCTATGTCCCCCAATGCTTCATCACTCAGGTGAGACACTTGGGGCTCAAACTTGAACTGCCTGGAGGGAGGACAGATTTAGAGCTGGTGAAGGACTTGGAGTGGACTTGGGTCTGGCCTGTCTTTGAACCTAAACTAACAGCACGTGTGTGTAGTGAGTGTGTCTGGTTTGTGAACACTTGGCTGTCACTCTAACCTTTGTGCAGGGAGTTAGCGCATGATGTGATCCTTGGGGATGGGGGTGAGGGTGGGGTACCCGAGGGGCACAGATGGGGGGAGCAGGCACAGATCTAGACTTTGCTTCCTCTTCATCCCCTCTCCACCATCCCATCCCTTCCTTTTCTCTGTCCCACTCCTAGTTTTTAAAGTAGCCTAGTCCATTCAGAGTGGTAATAATTGCCATTCTCCTTCTGTCGCTAGCAGTGTGAACTTGAATCTGTTGAAAATAGCTCTGTGGACCAGATTCAGCTTTAAAACTGCAGCAGCTCTCAAGCTGGCCAGTGCTCCGGGCACTGCTAATTAGAGCTCAAATCTAGCCAGGACCCTCATTATAAATGGAGAATCCCCAACTCCCCAGTGGATGGTTTAAATGATTCTAGATGGATTGTTAAGGATCTCTTCCTTTAGGAATCAAGGCCTCCTTCCTGTGCTTCCATGTCCACTGTGCCCGGAAAGGAGGGCATGCTGAAAACAGACCAGTCTTCCTCCTATAGTTCTACGTGACAGGGGAAAGATGAGAGATAACTAGAGGACCACCTGGGCTTTTTGAGGGAGAAATACAGGTGAAGCTGAGAGGAGACAGCTCTCCCAGACTTGAAGCCTGACCCCTCTAGATCTGTTTGGAACCAGCCTTTGAACTGAACAAGCTTTTGGTTGTCCTTTCTTAACTATTGGATGGCAGCCACTGTTCACCCTGACTGCACCTCCCCGTTTATTCAGGACAATAAGCTCCTAGGCCCTAGTACAAACCCCTGGACAGAGCAGCCAGAACCCAGACATCTCTCCCTTATCCCTGCCCCATCCCTAACCTTGGGGTTTCTTCCCTTAGCTGAATGGTTGGCAGTTTTGTGGATCTGAGGTTGGGAAAATATCTGCCTTCCTGAATTCCTGCCCCTGCCACACTTCTGCCTCCAGCCACAGCTCAGTTGGCTGGGAAGGCACTCGGGCTCTGTACTGGGGAGAAATCTGTGGGACTCAGGGCCAGCCCCAAAGGCGACACTGCTCCTTTACTCCCCTTATAACCACGGCCACGTCACTTCCATGGATGGATCTCTTTACACAGCCCAAAATGGGCCAAGTGGCTGGTCACAGAGAACTTGGCTTTCACCCCACACAGAGACTCGTCCCCCCTTGAAGTTGTCACTGGACAGTTTTGGCCCCAGGATAGGGTGATGAGTATTGCCCAGATCTGCAGCCCCAGTCATCCTGAACTCAGGAGATCTCCCTCCTTGGATGTTCCCTGTGTTTTTGGTGCCTGGGATTCCAGCCTGACCTGCCAGTGATCTCTCTGTCTACTCCCTCAGGTTAAAGAGGAGGACAAGACTCTGCCAAAGCCCAGCTCTCCTGGCAAGGAGGAAGGGGCTGTAAGTGCTTCTCCAAGACCTATGTGCATGTGTCTGTCTACCTGTCTGTCTATCCGGATGAGTTGTATCCACTAGCCTTAGTCTGAAAGTCAGTTCTGTGGGGGAGACAGGCGCAGCAGGCTGCCCCTTCCTGTCTGGGGTGACTAGAGGGAAGGCTAGAAAAAGAAACACAGATCTGTATGTGTAATAGGAACTGGGAATGTGCAAGAGAGATGGGGGTGGGGGTGGTACCAAGAGGTTTTGGGGGTCCTTCCCCTAACCTCCAGTCCTTTAGTTCCTTCCCTGAGATCTGGTTTCCAGGACCCAGAAGCTTTCAGATTGGAGAGGCCTGGGAGGGGAGCCCCGAGTAAGAGCTCAGCTGTTGGGACTATGTATTGCTCAGGTCACAGCCTCAACACAGCTGCTGCTGTCACTTCCCCAGGCCACCAGGCAGATTCCAGTCACCTGGTGCCCCCAGGGCTTTCTTCCTTGAGACCAGACACTAAGTAAAACTAGACTCTTAAAGCAAAAGAGGGGAGACTGCCCCTGGTAGCCATGTCTAAATGTATATAGTTAGCAGAAGGCTGCTGTTGGCACGGGGTAGAGGGTTTCCAGGGCTCTGGGGCAGAACTGGAGCATAAAACAGATCCATGCTTTACTGCCCCAGAGGGCTCCTGCCCTGGATTTCCCCTTGGACAGAGACCCAGTTAGTAAGGTATCTAGGCTTCTGTCTGATATACAATCTTGCAAGTCCAGCCCATGATTTTCAAGGGGTATGTTTGAGATAGGCAAGGGAATGACCAGAAAGCATGTCAAACTTGTGAGTGTGTGTGGAAAGTATATGTAAAAATACTCAGAAGACGGCCTGGCATGTAGTAGGCACAGTAAGTGTATGAATGTTAGCATGTACTGTCATCATTGTCATTGTTATCATCTTGAGCTAGGGAACATAGGAATGAGGAAAGCTAGCAGGGGGGAGAGGAGAGCAGGACCTAGCAACTAGGACCATCAGTTAGCTCTGCTGTGTCCTGACACACACACACTTGGCCTAAGAAGTTGAGGTAGAGTGCTCATCAAGCCCCCTGCCCCACAACCAGCTGTTAATAGTGCTGCTTGACTCACTCCACCCAGGACACAACTCCTCTATGTGGGTGTCAGAGGTCTGCCCACTCTGAGCATCTTCCTGCATTCAAGCAAGGGTAGCAGCCAACCTATCACAGGGCCCAGTGCCCACTGCCCAGTTTGCTCTAGAGCCAAGGTCACTGTTGGGAGTGTGTGAGGCTTCAAGCACAGCTTGTGAGTGGAGGGTATTGACCAGCTTGTAATAAACCCCCGCATTGCTCCTGGCTTTGCAGGAAACTGCCTGGTCATTAGCCAGCCTGGCCTTCTCAGTGCTGATTCCTTGGGACCACTGACAGTTCCTACCAGTGGAGCACGGGGAGGATGGGTACTCCAGGTGAATATGCCAGCAGAGTGTTCCAGGGCACTGGGTCTAGGACCATATAGCCACTTGGGTGCTTAGTAGGCCACAACAGCCTCTTCTTCCTCCTACTACTTCACACACACTCTGGAAGTAACTGGTCGCCAGCCCTGGAGAGGCTTATGGGGGGAATCGCTGAGGTAGAGCTTCTTGGGCTAGCACTGGCTCCTGCAACCTTGGAAGTAGCTGTGTTTAAAGGTTGGACAGTGGCTGCAGAGCAGAGGACCGTGCAGGAAGAAGGCCAGTCTTGGGGCCAGAAATCACTCCCTTAACACTGTTTCCACTGGGATGGACAGGCCAGAAAACCAGGTGGTAGAGGGCCCCAAAATCACAAAGATGGAACAACCTGGAGCTTAGGCCTAGACTTATGATAGGAACTGGCCATTAGGCCTCTCTGTGATCCATTTCTGCTGTGTTTAGACTGGGAGGGAGTCGCCTTCTCCGGACTGGGGCTAGTGCTGCCCTGACAGGAGGCCAGGAGTTGTGAGATGCCTTCTGGACATCTCATAGTTCCATGTTAAGCCTGACAATAGAAGGCAGTACCTGCTTGTGCTTTGTGAGAGAGACAAGCCTCACCTCTTAGCTGTCATCATCCTATACTGAGGATAAAAAAATATTTTTAGAAGTTCATGCCTCTTACCAGGATAGGCAAAGACATAGGGGTTAATGCTAATTTTTAAAAAATATTTATTTATTTATTTCCTTTTTGTTGCCTTTTGTTTTTATTGTTGTTGTAGCTATTGTTGATGTTGTCCTTGTTGGATAGGACAGAGAGAAATGGAGAGAGGAGGGGAAGACAGAGAGGAGGAGAGAAAGATAGACACCTGTAGATCTGCTTCACCGCCTGTGAAGCGACCCCCCCCCCCCCCCGCAGGTGGGGAGCCGGGGGCTTGAACCAGGATCCTTACACCCGGTCCTTGCGCTTTGCGTCATGTGCACTTAACCCGCTGCGCTACCGCCCGACTCCCGTTAATGCTAATTTCTATCTGTGTCTGTGTGGCCATAGCTAGAGGGCAGCTCCAAGGACAACAGTGACCTGTCTGGGAGTCCTCAGCCTCCTTCCAGCCCTGTTCCCTCGGAGACTCCTCAGAGATCCAAGAGCCCCATGCCCATGCCCACCATGAATGGCTTTGGGGCTGCTTCAGCCCAAGGCTCCAGTGAAGAGGCCCAGGGCCTGTCCCGGAAGAGGGTGGCAAATGCAGTGAGGAAGGTGGTGAGCAAGGTGCTGCCTGGCGAAGAGCCTGGGAGCACAAAGGACCCTCCAAGCAGAGGGGTTAAATCCCTGGAATACCCAGCTCGCGGCAAGAAGGGAGAAAAGGCAGCCCCAGTCCCCAAGCCACCACCACCTCCTCCAGCTCCCCCTGCTCCACCTAAGCCTGAAGCAAAGAAAGAGGCAGCCAAGGACGAGCTCTCCCTAGGCCTGCGGAGTCTGATGTCTCGGGGCCGAGCCAAGGAGCACAAGCCCCATGGCAGGCAGTCTCCTGGGAAGGGGGAGAAACCCTCAAGCCAGCAGCCCGGCTCCTCTGAGAAACCAAGCTCTCCCATCAAACCTGAACTCCCAGAGGAGCAGTGCTCCCCCAACCCACTGGAAGAGCCAGTGGACCCAGGTTCCCTGGGTTCAAAGCCGGACCTCGTGGGATTGCAGCAGCCCGATTCATCAGCCCCTGATGTGCAGCAGGAGGTATCCACTGAGTGTGCGACTAACTTCCCCAGCCCCCCACTGCCCTCGAAGTGGCTCCCTGGGTCCCTGGCAAGCCTGGCACAGCTGGGGTGGGGTGGGGCCACCTCCAGTGGCAGGGGCTGCGTGACTTGCCTTGAGGATGTGCCATGACTCCTGATAGCCTGGGCTTAGGTGGGACCTGCTAGTCAGCATGTGATTGTGCTCTGCCATTCTCATGAGGGCATGCGGGCTCACATAGCCCTCTGTGCAACCTCAGCCTGTGGCTCTGGACCCCAAATCAGGAATCCAGGTCTCTGCAGAGTAGCATCTGTGAGGAGAGACAATGTTTTCTCTGGTCAGGTGACCTAGGCTTATATTACTAGTTACCACCCCCCCACCCCATAGGGGCTTAGCCAGGTCCCATCTCTGCACCTCCTTCCGACCAGTGAGAACAGCTATAGTCTATAGCTGTTCAGCTGTGGTCTATAGTCCCTTCTTTGAAGACTGTGGAACAGAAGTACTTTAGAAATCAGTGATTTTTTTTTTTTTAATGTTAGAGTGCCACTCAATAAGGAGAGCAACCCATAGCCAAGTGCATCAGCATCTCCATTAACATCAAAACCTGCAAGTGTTCTTGTTGCAGGTGGCAGAGTGTAAACAGTCAAAGAGTGAAGAAATCTTTTAGCTTTTAGAAAGAGCCCCCCAACACACACACACACACTAGGGTTATTGTTGGGGCTTGGTGCTGGCACTATGAATCCACTGCTCCCTGAGATTTTTTTTTTTTTTTTAGTTTTCCTTTCTATTTTATTTGATAGGACAAAAAGAAATTGAGTGTGAGAGAGAGATAGAAAGGGAGAGAGAAAAAGGTAGGCACCTGCAGATCTGTCTCACCACTTGTGAAGTGTCCCCTCCCTGCAAGTGGGGAACCAGGGGCTTGAACCCGGGTCCTTGTGCATGATATTGTGTGTGCTCAACTGGGTGTGCTGCTACCTAGGGAGAGCTTTTGATTTGGGGGTTGCAAGCAAGGGGCAGTACTTGTTTTGAAGCACAGCTGGGAAGATCAGAAATGACATAGTTAATGAGTGTTGTAGACCTGGCCCCCAGCATGGAAGAGGCTCCCTAAAAGGTAGCAGAGCGATGGTAAAGACAGTGTATTCACATGCCACTGCCCCACTGCTCACTGCAGACATGGCCAACCTGCCCTTCTAGCAAGAGGATCCTGCAGAGCCCTGTGACTGGGTGTTCACTCACAGTGGTCCTCTGTGGATCTGGGGACCTGACTGTCCATAGATTACTCTCTGGTTGGGACAGTAGGTTGAGAGGCAGAAGAGTAGACAAGGACATTAATCCTTTGTCACCTTCTGCTGGAAGTTGATAGCAGCTTGGCTGGTCCCTGGCTTGGGGACAGTTCTTTTCCATTTGTGGATCCTTCGGAGGCGTGTGTGTCTGGGAGTGTGCACCCAGCTTCATTACTGCTTCTTTGTCCTATTGCGTGCTCTTTTCTGCAGGAAAGGCAGAGGCCTGAGGCATGATGGGAGGACAGAGCCTGCAGGCCTATTCTAGTCTCCCACACCCTAGAGACCCTCACAAGGATTCCCAAGGCCCAGCCCCTGCCTTGCTCCCCAGTCTATTATTCCTGGGTTCTGCAGATGTCAGAGAGGAGCAGGCTGCTGTTTTCTGCTTTCCCCATTGTTCCTGGATACTTGGAACCAGGGATGTTACCAGGCCTGGCACAGAGGCGCTGGGAAGGGCATTCTGGTGCAATGGGCGGAGTGTTGAGGTGCACTGTCAGTCCCCAAGAGGAAACTGAGTAGCCTGAGAGCATCGTGTGCCTATTCTGGGGCTGGCTGCCCTCCCCTTCTGATTCCCTATTTCTTGGCTTCTCAATGTGGAGTTGGAGGGGTGAGGATGAGGGGAAGACATGCCCTTACCTGGAGTTCAGCCACCTGTCTCCTTGGCCTAGTGTAGGGGCCAGAAGGCAATGTGCTGACCTGGAGGGCAGTGGGAAGAGCTGACTCCAGAACCCAGGAACCTATTCTTTGTTCCTTAACAGACAGTTTAAGTATGCAAATGAGTGACCAGCTTGCTTCCCTGACCTTATTCACTAATCTGACTAGTCCCAGTTGCTTTTTGGATCAGAAGTTTGGCATGAGGTGCTTCTACCATGTCCACACCAGGACTAACTAGTGGTTCAAACTCTAGGCTGGAGCTAGCCCTGAAGTCCAGCCGAGCCCTTCGGAGGAGGCCCACCAGCGGCTTGAGAGGATCTTCACAGCTTCTGTAATGCCTCCTCTTTGTATGGTTCTCAGTCCCAGGCACTGCTCTTTCTCTCAGATGGTGGAGTGGTGTGTGTGTGTGTGTGTGTGTGTGTGTGTGTGTGTGTGTGTGTGTGTGTGTGTGTAGAACAGTGGCCTCACATGACTTTCTGCTCAAAGAAATGAGAGAAGAGCTCTGTGGTAGGTCTGTCTCTCCAGAGAGCCCAGAGCTCTGTGCCCACAGGGCATCCATCCTTCTTCTCTGGCACCATTGTCTGCTTTGATGCCAGGCCTGCTGGGTGGTGAGGCATGGAGCTGACACCCCCATTTTGATGCTTTGGCACTGCCAGGGGTGGGGGGTAGGGACTATTAACTCCTCATTTCCAATTGGCAAGATCCAAGGCCTGGCTAACTCCCTTTGCTCTGCAGAAAGCCTGTAGCAGCTTTCAGTAACCACACACTGAGAGTGCCAGGGAGGCCACTGGCCTACCCAGGGACCCCTTGGGCAGTTGGGAGGTACCCTTTACTTGTCTTGGGTTCATGTGTCTGCTGGGAGCGGGGAGATTGGTGCCAGAGTGCAGAATGGGTTTGATGAAAGAGGCAGGGCTGCGGGTGGTCTCATTCAGTGGGGAGGTTCAGAGATGCCAGCTCTGAAGAGCAGCCCTGGGCATGGAGAGTGGCCCCCTTAAGTGTGTGTTTGGAGGAGAGTGACAGCTAGTGTCTGCAGGCTGCCGGGGAGCTAGGCTGGGAAGGCCCTGGAGGTGGGGCCTGAGTCTGCTGGGAGGCCAGGCACTGGGTGGGGGTGGTGAGATGACTGGGTTTGACTGGCACACAGAAGGGGAGCCTAAATCAGAGTGTGCTGGGTGCCCTGGCCGGAGAGACTGGCCACAGGCAGAGCGCTAACCCCTGCCCAGGTGCAGGAAATGACTTAGTTGAAGCACCGCCTCTGTGGAGTCTGATGGCAACAAAATCTGGTCTCCTTCCTGATCTCACCTTGGCTGGGCAGATGCGCCTTCCTAAACCAGTAGCTCCATCCTGACACTAATCCCTTCCCACCTTCATCCTGTGCCTTGGCAACAGGACAGTGCCCACCCCTTGGCCTAGGGTGCTTGCTACAGGGGACATGCCACTGATATGCTTGTCTTCACCTTTCTTCTCTTTCTCTCTCATTTGTTTGCTGCTGGCAGCTGGACCCTGAGGCCGCTTCTCCTGTCCACAGCCAGGTAGGGTGCTCCTATCCCCCTCAGGAGCCCACCGCTTCCTCCAGTGATCACCCACCACCCCTGGCCTGTACCTGGGCTGGCGTCTGTGCTCGGGCCTCTTGCTGGAGTGTAAGGCCTCCTTCCCCTACTGGCTCCCACCCTGTGTCTGGGGCTGGGGGTGGGGGTGCCTGGGCGGTAATGCAGGAGTGAGATGGGACAGCTCTGTGTCAGGCCCCTGGGGAGTGTCTAGATTGAACATCACCACTGGAGCCACCGCTGGAGTTCATGATTATTAGCCATTGGAGCCTAAGACCCTAACCAGAGTTTTGTTTTTTCAGTGTTTCAATTCTGCTCACTAAGTAGAGAAAGGCTCAATTACTGTCAGTCTTCACCTCCCACCCACCAAAGCCCAAGCCTGAGAATGTGATGTTCTCTGTCTCCACCTGTTGGCCAAAGTGAGAACTTTGTTTTTGGGGTGAGCTCTTAAAAGAAGTTGTTTATCTACCAGTCTCCACAGCCTCCAAACACTTACCTAGTAACATGCCCTTCTAGACATGATGGGGGGGGGAATTTTTTTTTTTTTTTTTTCAGAGCTGTCTTGTGCTTGTGTGTTTTCACCACTCCTGGGCCAACTTTTTCTTTTCTTCCTCTCACCCCTCCCCCCCCCCCCCCCACACACACCCCAGAGCCCTGTTCATCTCTGGCTGTGGTGGTGCAGGCAGTTGAACCTGGGACCTTTGGTACCTCAGGCATGAAAATATTTCTGCATCATCACTATGCTGTCTTCTCTGTGCCTGGGTCCATTTTTCGCACAGAGAGAGAGAGGGAGAGACATACATCACCGCTTCCTCCAGTGCCGTAGTTCCCCAGGTGGTAGCAGGGCTCGAATCTGGGTGATAGTCTTGGTAAGACATAGGTCCTACCTGCTGAGCTGTTTCTCTGACCCAGTAATTTTGTTTTGAAGAGTTATTTACCCCCCCCCCCTAAATATAAGGAACTGGCCTTTTATTTTTGGCTTATTGGTTTGTTTGTTTTTTTCTTATCTTAACAGAGGAAAGCCACATTGATTCCCATATTCTTATGGGCTTTTTCACTGATCCTTGGTGCCCAGAGTGGGAGCCACTGGAATCGTGCTGCCTTCTCACTTAAGTGGAGGGGCAGGAAGGGTAGTCAGCAACAGGGAAGAAGTTGTCTCAAGCCAGAATACAGTAGGGCCTTTACCTCATTGTCTTCCAGCTCCAAGGACTGTAACAAAGAACATACTTCTTGGGATGCCTTCTTGCCCTTTCCAACCCCTTCCCCAGAAGTGAGGATCACAAAGCATACTGAGGGCTGGGGACTGTATGAGACTCACATCTGGAGACCCTCAGCGAATGTGGGTCGAGTGCTAGCCTGAGGCCTGCTCCATGCTGGGTGGCTGTCTCCCCACGGGGAGTGACCCTGCTGCTCTGCCATCTATACTGAACAGTCAGGACCTGATCGGCCATGGGAACCGGGCTCCTTTCCTGTTTGCCCAGTGCTCCACTTTTTTGCAGAGTTGTGGTCTGCAAAACTTGTCACTTTGTGGGGTGTCAGACTTGGCACCCCCCAAGCCATGGCAGTGCCTGCAAATGCTCATTTCTGATTGGTGACTCTCTGGGACCATCAGAGGTTCTCAGCCTTTTCCCATTTCCAGTGACCTGCAGTCTCTTCCTGTGTCTGACAGTGATGCTGCCTCTTCCCTGTGTCTGTCTGCCCATGTTCCTCTGTGTCCTTGTATGGCCTCAGTGTGCCCACAAAGATCTGTGTGCCTGCCACCTTCTGAGGGAGAGCATGGAGTGGGGAGGCTGGCACATGCATCTGGTCACTATCCCCACCCAGCCCAATAGGCCATACTCAGGAGAGGAAGGCCAGGGCCAAGCCTAGGACTTGGGACTGACCTGTTCAGATGTTTCTCTCCTTGCCTCGAAGAAACACTGTCTTTCAGTGCGGTGAAGGGAAGTTTCATTTGGTGGGTGAAGGAAAGCTGAGCGTGATGGAACCTCAGAGCTGTGGCTTGGAGAGCGGGCTCAGTGTGCAGACCCTGCAGGTGTTACAGAGAGGGGAAGACTTGGCCCTCTCTCCTCAGCACGTCACCTGGGTCCTGCCCTTCTAGACCTTTCCCAGCTCTGTGTCCTCATTCTCACGGCTTTTCAGGACCACACTGCCTCCTCCTTCTGATGCCTTTGACGTCTCCTATTCTGTGTTTGTCACCCAGCTGTCCCCTAGCCCAGTGGCTCAACCTGAAGTCCTTCCCCTTGCTTGTCTTCTCCCTCCTGCTATCCTCAACTCTGCTTCCCAGAACAGGGTCTGACCCTTCTTCCCCTCCCTCCAGCAGGTGAAGACAGAAGAGCAGATCGCTGCTGAGGAGGCCTGGTATGAGACAGAGAAGGTGTGGCTGGTCCATAAAGATGGCTTCTCACTGGGTGAGTCTGCGGGAACTCAGGGTGCAGATGTTGGACCTCTCAGGGCTCAGGGATGGGCAGTGGCTGTACCTTCTAGATGTGTCAAGGGTCAGGTGAAGAACAAAGAGGCTAAAAATACCACATGGAGGGGGCAGGACCAGGAAGGATCCAAAGGGAGGTGGGATCAAGGCCCCTCCAACCATCTGACCACTCCCTTCTCTGCAGCCAGTCAGCTCAGATCTGAAGAGCTGAGCTTGCCTGAGGGGAAAGTGCGTGTGAAGCTAGACCACGATGGAACTGTCTTGGATGTGGATGAGGATGATGTAGAGAAGGTTGGCAGGAAGCCAGTGGCTCTGGGCTGGGTTGGGCTGGACTGGGCAGGCCCGTCAGCTGGCAGTGCAGACAGGTTCTCATCTGTAGTGTCTCCTGGCTGTCTTATTACACAGGCTAATGCTCCTTCCTGTGATCGTCTAGAAGATCTGGCCTCGCTGGTATACCTCAGTGAGTCCAGTGTCCTGCACACACTACGCCAGCGTTATGGTGCCAGCCTGCTGCACACGTATGCTGGCCCTAGCCTGCTGGTCCTCAGCCCCCGTGGGGCCCCTGCCGTGTACTCTGAGAAGGTGTGCGCCCCCCTCCCCAGAGCTACCTCATAGACCACCCACACAATTCACAGTCCACTTTCCCCTGGCTCTGCCTCTTTCCTTTGGCATCTCACTGGGGGTGTCTGTGAAGGGTGAGGGTGGGTGGGAGGCTTCTTCAGCCTCTGACAGTGGCCAGGGCTTCATGCATGGTCTTAGCTTCAGAATACCTCAACTTCCAGGGAGTAAAAAGCCCAGAGGTATCTGGAACCTGGGAGTGAGGAATGTCCAGCGGGGAGCAACTCAGAGCCTACTCCTTCCCTCCTTCCTGCCCCAGGTGATGCATATGTTCAAGGGCTGCAGGCGGGAGGATATGGCCCCGCACATCTATGCTGTGGCCCAGAGTGCATACAGGGCAATGCTCATGAGCCGCCAGGACCAGTCCATCGTCCTCCTGGGCAGCAGTGGCAGTGGCAAGACCACCAGCTGCCAGCATCTGGTGCAATACCTGGCCACCATCGCAGGCACCAGTGGGAACAAGGTGTTTTCTGGTGAGGCAGGAACAACTGAGAACAGGCGGAAAAGGGAGGAGGGATGGAGGCTCCCCCCCACCCCACGTGCCAGATTTCTATCTCTTTGTCTTAAAAAAAAAGATTTATTAATGAGGCAGAGAAAGAGAATCAGAACATTACTCTGGTAAATGCAGTGTTGGGATTTGAACTTGAGACCTCATGTCTACAAGTATGACCCTCTACCCACTATACCACTTCCTGTGCTATTCTGTGTTGTTAAGACCCAGCTGTCACTGGGCAGTTCTGGCCTTGATAGTAGCAAGCCTGACTGCACTGGAGGGCCAGGTGAAGTCTAGTTCTCCCATTCTGATGGGGCTTCTGGAGCCTGTACTGGGTGCTGTGCAGACCTGGGTTTTCCTGATGCCTTGGGCCTGTGTTCTGCAGTGGAGAAGTGGCAGGCCCTGTACACCCTCCTGGAAGCCTTCGGGAACAGCCCCACCATCATGAATGGCAATGCCACCCGCTTCTCCCAGATCCTCTCCCTGGACTTTGACCAGGCTGGCCAGGTGGCTTCAGCCTCCATTCAGGTGAGAGGGTACTCAGCGGGTGAGGAGGAGATTGGCTGCTTGGTTCTGTGCCCTGGGAGTCAGGCTCTCTTCTGGATCTCACTTTCCTTGGGTCTTGCCCCAACAAGATAGACCCTGGCACCAACCAGGCTGACCTGCTCTGTCCTGACTCTTCACTGTTCTGCCTCCATTTCTCCTGCCTGGGTGGAGCACAGCTCAGTTGCCTCCCTAGCTCTGGCATGGGCCGCACCCCACCAGCTGGCTTCTGACCCTGTGCTGACACTGATCTCACCCAGGGAAGATTGATAAGTCAAGGTGGGCTCATCCTAGGCTGATTCCGCTACATTCTTTTTTTAAAAAAAATTATTTATGCATTCGTTGGATAGAGATAAAAATTGAGAGGGAAGGGAGAACTAGAGAGGGAGAGAGTTGGAGAGACACCTGCAGCCCTACTTCACTGCTTGTGAAGCTTTTCCCCTGTCGGTGGGAGCCGGGGCTTTGAAACCAGGTCCTTGCGCATTGTGGCATATACACTCAACCAGGTGCACCATTGCCCAGCCCCTCCTTTGGGTTTTAAATGATGCAGCTCACCACACAGAGTCTAACTTCCCCAAAGATTTCCTGTACCTTTATATCTGATTGGTTTCTGCCCCTTGTTCACCCCTGAGGTGACCTGGCTGCTGGCTGAACACCTCGAGCTTAAGATGCAAGGGAGGTTTTTTCCCTGGCTGGGTGGGTCTTGGATCTACTGCTTTCTGGTGAGGGCGGGCAAAGCTTGACCTGGCACTGCCCTCCTTGCCCGTGCTCTCCCTGCTGCGTCACAGACTATGCTGCTAGAGAAGCTGCGTGTGGTTCGACGCCCAGCCAGTGAGGCCACGTTCAATGTCTTCTACTACCTGCTGGCCTGTGGGGATGGCACCCTCAGGTGAGATGGGGCAGAGGGAACAGTGCCCCAGACTCCAACCCGCTGCTGCCCCCTGGACCTGGCTCCTTGGTTGCGTCCTGTACTATTGACTCATTGTGCACCTGCCACCTGCTAGACTCTGAGTCAGGCCCTTGGAGCTGGCGAGATCAGTGGGACTAGTCTCTTTCTGGCAGAACTGCCTCTGCCAGAGTCTTCCTCAGAGACCTTCAGGCTTTCTCTCTGTTCACTAGCCAAGGATACACGACAAGACTGAGCTGCCATCCTCTGCAGCTCTTATAGCTGAGGGCCTGGGCTCTGTCCTGGCTGGACCTGCCCACCGGGCAGGTTGGGCAGGTTCTCTGCTCCCCTTCAGGATCAGGTTGGATACTCTGACAGGGTGTCTCTGGTAACCTGAAAGGGACACAGGTGCCCTGAGCAAGTGTGCAGGCCAGTGGGGAAGGGTGGCGGCAGTAGGCCCGACATGAGGGCAAGATAAGCAGAACAAACGGGTCTCAGAGTGTGGACTCCGAGTCTACCCTCCCTGGCCGGGAGAGGGCCCTGGAGGGGTCAGGCTCTGTGCTGATGCTTCATCTGTGCCCCCCCACCCCCCAGGACAGAGCTCCATCTGAACCACTTGGCGGAGAACAATGTGTTTGGAATTGTGCCACTGGCCAAGGTGAGGGGCCTGTGGGGCCTGGGTCAGCAGCCTTGGGGGAGGTAGGAGAAGCCTTGAATGGGGCTTGGGATGCCCCAAGGAAATAGCAGGAGCCCAGCTCCAACTTGGTGCCTCCTGGAGGGTTTGTGAATGTGAGGGACAGTCGCTCAGAGCTGATACTGTTGCTTGTCTGTCCTTGTAGCCTGAGGAGAAGCAGAAGGCTGCCCAGCAGTTCAGTAAACTGCAGGCAGCCATGAAGGTGCTGGGCATTTCACCTGACGAGCAGAAAGCCTGCTGGCTCATCCTGGCTGCCACCTATCACCTGGGGGCTGCCGGTGCCACCAAAGGTAATCCCCAGTGGGTCCCAGCAGCCTGGCTTGTCACTTAGGAGAGCTAGTGGGGTCCTGCCCATGCCTAGCGTGACTTCACCCAGCCAGACTGTTAGTGATCTCCTTTCAGACCCCCCTCAGTGGCTTGTGTCTCTGCCCAGTCTCTCACATCAAAGCAGGAAGCTCCAAACACCTGGAGAAGCAACTGTGCCAGTGATGGTCTCAGGTCACTTAGCTGGCCATGACCAGGAGCTCTTTGAAGAGCTGGGGCTCTGGGGGGGCAGGGAGAGGTGTGGGGGACAGGGAGAAAGGTGCTAGCTCAGAGCAGCTTCCTGGAATAACTCTCCTTCTTGTTCCCTTCCTGACAGAGCCCCTTGAGGAGCAGGAGGGTAATTGACCTTGGGCCCTCCCTGAGGTGTAGGGGCCACCCTGCTCACCTTGGTGCTTGTCCTGGGTTCTCTCTGGGGCTGGGCTTGTTCTGTCACAGCAGAGGGGACTGGCCTGGGAGAAGCCCTGGGGCAGAGGGTGGGGAGCGTGGGTGCCTGCTGACCGTGGGACTTCTCATAATCCCGAGTAGCTGCTACTACCTGTTTTGAATCCAGACCCTGGAATTCCAGAAGCCTCCATGGAGGCATCAGTTGGGGAACGTGGGCTTGCGTTCTGGGGCTTCCAGAGGCCAGTTTTCCTGAGTTTTCTTCCCCTCTCTCCATGGGGTTGGGAGTGGTGTCTCTTCCCCTTGCATGGCAGGGTGTGGGCCACTAGAGGGCAGCAGACACCATGGTACTAGATGGGCTGCAGCTTGAGCACTGGTGCTTGGGGCTTGCGAATGGCTAGGGCTGGGGCTGGCTTGAAGAGCTGTTGCCTTCCTCCAAGGTGACGCTGGTGGATGGGTTCTTTGACACCTCTTCACCTCTTTCTCTTCCAGTCAGGGGAAAGGGGATGCTGTCTCTGAACAGCTTCTCGAGCTTGGGCTTCATCTTCCTCCAGGAGGTGAAGACTCCCAGTGGGAGGGACAAAGCATGATGGGTGGTTGGGTGGACCATGGGTGGACAGGGTGGAGGATTAGGGTCTTCATATCACAACAGGGGTGTCCCTGCCAACAGGGGTCGGGCTAAGTTACAGCGCTTGTCCCCACACTGTGGGCAGGCAGGCAGGCAGACACAGGGCTGTATAGAGAAAGTTTTTTTACTCGGAGGAGGTAGTGAGTCCAGGTTTCCTATAACCCTCCTCAGGGCTGGCTGCAGGGGCAGAGCTCTGGGTGTGTCAGACAGGTGCCTGCTGAGCAGTGTCTGTTCCTCCCCACAGCTTCTGCTCTTTTCCTCTGAGCCATGTGTTTGTAAGTGTGTTACAGTGTCTTTGTGGAGGTTCTCTGTTGATGTAATTGTATGCAGAAACAGGCTCCCTCAGGAGAGAGAGAGTGTGTTTCAGAGTCTGAATGTGGTTGAGTTTTTTCGCCTGCTTATCTTCACACACCCCATCCCACTCTAGTCCCTTCCCGTGGGCCTGGCGGGCCTAGTTGATGACTGTTGGCTAACACGCTGTTTTTCTTTGCATGCTGCATGCTGGTCCTTTGCCTTACAGAAGCTGCTGAAGGTAAAACCTTGTTTCTTGTTGGCTTTCCTAATTGCCGTGATTAGACACATGTTGGCAAAGGCGTGTTTGTCTGTGTAGGCTGTTCCTTTCCCCCTGAGGCTTTTTTTTTTTTTTTTTTTGCCTCCCTACTGTGGGGCCAGGGGTGGGTGTTAGTGGGCTCCCCTGATGTCCGCCTGAGGGTGATAGGGAGGGTCCTAATGCACTCACTCACAGGAGGGGTGGCACTGGCACTCTCTGGTGGTAGGTCTCCCGGGAATAGGCAGTTCTGTGCTCATCAGTGATACGCCCTCTGAAAGCCATTTCCACAGCTGACAGGGAGTCTTCTGATGCAGCAGTGTGCAGTTACCTCCACTTTCAGGACCTACTCTTTCTCTCCACCCCCTAAGGACACAGCTTACAGACTGTCCCTGTATTGTCTGAAACTCCTCTGCTGACCTCAGGGATGTTTTTTTCTTTCTGGAAGATACCTGATTCTAGCTCCCTGGAGCCAGAGGAGCCGAACGGCATTGTGGTTATCAGGTGACTAGGAAGCCTAAGATACTACACCCTCTCTCCTACCCCATTAGCTGGACGCAAGCAGTTTGCCCGTCATGAGTGGGCCCAGAAGGCGGCGTACCTGTTGGGATGCAGCCTGGAGGAGCTCTCCTCAGCCATCTTCAAGCATCAGCACAAGGGTGGTACCCTGCAGCGCTCAACCTCCTTCCGCCAGGGTCCTGAGGAGAGCAGCCTAGGAGATGGCACAGGTGCCCTGAGGCCCTGGGCATGTGGTGACTGGGAGGTGTCACCCAGGGCTCCTTGCTAGTGGGTATGGGCATACCTCTGGGGTGAATAGACACTTCTGCTAGAAGATGATCAACTCCAAAAACTTGGCCCTGGGGAGGTGGGAAGGGAGTGAGTGACAGTGCTGATCCCCTCCCCCCCCCAAGGCCCCAAACTGAGCGCACTGGAATGTCTAGAGGGCATGGCATCGGGCCTCTACAGCGAGCTCTTCACCCTTCTCATCTCCCTGATAAACAGGTGAGTACCAGGCAGACTGCCCAGCTCTCCAGCATCCTGCCTTGACAAAAACCTTTGTGCTGAGGTGACTGCTGCTGCAGCACCGTCCTCCACCAGCAGAGGGCTCACTGCCTCCACCAATGAGCTACACAGACTCCCCAGAGTCCTGGGCTCTCAGGCAGGGAGCGGATGTCACTTTGCTCAGGGCAGGGCTCCCTAGATGCTAGGGGACATTGCCCTGACCAGATCTGACTGCTCTCCCTTTCTTCCCTGCGAAGGGCTCTCAAGTCCAACCAACACTCGCTCTGCTCTATGATGATTGTGGACACCCCAGGCTTCCAGAACCCTGAACAGGGCGGGTCGGCCCGAGGGGCGTCCTTCGAGGAGCTGTGTCATAACTACGCTCAGGACCGGCTGCAGAGGCTCTTCCACGAACGCACCTTTGTGCAGGAGTTGGAAAGATACAAGGAGGTAGCCCCTGACCTTGCCCCTGCCTGTCTGCCTGGCTCCGCCAGCCTCACCTTCTGGGCTGGGTACACTCGGGGCATTTATAGGAGACGGAAGGCAGTTCCCTCCCCAGCATTTCTTCCCTTGCAAGAATGGTGTGGGAGTCTTTTCCTGCCCTGGATGCATTTTTACTTTCCAAAAAAAAAAAAAATAGTCTCTTGAGCTGGAGTGACATTTGGGGGTCCCTCCTTGCCTGCCCCTCCTAGGCTCTGATGTGCCATTGTGCAGTACTGTCGCCACGTGTCAGGCCTGGTCATCCCTTTCTCCCAGTCTCCTGATAAGATGGTGACTGGTCATCTAGGGCCCCTTGATGAACTGGTGTCCTGGGCGGGGTGAGATCGGGAAACCCAGCCTCAGGAGTGAAGCCACGGTGGGGGGGGGGGGGGCGACACTGATCTGGGATGAGGGAAGATGCACGAGGAAAACAACAGCCGTCCTCAAGTGTTTCAGGGCTGACTGTGTGGAGTGGAGGAGACTTAACTCTGGGCAGCCTGGTCGACTGATGTGAGTGACAGGACTGTGGGACTTCAGCATAAAATGTGAGTTTAGTGCGAAAGGAGGTCAGGAGGTTTTTAGTGTTTTGCAGATGCAGCGTGCCACCATGGGAGGTGACAAGCATCT
Organism: Erinaceus europaeus; assembly: GCF_950295315.1. Classification (NCBI taxonomy): domain Eukaryota; kingdom Metazoa; phylum Chordata; class Mammalia; order Eulipotyphla; family Erinaceidae; genus Erinaceus; species Erinaceus europaeus. The sequence goes on along the minus strand of NC_080173.1, from coordinate 76,885,578 downwards.
GCCACTCGGGCGACTGGGGGGAGACTGTGTGGGCTGACCGAGGGGTCCCCTCAGGCCTGCTCACTGGGGAAGCTCTGCACTCACTGCCCCGCTGCCTTCCTCACTAGGAGAACATCGAGTTGGCGTTTGATGACTTGGAGCCGGCCATGGACAACTCTGTAGCTGTGGTGGACCAAGCCTCCCATCAGTCACTGGTAGGAATCTCATCGAGGGCCTGACCTGGCCCTTTCACTCCTTTTTTTCTTTCCTTTTCTCTTCTTTTCTTTCTTTCTTTTCTTTTCTTTTTTTTTTTTCCCTTCCTTTCCCTCCAGGGTTATCACTGGGGATTGGTGTCAGCTCTATGAATCCACCGCTCCTGGTGGCCATTTTTTTCCATTTTATTAGATAGGACAGAGAGGAATTGAGAGAGGAGGAGGAGATCGAGAGGGAGAGAGAAAGATAGACACCTGCAGACCTGCTTCACTGCTTGTGAAATGTCCCTGATGCAGGTGGGGAGCAGGGGCTCGGACCCAGACCCTTGTGTGGACCCTTGTGCTTTGTACTATGTGCACTTAACCAGGTGCGCCACTGTCCAGCCCCCTGTTTTGCTCCTTTCTATCCTTCACCCTCAGCAGGACCCTCCTCTGTGCCACTGGGGACTGAGGGCAAGGGACCTGAGCAGTTAAGGCCAAACGCCTAACAATTTAGAGCTGGGCTCTGTCCCTTGGCCCTCAGCTAGCCTATTCAAGATGGAGGCTCTCTCCTCTGTCCTCATTCAGTGGGAAGCACAGCTTTTGAGTGTGTGAACCCAGGCAGGAGAGTGGGTCTCCTCTTCCCAGCTGGAGCTCTTGTCCCATCCTATGACTGACCAGACTCTAGTGTGTATGCCAAGAACCCTACTGTCTCCTGCTATGTGGTAAGGGCCCGGAGGGACACAGTAGGGACATAGTCATGGCAGGGCTGGGTGAAGAGATGGTACTCTGCCCACATGAGAAAACTATGCTTAGTTATAAGACACCCACTGAGCGCCTATGTGGATATGAACCCTTGACTCTCGGCCTAGGGGATAGGCTCTGCCACCCATAGGACTTGTGCCTTATACACATCCTTCCTGGGACTAGCTGGCCTGATGAGCACTTGGTACTTGGGGACTGTCTTCAGCTGTGGGGATTGCATAAGCCTTTTTATTGGAGGATTGGCATGTTTGCAGTGCTGCTGGTCTTCCTTCTCTGCTTTGTGCCCTAATCCCTTCTGCCCCTTCCCCTAAGGGAAGGCCCTGCTGGGTTAGCAGAAACACGTGGGGCCCTGATGGGAGTGATTGTCCCCTGGGACAGATGCTTTAAGTACTCAAGTTCCAAGCCTCCCCAGGGAGACTGCCTGACACCTGCGTTCCTGTGGTGGCCTCCCTTGAGAGCCTTTGCCATTCCTGGGAGCTCCAGGGAAGTCAGCCTGTAAGGCTGGGCAGGCAGCGGTGGCCAAACAGTGTTTAAGGGGACCTGACTGTCCTTTCCCTTCTTTGATCTCACCTATTTGATGGGGGAGGTCCGTCCACAGCCCTCTGTGCTAAGCCCATCACTCACCATATAATGACTTCATTGTTCATTTTTGCTCCAGCTGCTCTAGGTCTTAGGTTCTTTGCTCTTTGGTTCTTGGCGACATTCCGCTTCCTCCTGGTGACTACACTCCCTGGGCAGTTGTGGGGAGGAAGTGCAGACAGCTGGGGTCAAAGAGAGGGAAGATGACGCTTCTCTTAGATCTCATCTTCCAGTCCCTAAAGGCCAGAATGGGGTGTGGGCAAGATTCAGACCTTCTTGCCCAAAGAAGGCTTGGGGATTCTATAGAAAAGGCACTTCCTTTTTTTTTTTTTTTTTTTTTTAATTTCATTAGCTTTATTGGATAGAGAAAGCCAGAAATCGAGAGGGAAGGTGAGAGATGGGTGGGGGAAGAGACAGAGAGACACCTGCAGCCCTACTTCACCACTTGTGAAGCTTTCCCCCTCCAAGTGGGGATTGGGGGCTTGAACCTGGGTCCTTGAACAATGCAAAATGTGCACTCAACCAGGGGCACTACCACCCAGCCCCTAAAAAGGCACTTTAAAAAAAATTATTTATAAAAAGGAAACATTAACTAAACCATAGGATAAGAGGGGTACAACTCCACACAATTCCCACCATCAGATCTCCATATTCCATCCCCTCCCCTGATAGCTTTCCTATTCTTTAACCCTCTGGGAGTATGGACCCAAGGTCATTTTGAGATACAGAAGGTGGAAGGTCTGGCTTCTGTAATTGCTTCCCCGCTGAACATGGGCATTGACAGTTCAATCCATACTCCCAGCCTGTCTCTCTCCCTATTGGGGAAGGACTCGGGGGAATCAGAGCTCCAGGACACATTGGTAGGGTCGTCTGTCCAGGGAAGTCTGGTTGGCATCATGCTAGCATCTGGAACCTGGTGGCTGAAAAGAGAGTTAACATACAAAGCCAGACAAATTGTTGACCAATTATGGACCTAAAGGCTGGAATAGTGCAGATGAAGAGTTGGGGGGTCCTCTATTTTGTAGATAGCTAGTAGGCATATTTTAGTTATATTCCAAGGGGCCTGTGGCTATACTAGGTTTTTTTTTTTTCTCCTGAGTCTGAAATCTGATATGCAGGTGGATCCAAGTTATTGTCTGGGGAGATGATGTTATGGCTAGAAAAGGAACAGAAAGCTGGATCAGGGAAGAGAGTAGCTCCCTAATATGGGAAAGGGGTATAAATATTGTTTACTCTAAGCCCCATCGATTTGATTTGGTCTGGGGCCCATATTCAGCTTAGGAGCCTATGTGACCTCTGCATCCCTGTAGATCTGAGCTCACATTCTGTGGTCATGAGTAGGAAAAAAGGCACTTTCTAACCAGGTGAGCCCACACATCTCTTTGGTCTGTGTGGGGTGTTATAAATCAGAATTCAGCACTTCCACCTTCTCTTGAAAAGCTGGAGAATTTATCAGCAGTAGTTTAATGATCTTCTGTGACAGGAACTGATAATAGCTAAGTGTCCCCTTTAAATGAGGATGCCTGCTCTTGTCACTTCAGCTCCACCCATTTTGGCTGTAGGTCACAACCACCAAGTCACCTGTGCTAGGCTTTGGGTACCTGATCCCACCTGCAGTGCTCTGAGCCTTCTCTGGGTTCTGTCTTCTGGGACAGGCTGGGCATGGAGTCCCAGTAGCTGTCCCTCATGGCACACCTCCTTTGAGATGTGCATGGTGTTCAGAGCCCTACAGGCTTTATTGCAGTTACCTGCCTGGCAGGTGATGCTCAGAGAATGAGGGTAGCTTGGAGCTTACCTAAGCCCCCCCCCATGACCTCTGAGAGGATGAGGAGGGAGGAGAGCCTCTAGATATGGGTTGGGGTCTTTGGTGACTTTGGACATCAGGTCTAGAAAGCATTTTCTGTGGTCCAGGAGATGGCTCAATGGATAAAGCATTGGACTTTCAAGCATGAGGTCCTGAGTTCAATCCCTGGCAGCACATGTACCAGAGTGACGTCTGGTTCTTTCTCTCTCTTCTCCTATCTTTATCATTAATAAATAAATAAAGTGGTTTTTTGTTTGTTTGTTTTTTTAAAAAAAGCATTTTCCTGTGGACTCCTCTGATCTCTTTCTGGCCCTTCCTTCTTGCTGTCCAGCAGCTCCACAGGGTGTCAGCAGTGAGTGGCAGGCGCGTGCACCCTCTCGCGCATGTGTGTTTGGGTAGCATGCTTACCGTGTGCGGTTGAGCCAGGTCCCTGGCTCATTTCCCACATCTTCATGTGACAAGTGGTATTTCATTGCCACCCCCTCCCCCCCCCTTTTCAGGTCCGCTCGCTGGCTCGCACGGATGAGGCAAGAGGCCTGTTGTGGCTATTGGAAGAGGAGACTCTGGTGCCAGGAGCTACCGAGGATTCCCTGCTGGAACGCCTTTTCTCCTACTATGGTCCTCAGGAAGGTGATAAAAAGGGTAGGTGGGCACCTCCTGGAGGTGCCCTGAGCAACGGGCTGCCAGACAGAGGAAGCACCCCCTGGTTCCTCTGCAGAGGGCCACCTGGTCCAGGTGGCACTACCTGGGGGTACAGTGAGCCCCTGGGTTCTTTCAGGCTTGTGATCTGAACCTCACTTCTCCCACTCTCAGGCCAAAGCCCCCTCCTGCGTAGCAGCAAACCACACCACTTCCTCCTGGGCCATAGCCACAACACCAACTGGGTGGAGTACAACATGGCTGGCTGGCTGAGCTACACCAAGCAGAACCCAGCCACCCAGAATGCTCCCCGACTCCTGCAAGACTCCCAGAAGTAAGAACACCACTCACTCTGCCCAGGCTCCATCCCAGTGTTCTGGTTGCAGGCTCCCTCACTCACAGGGTAGACACTCTCTACTTTTTGAGAGGTAGCAGCTAAGATCAGTTGTCCCCAAGAGGATGGCGTAGGGGTGGGGTAGACAAGTTAGGAGGGACCTCGGGCTCAAGTTTGAATAACACCCCCACATTCTTCATAGAAGGCAGGAGTAGCCTTAAAACCCCTCAGTCACAGAAGCCCTGTCATCCATCCATCCAACAGATAATTATCGGGCACCATGACAGGGACTCTTCGATATGCTTGGCAGATAGCTGTGAACAAAACAAATTCCCTGCCCATGTGGAGTGTACATCCTAGGGGTTCGGGGAGGAGACAGATAACGACCAGGAAGCATAATGAGTAAATTATAGAGTAGGTTATAATGATGCAGAACCCTGACCTCCCCACCATGCTGGAAATCCCTTCCCCACCTGTGCCCTGCTGGGGCTAGAGAAGAGCAGACCAATGTCTGCCTGCCTACCTCTGGGCCTCTGACCATCTGACTTTCTCCTCTAACTCTCTAAAGATTCTCCTGCAGTCTCTGTGCATGTGAGAGATGCAACCCCCCGCCCAGATCACCCCCCTAACTCTCTAAAGATTCTCCTGCAGTCTCTGTGTGTGTGAGAGATGCAAATCCCCGCCCAGATTGCCCCTCTAACTCTCTAAAGATTCTCCTGCAGTCTCTGTGCGTGTGAGAGATGCAACCCCCCGCCCAGATCGCCCCTGCTCCCAGCCACGGTGGTGGTACTGGTGGTGCTGGTTGGTGTCCTAGAGGCAGGGACAGCCTTTCCTGCCCCACAAATGTGACTGATGGTTCTCCCACCTCTGGCAGAAAAATCATCAGTAACCTGTTTCTGGGCCGGGCAGGCAGCACCACGGTGCTGTCAGGCTCCATTGCGGGCCTGGAGGGCGGCTCCCAGCTGGCATTGCGCCGGGCCACCAGCATGAGGAAGACCTTCACCACGGGCATGGCAGCTGTCAAGAAGAAATCACTGTGCATCCAGATTAAGCTGCAGGTGGTAAGTGTGCCGGCCGCTGTCGCAGGGCCCTTCCCCACCTTGGACCTCCCGACCTCCTTAAACACCCTTGATCAGACTCGATCACTGCAAATGAGGTTCGTCTTGTCAGTGGTGCTACTTGTGAGCCCATCCAGGCCTGGGGAGGGCAGCGTTGCCCAGGCTTAGCAGGTACTGGCCCTCAGGATACCTGCCATCCTGTGAGGAGTGGACACGCTGACCCCAGTCCCTGCTCTCCTGGACACGGGGTGTCAGCGTCTTCTGACCCTTCCTTCTCCTTTGTCAGGACGCCCTCATTGACACCATCAAGAAGTCGAAGCTGCATTTCGTGCACTGCTTCCTGCCTGTGGCCGAGGGCTGGGGTGGGGAGCCCCGTTCTGCCTCCTCCCGCAGAGTGAGCAGTAGCAGCGAGCTGGACCTGCCCCCTGGAGACCACTGCGAGGCTGGGCTTCTGCAGCTCGACGTGCCCCTGCTCCGTGCCCAGCTCCGAGGCTCCCGACTGCTGGATGCCATGCGCATGTACCGCCAAGGTGTGCCTCCTCCCTTCTTGGCTCTGCCTCTCTCTTATGGAGCTTCCCCTGCCCACCCTCACCTCCCAGATGGAGCCCACAGGCTGGGAAGGGACTGCTCTCCTTATGCTGGTCCTTGTGCTTTGTACCACCTGCGCTTAACCCACTGCGCTACCACCCGACTGCCTAGGGACTGGTCTCCTGTCTCAGACTGGCCCTGGGTCTCTTCTGCTCAGTTGTCTCCACTGTGGCGTCTCTCTTCTTGTCTTTCCAAATGCACAGCTGCTCCCTTCTCATTTTCTTCCTATCCGAATCACTCTCCTCCTCCTCCTCCTCTTCTTCCTCATTTCCCTTCTACATTCCAGTCTTCTTCTTCATCTCCCTGCCCTTCCTAACCCACGTGCCTGTCATCTGTCCCTACCGCTCCCTGGTTCGGATGGGTCTGCCCCATGGCCGTTATTATCTCTAAAAGCTGGCAGGTGGGAATGGAAGTTCTGAATATTCTTTTTTTGTTTTGTTTTTGTTTTTTTAAATTTATTTTCCCTTTTGTTGCCCTGGTTGTTTTTTGTTGTTGTTGTAGTTATTGTTATTGTTGTTATTGATGTCATCATAGTTAGATAAGACAGAAAGAAATGGAGAGAGGAGGAGAAGACGGAGAGGAGGAGAGAAAGATAGGAAGCTTTCCTATATTTTATCACTCTGGGAATATGGACCCAGGATTATTATGGGGTACAGAAGGTGGAAAGTCTGGCTTCTGTAATTGCTTCTCCTCTGGACATGGGTGTTGGCAGATCAGTCCATACTCCCAGCCAGTTTCTGTCTTTCCCTAGTGGAGCAGGGCTCTGGAGAGGTGGGGTTCCAGGGTATATTGGTGAGGTCAAGGTTCATCTTTTTATGGGCCCACTTAAAGAAGGGTTGAGATAGGGTGATAGTAACAGTAGTTAACATCCTTTAGAACATTGACCGTATATACCATACATAAACCATTCTGGACTCAGCACACACATAAGCTCTTCTAGTGTTCACTGCAAGCTTCTGAGGTATAGGTACTCTTAGCACCTCTCTGGATAAGGAGACTGAAGCTCAGAGAGGCTTCGCAGCTTGCCCAAAGTCATATAGTTCATGAGCAGCAAAGTGGGATTTGCCCAGGCACACCAGTTCCAGAGTGCATTGTCTCTCAAGGAAGGTTTTGCTTGCCCGGGAAGTTATTTGTTCATTTATTTTTATTAGATAAAGACAGAGAAATAGAGAAGGGGAGATAGAGAGGGAGAGATAGATAGATAGATAGATGGATGGAGAAAGAGAGAGAGAGAGAGAGATACTTGCAGAAGTGCTTCACTGTTTGTGAAGCTTTCCCCCTGCAGGTATGGACTGGAGGCTCTAACTTGGGCCCTTGTGCATTGTAATGTATGTGCTTAACTGGGTCTGCCACCACCCAGCCCCACAAGTTCTGAGTTGCCTGGTTTCTACCCTGTTTTCTGAGCTAGACCAGCAGCTGTGGCCTTCCCACCCATAGCCAGGTCGGTCCCTTGAGTCATCCCCATGGACACCATCATTTTCCTTCAGCAACCAAAGCGAGGAAACGGGCTCCCTGCCCTGCTCTAAATAAATCATTGATCTGTCCCCACGTCTTGATATGGAGTTGGTGTTTATTATTTCAAAACCAGATTGTTACCACTCTGAACCAAAAATCAATGTGCTTTACTCAAACAAGCAGATCGATGAGGCCAGCAGCAGCCAGCCCCCCTCCCCTCACCCAGCCCCCAGCCGCCGTCGATAGTGCTGATGATTAATTAAGATGCCAGGCGTCCAGACCTGCTATCCCGGCCCATCAATTTAATTGCAATTCAGATACAATCAATAGCTCACTTTGTCTTGGCCCCTCACTGGCCCCCGCCTCCTGTTTCAATTATCGGGCACATGCATCAGCCTCATCTCTCAGCTGGAGGATTTCCCAGAGCTCGCTAGCCCAGTGCGGGGGAGCCAGCCCCCAACTGAGCGGGAGCTTGGGCTTGGAGTCCAGGTCTGCCTCCAGCTGCAGCCTTTGTGACCTTGAGCAAGCCGGTCACACTACCTTTCGGGCCTCATTTTCTGCATCCAGAAGATAAGTTATGTCTGGTCTGAAATTCTAGGATTTTGCAGGAGAGTGTATCTTGGCTTTCTGTCATGGGTCCTGATGTTGGCTGGTTGACTTGTAGTTACCTCCCACTAACCACTTACTCCAGGTCCAGAATCATTTACCTTTGTCTCCTCCAACACCACCCCCGCCCCAAGTCCAAATAGTAGGGGGTCTCAGTAAGGTTACATACCACTTTGGAGGAAGAGAATATATAAGTTTCTCTGGCTCCTTGATAGAGGTTCAAGGTCTCCATGGATACAGAAGGGAGTTCTTTTTCCCATTCTCCCTTTCTCCCTTCCCCCCTTCCTTCCTTCCTTTCTTTTTTCTTTTCTCTCCCTCCTCCTCTTCTTTACCACTGCTAAACTCTGGCTTTTGGTAGTATTGGGGTTTGAACCTGGAGCCTTTGATGTCTACACATGCCTTTCTGATACCGGGCTCTGGATTGTGCAAAGGCAGGTAGATTTTTATTGAACATTCACCATGTGGGCCAAGCTGTGCTCTCTAAACGTTTTTCCATTGAATCCCCAGCACTGCCTTGTGAGATAAGCATAAGGATAATGAAGCTGAGGCTCAGAGAGGTTGAGGAACTCGTCCAAGGTCATGTGATACTAAGAGTTAGGGCAGGATTTCACCTCCAGACCCTTGTCCTTTTTCCTTCAACTACTCTCTGATACCTTGTTTATTTTTTCTTTAGTCTTCTCTGGGTAATCACAGAGTTGTGGACTTGGAGGGCAAGAAAGCACCTCCCCCTGCCCCCTCCCATTTTTTTTTTCAGGTATCTTGGGCCTTCACTGTATCTTGGTAATTTCAATTCTCCCAGAAGACTTTTGCTATCTATATTGTTTTAACTTAAGAGAGAGGTAGCCAGGGAGGGACAGAGAAGGAGAAATACTGCTTTAAGTGGTGCCTGGGGCTCAAACTCAGGGTCTTGCACATTCTCAAGTGTGTGCTCTAGCAGACCCCTCAAAGGCATCTTGAAGCCGTCCAGATTTGTCTCCATAGCTTCCTTCCAGGTGCTCAGCTGCCCCAACCCAGTTCCACTTCCACTTCTCACTGACAAAGTGTTTGCTTCCTTCTAAGTGAACTTGTTCCCATTTTAACTATCCTTCTACATTTATTCCAGGTGTTCTTTTGAGTTGGCTCTGGTTTCCTATCCCCCACTTTAAAAAATACTTTATTGTTGGCTAGAGACAGAGAAAAATCAAGAGGAAAGGGGAGGGAGGGAGGGAGAGAGGCAGAGAGAGAGTGTACACTGCAGCACTGCTTCATTGCTCACAAAGCTTTCTCTCTGCAGGTGGGGACCTGGACCTTGAACCCAGGTTTTTGTGCATTGTGACATGTGGGCTCAACTGGGTGTACCGCTGCTTCCACCACCCCACACCCGTTTTATTTTTTATCATCACCTGGGCTTCACCACTCCAAGTTGACTTATTCTTTAAGGTCAAAACAGAGGGAAAAGACATTAAATTAATTATAGCAGAGAAGCTTCTTCTAGTGTGCTGGGGGGCTAGGCTCAAACCTGGCTTGTGTAACAAAGCAGGTGCACTATCCTGGTGAGCTCTTTTACTGGTCCAGTGGAACCTGTTCCCAGCCTAATTGGCCTCCACTTGTCCCTGCTTTCTTCCTGTCCACCTTTACTTTCCAGGCCTGTCTCAACTACTCAGCTACGAGCTTTCCACCCCAGCAGATTCTGACACACACTCTCTCTCTCTTTAAATTTAAATTTTTTTATATTTATTTATTCCCTTTTGTTGCCCTTGTTGTTTCATTGTTGTAGTTATTATTGTTGTCGTTGTTGTTGTTATTGATGTCGTCATCGTTGGAACACGATGAGAACAGAGAGAAATGGAGAGAGAAGGGGAAGACAGAGGGGGAGAGAAAGACAGACACCTGCAGACCTGCTTCACTGCTTGTGAAGCGACTCCCCTGCAGGTGGGGAGCCGGGGGCTCGAACCGGGATCCTTATGCTGGTCCTTGTGCTTTGCGCCACATGCACTTAACCTGCTGTGCTACCACCAGACTCCCTCTTTAAACTTTTTTTAACTCTAGGATTTTTAAAAAATTTTTTAAAAAATTATCTTTGGGGCAGGGGAAATAGCTTAATGGTTATGCAAACAGACTTTCATGCCTGAGGTTCCAAAGTCCCAGGTTCAGTCCTCTGCACCACCATAAACCAGAGCTGAGTAGTGCTCTGGTGTTTCTCTGTGTGTGTGTGTGTGTGTCTCTCTGCATCTCTCTCAGAAATAAATAAATAAAACATTAAAAAATTACCTTTACTGGGGGTCAGTCAGTAGCGCGGTGGGTTAAGCGCACATGGTGCTAAGTGCAAGGACCGGCACAAGGATACTGGTTCAAGCCACCTGCAGGGGGTCTCTTTAAAGGCGGTGAAGCAGGCCAGCAGGTGTTTGTCTTTCTCTCCCCCTCTCTGTCTCCCCTCCTGTCTCGATTTCTCTCTGTCCTATCCAACAACAACAAGGGCAAGAAAATAGAAAAAAATGGCCTCCAGGAGCAGTGTATTCATAGTGTGGGCACTGAGCCCTGGTGATAACCCTGGAGGCAAAAAAAGAGAAAAAAACATCTTTATTTGTTTGATAGAGACAGTTAGAAATGGAGAGGGAAGGGGGTGATAGGGAGAGAGAAAGAGAGACACCTGCAACTCTGCTTCACTACTTGCAAAGCTTTCCCCCTGCAGGTAGGGACAGGGGCTTGAACCCTGGTCCTTACACATTGTAACGTGTGCTTAACCAGGTGTGCCACCACCTGGCCCCATCCAGAAGACTCTCGAGTGAGGCCTGCTGGGAGCAGGTGAGGCATTGACTAACCTGACCTTGGCTTCCCTCTTTAGGGTACCCTGACCACATGGTGTTTTCTGAGTTCCGGCGCCGCTTTGATGTCCTGGCCCCACACCTGACCAAGAAACATGGGCGCAACTACATTGTAGTAGATGAAAGACGGGTAGGTTGGGCCCCAGGGCCCCTCCAGACACCTCCCTTCTCAGGCCAGTTGGGAGAATTCATGACTGCAGAAAGGGGATGGATGTCTCTCTGCCATCCTAGGCTGTCCCCTCGACCTCCAGGTGCAGTTCTCAAGAGAGCCAGAGGGCTCCATGAACAGAGGAGTCTTCCGTCATTTCTCTGACCTCAGGCACCCAGCCTGACTCAAGGCACCACAGACCTTAGATTGATTTCCATGAAGGGCAAGTACTCTGTAGAATGGAACAGGAAGTGTCTCCTTGTGCCCTGAGTCACAGGTGACCATTCCTGGAAACCTTGAGAACTTCCCCATTCAGGACCTGCCAGTGGCCTTCCTGGCTGACCTTGGTATGGCCGCAGATGACCTGCCCCATACCTCCTTCTTTCTGACCCTTTACCTCTATCCCAGCCCTCCCCTCACCACCTCCACCATCCCCCCATGGCTACAACTAGCACCTTGTCATCCTGGAAGTGCTCCATCTCCAGAATCCTGACACCATCCTGCCTTTCTCCAAGAACAGCCTCCTCCCTGTGCAGCTCCGCCTGTCTTCCTCTCAGGACCTGTTCTTCACCTCCACCGCGCACCCTCTCATTTCTGGACTTCACTCCATTCCTTTACCCTGTCCATTCCCTCTGATTCACTTCCTTTCCCACTCATTCTGGATGCTGTAGTCCAATCTTCTGGTCACTTGGCCCTCCACTCTCCTGAGCCTCCTGTGTCCCTGCCCTACTCAGCCCTCACCCTGAATGGCCAGTCTTTGGTGTCTGCACTTCAAGGGTTGGGTCTCCGGAGGCATATGGGAAGAAACTGTACAAAAGCCTGGGCTTACTCACCTACATGGTCCCCAGCCTTCACTGGAGCCTCGGAGTGGGCCAGCAAGTTCTCCATGGCCCCATCCTTATCTAGCTTCCTTGCAGGCTCTGTTTTCCTCAGATCCACTCCCCTCACCCACGCCTTCCCAGTTCATCCCCAGCAAATGACCTTACCTCCAAATGCTAATAAAACTACACTCAGGGGAGTCGGGCGGTAGCGCAGCGGGTTAAGTGCGTGTGGTACAAAGCACAAGGATTGGTGTAAAGATCCCATTTTGAGCCCCCGGCTCCAGGGGAGTCGCTTCACAAGTGGTGAAACAGGTCTATCTTTCTCTCCCCCTTTGTCTTCCCCTCCTCTCTCTATCTCTCTGTCCTATCCAACAATGACAGCATCAATAATAATGACTACAATAATAAAACAAGGGCAGCAAAAGGGAATAAATAAATAAATATTAAAAAAAAACTATACTCAGTTCCTCCTCTGCTGTCTATAGTCTTCTCTCCAGGTTCCCTCTTTCTTCCCCAGCTCTCTGGGTGGGAGAGGTATCCCTCCACCTAGCCAGTCCCTCCAGTGCTTGGTCTCCCTGGAACCTACTCCTTCGGTGGTGACTGCCCTCAGTCCTTCCCTTCAGCTTCTCTGCTGGATCTTTTCCCTCAGTGCAGAGACAGTGCCCCCTGCCAGGGCTAATGGGCACTTTCTGCAACACATAACTGCTAGCAGTTTCTTTTGAAACATTCTCTGCTCAGCTTCTTTGCTGCCACTTCTGGTTTCCCCTTGGTCTTTCTTTCTCAGTTCCTCTGAACTTCTCTTCTTTCACCTGCCCTTACAGTAAAGGCCTCTCTCTCTCTCTCTCTCTCTCTCTCTCTCCCTCTCCCTCTCCCTCCCTCTCTCTCTCTCTCTCTCTCTCTCTCTCTCCCTCTCTCTCTCTCTCCCTCTCTCTCATTTAAGACTTTCCTTGTCTGTCTGCATTTTCTTTTCCACACCCTTTTCCTGGACAACCTCACTCAACACTCATCGCTTCAATTACTGCATAAATATCGATGACTCCCAGATCAATACCTGTAGCCCAGCTCTTTCTCCTGGGCTCCAGACATACTAGCTGCCTTCTGAAATTTTCCACATGCGTGCTTTATAGCACATCAGAATCAGCACGTTCAAATGACACGGACTCTGTGTGCTCCAGACCTGCCTTTTCTCTTGTATCACCTACCTACACTGGTGTCTGTTTAGTCTCATAAGTCAGAAGCCCCAGGCTTTCCCAACTTTCCCCTCTTATCTCTCTCCTTACCATCTCTCACATTGCTCCCTCCTCTCTCCCCTTTGGATCCGGCCCCAGACTTCTGTCCTGTGAACTGCTATAGTCGCTGCCTGGAGGCTTCATTCATCCTCTGTCCAGGTGTGGCTCTCTTCAGGTCCCTCCCTGACTGAACCTGCAGGGCCTCTCAAAGCACAGCTTCCACCTGCTTTGGCTACTGCCCTCCTCACTAGCTGCACCTTAACCTCCCCCCAGCCCCTTTACTCCAATCTCACTGAACTTCTTAGAGTTTCCTGTTGTCTTGTACCTCCATCCCTTTGCTCATGCCAGTCTCTCTGCCCCAGATGCCCTCTCCCTCCTTTGTCTGGATGATTCTTACTTGTCTTCAAAGACTCAGCATAAGCGACACCTCCTCCCAGGTGTGGGTGCCTCCCACGGTCCCCTTGTCTGACTTAGATTCCTTCCTCCTCTATGAACTTCACTTTCTCACTCCCCGGCGAGATCATCCATCACTCCTATGGGCATCATTAGACCACCTGCATCTAAAAGTGCCTAGTGCTGTGGAAGCTTACCAGAAGTTCTGTGGACTGATGGAAGCCGGGGGATGACTGAGGGGCTGGGTAGGGCACTGTGCAGAGGTCCTGGGCAGGCTTGCCAACAGAGGCTCTTTGCAGGCGGTGGAGGAGCTGCTGGAATCTTTGGACCTGGAGAAGAGCAGCTGCTGCATGGGCCTCAGCCGGGTAAGTGGTCTCGGTGGGAAGGCAGCTGTGACCTCCACCTCAGGTTGCCCCAGGCCCCATGGCTCTTTCCCCTCCCCTTCCCACTTCATGCATCTCCTGAGCCTCCTCCGGAGTCTTGTCCTCAGCACTGCCCCATGCCCACCCCACTCTGCCACTCTCAGGCTGCCCTTTCTCTCAAGCTGCCCCTTTAGGACTAGGGGCCAAGAAGTTCAGTGTTCCAGCTTCACCAAACTTGACTTTTCCTGCCTCTAGATAACTGATTTGTTCCAGGCCACTAACACCTCTGCGCTATCTGGAGGCACTGGGTTGGCCTAAAGTCTGATGTGGGGGGTGAGGAAGACAGAAGGGAGGAGGGCTGATGAAGCAGGCAGGGAGTGGGCAGGATGCTCCAGAGGGTTGAGCCTCTTTCCTTAAGTCACCTCAGGGTCCCAGAGGAGTGAGCAGGCCACTGCTAGACTGTTCCTCCACCACCTGCCCACAGGCCACATTCCTCATCTGAATGGAATGTGGAGCCTATAAAGCAGGCACGCCTGCCCGCCTGCCCCTGCGTGCCAACCTGCGTATCACTCCACACCAAAGGGTCGACTGGGCATCCATCCCGTGGGGCCAGGAGCCCTGCTGGCCCCTCTCTTGCCAGATTGAGAGGCTTGACAGGCAGCATCCACATTTGTGCTCCAAGGGCTGGGTTGGGAGGAAGAGTAGTTAGGAGCCAGGCAGAGGGTTCTGGTCCTGTTCATCTGTAAGAGAGAGGGAAGGTCTCAGGGTCTCATGGGAAGTATGAGGTAGAAGGGGATGTTTGCAGAACAAGCCTGAGGATTGTGCTCTGCACTGTTCTCGCTTGCCTGCATTCTGAGTCTTGTTCATAGCTTCTCCTGCCCTTTCTGGAAACCCCTCTCCCTACCCCTGTCTGCGTCTTTGTCTTCCCAGCCTCATCTCTGCTGTCCCTGGTTTTTCATTTTCACTTTGACCCTGGCAGCCTCTGCCTGTCCCTCTCCCTTGGTTTCTGATTCTGTTTTCTCTCTTCCCTTGTTCTCTATGTCTTTGTGGCCCTACCCCCTTCGGTATCATTTTTCTGGTTTTGGTCTCTGCTGTGTCTGCCTTTGTGTCTGCCCCCCCTTCTCTCCCTCCTACCCCCAGTTTTCTCTAAGCTCAGGCTACTAGCTGGCCTTCATTCCTGGGGCTTTCTGCAGTCAACGGTGCTACTGCAGCCTCTCAGTTTCTGCTGAGTGGGCTTCTGTCCCTCTGGCCAGCTGAGCCGATCTGGCTAACACTGGGCAGGTCTTGGGCAGGTGTGGGCCTGTACAGACTGGTCCTCTTCTTGCCTCCCATCTCAGACCCTCTGCCTTCCCAAACCATCCCAGATGTCTGCCTAAGTCAGGCAAGCCCAGGACCCACTCATGCTCAGGCAGGGCAGAACCAGGACAAAGTGAGATGTTTGCTCACAGCTGCTTTAGAGGATACACGTCATAGCTGCTAGGCGGTACTTTGCATTGTCTAGTGAGCAAGGACTACCTGTGTGTTCACGATTGCCTCGAGAGGGGCATCTCAAGTTAGCCTGTAGGACCCTGAGGGTTCAGACAAGGAGTCTGGATGTCTGGGAACCGCCTGATATTGTTGGTAAAAACTACATGGTTATGCTTTTACCCCCAAACCAAAAGGTTTTAACTCCGAAAAGAAAGAAACATCCAAGAGAAGCTTCAGGGGCACTACCTTAGTCTCTAAACCATCCTTTCTCATCCCACCCTAACCCCCCTGGCACCTCACTCCTGCCTTGTCCAGTCTGTCTGTATGCTGACCACTAATATGCTAGCCCACTCCTGGAGAGACTTGCATATTTCCCAACCTCCCATAAAAGCTCAGGCTCACAGTTTATGGGAAATTGCGGCTTGGGTCTCTCTTCCTTGATTTCTGGTTGTTTTCTCCATTTCCTTGTTCTGTGTGTTTTTGTGATCCCACAGTTTGAGACTCTTGGGAGATCCCAAATGCTCTGCCTCACATATGCATCTGAGAATGTGCCAGAGACAAAGCTTCCTCAGCAGAAAATGTAGACCCTGCCTCACCTTTTTCCAGAAGGAAGGGCCTTAGGATACTGTAGCCAGTGGTTCTGAGTATTTCTACAGAATTGGCATCTTTTCTCTGCCCCATAAAAGCGCTACAAAGGGGCTGTGTTCTACAAGGTGGAAAGGAGCTTATATCTGACCATTTCCTAAACCCCACCCACCCTTCTACACACATACACCCTTCATCCCAGAAAAAAATTTTGCCCAGTCCTAGATCAGGGCATCATGGAGTAAGAGGAATGACTGGGGGTGGGGGTGCCCGGCTGGTTCCTCTCATGTCTGCCCTCCAGCCCCCAAACCTGTATGACAGGTCCCTCGGGTGAGCCAATCCCTGCCTGCCCCACTGGCTTTTTCCTGAGATGAAACCTGGGTGTGTGTGTGTGTGTGTGTGTGTGTGTGTGTGTGTGGGAGTGGGGTGTTGGCACATGAAACAGGAGACTAAATGAAACTGATTGGAGAGGGTGCAGGGCAGTGCTAGGCGCTTCTCACTGCCCCCTGCCCATACCTTTCTTGCTTCTATCCTCTGCACACTGCTCCTAGAAGCTTCTTACACACGTGCATCATACCCACTCCACTCAACCCCAAGCAGTCAGAAGTCAAAGGTAACTGAATCCTGTTGCCAGGCCCTGCCATGGGCTGTGGCACAGAGGGCACTGTCACAGTGGCCAGCAGTTTTGAGAGAAAAGCCACCACAAGTGCTGCTTAAGGTGTCATCTTTATATTGGACCAGTGGCCAGCCACTTCGTACCATTTTTGCCCCAAGTCCCTTCCCTTGGGCTTCCTTCTCTTTTTATCTTGCTTTGAAGTTAGCTTTCCTACCTTCTTCCTCCTCTTCCAAAACCTCCCCAGTCTCAGTCTGGCCAGGGGCTCAGCCTCCTGCCCTTACCCAGCCCACATCTCCACAGGTTTTCTTCCGGGCAGGCACACTGGTGCGGCTGGAAGAGCAGCGGGATGAACAGACCAGCAGGAACCTAACCCTCTTCCAGGCAGCCTGCAAGGGTTACCTGGCCCGCCAGCACTTCAAGAAGAGAAAGGTGCTGTTTTGGGAACACTACTTCCATTCCCCTGACACAACAGGGTTCCTGAAAGGGATGGGCACTTGAGGGACTGTGCAGGGTTTGGGGGGAGGGGCTGCTCTTGGGGCTATGGGCTATAATCTGGAAACCTACTGATAGTACCATGCCCTGGGCTGAGGTGGGGGGAATGGGCAGCCAGCTCTGGTACAGTGTCAATGCCTATGGGACCATGTGGCTTCGTGGGAGGGCTGTGGGGGAGGGGGAGCAGGACTCGGGCAGAGGTGGGCTCTGGATTACAGGCTGCTCCATGAAGATTAAGGAGCTGTGTCAGTGACTCCTTTTCTTATTAGCAAGTCCATAAAACAGCCAGCACCACCGCCTCTTGTGTTTCAGCAAGATTAGGTTTTATAGCACATCTAGGCCAGGGTGCTGGAAATAATCAGGCATCAAATAAAGCAGATGAAATTATTCTTAATGACGGTGGAGCAGTTAGTGCCCAGGCCGTGTTCCCAGGGCCAGGAGACTGCCGCCCACGCTCTGAAGGCTGGGGGCAAGCTGGGGGCCAAGAGTGGCATAGGGGCCATTGATTCCGAGTCAGGTGGCCAGAGGAGCAGCCCAGTGGCAGTGCTGGTGGTAAATAGGTTCCTGGCTGGACTTTGATGGGGAGCCACCAGTCCAGAAGGACTGAGAGCCTCATGCTAACTTAGATCCAGGACCTGGCCATCCGCTGTGTACAGAAGAACATTAAGAAGAACAAAGGGGTGAAGGATTGGCCCTGGTGGAAGCTCTTCACCACCGTGCGGCCCCTCATCGAGGTACAGCTGTCAGAGGAGCAAATCCGGAACAAAGACGTACGTAACAACCCACAGTGGAACCAAGTCACTGAGAGGGAGAGGACTGCATAGGTCACCCGTGGAGACGAGAGCCTGGCTAGCTTGGTGGGGGCTGCTCTGTGCTCCTTTGTTTAGTCCCTAGGGCTGGTATCCTTGAACCAGGACCACCAAATAGAGGGTCTCTCACTTGGGTGCTGGATGATCCCCTGAGTATCTTCATAAAATGAATCCTGGGCATCCTCAGTATACAGGAAGGGCCTATGGACAGGAGCCCCTAGGGGGAGGCATTAGTTTCCTGCTCCTTTTGTCGTGGCCTCAGTTTTACCGGCTCCATTTACTCCAAAGGGACAGATCCTGGGACCCAGGCCCTCACTGTACCACTGACTCACTTTGCCCTCCTTCCTGCACCCCAGGAGGAGATCCAGCAATTGCGGAGCAAACTTGAGAAGGTGGAGAAAGAACGGAATGAGCTGCGGCTCCACAGTGACCGGCTGGAGACCCGAGTAAGTGACACTAATCAGGTTGGCCACGTCCACAGTGACCACCCAGGAGGCCCCACCCCTTGGTGTTCCAGCTGAGTGAAGTAGGCACTTCAGCGAGTGGCAACTCCCTCCCCCCAAACCCCAGATCTCGGAGCTGACATCGGAGCTGACGGATGAACGTAACACGGGAGAGTCCGCCTCCCAGCTGCTGGACGCCGAGACTGCCGAGAGGCTCCGAGCTGAGAAGGAGATGAAGGAGCTGCAGGTGAGGGCAGGGTGAAGACAGTCGTAGCCTAGCATCCACCTGCTCCCCCCAAGGACAGGTGGCATCTCTGCCTTTAGCCCAGCACCTGGGTAAGCAAGTAACTATGGTCTGTGTGGTTCAAGGCCGAGAGTGGCTCTGACGGGGCTGGAGCAGCTCTCCTCATAAGCCCCTCTTCTGTAGACCCAGTATGATGCAATGAAGAAGCAGATGGAGGTTATGGAGATGGAAGTGATGGAGGCCCGGCTCATTCGGGCAGCTGAGATCAATGGAGAAGTGGACGACGATGACACAGGTCAGTCTTTGGCCTGAGGAGCTCGGCTGTGGCCCGAGAGGCAAGCTCTGGTGCCACCCTCCCTCAAGACCTGTCCTCCTCCTGGCTTGGCTGCCCTGCATAGAGTTGTTCTAAGGCCGGAATGAAATTGACTAGAAGGCAGAGGTGCCAGGGGCCAGGTGGTGGCACACCTGATTGAGCACATACATTACCATGTGCATGGACCCAGGTTCAAGCCTCCAGTCCTCACCTGCAGGGCAAAGCTTTATTAGCTGGGAAGCAGTGCTGTAGATGTCTCTTTTTCTTGTTCCCTCTCTATTTTCCCCTTTGCTCTCAATTTCTCTCTGTCCTACCAAGTAAAAGAAATGAAGGAGTGGGGTGGAAGAAAAAAATGGCCTCTGAGAGTGGTGGATTCATTGTGTAGGCACCCATCTATAACCTTGATAAAGGAAGGAAGGAAGGAAGGAAGGAAGGAAGGAAGGAAGGAAGGAAGAAAGAAAGAGAGGGAGTCGGGCTGTAGCGCAGCGGGTTAAGCGCAGGTGGTGCAAAGCACAAGGACCGGCATAAGGATCCCGGTTCGAACCCCGGCTCCCCGCGGTGAAGCAGGTCTGCAGGTGTCTATCTTTCTCTCCTCCTCTCTGTCTTCCCCTCCTCTCTCCATTTCTCTCTGTCCTCTCCAACAACAATAATAACTACAACAATAAAACAACAAGGGCAACAAAAGGGAATAAATAAATAAATAAAAATAAATTTTAAAAAAGAGTAAGCTAAAAAAAAAAAGAAAGAGAAAGAAAGGGAAAACAAGAAAAGGAAGTGCAGGTGCCAACTGATGCAGTAGATTCATGGACAGGGCAGTAAAACCATGTCTCCAGCACTATCTGAGGACCATGGTCCGGGCAGTCCCCAGGAGACGGCGGCTCACACAGCCCCACCACCCCCTCCTGTCTTCTCCCTGTTCTTGGCTTCTTCCCCTAAGGAGGAAGACATCATGCCAGAGACCTGTTCTGAGTCCCTCTGGGGCACTCCACCTGCTGCTCCTTCCTGCCCCATCCTCCTTCCTTCTTGCCTCCTCTCGAGAGCTCTCCACAGCTCAGCCCTCCCTGGTCTGCTCCCAACCCCGCAGGTGGTGAGTGGCGTCTGAAGTATGAGCGGGCTGTGCGGGAAGTGGACTTCACCAAGAAGCGGCTCCAGCAGGAGTTTGAGGATAAGCTGGAGGTGGAGCAGCAGAACAAGAGGCAGCTGGAAAGGCGGGTGAGTCTGGTGGAAGAAGTGCAGTCCTGTGCCTGGGAGAGGCTGGGGTGTAAATGCTTAGTGACTGGCGCGAGGCAGGCAGACCCTAGTGCAGGGGACAGCCAGGGCAAACCATTATCTGAGTGTCAGGTTCCCTGGACAACTCTGACCTCTTCCCTCACCCAATTCCTTACTTTTTCTTTTTCATATATATATATATATATATATATATATATATATATATATATATAATATTTATTTATTCCCTTTGTTGCCCTTGCTGTTTTATTGTTGTAGTTGTTGTTGTTATTGATGTCATCGTTGTTGGATAGGACAGAGAGAAATGGAGAGAGAAGGGGAAGACAGACAGAGGGAGAGAAAGACAGACACCTGAAGACCTGCTTCACTGTCTGCTAAGTGACTCCCCTGAAGGTGGGGAGCCAGGGGCTCGAACCGGGATCCTTACGCCGGTCCTTGTATTTTGCGCCATGTACACTTAACCCGCTGCACTACTGCCTGACTCCCTCTTTTTCTTTTTTTTCTTACACCACCATTTGGGGCTTCTTGATGACTGCTGACCTCATCCCATCCCTGCCCCTAGTTGGGGGATCTGCAGGCTGACAGTGAGGAGAGCCAGCGGGCTCTTCAGCAGCTCAAGAAGAAGTGCCAGCGCCTGACCGCTGAGCTGCAGGACACCAAGCTGCACCTGGAAGGCCAGCAGGTCCGAAACCATGAGCTGGAGAAGAAGCAGAGGAGGTGGGTAGACCCCTGCACAGGGCTCAGAGGCTCTGCCTGTCTTCTCCTCCAGGGGGGAAAGGAGGGAGAACCCAAAAGCACAGAGGCCTTGCTAGCATGGCTCCTAGTTTGGGGATGTGAGCAAGGCCTCACCCCTGACCTTTGAGGAGTGCTCAGACCGCAGCTCTACTGGAGGCCCATTCAGACCTGCTCTCTGGGGTCTCTCACCCCCAGTGTGTGCCCAGTGAGAGCATCACTAGCCAGATGGCATGCTGGAACCTCTCTACTGCACCCCTGCTTCATGCCCCCACCCAGCTCTCTCTCTCTCTCTCTCTCTCTCTCACCCGGGCTACACAAATACACTCTCCTGACTAATGTTGTTAAACTACCGTGCCACTTCCATCTCATTATGGTAATGACACAAAGGAGGGGGGCAGCCCTCACAGGAGAAAATCCAATCTAAATTAATTTCCCGGGCTGAGGATGGGAACGGCCTGTGTTTATTAGTATCACTGAGGAACCCACATGCCCTGGGAACAGCAGGGCCCCCAGGGAGTGGGGACAGTGCCTTGTTCCCCTTTGCAGGGAGAGGGCCTCAGCAGAGATACCAGTGGCCTTTGTGAAGGGGCAGTACCTCCCACCACTCTGGGAGAGGCAGCAGAGCTGAGCTCCTAATCACCCCAGTGACCTTCCTGGACCCATTGCCACCTTGCCAGTCATGCTGCTGCTTTGTTAGAGGGAGGGGAGCCAGAAAGGCTCCTCTGCCCCCCTGGTTTTATGATTGCTCCCACCTTCCCTTTAACCTAGAGGCAGTACCCTTCATGGGACACCCCCTTCCCAGCACCCCAGCACCCAGTGCCAGTGCCAGCTTGGCCTAGTTACCATCTTGCTTCACTCCCTGCTGGGCGACTTATTAGGTTGCAGTTGCCCGGCGTTTTCTTACCTTTTTTTTTTTTTAATATGGGTATGGGATTGGGGGAGCTGTTCAATTTTCAAGAGAAGCCTGATTAGCTATTCAGGAAAGGTGTTAAGAGGAATTTCAGCAATTTGCTCCTTATTTAGAGTCACTGGGTGGGAAATGGAAGACTGGGGAGTAGAGAAGTGAAGACAGAGGCCCCCAACTGTGGACGGTATACTGTGGAAGCAGGCTGCTAGCTGGTGCTCAGTGGGACGATGGCTGGCTGCCTCACAGGGTGTCTTGGTGGTGACTCGGGGACTACTGCCTCCAGAGGTGGGAGCAGGAGCCATTCGCTCCCTCTAGAGTTGCCTGATCGAACAGTGGAAAATGGGGATGAGGGCACACCAAGTTAGGTGCACATTGTATGAAGTGCAGGGATCCCAGTTTGAGCCCCCGGCTCCCTGCCTGAGGTGGTGGGGGGGTTTCACAAGTGGTGAAGCAGGTCTGCAGGTGTCTGTCTTTCTCTCCCCGTCTCTATCTCCCTCTCCTCTCTCAGTTTCTCTCTGTCCTATTCAACAACACTAAAAAAAAAAAAAAAAAAAAAAATGGCCACAAGAGCAGTGAATTCATAGTGCAGGTCCTAAGCCCCAGCAATAACCCTGGAGGCAAAAAAAAAAAAAGAAAGAAAGAAAATGAGTCAGTGAGTCAAGGAAGGCAGGATGCCCACTCTACACCCCTTATGGCCCCCCATTTTTATAAGTCAATTTTTATAGAGTCTTTAAAATTATCTTTATTTATTAGAGACAGCCTGAAATCGAGAGGAGTCGGGAGATAGGGTGAGAGACAGAGACACACCTGCAGCCTTGCTTTACCACTTAAAAAGCTTTCCCCCTGCAGGTGGGGACCAGGGGCTTGAACCCAGGTCCCTGTGCATGATAATGTGTTTACACACTTAAACACACACACACACACACCTCCTTTTTCTTGGTCTGTATAAATGGAAAATGCTGAGACATCTGCCCCTCAAACAGTATGTGGGTCCCTCTTAGACCCACTTGGTGGAAGGTCCTCTTGTACCTGTTCCATGAAATGACCCTGCTGACCTGACCCATGAGCCTTAAGTGTTCCCACCACCCACCCCTGGCTCCAAGTTCCGGTTGCAGAGATCCCCTCTGCTTTCATCCTGTCTGTGTCCAGCAGCCTCTTGGTGCTGTTGACCTGGACTCTTCCCTGATAGGTTCTCTCTTTCTTTAGAGATTTTATTTATTAATGAGAAAGAGAGAAGAGAGAAAGAGCCAGACATTTCTCTGGTGTATGTGCTACCAGGGATCGAACTCAGGACCTCATGCTTGGGAGTCCAATGCTTTATCTACTGCGCCATCTCCCAGACCATGATATGATGGATTTTCCATGACCTCACTCCCTCACAGGTTTGACAGCGAGCTCTCTCAGGCACATGAGGAGACCCAGAGGGAGAAGCTTCAGCGCGAGAAGCTACAGAGGGAGAAGGACATGCTCCTTGCAGAGGCTTTCAGCCTGAAGCAGCAACTGGAGGTGTGTGGGGCTGTCTCCTTACCTCCCATCAGACTCCGTGACCTGTCTTCTGCCCTCTGCCCTCTGCCCTCTGCCCTCAGTCTTGCACTAGCTTAGCACCAGCTGCTTTTTCTCTTTTGCTTCAGGAAAAAGACATGGATATTGCAGGATTCACTCAGAAGGTTGTCTCACTGGAGGCTGAACTCCAGGACATTTCTTCCCAAGAATCCAAAGATGAGGCGTCTCTGGCCAAGGTCAAGAAGCAGCTCCGGGACCTGGAGGCGAAGGTCAAGGATCAGGAAGAAGAGTTAGATGAGCAGGCTGGGACCATCCAGATGCTGGAGCAGGTACCGATGGGCTGGGCAAATCCAGGGTGGGCATTAGGGGAGGGTAGGAGCCTATATTCAGTCATTCATTCCTTCACTCCTTCATTTACTCGTAAGAGGTTGAGTGAGTACCTCATGTGTGTCAGATTCTGTGTGAAGACTAGTGTTCAGGCAATTTTCCATAAGAACAAGTCTCAATGGAACTCTAGTGGTGAGGGGTGAGAATGTGTAATAGCCACAAGTCCACATGTCTAGCCGGCTTGTCCCTGGGTCACTGTGTCACCTCAGAAAGCTAGAGCCTGAGGACATCCCTGAGGACAAATGGAAAAGCCACGGGATTGTCCCACCATTGGCAGTCCTTCTCTGAGCCTATGCCGAACATCCTTTTTTTTTTTTTTTAATCTTTATTTGATAGCGACAGACAGAAATCAAGAGGGAAGGGGGTGATAAGGAGAGAGACAGAGACACCTGCAGGCATGCTTCACCACTTGTGAAGATTTCCCCCTGCAGGTGGGGACCAGGGGCTCAAACCCAGATCCTCGCTCACTGTAACATGTGCGTTCAACCAGGTGCGCCACCACCCAGCTCCCCTGAACATCCTTTAAGTGAGTTTCGCTTTTCTGGAGAAGTCAGCTGTCATGGTAGCAAAGGGGCAGACTGCAAAGATGTTCTCCACTCCTGAGATTGGGAAGAGCTGTCAGCTGGGGTGCAGAGGCTCCCAGGTCAGGGTGCTGCTGGGAAAGGAACCCAGCCCCTCCTCCCAACCACCCCCAGGCCAAGCTAAGACTCGAGATGGAGATGGAGCGGATGAGACAGACCCACTCCAAGGAGATGGAGAGCCGGGATGAGGAGGTAGAGGAGGTCCGACAGTCCTGTCAGAAGAAGGTAAGGCAGCAGGCACTTAGTCATCCAGTGTAAAACCCGACTTCCCCTTCCCGCTAGGAAGTAAGGCCTTTTCTGTTTCTCTTCCTTGATCACTCATCTTCCATTGTTGTCTGGGACCAGGAATGTCCTCTCAGGATCCTGGCATGGGCTGGGATCTGCCTCAGTCTGTACAGAAGCCTTGGCCCTTGAGGAACTAATGCTCTCTGCTGTCTATAGCAGAGGCAGTCCACCCCATGCCCTCTAGAAACAGGGTGCCCAGTGACTTGGGTAGCTGCTGTTCATGGCCTGCCCTCCCTCTTCTCGCTTTCAGCTGGTCTGAAACTCTAGAAACTTCCAGCTCAGGGTCTGACCCCTCTGTGGTGATTCATGCTTAGCTCTGTCCCACTACTTTCCCTGGGGTGGGAGAGTCATAAGGAACTGGGACTGACTGACATTGGGCACCCAAAGGACCAATGGGCCTTGGCCTCCATGCTGTTGCAGTTAAAGCAGATGGAAGTACAGCTTGAGGAAGAGTATGAGGACAAGCAGAAGGTGCTGCGAGAGAAGCGAGAGCTGGAGGGCAAGTTCACCACACTCAGCGACCAGGTGAGGCCCAGTAGCATGGATCCTTGGGGAAGAAATGTCTGGCCCAGGAGGTGGTGGAGTGGCTAAAGTGCTGGATTTACAAACGTGTGCTCCTGAGTTCAGTGACTGGCATCACGTGTACCAGAGTGATGCTCTGGTCCTCTCTCTTCTCTAAATAAAACTTAAAAATGAAAGAAATCAGGAACTAGAAGTGGGTGGTCTGGCTCTCTAGAAGCGGGGTCATTCCCGTCTATATATTCCTAGGTGTTGATCCTGCCATTTCCATTGTCATTGCTCATGTAGGGGTCTCTGGGAATGTGGGCAAGGGTGAGAAGTAGGTTGGCAGGAGCCAGGGGAACACACTGTTGTGGAGCCCAGAACCCCAGCTTCCGATGTTCACCCAGGTGAACCAGCGGGACTTTGAGTCAGAGAAGCGACTCCGGAAAGATCTGAAGCGCACCAAGGCCCTGCTGGCGGACGCCCAGATCATGCTGGACCACCTGAAGAACAGTGCGCCCAGCAAGAGGGAGATCGCGCAGCTGAAGAACCAGGTATCCTGCAGAGAGGAAGCCAGTGCACTTTTCACCTCTCTTTCTCTCCCTCGTGCCTCAGTGGCTCTTGAGTCCTTGAGAAAGAAGGTAATTGGGGAGCAGGAGGGAAGCCACTTGCAGTAGCCAGACCGCTTCACCCCTGGTGTGTGCTGTATGGCATGACCGGCAAGCCCCGGGACAGGTGCTCAGGGCCCAGCACCCACCATCCCTGTCACGGGGAGGGAAGGACCTTTGTGTGTGCCACACATGGCACAGGCCCAGGGTCTGAAGTGAACAGGGCAGGACTGCTCCCGGGCTCCCTCTCGCCTGTGATTACCCGCACAGTCTCCTGACCCCAAGGAATGGCTGACATCTCTCCTTGGGGTGGGGGTTGCTCGTGTCCAGCTGGAGGAGTCAGAATTCACCTGTGCAGCAGCTGTAAAAGCGCGGAAAGCGATGGAGGTGGAGATCGAAGACCTGCACCTGCAGATCGATGACATTGCCAAAGCCAAGACAGCGGTGAGGAGCTGGGCATTCAGAGCTGAGGGCATGGGGGGGGCAGTGCAGCCGATGGAAAACAGAGGTGTGACAGTGACTCCCCCATATCCCAATAAAGCCCTTCTCCAGCCAGGACCCTTCCCCCCACAGCTTTCTGCAGGGAGAGCAGAGGCCCAGGAGAAAGGCAAGATGGAAGAGGGCACCAGCAAAGGCCCATCTCCCTGTTTAACCACCTGCCTGTGGGAGCTTGGCCGAAAGCCCCAACACCGTAAATAAAGGCAGTTAATGTGGCTGAGGGACGTAAACAGGTGCCTAGAGATTAGCAGAAGCACCGATAAGAGGCTAGGATGGCCCGCTTCTCTCCCCTTCCCCTGGCCAGCCTGCTGACAAGCCCAAGCGGCAGCTAATTAGAGCTTTTATTTAATGCCTCCCTTTTAATTCCCCACCTCTCCCACGGCCCATCCATCGGCTAAGAGTTCATTACCAGGATGTGGCCACTGGTCCCTCCTCAGGCAGGAAATGGGGCCCGGGATGCACTGGGCCTTGCTCTTGCCACCCCCAGCTGGTCACCCAGCTGCTGAGAGATGCCAGTCTCCCAGGTTTGATTTATCCCCATGGCATTTGTGCTCCTCAGCAGTTTTCAGGTGAGTAATTCAGATTCTTTAATTGTGTTAAAAAAGGCTGTTATAAAATTACCATTTTATTTAAATCCGAGTTAATAAATTTCTTGGCGGCGGCTTCCCCAGCTCCCCACAGCCTGGTAACAAGATGGATGGGGCAGAGAAGGAGCCAACGCAGTCATTTTGGTTTGGAATTACAGGCTAATAGATTCATTCATTTCCTGAAGCTGCTGTTGGCTGTCTCTTCCCCTCCCCCCAGGAGTGGCCAGACTGTGAGGCTGGACAGCTAGAGCAGGCCATCCCAGGAGAGCGGGAGATCCAAGCCAGGAGAGCTTCTCAGCTTTGAGGGGTCCTGCCCTGGGACCTGAAGGGGGTGGCGATCATGCAAGCTAGAGAGCCTAGACTAGTAGTGCCAGGAAGATGTGGCATTTGTCCTGGGTGGACCATTTCTGCCTTTTCATTAGCCTCCACAGAGTCATCAGAAAGCAGCTGTCACTTAGCCCTTATCTGCCTGTGCTTGCCCCCAACTCACCTGCCTAGATCAGGTCAGGAAGCTCTCTGAGCATTACTGGTTCTAGAACTCATGCTCCCTCCCCTCACTACCCCATAAAGGAGGACCTGACCCCATAAACACCCTTGTCCCATTGGAGGTGGCACAGAGGAGGTTCAGACTTGCCACGTGGGGCCATCAGGCATGGCCAGACCCGATGACCTCTGCTCTGTTTCTGCCTCCACCTCCACCCAGCTGGAGGAGCAGCTGAGCCGCCTTCAGCGTGAAAAGAATGAGGTTCAGAACCGGCTTGAAGAGGACCAGGAGGACATGAACGAGCTGATGAAGAAGCACAAGGCGGCCGTGGCTCAGGTATCATGCCAGGAACAACTGCCACAGCCTCCTGGTCCTCCTGGGGATCCCCTGCAGAGCTGCTCCTTTGGGGAGGTTGCATTGCCTGTGTGGCCTGGTGCTCAGTGTGAGAGGGGTGGGGTGGCAGGCAGGCTGGATTCTGTGCCCATGGGGGCACTGCTTCAGTTCTCACTCCCTCCCTAGGCTACTCGAGACCTGGCTCAGATGACTGATCTCCAAGCTCAGCTAGAAGAGGCCAACAAGGAGAAGCAAGAGTTACAGGAGAAGGTGGGGATCAGGGTCTCCCTTGGTTGAGAGGGTGCCAGGGTCACTCTGTGTGGAGACAAACTACCAGTCTCCTAGGACAACAGGAGCATCTCTGCCATCAGCAATTGACAGAGCAGCGTCAACTAACGGGGAGAGAGAGGCTGAGAGCCCTAGCAGACATTTTGGCTTTGACTGCCTCATTTTCACATTCTGTTCCCTCTCTGGTTCTTCGCTTTCTCCCCAAAGGGCAAAATCAGAGCCAGTTCAGGGCCAGGTGGAGAATGCTTCCAGCCAGATAGGGGGGCTGTGGGGGAAAGGGCATCCTTTCCTCAGCCTTCCGGTCACTATGGTGATCTTGCAGGACCCCCAGACTCTGCCCTCACCTCCCCCAGCTAAGCTCTTTCTTCTTTCCCTGCCCTCCCATTCTGCAGCTGCAAGCCCTACAGAGCCAGGTGGAGTTTCTGGAGCAGTCCATGGTGGACAAGTCCCTCGTGAGCCGGCAGGAAGCTAAGATTCGGGAGCTGGAGACACGCCTGGAGTTCGAAAGAACCCAAGTGAAGCGGCTAGAGGTGGGTGCACCCTTCTCCTGGCCTGCAGCAGGGCTCAGGTCAGAGCTGACCCCGCAGCTGAAGCTGCGCATGCTCAGCAGGGCTGGGCAGGTCCAGGGACGCTCCTCAGAGGCCTTTGCCAAGCTGCCAGGCCAGCTGACGGGCGGGTGCATTCTCCCCGCCTGCCTGGCCTGCTCTCTGGGCACTGTGGAACCTGCCTGCTTTACATTCTGTTTCCGTGCTTGCTTTCTGCCAAGGGACCAGAGCAGCTTAGCTTCTCGTCTTCATATTTTCCTCCACCATGAGCTCCCCCGCCTGTCCCCCTTACTCGCTCTCTGGCAGGGTCATAAATATGCAGCGGATGGCGCCTTCTGTGAGGGCTGAAGTCTGTTCTCTCATCTCACTGCTCTCCTCTCTCTCTCTCTCTCTCTCCCTCCCTCCCTTCTTGCCACCCTTTTTTTTTTTCTTTCCAAAATCTGGGCTTTTATTCCTTTCCATTTTCATCCTATATTTCCTTTTCCTATTGTACTTTTCCTCTTTCCAATTCTATTCTGTTTTGTTACCCTCTTCTCATTTCTACCCACCCCATTCTTCCTCTAATTTTCATTTTCTTTCAGCTTATCTCCTCCTCTGTTCCCTGTTTTTCTTCTCTTTTTATCCCTCTGTCTTTCCAACTGTGATCTCCTTACAGCAAATTCAGCTCTATCCGTTCCAATCTCTCCCCATCAGCATGCTCTAGCCCCTCCTCTCTCAGGAAGAAAGATGTAGGCAGAATCATCTTCTTTACACCTCTCTCTTTAAATGCCCTGTTTTTAAGCCCCCCCCCCATGAGCATGTACAGAATGTGCCCAAGCACCGGTAGTCCCCCAGGTGAGCTGTGTGGATGCTGAGGAGCACCCCTGCTGCATCTGCAATGACTCCTCAGTCAGGAGAGCGGGCACTTAGGTGGGGATAGAAACAGGTGATTCAGGGCTCACAGCTGCCATTCAGAAGCTATTGGTAACCCTGACCTACCTTCCAAGATAAGGTCATGGTCATCAGTAGAACTAGAGAGGATTAGAGGAGACTTCGTGATAGTTCAGGTTCTTCCATTTAACATTATAGGAAGTGTTAAATAGATTGTCCAAAGCCACAAAATTATTAAGAGGCAGATGTGGCCACTGATATGGTGATATGAGATCAATTGTTGCATTTGTTTCCTTTCTCAAGGCTCCAGTCAGTTCAATACACACACTCTCTCTCTCTCTCTCTCTCTCTCTCTCTCTCTCTCTCTACCTCAGAGGGTTTTATTTGCTTGCCCACATAGCTTATGAGTGGTGGAGCCACCAGGAGCTCTGTGCCCTCCCTCTATCTGTTGACGGGTCTCGGTTCCCCATCTCCAACCAGAGCCTGGCCAGCCGGCTCAAAGAGAACATGGAGAAGCTGACTGAAGAGCGGGATCAGCGTGCTGCAGCTGAGAACCGAGAGAAGGAGCAAAACAAGAGGCTGCAGCGGCAGCTCCGGGACACCAAGGAGGAGATGGGCGAGCTTTCCCGGAAGGAGGCCGAGGCCAGCCGCAAGAAGCATGAACTGGTAATGCCCCTCCCCCTAAGTCCGTCCATCCCACCCCCGGGCCTGAATAGGCAGCCCTCTGAACAAAGACCTCATAGCTGAGGGATTCAGAGAGAGAACATGTCAAAGAGGCAGACTAGGAAACCCTGAGGGCAGCCAGGGGGCCAACTATGATAGCACAGTCATCATCAGGCCCAGCCAGGCCCATCATCAGGCAGCCCAGCAACACCAGAATAAAAAAAGCTCTGCTGCCTGATTGGGAGAGACTTGAAGCAGGCTCTTTCCGGGGCAGCTGGATGGGAGGCTAGCCCTCCTGTGAACTGGCCTGCCCACTCTCCCTCCCAGGAGATGGATCTGGAGAGCCTGGAGGCTGCAAACCAGAGCCTGCAGGCAGATCTGAAACTGGCCTTCAAGCGCATCGGGGACCTGCAGGCTGCCATTGAGGATGAGATGGAGAGTGATGAAAACGAGGATCTTATCAACAGGTGAGAGGGCCTCTCTGCCAGCTAGGGGCCTTGCAGTGGCTCACTGGACCAGGCCACCAAGTACAACAACTGCGACCTCCGCCTCCCATTTGCCAAGCTACTAGGCCCTAGCCCCCTCATTTCCAGATTCCAGCATGGCTCCCTCCTGCAGTGGCTAGGGGGCAGGACACAGCTGCCTGCCTGGGTGAGCGGCCTCTCCTTCTCCCCCCTGCTCCCCCTTCTCCCCTTGACCCTCCTCCCTCCCAGGCCTCTCAGGGACCTGCCTCTCCAGCTCTGCCTGTTCAAAATGAGTTATTCCCCTGTTTAGCTGCATTTCCGATGGTGCCTGCCCTACTCTGGGGAGAGCAGAGATTTAAGGGCCTGTTGCCTTGTTACCATGCCAGAGATTTTCTCATAAAACCCACCCAGGGAATAATTTAGGAGAGAGATTCGTAGTCCTAGGCTGAGGAGGCAGACAGACCTGCAGTTTAGGGGTGGGGTCAAGAACTGGAGTGGCTCCTAACAGTGGCCTAGGAAGATCCTTTCCCTAAACCTTCCCATGGGAGGGCTAGACCCAGGGAGCCTGCTTATCTGAGGCAGAGCAAAGGTATCCCTGAGGGCAGCAGCATCACTCACCTTGCTGCCTGGCCTCAGCTGGTCAAAGCAATCCCTTTCTGAGGAACGAGTGAAGGGGTCTGTCCTGGTTTGCCCATTGATTTTTCTGTCTTCTGCTGCTCCCCCTCGCCCACCATTTTTTTTTTTTTTTTCTGTTTCCAGCTTGCAGGACATGGTGACAAAGTATCAGAAAAGAAAGAATAAACTGTGAGGACTAGAGCACGGACACAAGCTCTCTGCCTTTCCCCCTGGTCTCTAACCACCCCTAACTCTGGGCTCCCCTCACGGCTCCGCTGCATGCCGCATGTGGACACAGCCTCCCGCAGCCCCGTCTGAGCTGTCCCTTGTACTAACTAGCTGACTCTGTCCTCGGGGAGTCCCGAGGGGAGGCAGGGGAATTGTGCGCAGCCCCAAGAAACTTTGGTCTGGCACCCACGCCCTTACAGGGTGGAAGTGGGGGGGATCTCCACACAGCCTCTTTTTGTGATAACCACAGTCTGCTTTCCTGGGTTCCAACCCTCTCCTCTTCCAAAACCCAGTGTAGCCACATCCCCAGTCTATTTCTCTGGGGGAAAGTCTTGTGTAGGCTGGATATGTCCTCATCCGTGGCCTCCTTTAGAGCCTCAGCTGCCTGAAAGAAGTGGGTATGTCTGGATTTTAAAGGCCCGCCACCACCTCCTTTTGGCAGACAGGACTAGATGGTGAGGGGCGTCTAACAGTTGCTTGTTTGGAGAAAGCATTCAGGCAGCTAATCACAGCAGCTCTGCCATGGCAGGGAAAGGGAACACAGCCAGATGTGTTTACTCTACGCCCCGCGGGCAACTCGGACAGAGGGAGGCCCCGGGCACTTGTGCTGGAACTGTCAGTCAGGTGGCAGAAAGCCCAGCAAAGCCTCCCCTTCTCTCCCAGCTCATTTCTTGGTGGGAGCTGGATGGGTGGGTGCAGATGAGCAGGCCTTCAGGCACCTGTGGGTGATAGTCCATCAAGTTGGACACGGCTCTTCAGTGTGGTGCTGGGAGTCTCCTTTCCCACTTCCCTGGCCTGGCAGGCCTTCTTCCCTGACCAGGATGGGCTGGCAGCAGCACAAAGGACTCAGTGAGAGCTAATGATAAATGTAATAGTGTGTAACAGTGATAGAGGGCCGCTGGAGCCCGGTTGTCACACACAATTAATATCCCCCACCGTTCTGTCTCCGTTTGTTTGTTCCCCCGCGATTCAGCTCCCAGTTAACTAATAGCACACGAGCCTGGACATAAATTGTATTTGACTCAAGGTTTAATTCCGACCATTTAAAATTTCAACTGCCCCCTGAGCCTGCCTGCCCCTGGAGTTTGTTTACAGGGCCTGATTATTTAAGGAAAAGAATCTACACATCATCTATATGTTTGAAACTAAGGGAAGGAGAGGGCAGGCAGGCCAGCTTCTCATCCCATTTGCTGCTGCTCTGAATGTGAGAGGGAAATTCGTATCCTGAGCCCACAACCATCTCTCCCCTGTGTGTTCCAGCCCTGCTGCACTTGGGCTGTGAGAGCTTCCAGGGCTGATAAAATGCACATTTAAGATCATATTCTAAACCACCTCCAACCGTGTATTGGCGCGCACACCACACCAACACACACACACACACACACACCACACTTACACCCCAGCATGCACTTTGCGGCATATGGGCCCTGCAGTCCTTGATACCTTCCTCCTGGTGGCTGAGAGGGTGGTGTGGCTCCTTCCATAGGAGCTCAGGCCCCAACTCCGAGTTATCGAGCGAGCCGTGCTAAGGCGGGCAGAAAAATAATGTTTCGATTTACTTAGAGATACAGTTGTTATTGCCATAACCTTAATGAAAGCAGTAAACAGCACAGTATTAAGGGAGATTTATACAGAAACGCTTTTAACATGTAGACATAGATTTTGCGATGCATACAGCACCTCCTTTCTAAAGGCAATCAATATGGTTATGAACGGCGGTGATAAATTACAGGCTCCGAAGCTAAGGAAGGAGGTTTTTTGCACGGGTGTATAAATCAGGTGGTATTGGCGTTCCATGGGGCCCGAGAACCACAGTAAATCTGCCAGGCTCAGGCGGGCACAGGGCTTGCATTAGCAGTTTCAAGGTGTCTGCTAAACTGTTTACCCGGGGCATCAGCTAGTCTCGCTTTTGTTATATTTCTGTATTTGGCAGAAGCTCATAAAATATCCCTCTTTATTCCCCTCCCCAGGAGTCATGCTCTCTTGCACTCCCCAGAATAGAGTCTGGTGATTTCCTGTGTGTGTGTGTGTGTGTGTGTGTGTGTGTGTGTGTGTGTGTGTGTGTGTGAATGCATACACACACACATACACATACCTGTGTGGCTGTTTATTCAAGAACATGATTCAGGATGGGGCTGCTCCTATTGATAACAGATGAAAGGAAATTTAAATCAGGGAGACTCCTTTGGGTTTTATTGCAAGCAGAGAAGGCTCAGGCTAGCTTGACCAGGAGATCTTCTGGGGAGCAGGAGCTACGTGTTCCCTGGGAGGGAATAGGAGTCTTAGTGAGCCAGAGCCTTTTGCTGGGACTTTCTGGACCCAACTGCATCTATAGTACTGTGTGTGTTTATAATCAGCTGAGGACCTCATACATATGCAATACTACCAAGTGACTTTCCCAGCCCAACTTTAAAAAAGTGGGGGGAGGGTTATTATTGTGTGCAAGAAAGAGGGAGACACAGAGAGAACCAGAATTGAACTCAGAACCTCATGCTTGCACTAGCTGTTGTGCCACCTCCCAAACCAATCAGTCCAACATTTTAATTCTATTTATTTGGAAGGAAATGGGGGGTGAGGGGGTAGGGATGAGGGAAACCAAAGTACAACTTCACCATCCATTTAGCTTTCTTTCGTGCTATTGACGGTGCTCCCATTTAGTGCCAGGGACTGAACCCAGGGCTTCACACATGATAACTGCGCAGCTACTTTGCAGTGTGAGTTTGAGTCCAGAAGTTATTGCCAGCTCCTCAGAAAATAATGGTGGCATGCTCCTCGTAAGGAAGTCATAGGGTGGGTCTGAGTTATGGTCTACAGTACCCAAGTTGGCTTTGCTGTTAGCTTAAGAGATTCTAGGTTAAGCAAACTTCAAGTCATCAGGAGCCCACACTCAGCAGCTCAGCTCTTTCAACAAAGATGGTGGCTTCTGTAGCTAATTGGTGGGGGTGGAGGTGGGGGTGAGCAGACCTGGAACACTAGACCTCAAGGAGATGTTGCTCTTTTAACTGAGAGCAGTTTAGCTGGTGTTAGTGAGGAGATGGGCTGGCTCCCTGTTGTTCTTGATGGACTGGTTGGCCAACCAGCAGCCCGTCATGGGAAGAAGGAAGGGAGGTGCCTCTGTGCTCCTCAAGGTCTTGGTGACTGTTGTGGTGTGGCCTGTGGAGTGGGCTGAGGGTGGTTGTGAATGGTTTGCTCAGTCTAACCTCTTTTCTCTCTGACTCACCGATAAGCATGCCCACCCGCAACCCAGCCTGCCCATGACAAAAACGCTGCCATTTTGGCGCCCCCTACTGGGCAGCAAGTCACCACCTTTTCTTGGCTTTGCCTACCTTTCTGCTCCTCAACCCACAGTGAGGGAGACTCAGATGTGGACTCTGAACTGGAGGACCGGGTCGACGGAGTCAAATCGTGGTTATCAAAAAACAAGGGGCCATCCAAGGCAGCTTCTGATGATGGCAGCTTGAAGAGTTCCAGGTGAGTGTGTGCACTTGAGCAGGGAGGAAAGCCACTTGCAGTGCCTTGATGGTTAAGAGGGCAGGCTCATGTCACCTCCATCTCTTGCATCCAGCACGTGGAATGAGGCTGGCTTTCTAGAGTCAGTATCTGTGGTAACCTTGTTTTGTCCATGTGATGTTTTCCCACCAGGCTCAGGGCTTTAACTTAACTTCTGTTCATCCATATTTATTATTCAACAGATGTTTGAGTTGCATAAGAATCAAGACGGGGGGGTAGCGGATAGTGGCACATCAGGGTAAGCACACATAGTACAAAGCACAAGAACCTGTGCAATGATCCTGGTTAGAGCCCCTGGCTCAACCACCTTCAGGGAGTAGCTTCACAAGTGATGAAGCAGGTCTGCAGGTGTCTGTCTTTCTCTCTCATTATCCCTCTCCTCTCAATTTCTCTCTGTCCTATAAATAAATAAATAAATAAATAAATGGCCTCCAGTAGCAGTGGATTCATAGTGCAGACATGGAGGCCCAGTGATAACCATGGAAGGAAAAAAAAAATCAAGACTGGGCTGGAACATCCAGGGCCCAGCATCCCACCCACACTGCAGACAAGGATGCTTGAGCTAGCTCTGAACTGCTAAGGTTTTAATAGGGATATCAGCAGAAAGGGCATTGGTTCTCCTCAACTCCCCATCACAGATGTAGAAATGTTTTCTCTTTCTCTGCCTGTACTCTCCTTCCTCTGGTCTTTTCACTACCATGCTTCCTGTTAATACCCTTTTACTTACTGGGGAATGCTTCTATTTTCCAGCCCATTGATCTTTTGATCACAGACATCTACCCACATCGTCTCCACCTTCCCATCCTTGATCCACTGGCCAGCAAGGACAGTCAGTTGCTCCGTTCCCTCTTGTGGCCACTTGCCTGCTGCCTCACCTCCCCCACCCCTCAACTCAGGACTATTCTGATCCCCTAGGGCTTTACCCAGGAGGGCTGGGTGGAAAAAATGATCCCCTTCCTTCTCCAACTCCACTGAGACCCCTTCCCCAGTTGCCCCCCTCTAATTGGTTTAATTTATTCGCCCAGACAACATTTTGTTATTGCAGATAATGGTGCTGTCCCCGCCCCAATGCCGTTTACCACAGCATGGCACTGAGGCTCCAGGTGGTTGACAATGAAATAAATTGAACTAAACATTTTAGAGGGGGGAAAAGTGATGAAATAGAACAATAGTCTAATTTACATGACATTCTCCATGAAGCTATTTTCACTGACGCAAATTATTTTGCTTCATTTCCTCCGAAGCTCTCACCGTCACTTTGCCAAGGCTGCTGCCGATTCCTTCTCTTCTCTCCCCCCTCCCCCAGGGTCTTTATTCTCCAGGTTTAATATTTGTTTCGCTCTCTCTCTCTCTCTCTTTGCTGTCTTTGATCTACTGCTGGCTCTCTCTTCCCCCACTGCACATCCCTCCCTCAGAACAGCCCTCAACAACCTCGGGAAGGAGGGCAAGGGGGTAGAGGAGAGGCCAGCCTCCTCACTGAGCTCCCTGAGCTATCGGAAGAGGCTCACCCTGAAGGATTCCATTGGGGGCACTGGGGATGAGGATTCGCTCTTCACCACCCTGAGTGAGCGGGCAGCCTCCCCAGAGAGGCCTCCCCGGAAGGCCCGCACAGGTCCCAGGGAGGAGGCAGGCCAGTCCAGGAACTCTCAGGAGCTGGATGAATGTAGCTCCATCTTTTCCGGGGTTGGAAGCCATGCTAGCCGGGGGCTAGAGAAGAGGTGGGGTTCAGACTTTGACCGAGCCTCGACAGTCTCTGCTCCTGTCAGCCGAGCCTCCTCAGCCACACGCCATGGCTCTGGAGAGGATGGGGCCCGCTCCTCCATGAGTTTCTCACTGTCGGGCTCACCCAGTTTCCGGCGCAGCACCTCCCGTCTTGACAGCCTGCCAAGCACTCTCAGTCCCTCCTTGAAGAGGGCCTCAGACCTTGGCCGGGAGACGCCAGATTCCCGCCTGTCCCTGGGCCGGAGCTGCCTGGATGTGTGGGATGATGGTGCCAGCGTGGCCTTGAGTGAGGTCCACTCACAGTACAGCCAGCCATCACTGGCCCGCAGTCTGTCAGTGCCGCCCCAGCCGCATGTCTCCGCCTCTGCCACGGATGAGCCTTGCAGCTCTAGCATCCGCTCCACTACCCGTCACTCCTACCTTGACCCAGATCTGGAGGCGGCCATCAATGAGGTCTTGAGCTACAAACCAGCTCCATTCCAACGGAGCAGCCTGGAACCTGACTCTGAGGAGGATGACCGGAAGAGCATCCAAAGTACCCGGAGTGCACAACTAGATGCCCCAGAGCGAGTCACCAGCATCCGCCGTTCAGCCTCAGCTGCTGATGTCTCTCGGTCCCGGAGCAGCCGGAAGAGCCGGAGCAAGAGAAGAAGCAGCTCCAGCTCCAGCTCCAGCTCCAGCTCTGAAGATTCCTCACAGCACAGGCAACGGAAGAAACGGCACTCTCGAAAGAGCAAGAAGAAGTCCAAATCACGAAGAAAGAGAACAGAGACGGAGTCTGAATCCTCCTCATCAACATCTAGCGCCTCCACTGTCTCTGGTCATAGTCGCTCAAGTGTGAAGAAAGGCCCGACTACTGTAAATGAGGAGGCTGGGCCAGCAAGTCGGCAGTCGCGGAAGGAGGAGAAGAAACGCAAGAAAGAAGTGGACAGCCTGATGATGCGGTACCTGTACCGGCCCGAGAGCGACTAGTGCAGTAGGTGGCACCTGGCATGGATTTGTAGCATGGGGTGTGCCACTCCGTGTGAACTAACTTGCTCCCACCCCACCCACAACTGCCCAAGCCCCTCCTGCCTTCCTCCAGGGCAGGCTCAGCCTTGGAGAACCTCCTGGCTACCTCTGAGAGCTTCGACCAACTAAGCCAGTTAGTGATTCTGAGCCCTGAGTTCAATCAGCAGAACTGGCCAGTGATATTACTCACCGCTCCCACTTATCGGGTCCTTCCTTACCTAGGGCCAGGGAGCCTCCTGGACAGTCACCACACTATTCACTTAATCCTGACACTCACTCCCAAACCAATATCTGATGAGCCCCATTTTATCAAAGAGAAAGCTTGAGGCTCAAGAGGTTAAATCCTTTGCCTAGCTCCTAGAACCCAGAAAGCATGACCAGGATCTGAATGCAGTCTCTTCTGAGTGCTGTTAACCTCTGCTCACTGTGGTCCAAGGCACAGCACATAAAGTGTTTAACTGTTCCAGGCAGCAGACGGAAGCTTTTGCCTGTTGTCCCCCATGCTGCACCTGGAAAAGTGTTCAAGCTGACCCTCCCAAGGCTTGGGATAGGCCCCTACTACGGGGCCTTTTGTTCAGTTCTTCCCTGACAAAGCCACCTTCCTGCCTGACGTGAATTTCAGGCCTCAGTGTGTGAGGATCACAGAGCTACAGCCCCCACCGTACCACACCTGACAGCAGACCCAGAGATGCCTGATTCCTCCTCAGCCCTCCCACCTGAAGCCCACACATGGGTGGCACCTTTTCTCTGCTCATCTTGTAAAGTTTTAATGAATAGAAATTAGCAGCTGCTGAGTGACAGCCCCCTCCTAGCTCTGCTGCCTCCGCCAGCCTTCTCGCTATAGGGAGGGAGAGCTAGCAGCAAGGCCCTTTATGCCCACACCCCACCTCAGAAAAAGGCAAAGCCTGACTCACTGGAATCGCATTGTTGCCAGTTCCCCTGGTGGGTGGTGACATTTGGATCACCCTGGTTCTGTGAAGCTGTTTTCGGCATGGTACCCTCCCAGGGCAAGCTTGCTGCTTCCCAGGGGGTGTGACTGCAGAGTGCAGCCCCTGGGGCACAGGCCTTGTTCCCAAGATGCATGGACTAACACGCACCTCGCATGCTTATGGGTTTCTTGTGTGGGAGGCCCGCTGTGCAAGGATTCTGACTTCGGCAGAGACAGGCCAAAGCGGGCTGGATGGTTAGGCTTTAAGAAATAGAGCAAGAAGAAGTAAAAGTCACAGGTGGCTATTTGGAGGTGGAGGAGGGGAGAGGGTTAGAGGGGGATAGGATAGGAGAGGTAGAACTTAAACCCCAACCAGGCTTATGGACAACTCAGTGCCAACTTTAGTGTGTTGCTCTAAAGTCGGGCCTTGGGCTCAGCACTGTTCTGTTGCTTCCCTCTGTGGCAGATGGTCCCAGGGTGCTCTGGGAAGAACAGGAAGCCTCTTAACTTTAGGAGGGAGCTGTCACCAGCCAGCTCCACTGTGAGAGAAGACAGAAGCTCCATTATTGTGTCTGCCGCCTCAGCCTCCCCTGCAGCAGCCCAGCTGAGTGTCCTCCTCCCCCAGGGCAGTAAATCAAATGGTGGACCCTGGGGGAGGTATGAGAAGCAGAGAGGACCTGACCATTCTGACCATTGCACCTCTCCCTAAAACAGGTAGCATGGGCCCAGCCAGGCCATCCCACATGGAGACTGGGCACTAGAGCATTTCATACCCCAGTGCCTTCAGCCTGTTGCCACCCTTACCCTATAACCACTAAGAGCAAGAATGCAAAAAGCCTGTTTGTTTCACTAGTACAGCTCCTCTTACGCACCAGAACAGGAGCAGTTCTGAAACCAGACACACCACCACCTCCTCTGAGGAGGATCGGGTTCACTGTGGGCAGAGTGGGCGTCGTGCCAGAAGCTAGCCATCCAATCAGCCGGAGCTGACTGGAGAAAGGCCGGGGGAGGGAGGACCTCGCTGGACTCAGCATGAA
This sequence comes from Erinaceus europaeus, assembly GCF_950295315.1. Taxonomy (NCBI): domain Eukaryota; kingdom Metazoa; phylum Chordata; class Mammalia; order Eulipotyphla; family Erinaceidae; genus Erinaceus; species Erinaceus europaeus. Next base: position 76,846,334 of record NC_080173.1, on the reverse strand, counting down.
CTGGCTCTGGCTGGATAAACTGCCAAGAGCAGGGCCAGGGATGGTGGTGGCTTAGCCTCCCATCTGGTGAGAGGGTGAGGACTCAGAACAGGAACGCATCTACGGCAAAAGGCAGGAGGGGGTTGGCCACCCTGGGCTCGCCCCGCAGGAATTAGCTTGTGTACCAAATTGTTTGTGACAGCAGTGAGCGGGAGACACTGGCTTGTGGGGAGAAAAGCTTTTTAAACAATTTGGTTAAGATGTTCAAATTGACGGCGCTGACTCTTGCCCAAGCTGCCTGCTGCTGGCTTTCTGACAGCTATGGCATTAGGAGCCACCAAGGAGACAAGCTAAGGAGCACCCAAGGTAGAAAAAGGGGGCCATGTAGCCCCCACAGACAGAGGCATGGGGTTCACCCCTCCCCCTGCTGCTTCTGCCACTGTGCCCAGCCTCTAGACACTGCTGTCATTTACCGAGGAGTCTGCCCAACAGACAGAGGGGAGAGGAGGTGCCTCCTCACTGTGAGAGGAAACCTGAGAATGGAAAGGAGCGTGGGGCCTGCCCACCATCTTCCCATTTGCACCAGATCCCAGCCCTAGCTTCTGCCTTGTGGTCCCTACCCACCACCCACAAAACCAGTCCTGCCTTTGCCTACCAGCAGACCTGAGCACCCAGTGCCTGGAAAATTCTGAAGAAGAAAAAAGTGAAAATGAAACCAGGCTCCCCCTGATTTAGAAATCAAACAACCCCCAGGCTAAAATAACCCCAATTTTTTCTATGTTGCATCGTCATTGTTGAGCTTTATAATTTTGTCCCTGAGACACCCCAGAGTACTTAAGTGCCTTTGGCCCATCAAAGTAAGACTCATTTATGTTCAGTCTAGTTTGTATTAAATGTGTTTTGTGCTGTTCTGATTCCTTTAAAAATGGTAATTCATTCATGAGAAATACGATAACTATTAACTAGACTGCCCCTTTCCTGAACCATTTTGCATAATTGAACATGTATTCTATCAGGCTCATCCTTCTCCCCAGGGAGGAAGAGAGAGAGAAAGAGGGAGAGAGAGAAGGTCCTATCTATACATATCCCCAGACTCAGGCTTGGCCTTGTTTTCTCCTCTGGTCACCCAGTTTAGTGACAAGGTGGAAGGCCTCTGAGGTCAGCAAGTCCCAGGTTTAATTTATGTACTGGCTGTGTGCCTCAGGCAAGATACTTCATCTCTCTGAACCAGCTTCCTCACAATCATTCTTAGGGCCACAGTGGAGAATAAGAACTTATCCAGAGTACCTAGGATTGTCTCCTTCATGGGAAATACTTGACCATAGAATCCTTTCTTCTGGAACTTGTCCTTAATATTGTTGGAAAAGCTGGAGTTACGGTTATTTGTGGCAGAACCCTGTTGCCTTTTCTTTCTGTCTGGGAACTGAAGAATTTGGACCTGCAGAACAATGGGCCCACTTCAGATTCTCAGATCAGCATTGTCGCAGAGGGACACAGAACTCCTGTTTGCCTCAAGGACACAGACCAGCAGCCTCTTACGATGTGGCAAGTGGGCTGTGTCCTTGGGATGTTGAGTACCAGGAGCTCTGAGGCATCTGAGCTGTGTTCTCCCCCAAGAGTGTGAAGATTATAGTATACTGACGAGCTGGCTGGGGAAGGGGGCTCTCAGGATTTGAGAAAGAAAGAAAAGAGGTGGGGGGTCAGGCGGTGGCGCAGTGGGTTAAGCGCACATGGCACAAAGTGCAAGGACCGGCATAAGGATCCTGGTTCAAGTCCCTGGCTCCTGACCTGCAGGGGAGTCGCTTCACAGGCGGTGAAGCAGGTCTGCAGGTGTCTATCTTTTTCTCTCCCTCTGTTTTCCCCTCCTCTCTCCATTTCTCTCTTTCCTATCCAACAACAAATGCCATCAACAATAACAATAATAACCACAACAAGGCTACAACAACAAGGGCAACAAAAGGGGAAAAAATGGCCTCCAGGAGCAGTGGATTCATGGTGCAGGCACTGAGCCCCAGCAATAACCCTGGAGGTTAAAAAAAAAAAGAGAGAGAGAGAGAAAGAAAAGAGGTGACTGGAAGATAATGTCCCATCCTTGCTTGATGCTATGAGTCTGCCCCACCAAGGGAAAAAGAAAAAAAAAAGTTCTTTGCATCTTGATAGGGGATAGCTGGATACTCCCAGGGGCCTGGAGAAGCTATGGGGCTGGGTTATTGTGCCAAGAAAGGGGTGACATTGCCACCCTGAAACACAGATCATGTCAGCTCTTGCGTCTTGAGTCTCCACTCCTTGTGGTGAGTAGAAAAGGCTATGGTCAAAGACAGAAATTCTCACAGGCTTGAGGAAAATCTCATGAGAGAAAGGGTTAAAATCTAGGAGTATCCACCGGGGAGAGTTCCTCCTTAGAAGGACTCTTTTTAAGGAAAAACTTCACCTCAGACATATTGTAGGTACATAACCACCAGGCACTTGATCTCCAAGTCAGCATCTGGCCCCAGCAGACAGCCTGCATCAGAGTCTGCTGGAGACAGAATGAAAATACAGACTCCAGCGTTCCCCGCGGGAACTAGCACCAGGGAAGGACCCAGGAATCTGCAGCTACGCCTTGTGCACACTCAAGTCTGAGCCCCACTGTTCTTTCTACAGTCTCACTAACCTTGGAGTTTTCAAAGTCAAAACAATATGCTCTTTCCTTTCCCTGTTCTGAGTATCTTCTGGGGAGGCTAAGGGAGGCTTTTTCATTTGCAGTTGTTTGTCTTTTGGGAAGGTAATCACAGGGCCTGGTGGGCCTCTCCAGAACTGAAGGCTTTGGTGCTGAAGGTTACGACATCATTCCTCAGTGACCTCATTCCTCTTTCTCTTTGCAGCCCCACCAGCTGCTGGAAGTCCCCTGCCCCTGACCAGTCAGATGATGAGCACGACCTTCCTGACAACACCTCCAGGCCCCAATACTCCCACAATTATCTGAGTGACAGTGACACAGAAGCCAAGTCAACAGAGGCCAACGCATAGCCCAGGGGGTGGTCCACACTCATCCCACGCCATGGCGGACTGCTGCCACATGCCTCTCCCAGGAAATGGGGTCCAGGTGTCCCCCACCTGACTGAACTGCTTGGGACACACACAACCCTCTTCTTGCAGGAGGCATTCCAGACTCTGGGTGTCTGTTGTCTCCACTTGGGGGCAGGGGTGTCAGGAGGAGTATCTGAATAGAGAACTTTTTTTTTCCTCCTTCGGCCTCTGAAATGTCCCAACTCGGCTGCTACCGTGGGCCCACTGTGGGCAGCGACAGGTGAGCTGGCATTGCACAGAGCCAGCACGTTGACCTCCATCTCAGCCCCCTGCTCAGGGATGGTGGACAGATGGCTTACGGGGACATTCTAGGTTGCTTGATCCATGGGGAGGAGTTGAGGGTGGGAACACCCCATGCCTTGGGGCGGGGGCTTTATCTCTTCTCAGTGCCTGCTGTCTTTTTACTTCTTAACTTAAATTCCCAAGTGTTCCATCACAGCTGCATCCCCGAGTGGAGGAGGGGGCTGCAGTGGCAGCTGGGGCCCGGGAAGGAGACGGGGAATCCCGTCTCCATCTCCTTTCACTATGCAGCTGGAGAGGCCGGTGAGTGGAGCTGGGCCCTAGTTCTCAAGAGTCAGTGTGGGAAAGGGCTCTCAGGTGCTTCTGGTTTGGGTTGAACTGGCCTTCACAGACGGGTGTGCACACACCACCCGGAACTTCATCCCCCATGCCCCTCTGTCTCATCTGTGTTAAGTGCAATGACCTATTTAAGAGAAAATCCATCCTACCAACTCCAATGCAGGGCTTCTGCAAGCCCCGCTTCCCTCCCCTGCTGTTCAAGTGGCCTGGCACCATAAACTCAACTTGAGAAGGAAGGCTGGGTAGATGGCTTACGATGAGAAAAACTCAAGGTGGAAGTTCCTGCCTGTGCTAATGTGTATTAGACACGAGTCCTCACTCTGTGTCCCGAGCCTATGTTATTTTTCTTCCAATCCCCCTGCCCCACCCCCTGCCCCACACATAAGTATGCCAGACATGATGACATAGGCCCTGACAGTCCTTGCCCCCCCCATCCTAAAGGTCATCCTGTCACCACTACCAGACTTGGGGGCCCAAGGGCAGTGCCTGGTCCGCTCCCATGTGCTGTTCCCTTCTCTCCTGCAATTGGTTTGTACTCACTGGGCTGTGCTCTCCCCTGTCCCCTGAAGTATGGAAATAAATGTCCTTTTCCTCCTGACTCTGCCACTTTGTCTGCTTGTTCCTGCAGGTTCTGGGCCGTTCCCATGTCAGGCCAGCTATTCAGAGAGCCTCAGCAAGCCCTTAGGGGCAGGCAGAGGGGATGGGGTGGTAGAGGATTGGTCAAGGAAAGCACAGCCTCCACCTTTTTCCTGAAAGAATCCATGGATCACAACTCAGGTTGGTGAGGCCTCCTCCTCTCCTAGCCCCTGCTGGGGAATGCTGAGGCTCCTCTGATTGCTATGCTCAGTGACTACAGAGCTAGTCCCTAATATTGTTTGAAGGGGTGCAAGTCTGACTTCAACCTCCTCTCGCCTCACAGAGGGATTTGTTCGAGTCAGAAAGCCTTTTGTTTCCCACTCACCCATTGCGTATTTCATCGCTGCCTGCCATGGCCTAGGCGCCATTCCAGAAGGAAGGGATGGATGTGGTCCCTTCCTTCATAAAGTAGGTGTTCCAGTGGAGGAGTGAGATACACTGAATGTGTACAGCATCTACTGACATTTGCAAACACTGGCTGAATAGCAAGGAATAAATCACAGTGTTTGTGTTCCAGGAGCCTGTGGATCAGAGTTAGGGTAGGCCCACGTGAAACGATTATCCAAGACATCAGAAGGACAAAGAAGTTGCATTGGCATATTATGGAGAGGGTGGGGACATGGCTTCTAAAAGAAGGCTTCCACTACCTGGACAGTAGGTAGAGTGTAGCACTTATATGTGTGAGCCCCTGGGTTTGATTCTCCAGCACTAAGTATGCCAGAGCACAATGTGCTCTGGACTCTCCCTCATTCATGAGGAGGGTATTTTTGTTTGTTTGTTTGTTTTAAAAAAAAAAAAGGTTTCTAGGCCAGGCAGTAGAGACCAGGGCTTGCATGCATGAGGTACTAAGTTTGAACCCTAGCACTTCTCTTTTTTGTAAAAATAAACCTTAAAAACAATGGCTGGTGTGCTGTCAAACTATTTCACCTGGATAGTATACTGCTTTGTCATGCACATAACCCAGACTCGAGCCCAGGCCCCAATGTATTTTTTAAAATATTTTATTTATGGGAGTCAGGCTGTAGCACAGCGGGTTAAGCGCAGGTGGCGCAAAACACAAGGACCGGCATAAGGATCCCGGTTCGAACCCTGGCTCCCCACCTGCAGGGGAGTCGCTTCACAGGCGGTGAAGCAGGTCTGCAGGTGTCTGTCTTTCTCTCCCCCTCTCTGTCTTCCCCTCCTCTCTCCATTTCTCTCTGTCCTATCCAACAATGACAACAACAATAATAACTACAACAATAAAGCAGCAAAAGGGAATAAATAAAATAAATATATTTTTAAAATTTTATTTATTTTTCGCTTTTGCTGCCCTTGTTGGTTTTTTATTGTTGTTGTAGTTGTTGTTGTTGTTACTGATGTCATCGTTGTTAGATAGGGCAGAGAGAAATGGAGAGAGGCAGGGAAGACAGAAAGGGGTAGAGAAAGATAGACACCTGCAGCCCTGCTTCACCACCTGTGAAGCGACTCCCCTGCAGGTGGGGAGCCGGGGGCTCAAACCGGATCCTTACGCTGGTCCTTGTGCTTCGTGCCATGAACGCTTAGCCCGCTGCACTACCACCTGACTCCTGGCCCCAATGTATTTTAGGGAGCCTCAGTGCTGTGGTGTCTCTCCTCACTGTATCTCACTGAAAAAGTCAGTCCAGAGGGGTGAAGCCCTAGTGATGACAAATAATAAAAAATTTAAAACAGGGCTGGGCAGTAGTGCAGCGGGTTAAGTGCACATGGCGCAAAGCGCAAGAACTGGCATAAGGATCCCAGTTCGAGCCCTCAGCACCCCACCTGGAAGGGGGTCTCTTGACAATCGGTGAAGCAGGTCTACAGGTGTCTATCTTTCTTTCCTCTCTGTCTTCCCCTCCTTGATTTTTCTCTGTCCAATAACAATAACAACCACAAGGGCAACAAAATGGGGAAAATGGCCTCTAGGAGCAGTGGATTCATAGTGTAGACACCTAGCCCTAGCGAAAACCCTGGAGGCAAGAAAAAAAATTTAAACAGCCCAGGAGGTTGCACAGCGGATAGAGCTCTGGACTTAGAAAGATGAGGTCTGAAGTTGAATTCTGGCACTGTATGTACCAGGGTGGTACTCTGTTTCTCTTCTCTCTCTCTCTTGCCTTTTCTTTCTCCTCCTCCTCCTTTCTCTCCTAAATCTTTTAAGACAAATAAGCTGCAGGCTTCTAAAAATAAAAATAGTATTTTTATAGCTGGGCTTAAAGAAAGCCTGGTTCTCCTCCCCTCCATAGATGCTGCTGCAGTAAGCATGCTGGGGAGAAAGAAGAGCAAAGGCCCTGAGGCAGAGGTAGCTAGGCGGTGACAAGGAGCTCCATGGGCTGTCCGCCCAGGGAAGCCAAGCATTGTCCAGGACATCACTTCACGTAACTAACGTCCCTTCAAGCTGCAGCAAATTCTCTCAACGAGGAAGTTGGTTTCCATGTCAGGAAAGCAAGGAGTCTCCCCAGGGAAGTCTACAGGCCTGCAGGACCATCAAAATCTATCTTGGGAACCCAGAAGATGGCTTAGCTGATAGAATGCAAGAGGACCCCAGTTAAGCCCCAAGTCACCACATGGGAGTGTATACAGAGGGAAGCATCATGAGTGGAGGAGTGGTGCTATGGTATCTCCTCTCTCCCCTTTTCTCTCTCAGTGTGTGTCTCATTTACCTAAAATAAAAGGAAGAAATGGCTGGCTGGAGCAGTGAAGTCATGCAGACTCCAGGCTCCTGTGATAATCCTAGTGATAAAGCAAAGCAAAACAAAAATTCATTGTGGCTGTGCCTTCAGAGCTCAGTGTCATTATCTAGACGTTCATGGGAACTGCGCTCCCTAAGATGCAGGTGAATCTGAATAGCTGGCAGCACGTCTGGCCCCATGCCAGGCTCAGAGCAGCCTCACTAGCCCCCCCTCTCTAATCCCAGAGCCTCAGGACTGCACTGACTCTCCTGTGTAAGAGGCCTGGGCCGGGCGGGACCAAGCCCTCTGGGGCTCCCCATAGTGCCCACTCTCTGCCCACAGACAGGTATGAAAGTGGCTCTTGAACTTCTTCCTTTTGTCCCTGTGTCCTCTTGGCAGGCCATCCCAGCTGTCCTCCTCCCCCTGCTCCACACTGCTCCCCCCCACCTAGTGGCATAGACACTTAGCGATTTGCTCCTTAATTGTCCCCCAGCTAGGCTGTGCAGATGCCGCTCTTTAATCTCTCCTGATAAATGAATCACACAGCTCCTTTAATCATATGTTCATATCCAAGCCAATTTGAATCAATTTGGCAAGGGAATGCGTTGCTAGAGATGCCACAACGGCCGCTTCCCCCCACCTCCAGCCCCCCCCCCCCCCACAGCCCTGGAACTACTGCATTTTGCTCAGAAAGTCCAGGGAGAACATCACTCCCACAGGAATAGTGGGGACTTCTCTAAAGTCATTCATGCCTGTCCTCCAAGCAGGCACTTGTGGAAGTGGAGGAAGGTGGATTCTCAAAGGCCTCAGAAGAGGGAGGGGGGATGGGTAAGTCCACAGCCTCCTTTGGCCACTAAATAAAGGCCCCATTACCATCCCTAGGAGAAAGTGCTGCCTTAAATCTGGTCCTAATCTCTTCAGTTTCCTTTTCGTCTCCTCAGAGGGGGAGCTCAGGGAAGCTAGGATACTTCATTACCTTTTACAAAGCCACTCTCTAGACCAGTCTGTGACCATTTGTCCTTGTCTGCTCCACCTACTTACTGGCTGCAACCCAACTCATTTCATTTTTCTCCAGAAAGTATTTGTTTCTAAATCCTCCAGCCTGGTGAGCAATTCAGGAGATGCTTGGTAATGTGCCAGGTTTTGCCTTCTCTCTTGCAGAGGGGTGTCCATATTCCGTAGTGAAGACAGAACAAAAATAGAAAGAGAATCTGCCAAGTCAAGCGCTTTTTCTGCCACAAGTACTGAGACTTTGGATAAGAGACTCAGTTTCTCCCTCTGTAAAAGAAGGTGAGATTGCTGGCAAAAATCTTAAGGCTTTTTAACTTGTAATGGTCCTCCTCATTAAGATAAATGGAACCTCCCACCTCGCCCCTTCGTCATCCTAAGTGAGGAACTAGTGCTAGTGGGATCATGAGATCTAGGTTTAAGCCAAGACCCCACCACACTAGAAAAAGTTTGAATGCTGTGTTGTCTTTCCCTCTTTGTCTCTGTCTTTCTATTATAAAAAGTTAGCCTGGAGCAGTAGAGTCACAGTGATGATGTTAGGTAGATAGGTAGATAGGTAGATAGGTAGATAGGTAGATAGGTAGATAGATAGATAGATAGATAGATAGATAGATAGATAGGTAGATAGATAGATAGATAGATAGATAGATAGATAGATAGGTAGGTAGGTAGATAGATAGGTGGATAGATGTTCTGGTTGCTGAAGTAGGGACAGTCCAAGTCTGTTTGGGTTGGTTCAACGTGAGCCTCCTGGATGGGCCTTCCCTTTTATTTCTGGCTTATGGTGGTGGGGTAGAGGAGGGATTGAACCTGGAAGCTCAGGTCTGAAAATATTTTTGCACAACCATTATGCTACCTCCAATTGGATCTCCTTATGTCTTCTTTAAAAAGGGTGGTGTTCTCTCCATTAGGATTTTTTAAACTACTCGTTTTTGTTTGTTTTTTTTAAATGTTTAATTATCTTTATTTATTGGATAGAGACAGCCAGAAGTCTAGAGGAGTGAAGGGGGTGATAGAGAAGGAGAAAGACAGAGAGACACCTGCAGCCCTGCCTCACCACTCACAAAGCATTCCCCCTGCAGGTGGTCCATTGGGATTTTTAAACAGTTGCCCTTTAAGGATTATCAAATGGGGAGGCTGGGAATAAAGCCTTTAGAGAGCATGACTTAGTGGTCCAGGAGGTGGCATAGTGGATAAAGCACTGGACTCTCAAGCATGAGGTCCTGAGTTCAGTCCCCACCAGCACATGTACCAGAGTGATGTCTAGTTCTTTCTGTATCTCTCCTCCTGTCTTTCTCATTACTAAATAAAAAGTTTTTTTTTAAAAGAGCATGACTTAAGGGGGCTAATGTTGGGTGAGACAGTGGACAAAGATCCCTTCCTCATCCCCCCACCCTCTACCCATCCACCCTTCTACCTGTACCACACGAAGGCACCATGGACAGCACTAGAAGCAACACTGTGGCTGGTGGAGTGGTGTTTTGATCTTGTTCCAGCTCCATCTGTTTGTCTGTGCTTCTCTCTAGGCATATAGAATTAAAAAAAATAAAATGGCCAAGGAGGCTGTGGTATCATGCATATGTGAGGCCTTCTGCTCAGGCTACATACAAAAAGAAGAAAAAAAGTTTTATTTACTTATTAGAATGTGTGTGAGAGGGAGAGCACCAGAGCATCACTCTGGCACATGTAATACGATGATTGGAACTTGGGAGCTCATCCCATAAGTTTAACGTTTTATCCTCTGCACCATCTCCCAGGTTGAACAATCAAAGCTAAAATAAAGAAGTTGGGCGGTAGTGCAGTGGGCTAAGCATGCATGGCGCAAAGCACAAGGTGTAAGGATCCCAGTTCAAGGATCCCAGTTCGAGCCCCGGGCTCCCCACCTGCAGGGGAGTCTTTTCACAGGCGGTGAAGCAGGTCTGCAGGTGTCTGTCTTTCTCTCCCCCTCTCTGTCATTCCCTCCTATCTCCATTTCTCTCTGTCCTATCCAACAACGACATCAATAACTACAACAATAAAACAACAAAGGCAACAAAAGGGAATAAATAAATTAAAAAATGAATAAAGAGTTTTTAAAAAGTTTTTTAAAAAAGGATAACTAAGGTATAAGGACTCAACTCCTTATTCAGCAGCTTGAAAATACTCTTTCCAGCCCTTTTAAGGGGTCTTGGAGGTCTGTGGCAAGAGCTGAGCCTGTTGGGAAGAAGGATGAGAAAGCCCTGGCTGGTTCTCATGGGGAGCACTGGGTGCTGACCATTTATGTGCACTTTGCCTACATGATCTTGAATACCCTTTGTCACAACTCTGAAGGGTTTTCCTGTGAAGAAACTGAAACTCAGAGGTGACAGCTGTCCTAGCAGGGTATGCAGCTTGGTTTTGGCAACTGGCCAGATGTCTCCCAGCATTCCAGAGTTTGTCAGAGGATGGAGAGACAGGTAGAGAAGCAAAGTCACAGTCCCCATCCTCCTCTCACATGGCTGTGTGTGTGGTACTCACCAAGGTGTGGCCTTAAAAAGGAAGTACTTACTCCTTGGCAATTCACAAGCAATGTCTACTTCACATCCGTGCACCTCAATGAAGTTTTCAGAGCACAAACCCCCCACACACATGATCACATTTATGCTTCACACACACACTCTGTGCCAACAATATGAATCACAGTCCCATGGGGTTCCAAATGCGTATTTTAAGCTACATGTACCTCAATATAACTTCATTGCAGTACAAAAAATAATCCAGGTCATTTGAGATTTGATCTGGGAGAAGTAATTTCCAGAGCCATAGGCATTTTGGAGGTAACAAGAATGCTAGGTTGATTTAAAAGAAATTTAAGTGGGTGGGGGGAAGAGTCTTCAGTAGTGTAATCCCTAGTAGTGGGTCATATCTGTGAGGGAGCTTCCAAAAAGGATGTGTGCCTTGCAACTGAAGTCAGTGACATAGATCTCCCAGAGGAATACTTAACTGTGCACATAGAATTTGCTTTAGATATCAAAAGTCAGCTATGACAGTTTTACCCCCAAAAAATATCTCAAAAAGGATATTAAGTTTTGACACCATCCAGGCAAATTATATTTGAGGTGGCTTAAGAGTCAAAAGAGTATCCACATTTTAATAAATTTTTATATGGTTTGTGCTACATCTGTGATCTGACTAGATTAGGAAAAGAAGCAAATGGATTTGCAGAAGAGCAGACTCTAGGGAATTTTAAAAGTGGGGAATAAAAAAAGGAGGCAAAAAAATCCTGGTGTGGAGAAGATACAGCTTTCAGAAGCATGAGGTCTTTGAAAGACAGGCCAATAACTGATAACCAGACAAATAGACCATTGATGTCATGAAATAGACTTTGTGGCTCACATTTAATCCTGAGCCCTGGCGCCAGTTGCAGATCAGAACCCTTGCTTAAGTGTTGCTCTGAGCCCCCAGGAGAAGGCTGTCCATCGGACAGCAGGGGAGTGAGCCCCATGACTGGCACTGCTCTGGGAGGGTCTACACTAGCAACAAAGGTTTCGTGTTCTGTCTGCAAGGGTCTTGGAGCTCCTCTGTGGGGCTATTTTTTCTGGTAGGTCAAGTACTGAACCACTAGGAGGACTTAAAAGGGAAGCCAGGAGATGACTAGCTTGGTATCGTGTTAATACTCACCATACAGGAGGACGCCAGTTTAAGTCTTCAACCACATATGGAAGCACCTGCAAAGGGAACCACCATAAGTGGTGGAGTGGTGCTGTGGTATCTCTCCTTCTCTCTGTTTTTCTGTCTTTCTCTCACATCATCTATGAAAGAATAGAAGGAAGGAAAGGAGGAAAGAAAAGAAGAAAGAAGTAAGGAAAAGAGGAAGAACAGGAAGGAAAGAAGGGAAGGAGGGAAGAAGGGAGGGAGGAGGGAATATCTGTTGGGCGCAAAAAAATCATGCAAGAACACAGCCCCAGCAAAACAGCCCTGATGGCAAAAAGAAGGAGGAGGAGAGAAAGAAGGAAAAGAGGAAAGCAAGAAGAGAAAAAAAATTAAAAAGAGGGAGTCAGGCTGTAGCGCAGCGGGTTAAGCGCAGGTGGCGCAAAGCACAAGGACCGGCATAAGGATCCCGGTTCGAACCCCGGCTCCCCACCTGCAGGGGAGTCGCTTCACAAGCAGTGAAGCAGGTCTGCAGGTGTCTATCTTTCTCTCCCCCTCTCTGTCTTCCCCTCCTCTCTCCATTTCTCTCTGTCCTATCCAACAACAACAACAACAATAATAACTACAACAATAAAACAACAAGGGCAACAAAAGGGAATAAATAAATATTTAAAAAAATTAAAAAGAGAGAATTTCTGCTCCTAGAAATGAGCGAAATAAGCCTAGAGATCTACCTAGAAAGTGAGACAGCCTTCAAGTGATGTGGATGGGTTAAGGGACCATATACATGCCAAAACACAGGCCAGAACTGCACGTGAGAGAACACAGGACTCACAATACAGGGAACTCAGAAGGGATGTCTGGGCATTAGGAGTACTTTTATCTAGGGATGTAGAGAAACAGATGAAATATCTGTGCTTTATAAAAATCTTCATGCAGGGCACCAAAGTAAAAACCCAGTGGTGAGGGGTATACATGTAGCTTCCTGGGCCAGTGGGGGGTGGGAGTGAGCGGGAGGGATGGGTCACAGTCCTTTGGTGGTGGGAATGGTGTTTATGTACACTCCTAGCAAAATGTAGACATATAAATCAGTAGTTAATTAATATGAGAGGGGGAAATCAATTGTATGTCTCAAAGTTTCTCAAAAGACAAACTGAATCTTTTTAATATATAGGCTATGTATTTGATATGCGGACTCTCTCAAAAGCCTAGACCAAGTAGATTAGAAGCTTCCAATAGCACAGCTATATACAAGATACTGGGTACTGTACAGCAAACCATAACAAAGGGACTTTTCAAAGTTAACCCAATTAACAAATAATGTGATGATAATATTAACTATTGATTGTCTTTTTGAACCCTAAGACAGCAGGAACCTCACATCTTCACTATAGAGCCCCTACTTCCCCCAGTCCTGGAACCCTTGGATAGGGCCCACTTTCCCGTATGCATCTCCCAATCCAAACCAAATAATATTGCATCCGCCGATCACAACCTAACCAAAGCAACGATTGCCATCTCAACATGCTTCACCTCAGACTGTATCCAGAGACTTCACGTGTGGAATGACAACCCTTCAGCTTCATTACTCGGGTGAGACCTTTCCTTTAATAGTACACTCTAATTTCATCTCAGGTAGTTCACTTTCTAACAAAGTCCCATAACCTAGATATACACCAGTTTCTGTGAGAGAGAGCTTATGTGCACACGTATCCATAAACTACTGCAAAATATATACCTGAAAGCAGGATTACACTAGAGTTTGCAGTGAGTACCTCCCTAACACTTCCTCTCCACTATTCCAAGCTTGGGATCCATGATTGCTCAACAAATTGTTTGGCTTCATATGTTAACTCTCTTTTCAATCACCAGGTTCCAGATGCCACCAGGATGCTGGCTAGGCTTCCCTGGATTGAAGACCCCACCAACGTGTCCTGGAGCTCAGCTTCCCCAGAGACACACCCTACTAGGGAAAGAGAGAGGCAGACTGGGGGTATGGACCGACCAGTCAACGCCCATGTTCAGCGGGGAAGCAATTACAGAAGCCAGACCTTCTACCTTCTGCAACCCTCAACGACCCTGGGTCCATGCTCCCAGAGGGCTAGAGAATGGGAAAGCTACCATGGGAGGGGGTGGGTTATGGGGATTGGGTGGTGGGAATTGTGTGGAGTTGTACCCCTCCTACCTTATGCTTTTGTTCACTAATCCTTTCTTAAATTAAAAAAAAAAAATGGAAAGGGTAACTGAAAAAAAAAAATCTTCATGCATTTTTTAAGTCAATACAGATGTGTATCTATGCCATACACCAAATAAGGCTCCAAACTGTTGTATCAGTGCATCTATAGCAGTAGCTTCTTTCCCAGTATTTCATATATAGAAATAGTAGCGGCAGGAGGGGGGGAGGGGGGATGAGCCATGTGGCAAAGCTGCTTAGAAACTGCTCAGATCCCTTGCTCAGGGAAAGCCATTCTTAAAGCAGCAGGCATCTTCTGGAGTGGAAGCTGGAAGAGAAACAGATTGAAGGGTGAAACTTGAACAGGGTGTTTAGGGGAGAGGTGGGAAAAAGCATCTAGGAGAGCCTTTCCCTGTAGCCAGGAACCCTGCAGGTGACAGGTTCAGGCAAGGAGATGCCTTTTGGTAAAGGACTGGTGATGGAGTGGCATGGGGTGAGGCCAAGAATCAAGAAGGTCATTTAGGATATTTATGGCATGGTTAGATGCTTTTCTCCCCTAAGATCTCAAAGAGTGAATGGCTGGATGGCCAACTTTGTGCCTAGCTGACCGATTTATACTTCTCAGGGCTGACTTCACCTAAAAAGGTTTAGGCCTTTAAGGGGGAAAAAAAGTATTTAGGTTAATTCTGGTTGATTCTGAGAGTCAAGTGACCAGTGAGTTTCTCAGTCAATGAGATGGGATCTGTATTAGAAGGGGAAGCCTGGGGCTTCACGCATTGCTGAAGGTCTGGGAAGACTTAAGTCCCCTGGGACTGGGGGGGGGGGGTGATCTTCCTCTCCCTCCCCACCCCCACTCCTTGCTCCCCAGTAGAAATCAGCTACAAATCTCAGCTTGTTGGGAACAGATGGCCTTGGCTGACGAATAAGCCACCGCAGGCTGCTCCACCTGTTCTCGAGCTGGAATAATCAACTCGAGACAAACATCGGCGCTGAAATAACTCATGGCAGCGGGTGATGCTTGGGCACAGATTTCCAAACTCTCTTAAATACCCCCCCACCCTATTCCCTACCCTCTCCCCAGCCCCAGAGGCCATCAAAGGGATGTAATGAAGCAGAAAAAGCAGATCTAGCCTCGAACTAAGCGCAACGCCAATGGCATGGTACAACAGGGCCTGTGCAGGAGGTAGAGATGAGTTCTGTGATTTAGGGGCTGGGCAGGCCATGGAGGAACCATTCACCTAGACAGTGAGGGAAATTGTTTCTCAGGAGAACATAGGGACAGCTGGTCTATGGCAAGGACAGGTGTGAAGAGACTCAACCAGTCAGAGACAGTAGGAAACTGGGAGTTGGGATTCACTTGAATCTGTTTATTAAAGGCATGCAGTACAAATGGGACCTGGCCACCCAGGAGCTGCTCTGTAGTTCAGACAGCTGTGCTGGGCTGGAGGGCCATGGACTCACATTCAGACTCCCCTCACCTCCTTGATGAAGTCAACTGGGCTAATGCTCCCTGGCAGAGTCCATCAGGGGAGTGACAACACCAAGAAGCAGTGGTGACAGCAATGAAGGGATGGTGCTGACATGGGATCTGGCTCCTGCAGAGTCAGGAGATGGCTGGGGTGTGAGAGAAAATGGCCAGGCTCTGAGTGCCTCAGCCAGACACCACCCTTGGGTGTAGCCACCCAGCCTGGTGCATGGAGCCTGGTGCTCTGAATCCTCAGATGCCATCCTGTCCTGGAGGAAGCCTGCAGAGTCCTTGGACAACTCTCACTACACTTACTTTTCAGACTATCAGCTATTTCCTTGGGCACAGAGCTTGGATGAGAACAGGACCCTCATCTATCATTTCAAGCTCCTCAGACCTGTTCCCCTTGTGACCTGTGCCCTCATGAGTGCCATCCGTGGTGATCCCTGCCCTGCTGAATGCCTAGCTCTGTGGTTCACACTCTACTAAAACATACAAGGAGTTGATTTTTTAAATATTTATTTATTTTCCCTTGTGTTGCCCTTGTTGTTTTCTTTATTGTTGTTGTACTTATTATTGCTATTGCTATTGATGTTGTTGTTGTTAGATAGCACAGAGAGAAATGGAGAGAGGAGGAAAAGACAGAGAGGGGGAGAGAAAGATAGACACTTGCAGACCTGCTTCACCGCTTGTGAAGCAACACCCCCACACACACTGCCCAACTCCCAGGAGTTGATTTTTATTTATTCTTTTCTATAAAGAAAGTAAAAAAGTAAAAAGAAGAGTAAATGAGGGGGGCTGGGCAATAGTGCACTGGGTTAAGCACACATAGAACAAAGGGCAAGGACCAGCACAAGGGTCCCCGTTTGAGACCCTGGCTCCCCACCTACAGGGAGTCACTTTGCAAGTGGTGAAGCAGGTCTGCAGGTGTCTATCTTTCTCTCCCCCTCTCTATCTTCCCCTCCTCTGTCCTATCCAAAACAACAGCAGTGGAAAAAATGACCGCCAGGAGCAGTGATTTGTAGTGCAGGCATGGAGGAGCCCCAGTGATACCCTGGAGGCAAAAATAAAAAAGGTAAGTGAATTCTTTTATCCATCAAGAAACTTCAGCAATCACCAAGGCAGAGTGACTCTTGCTCATCGACATCCCCACCCACTCACTTTCCCCATCCCCTTTAGTATGTCATTTGAAAGCAGAGCCCAGATATATCACTTCATTAAAAATACTTGTGGTCCTGGAGATGGTGCAGTGATAAAGCTTTGGGCTGTCAAGCATGAGGTCCTGAGTTTGATCTCCGACAGCACATGTGCCAGAGTGA
This sequence comes from Erinaceus europaeus, assembly GCF_950295315.1. NCBI lineage: Eukaryota > Metazoa > Chordata > Mammalia > Eulipotyphla > Erinaceidae > Erinaceus > Erinaceus europaeus. The sequence continues at coordinate 76,829,831 of NC_080173.1, read as the reverse complement.
TGTCTGGTTCTTTCTCTCTCCTCCTATTTTTCTCATAAATAAACACATAAAATCTTTTAAAAAATACTTAAGTATCTGTTGTTCAAAGAAAAAGAAAACTAACTCTTTCAAAAAATGTAATATGGACCAGAAACAGCTCACTGGGTAGGGCACTTGTCATGGGCGTGGCGCAGATTCGAGTCTTAGAGGTGCCACACACTAGAGAAAATTCCAGTGCTGTGACATACCTACCCACCCCTATCCAGTTTCTTTTCTTTTAAAAATTTTTTTTATTTATAAAAAAGAAACACTGACAAAACCATAGGATAAGAGAGGTACAACTTCGCACAATTCCCACCACCAGAACTCCATATCCCATCCCCTTCCCTGATAGCTTTCCTATTTAACCCTCTGGGAGTATGGACCCAAGGTCCTTGTGGGATGCAGAAGGTGGAAGGTCTGGCTTCTGTAATTGCTTCTCCACTGAACATGGGCATTGACAGGTCGATCCATACTCCCAGCCTGTCTCTCTCTCCCTAGTGGGGAAGCCCCAGCCAGTTTCTCTTTGCCTCTTTAACAAAATGGAAAAGAGACCCAGAGCAGTGAAACCATGCCTGTGCAAGACCCCAGCTCTGCAAAATAATAATCATCGACACAAGCCTCTTATCTCACAGAGAGAGAGAGAGAGAGAGAGAGAGAGAGAGAGAGAACTCCTTAATATCAAATATGCTGTCAATGTTGGTGTATTGCACCAAAGTAAAAGACTCGGGGGGGTGGGTCCAGGTCCAGGAACATGATGGCAGAGGACCTAGTGGGGGTTGTACTGCTAAGTGGAAAACTTGGGTGGGGGGTGGGGGGTGGAAATGTGCAATCAGTGTTGTGTGCGCATGTGTATGTAGTTAACTTGTTTGATGAGAACCCAAACAATATTGAACAGCTTTCTGTTGTTGTCATCATAGGGGTTCACTGCTCCGGGCCAACTTTTTCCGAGAGAGACAGAAACACAGAGGAAAAGACAGCAGAAAGCATATTACCAAAGCTTCCTCCAATACAGGGCCAGGTTCAACCTGGTAGAGCAGGTTTTTGTTTGTTTGTTTTTGTTTTTGGTGATTTAATAATGATTAACAAGATTTTAAGTTAACAGGAGTACTATTCCATATAGTTCCCACAACCAGAATCCCATGTCCCATTCTCTCCATTGGAAACTTCCCTATTTTTGTCCCTCTGGGAGTATAACCAAAATTCTTTTTTTCAAATTTTTTTAAATTACCTTTATTTATTGGATAGAGACAGCCAGAAATCAAGGGGGTGGTAGAGAGGGAGAGAGACAGAGAGACACCTGCAGCCCTGCTTCACCACTCATAAAGCTTTCCCCCTGCAGGTGGGGACTGGGGTCTCGAATCTGGGTCCTTGTAATAGGTGCACTCAGCCAGGTGCACCACCACCTGGCCCCTACCAAAATTCTTAATGGGATGCATAAGGTGGAAGGCTTCTGTAATTGCTTCTCCACTCGACGTGGATGTTGGCAGGGCAATCTATATCCCCAGCCTGTTTCTATCTTTCCTTAGTCGGGTAGGGCTTTGGAGGGGTGAGACTTTGGGACATATCGGTGAGGTTATCTGCCTAGGGAAGTCAGGATGGCATCACAGTAGCATCGGCAACTTAGTGACTGAAAGGCAGTAAGATATAAAGCAGGGAGAACTGTTTAATAAACAGAAACCCAAAGGTAGAAACAGAGCTGCTGAAAATAGGGGGTCTCCAAATGGGAAGGGGCTAGGAAGACTATTTTAGGTATGTTCTACGGGGTCTGTAACTTTAGTAATTTTTGCCTGAGCCTGGCAGCTAACATGTAGGTGAACTGAAAATATTGTCTCAGAGATGAGAATAGGGCTGCATTAGGGCAGAGAGTAGCTCCCAACATAAGGAAAGTATATAAATACAATTAACATTTTACCTTATGATCTGACCTAGGGCCCATATATATTCATATTTAGCACAGGAAATTGTATAACCTCTGAGTCCCTGTAGGCCTGAGCCCACAGTTCATGGTCACAGCTAGGAACATTTTAGGCTGCACTCATTTCAGGACCAGTCTTACTTGAGTTGCTGAATAGACTGACCCAGCTTCCTTTCAGAGAGTGGGGAAGTCCCTACCATTGCAGAAGTGCCTCCTAAGGGAATTCAGATCGAATTGCTCTTGGGTGGGGCCCGAGCATCATCTTTTTGAATGCTCCCTGGGTGGTTTTAATGTGCAGGCAGGGTTAAGAAGTGCTCTACCTTTACTCCCACTACGTTCCTGCCAACTCCTCTTGGAATAGGCTTTGAAATCCCTCTCAGCCTCTACCAAGCATCCAGACAGTTTCCAGGGCACACCCACTTGGCTGAGAGGGAGAGCTAAGGACTTACTTTCTCTTTTTGCCTCCAGGGTTACCACTGGGGCTCAGTGCTGGCACTGTGAGTCCACTGCTCCTGGAGGACATTTTTTTCCCATTTTATTGGATAGGACAGAGAGAAGTTGAGAGAAAAGAGGAGACAGGGAGATAGAAAGACACCTGCAGACCTGCTTCCACTTGTGAAGTGACTCCCCACCTGCAGGGACTCCAACCAGGATCCTTGCGCATGTCCTTGCAACCAGTACTATGTACACTTAACTGGGTGCACCGCTGCCCGGGACTTCTTTTTTCTTTTCCTTCTTTTCCTTTTCTTTCTTTCCTCCTTTCCTTTCTCTCTCCCTCTCCCTCTCCCTCTCCCTCTCCCTCTCCCTCTCCCTCTCCCTCTCCCTCTCCCTCCCTCTCCCTCTCCCTCTCCCTCTCCCTCTCCCTCTCCCTCTCCCTCTCCCTCTCCCTCTCCCTCTCCCTCTCCCTCTCCCTCTCCCTCCCTCTCCCTCTCCCTCTCCCTCTCCCTCCCTCTCCCTCTCCCTCTCCCTCTCCCTCTCCCTCTCCCTCTCTCCCTCTCTCTCTCTCTCTCTCTTTCTTTCTTTCTAAGATAAAGACAGGACAACCATATTCAAGTGAGCTAAAAGCTGGCTTCTTAAGGCTCCTTTTTCCTAGGAGGCACTTGAACTTTGGCCCATAGTTTTCCTTTTCCCTCCAAATTTCCACACCTCGTGTGCCTATTCCTATCTCTCTTTTTCCCCTAAAATACCTGGTACTGGTTTTGGTCTTGCAAACATAGCAGGGTTTTGTTTTGCTTTGTTTTTGCATGAAAATAACAAAAATCCTCCCTCAGGGGGGAAAAAAAAAGGTGAGAGCTTCTCTGGGACTTAATCCAGCACATTTGGGCATCTAAGAGCCCTTTTCTTCTTGAGCTGTTGGTCCCAGAAGCATGTTAGAGAATTAGTTCTTCCTCTCCCTAGCTCACCACAGTCTGCCTTCCCAAGGCTACTGCATCTCCTCTTCTCCCTGTCCCTGCACACTGCCTGCCTGCCTTTTGGATTCCTTTTTCCCTCCCGTGTCCCCTACTCCATGCCTCACTGAATGTTGGTGAAACAAATCTGGTCAGAAATAATGAGCAATCAGCTACCCTGGTGCTTGGGGCAGGCTGGGAAGGGGCTAGGATGGGGGGAAGGGGTAGGGAGCTGAATCATTTATAAAGCTTAATAAAGATGCAGATGAGCATGCTGACTAGGAGCCCCAGAGCTGGGCTTATTCATTATTCAAAGTTATGTAAATGCTGCTGGAGCCTGTGCCTTAGAATCCTGCCCCTAGTCCTTGCTGCTTCTGCCTGGCAGATCAGTGGGCCTTGTACCCCACCTCCCTTATATTAGCCCAGCCTTACTTAGACTCCTGCCTGGATAGTCATTTCAGACCCTTTCCAAGGTAGTAAAATCCCCAGATATTCTCTAGCCAGAAGTCTTCTACAGGTTCATGGAAAGGTCTAGGCCTGCAGGCAAGCCAACACAAGCCCTAGTAGGTGGGCTTCTCATGTTTACTAGATCTCCCCCCCAAAAAAAAAGAATATAAGAAAAAAAAATCCTATATGCATGTCTTCACAAATCTAATTGTAACCTAAAGTCCCTTGCTGCGCTAGAAGTTCACCACTGAATTATAGAATCTCTAATAACCAAATTATCTTTAGTCAGAGTCAAGCCACCAGTCACTTCCCACCTTGGTATCTCCAAATGACTCACCCTTGTTTCCTTGGTTTACCTTGCTAAATGCAGAAGCCCCTTCCGAGTTCAGCTTACACTCCTCGAACTCTTTGTTTTAATATTTGTTTTATTTATTTTTTCCCTTTTGTTGCCCTTGTTGTTTTATTGTTGTAGTTATTATTGTTGTTGTTGTTGTTGGATAGGACAGAGAGAAATGGAGAGAGGAGGGGAAGACAGAGAGGGGGAGAGAAAGATAGACACCTGCAGATCTGCTTCACTGCCTGTGAAGTGACTCCCCTGCAGGTGGGGAGCCGGGGTTCGAACCAGGATCCTTATGTCAGTCTTTGTGCTTTGCGCCACCTGCGCTTAGCCCACTGTACTACAGCCCAACTTCCCTTCTCGAACTCTTAAACCTTTTCTGAGATCTCACATTCTTTGAGGGTTTAGCTAACACAACTTACTACACATGTATTCTCTTCCACATCTAGATTACAGGATCTGCATCCCCCAATTTCCCAGATCTTAGCACCCCCAGGTTCTTTCTTTTCCCCACCACTCCCTGATCTTTTCAGTTTGTCCAGGCTGAGTGATGAAGAATTGGGTCAGAGTTACAATGGCATCGATCGCCTCTGCGTTCCCTTCTTTTCTGGCCCAGCTCTGAGCTCTCCCCACCCCCATTCTATTTTTAGCCTGCCTCTGTTTTCCTTAGTCTGGCTGGCAACCATACTAACCTCTTTCTCTTCACTGCCTTTATCTCTCGCCTGCAGCCCGTGCCTACCCTAGCCACTCTTACAGAGGTCTCCGATTGCTTGCCTCTGATTTATTTTTATTTTCTTCTATCTTGAGAATACATAGAATCTGTTTGACTGGGGTGCCTGGCCAAGCTGGAGCAGAAGTGAGCAGAGAGAGCAAGCTGTTGGCTTGTTTTGGCATCCTTTGATGTGCTGAAACATTCAAGTTGTCCTCTGACCCCTTCTGTAATGACTTCCTCTCCTCTATGCCCAGAGAGTTATTCCTTATAGCTCCTCTTCTGCTCTATGACTCCCCACCTCACCCCTAATAAGAAATGCTTGCTGGGAGCCGGGCTGTAGCGCAGCGGGTTAAGTGCAGGTGGAGCAAAGCGCAAGGACCGCAGTAAGGATAACCGGTTCAAACCCCCGGCTCCCCACTTGCAGGGAAGTCGCTTCACAGGCGGTGAAGCAGGTCTGCAGGTGTCTATCTTTCTCTCCCCTTCTCTGTCTTCCCCTCCTCTCTCCATTTCTCTCTGTACTAAAAAAAAAAAAAGAAGAAGAAGAAGAAGAAAAGAAAGAAATACTTGCTTCCTCCCACCTAGCAATTCTAAACCATTGCCTTTGGCTTTGGTGGTGGGGGGGGGAGTATGGCAGAACATTCCAAGAGGTCTTTGCCTGCCTTCTTGGGGCACATTTTCACTCTCTTCTTGTCCAGTTCTCTGCTTCTCTTCCCTGACCTCATCCCTCCCATGCATGTACCTAGCCTACCCCCTACACCCAACCCTGACCTTTCTTGCATCAGTTCTCTGACTCAAGAATGCACCAGCTCGATTCATTTATAGAGGCTCTCAGCCAGCTCATGCAGGGCTTGTCAGCATCCTCCACTTGTCCTTCCTCAGCCTCCTCTGAGCTTTGGCCCCCTTCTTTATGTATCACTAGCAAACTGAACAAGACTAGATATTTTGGAAGGGAAGCTGAAGCTGGCTGGGGGAGGAGGGTGGCATTGTGAGACAAAGACACAAGGAACTTTGAGAGAAGTTGAAGTTCCTGACTGCCTTTCTCTCCAACTTTGCCAGCTTGGTGTCTGGCGGGCTCTTCCACTGGTCTCTCTCTGTCCCTTATTCCACTCTTTTCAACAGTAGCATGATTCCTAGATGTGGAGCCTACACAGCTACAGAACACTGGGGAATAGAAGTTATAGCTTCTCTTACTCTTACAGGCTCTCCTCCAAGTCTGCTCAGATGCTCCCCCTCAATTGGTTCTTCCCTGGCCCCCATCTAAAGGGGAGCCCCCCACAGCTTTACCTGTCTTCCTCATCCTCCTCTTTTCCCCCTCCATGAACTTGTAATGTGTAGTGTAATTCACTATAAATACCGCAAGAATGGAGATCTCTTAAATCTATCTTTGGGAGTCGGGCGGTGACCCAGCGGGTTGAACGCACATGGTGCAAAGCGTAAAAACCGACATAAGGATCCCAGTTTGAGCCCCCAACTCCCAACCTGCAGGGGAGTCGCTTCACAAGCAGTGAAGCAGGTCTGCAGGTGTCTATCTTTCTCTCCCCTCTCTGTCTTTCCCTCCTCTCTCCATTTCTCTGTTCTATCCAACAACAACCACAGCAATAACAACAACTAATAGCAACAAGGACGATAAACAACAAGGGCAACAAAAGGGAAAATAAATAAATAAAAATTGAAAAATATTTTTAAAAAATCTATCTTCACAGATAGACCCATAATGTCTAACACAGAGCCTAGCATGAATCAGGGACTGAATAAGTGCATATTCGTAGCCCAGGAGATGGTGCAATGGATAAAGCACTGGAATCTTTTTTAAAAAAAATTTTAAAATATTTATTTATTTATTCCCTTTTGTTGCCCTTATTGTTTTATTGTAGTCATTATTATTACTGATGTCATCATTGTTGTTGGATAGGACAGAGAAATAGAGAGAAGAGGGGAAGACAGAGGGGGGAGAGAAAGACAGACACCTGTAGACCTGTTTCACCACTTGTGAATTGACTCCCCTGCAGGTGGGAGGCTGGGGCTTGAACCGGGATCCTTACACCGATCCTTGCGCTTTGCACCACATGCGCCCCACTGTGCTACGGCCCCGACTCCCAGCACTGGAATCTTAAGCATGAAGTCCCAAGTTCAATCCACAGCATTGCATATGCTAGAGGGATTTTCTGGTTTTCCTCTATCATTAATTAATAAGTAAATATACTATTATTATTACCATCAGGGTTATGTCTGGAGCTTGGTTCTAGCACTATGAATCCACTCCTGGCTGCTTTTTTTTTTTTTTTTTTTTACCAGAGCACTGCTCAGCTCTGGCTTATGGTGGTGTGAGGGATTGAACTTGGGAGTTGAGAGCCTCAGGCATGAAAGTCTCTTTGCATAACCATTATGTTATACCCCCACCCTGGCTGCTTTTTTTTTTTTTAATTTTCCTTTTCTTTCTTTCTTCTTTTTTTTTTTTTTATATGTATAGGACAGAGAAGTTGAAGAGAGAAGGCAGAGATAGAGAGGGTAAGAGAAAGACAGAAACCTGCAGACCTGCTTCCCTACTCATGAAGTGTCCCCCTTGCAATTTGGGAGGGAGTGCTCTAACTCCAGTCCGCCCACACTATAACCTGTGTGCTTAACCAGCTACACTACTACCTAGCCCCAGTAAATAATTCTTTTTTAAAATTATGTATTGATGGTTGTGAAAATGGATAAATAACCTTGTTTTGTGACTGACACATTCTGGTAGAGTTAAGCAGTATCCCCATTTTTTTTTTATTGTCTCCAGAATTATCGCTGGTACTTAGTGCCTGCACTATGAATCCACTACTCCTGGAGGCTATTTTTTTCCTTTTGTTGCCCTTGTTGTTTATCATTGTTGTTATTGCTGTCATTGTGGTTGAATAGGACAGAGAGAAATCAAGAGAGGAGGGGAAGACAGAGAGGGGAAGAGAAAGATAGACACCTGAAGACCAACCTGCTTCACCACTTGTGAATTGACATCCCTGCAGGTGGGGAGCCAGGGTCTTGAACCGGGATCCTTAGGCCAGTCCTTGTGCTTTGCACCAACTGCGCTTAACCCGCTGCGCTACCACCTGACTCCCCCTTGTATTTTAATTGTGGTAAAATCTATAAAACACGTACTATTTTATTCCTGTGGATATGTACAGTTCAGCGGCATTAAGTGCATTCCCATTGCTATACAACCATCACAACCATCCATCATCATCCCAAACAGAAGCTTTATGCGCATTAAACATTAACTCCCCATTCATCTTCCTCCAGCCCCTGGAAACCACCTTTTTTTTTTTTTTAGAAATACATCTCTCAGTTCTGCTCTTTATGCATTCCAGTTTGGCCTTGGTGATAACAAGAAATTCCTTTACATTTTTAATGATGTAGGGTTTTGTTATTGTTATTGTTGGGGTTTTGTTTGTTTATTTTTCCAGAGCACTTCTCAGCTCTGGCTACTGGTGGTACTGGAGATCAGACCTAGGATCTCTTACATGCAAGTCCAGTATGCTGCCTTGCCACTAGCTCCCCACCCCACCATTTGCCTTTTTGTCTATGAACATGACTGCTCTAGCCACTTCATATTGGTAGAATCCTTTTGTGTCTGGTTTATCTTATTGTACATAATGACGACTAGTTTCAATCACATTCTAGTATTTTCCCCATTTTACAAATATGATTATTCCCATTTTACAAAGGCTAAGGTTTAGGGACCATCTGAAAACAGGCAAAAAGAAGGCTTGGCATGAGGTGGATGGGACTGGCCAGCTTTTAGAATTCCCTGGAGCATCTGTACTAACGCACATGCCTAAGCTTATCAGGTATTTGAATAGGTGAGTTCCCTTTTGTTGTATTATTTCCTCCTAGATTTTTTTTTCTTATTGCCGATTCCCACTCAGCAATTCTTCCTAACATCCCTCTCTCCCTCCCTCCCTCCCACCCCCCTGTCCAGGTTTTCTTTTTTCCCTAGAGCAGTTTCACTTCTGTCCTCTCAGGTGACACCAGCCAATCTAATGATTCTCCTGCTTGGATTCCATCTGAGCACATTCACTGTCTACACCCCTCACACCTCCACCCACCCTGGGGTAGTTATGAGCCTGTTTCCTTCCAAGGCAATTAGTGCAAGGAGGCCAGCCGCCTCGGTGCTAATGCCGTTTCATTAAGTGGGAGCAATCCTAATGATAATAAAATGGCACATTTAACATTCAAACATTGAACAGGGTTTCTAAGCGAGTGTGTCTCTCTCTTTCTTTGTGGTATAACAGCTCCATCTTCATAAGGACCTGACAATATACCTTAATGAGAGACAGGAGAGAGAAGCATCTTTTTACAGAGCCAGAGAGAGGAGGAAAACCAGACAAAGAATCCAGATAGAGAAGGGGCAAGGCACTGAGAGGATAAAGACCCCAAAGGTTTCTGGGGCGGTAGATTCCGTGATGCTCAGTTAGTCTGTAAGAAAACAAGGCCACATAGAATACATAGACTTTAATGCCATGCAGCTCTTCATTTATTTATTCAACATTTTCCACAACAAATATTGATGCAAGGTGAACTAGATTTTATGAGAATCATGACGAAAGGTAGTTGTGGGATAAGGAACATCCAGGGCAGCAGTGATCTACAGGAGGTCATCTTGATCTCTTGGGCAGGTTTAGTCAGATCTGTTCCTACTTCATCCAGTGACCATCAAAAAGAGCTTTGACAACTGCTTTGGTCTCCTAGTCAGTCCTTTTGCCCCCTCCTTTCTGGAACATCCATCTCCAAGGGTTTCACTACTCTGGTTATAGAATATCTGATTGACCTTCTAGAAGCAAAGCAGTAGTAGATCACAGAACTGACCAGAGAAAGGAGATAGATTCAATCAGCTGATCTTTACAGGGGTCTCAGGAGAGACAGGAGGAAATGATATCATTTCATGGCCACTTCCTTTCATCTAAGAAATCTTTCCTGGGGAGAGCTTTATTCCTGGCTCCAGTGCACACAAGGGAGGCTGCCCACCAGGACTCAAAGGTGAGCTTTTCCAAGACCAGGAAATCGGCTGATTCGAAAAGGTGTCAAGTTGTAAGAAGGTGTTAATTTCATGCTTAATTCGTACAGGATCTTTCCGACAACAGGGGACAGCTTGAATCCATGCCCTGAGAGAGAAGGACAGCTGGTTGTCAGATATCCTCAGAGACAGACCCTGGGCTCTCAGGGATCTCCCTCCACATCTCCAGAAAAGACCAACTCTCTTCTTGGTGGAATCCCAAAACTAGATGTCTCCCACCATGATTCCCTTTTGTCATTGCCATTGATTGTTCCCACTCAGCCCACTGTAGATTTGGTGTCTACATTTTGGCCCCTATCTGGCCAGCTAAAAGCATGGAAAATACTCTTTTGTCTGGCACCAAGGTATGTCAGCTTTAAGGCACCCCAATTCCCCTTCACTGGGCTCACCAGAGAATCCAGCACCAATGATAATGTTGTTGTATTTGGGGTGTCTGTCAAGAATGAAGTTTCCATCAGGACTGTTCTAGAAAGAAAAAGTAACACCTGTGTCCCGTGGGTAGAGGAGAACAGCAGGCTCAGAAGGGAGGGAACTAGGCAGGATTTGCCTCCAGAATGAATGGGAACAGGGCACAGGAATGTGCTCTACATTGCTAGTGTCCCCTCAGGGCGCATCAGCCTCTCTCATTTGTCCATCTGCCTCTTACAGAGTTATGAACACAGTAGGTGCTCAGTTAATTCATGTAAACTAACTTTAGTCTGGATGCCTCAGGCTCTGGTGACATCTGTCTCTTCTCTTTGTCCCCAAGGCCTGCTCAACTAGAACATCTTGCCAAAAAATCTTTTAAAGCTCTTCTGGGAAACATAGTGAAGGACTGCCAGGCATAAGCCTAGTTTCCTAATGAAAAGGAATATGAATAACTTCTCCTGGGTCTCTCTTGGGTTGAAGAGAACCAGCCCACAGAAATGAGTTCATTTCTATGTTATATACTCTGCCTGGGGTCAAAGTGAAGCATACGTGTTTCCTCCCTCACCCTCCAGGGTTACGAGGGGGTACCCACCCTTACCGTGTACATGCAGTGCTCCATGATGGCCGGCTCAGGCTCTAGGTCAGGTAAATGGTCTCTGACAAAGCGGCTCAGGATCTGGACATCCTGGATGTCTGAGAATGCTGCAGGGCAGTCCCGCTCCTCAGGATCCGCATTGTTGCCGTGGTGATAGGAGATCTGGTTCCCAAGCAGAGCAGGGCATCTGCCAGGGCCAGCCTGCCAGCACCCCCGCCCAGCCCAGGGGGCAGGTTTGTCCACAGGATGCCCATCCATTATGTCATCCTTTCCCAGCTGGAAAGAGGCTACTTGTTGCCTCATTTGTTGCCTATCTATTGGCCCCCACCTCCTCTGTTTTCAAAGCACCCTTTGCTGGGTACTGAGGGTGCAAACAGCAAACTGTGAAGGAGACTCCTGCCATCACCCAATCCTCCCTCCAGTGTCTGAGGAAGGAAGGAAGTTAGGAGGAAGTTGAAACAGCCGCCCAAACTTGTGGGTCCCTTTTTTTTTTTTAATTGCTGGAGCTCAGTGCCTGTATCATGAATCCACTGCTCCTGGAGGCTATTTTTTCCCCTTTTGTTGACCTTGTTGTTTTATCGTTGTTGTGATTATTACTACTGTTGTTATTGATGCCATTGTTGTTGGATAGGACAGAGAGAAATGGAGAGAGGAGGGGAAGACAGAGAGGGGGAGAGAAAGACAGACACTTGCAGACCTGCTTCACCATGTGTGAAGCGACCCCCCTGCAGGTGGGGAGCTGGGAGCTCGAACCAGGATCCTTACGCCAGTCCTTGTGCTTCAGTGCTTGTACACTTAACCCGCTGCACTACCACCTGACCCCCTGTGGGTCCCTTTTAACCTTTTCACTCACCTTCATGAGCCCTGGGTACTCCCCAGAGGGCAGCCCGTAGATGTGGTGAGGAGCGTCGCTGGAGTCCAAGCTCAGGAAGCATGGGAAGGCATGGGACACACTATAGCTCCCCAGAGCTTTCTCTGGCCAGTAACACACATTGATCCGTAGGGTCTTGAGGAAGGGAGAGAAAGAGGAAAAAAAATAAGCAAGTTATGGAACTCTATAGACAGGGAGAGCAGTCTCTTCTGGGGTCCCATTGCCCTTTAACGCTAGACTAGATGCTTCCTTTATCCATCCTTGTTTCACCCAGCTGTCATCTCATTTATGTGGTACGTTTAAAAAAAATTTTTTATTTATAAAAAAGAAACACTGATAAAAAAAGACATAGGGTAAGAAGGGTACAACTCCACACAATCCCCACCACCAGAACTCCGTATCCCATCCCTTCCCCCGATAGCTTTCCTATTCTCTATCCCTCTGGGAGTATGGACCCAGGGTCATTATGGGGTGCAGAAGGTGGAAGGTTTGGTTTATGTAATTGCTTCCCCACTGAACATGGGCGTTGGCAGGTCCGTCCATACTCCTAGCCTGTCTCTCTCTTTCCCTAGTGGGACAGGACTCTGGAGAAATGGGGCTCTAGGACACATTGGTGGGGTCATCTGCCCAGGGAAGTCTGGTTGGCGTCATGTTAGCATCTGGAACCTGGTGGTACATTTTTAAATAACCTATGAAAACCTTTGAATCTTTGTCTCTCCCTCACCCCTTCATATTTTTAAAAAAATTATCTTTATTTATTTTTCTTTTTTTAAATTTATTTTCCCTTTTGTTGCCCTTGTTTTTTTATTGTTGTTGTAGTTGTTGTAGTTATTGATGTCATCATTGTTAGATAGGACAGAGATAAATGGAGAGAGGAGGGAAAAACAGAGAGGGGGAGAGAAAGAGAGACATCTGCAGACCTGCTTCACCGCCTGTGAAACACCCCCTCTGCAGGTGGGGATCCGGGGGCTCAAACCGAGATCCTTATGCTGGTCCTTGTGCTTCATGCCACGTGTACTTAACCCGCTGTGCTACCACCTGACTCCCTATCTTTATTTATTTATTGGATAGAGACAGCCAGAAATTGAGAGGAAAGAGGAAGATAGAGAGGAGGAGAGACACCTACAGACTTCATCACTCATGAAGCTTTCCCCCTGCAAGTGGGGACCAGGTGCTTGAACCTGGGTCTTTGTACATTGTAACATGTGTGCTCAGCCAAGTACACCACCACACAGCCCCCATCTTTTCTCATAACTGTACCCAGCCCCCTATTCTCTCTCTACAGAAGTTATTATGTTATAGTTAAGAAATGTTTACTATAGGCCAGGCTGTCTCCATATATAAATATGTGTGTGACATCATCATAAAATGTATGCTATATTATATATCATACATTTTTAATTTTTTTTATTTTTTAAAATGTTTATTTATTTATTCACTTTTGTTGCCCTTGTTGTTTTATTGTTATATTATTATTGTTGTTGCTATTGATGTCATCATTGTTGGATAGAACAGGAGAAATAGAGGAGGGGAAGACAGAGGGGGAGAGAGAGAGACACCTGCAGACCTGCTTCACTGCCTGTGAAATGACTCCTCTGCAGATGTGGAGCTGGGGGCTTGAACCAGGATCGTTAGGCCAGTCCTTGTGCTTTGAGCCACCTGTGCTTAACCCACTACACTACAGCCCGACTCCCATTTTATTTTATTTTATTTTATTTTATTTCCTCCAGAGTTATCACTGGCGCTCAATGCACCATGAATCCACTGCTCTTGGGGGCCATCCTCTTTCAATGGTTTTTTTCTTATTATTGTTGCTACTGTTGTCATTGCTGTTGTTGTAGGAAAGAACAGAGAGAAATCAAGAGAGGAGGGAAGACAGAGGGGGAGAAAAGGATAGACACCTGCAGACCTGCTTCACTGCCTACAAAGTGACCCCCTGCAGGTGGGGAACCGGTGGCTCAAACTGGAATCCTTGCATGGGTCCTTGCACTGTGCACTGTGTGTGATTAACCTGGTGCACTACCGCCTGGCCCCCTATATCATACAATTTAATTCTCCAACAGTCCTACAGTTTTAAAATGGAGATTCTGTACTAAGCACCAACTCTTGGGCCTCTGGTGCCCCTTACCTGAAGAGGCAGCTGAATTCCCAATGGATGGAGGAGCCTGTTGGTCCAAGGACCTGCTGTGATGATCAAACTCTTGGCTTGGTAGCTCCTGGAGATGGTTTTCACTGTGACTGGTAACCCTGGCTTTATCTCCGTCACCTTCTCTCCATCACGCACAATGCCTCCCAGTCGTCGAATGGCTTCCTGAAGGGACAGGAGCAGCAAGGAGAGAATGAGCTATGCATATGGCTCACTTTGGTGGACAGAAAACCCTACTCACTGACAAGATGTCCCAGGGTATACACAATGGGCCAACCTCAAGGTCAAGGCCAAAACCGGGAGGGCAGTGGCTCTCATCCAGTGGGTGGGAGGGGTGACAGACTGTCAGCAGCCAGGGTGTGCAGAGCAGAAGCTGCATTGCCTCTACAGCAGCATGGCATCACCTGGAGGACTCTGAGGGCCTTGTCTGCATAGAGGACTCCTCCCGTCTTGTCCAAGAGCCCCACTTCTCCCCTGGTCAGCCGAATGTTGGGGAAACGTTGCTTCAGTTCCTCAGAGGCAAGACACTGGTGATCTACCCCATGCCTGGACAGAGTGACCTGAATTGTCTTTAATTCTGGATCCTCCTTCTTTCCCAGGATCAGTAATCCAGTCTGCCTGCAAAACAAGCAAAAGCACATCCAGTGTGTGTCTGAGCTCCAGGCTATTCACTCTCACTCCTCAGCAAGGGTCCCAGGCCCAGGCAGAGGCATCAAGGGGACTCATGGTCTCACAGGTAGAGAATAGGTGAAGTCACCTTGAGTCTGTCTTCAAAGTCCCAAGATTGTTGGGCTGATTCCTAAATCAGCTCTTGGCTCTCTGATGTTGTGATGTGATGTAATTAGCATATAGCTGAGGAATGGACATAATTTACATACAGGCTGCCATCAGGATGGAATCAAGCGAGCACCAAGTGGAAGAGGCTCTCTCTGTTGCTGCACACTGCCTGCTCTTAGTTTTGGAGTACTCACTCCTGGCTCCCAGCTTTCCTGCATGCTTGAGGTGCCCGTCATGGCTGCCTCTCCTAGGAACTGAACACATGTAGCTCAGCTAGTTGGTAAACTCTTAAGACTCTCCTGGACAGCCATAATGAGTAAACTGTACCCCTGCTGATAATTGCTTATCTCATGGGGCTGAACTATTGGTAACTAACTCATGGACTTAGGGGCCTAGCTTACTCTTACCCTTGCAAATAACTGCTTATCTTGCTGCCATAAAAATTGTCTAAACCCGCTCCCAGCTGCACCTCAGCAAAGTTCTTTTATTTTTTGTTACAACACTCTGCGGTTGTTTATCTCCCCATCCTTCCTGCTCAGAAGCCATCTCACCCTTGAGGAAGAGACCATAAGTCCTCTCGTAGCTTCACACCTACAAAGGTGTCCCAGGAGTTCAATAGCATTTCCTGAACAATTTCCTAGTTTTGGTTTCTCTGTTCTTTTTTTTTTCTCTCCCCCCTCCCCCCCCCCCCCCGTTGCCAATAGAGTTATTGCTGGGACTTGATGCCTGCATGATGAACCCACTGCTCCTAGCAGCCATTTTTCTTTTCTTTTTATTTGATAGGACAATAAGAAATTGAGAGGGGAGGAAAAGATAGGTAGAGAAAAATAGAGACACCTGAAGCCCTGTTTCACTGCACATGAAATGAGCATGTTTCACTGTTTCACTGCTCATGAAATATTTCACTGCAAGTGGGGAGCTGGAGCTCAAATCCAGGTCCTCACACATGATAATGTATACATCACTGCATGTCCCCAGTTTCTCTATTTTATGTATCCTCTCCCCTCCCTCCTTATTTATTTCTTCTATCCCTTTCCAAGTCATTCTGTCCCTTCCTGAGTCACTGTTACCTCCTTCTCAGAGGTTATCTGTTTTGTGGAAAAGGTCCTAAAGTGTTAAATCTGGGTATGGCTCTAGCTCTGGCATTGCCTCTGCAATGGGTTCTGGCTACTCACTGCTCCAGTCTACTCACATATCTGTTGGACTGGTGCTTTAATGTCAGGATGGTACTGCCTTCCACCCATGGGCATGTGGGCATGGTATAAGCCTTTTTTTTTTAGCCTGCAGGGTTATCTCTGGGCTCAGTGCCAGCACTATGAATCCATGGCTCTTGGCAGCCATTTTTTTATTTTTAATTTTTTATTCCATTTTATTGAATAAGATAGAGAGAAATTTATCAGGGAAGAGGAGATAGAGAGGAAGAGAGAAAGACACTTGCAGACCTGCTTCACTGCTTGTGAAGAATCCTCCCTGCAGGCTGGGAGTGGGGGCTCAAACCCAGTTCCTTGTGCAGATTCTTGGCAATAGTACTATGTGCACTTAACCGAGTCCACCACTGCCCAGCCCCATGTGCCATTTTTTTCAGCTGTCACAATCCTTGGAGGTTTCCACTGGTATTTACTGGGCAGGCAGTTGGGAGGCTGGCTGTGCTGCTCAGGAAGATGCCATCCAACCCCGGCAGGGCCCTCCCACAGAAGCACCAGTAGATGGTCTCCAAGGGCTTCAGCAATTAATTCAGCAACTCTGGTTTTGTTTCCCCCTATACTTCCCTCTGTTCTTTTTTACTTCCTAAGGGAGTGACTGCTTCTTCTCATTCATGCTCATCTCGCTGTCACAGGAGACCAGTGCCCTCCTTCTGTAGGAACTGACCTAAATGACGGGAGGGTCACTCTGACCCCTGGGACCATCCCCATTGTTCCTCTTGGTTCCAGCAGCTGTGGTGACCAGCATCAGTCTGGTACATCCCCCAGGTACTGCATATAAAGCTGGTAATAGCCTATAATGGAGTCTCATGGATATTACATGCTTCCAAATCCCACATTATCTGGTTGGGGGGATTAAAGAGAAGATTGGGAGGGGGTAGGGACACAGCAGGCCTCGGGGCCGGTGTCAGTACACATTGCCGCGCAGCGTGCCCAATCCATTTGCCATGGCCCCCGCCTACCCAGCATCCACCAGCGGCACAGAGGCCTGAGTGTCTCCGCCTCTTCAAAGCTCAGCAGAGGATTGCGATGGGAGAAATCCCCAGCAGCCAGCAGATAGGCTTTTTCTGGTAGTCCCTGGAAGGACTTCAGATGGATTCTCAGGTAATGAGAATTTGCCTAGCAAACATCTTCAGTGACACGGTAGTTGAGAAGTCACCCAAACGCTGTTTGTTCTCAAGTCCTTTTTACCTGATTGGGTTGTGGTGGGAAAGGCCTGGCTTGGCCCTCACCTCGGCTGTCATTATGTCAGATCCTTGGCTCAGAAATTCCAGAAAAAAAAACATCATCTAATACCTGCCTAAAATATATCAGCCTCTGATCTACTTTCCTTTTTTTTTCCTTCCCGTCTTTCCCTTCCTTCCTCCCTTTTTCTTTTCTTTCTTGTCTTGAAATAGGGATTCCTCTTATAGAAATGTCCTGTATAGGAGGAAATGAACTCATGCCAGGACAACAGGCAAGTCTGTCGATTATGAAGTGCTGAATGATGTTCTAATTCCCAGGCTGTCCTGTGGTGGATGAAGTGAGAGTGCCCCATCCCTGAGAGTAAGCAGCTTGCTGATTCCACTGGTGAACGTAATTGTGCCGGTTGTAATCATTTTGCTCCAGCTCTCTACCCCTATGGCACTTACTTCTTAGCCCAGATATTGATCTAACAGTGGGAAAATTTCCATCTGAATTTGTGATGCTGGACCCTCCCCTAGTCCAAAGATGCGTTTGGGAAATTCTCATTTTCCGTGGATCACAGCTGAGCTATTTGGCCTGAGGGAAACTGTGCACTGCTGGAGAAATGCCTTGGATTGGAGAGAGATTTTTGACCATTATGAGCAAATCGGAAATAAATGTAAAACACTGCCTGGAAATGCAAAGGCCTGTCATTATGGGAGATAGGTGAGAGAGGCTCCTGTGGGAAATGCTTGGAGAATTGGAAATCAGTCAATCAAAACCGGGATGGGAGAATGGGCTTTTCTTCCCTGATATGAAGATAGATGACTTCCATGGGCAGATTGAAAATCATTTAAGTGCTTATTTTCTTAATGGCTTTTCCCGGATCCCAATAAACAGGCTGTTCGTTCTGCATCAATTTCTCACCCCCATGCTCTGGGCCTCCCTTCCCTCTTTCTCTGCTCAGACCTAGACTACAACGTTTGGGGAAGAACAGGGTGAAGAGGGACAGAAAGCACGAGAGAAATGGCCAGGGAACAACTGGCTCAGGACTGGCCTAAACAGAAGGCACCTTGAAGCCAGGAAACCCTGTAAAGAGCTCAGCTCCCTATTCCCTAAGTGCTGTCAGCTGAGCTGAGAGCATCTGGTGTGAGCTGCGCCTACCTCCCAAACCTGGCTGCATCTAACACTTGAAAGTGGTCATTGAAGAGCCCTCCCATAGGCCTTGTTGACTCCTCTTTAACCCAAATAAAGCCTCAGACATTATGTAGGGAGTTGCCGGTGGGAGATTTCCACCAGTTACTGTAGCAGGACAGGAGGAAGGAAGGAAGGAAGAAGCAAGGAAGGTTTGTGAGGGAGACAGCTCTCCATGCATCAGCCATCTCTCACCCGGCTCCAGCTTTCCTCTCTCTGTATTAGAAGTGGCAGGCACACCAGCTCCAAGAGTCACCTTGGGGAAAAACTTGAGTTGGGACCTGGTAACGGCTTCTGTCTTTGTTGGTTTTGGAGGAGCGCTTTGCGTTTCATCTTGTGCTCAGTGGGCCGAGGTGGAATTGGTTAACAAAGACTGCTCCAGGGAGGGGATGTGGCTGACAAGCCAGACACTTCGCAGACACAGGAAGCAGCAGCTGTGGTGGGGGCCACCAGGTTCTGCCAGCAGCTGTACTGCCTACGGCTGTGATCTTGTCTGATATTGTCGGCTAAGCAGGGGCAGCCAGGGTCAGGAGCTAGATAGTAGGACTCAAAGGGAGAAGGAGGGGCAGGAAAGAGATGGGCCGCAGAGCTGGGATTTGCTCTTGGTATCAGCGTCCTGGCTGTACACATCACAAAAGATTCAGACCTTGTGATCTGACACATGTGTCATTGCCTGCTCCCAAAATCTATGCAAATATTTAGAGCCCACCCGTGTTTAGTATGCCACTGTCATAGGAAGTGACAGAACAGAATAAAAAGAGTTGGACAACCCTCTTGACTACCAGCTCCTGAAGGTTTTTGTTTTGTTTTGTTTTTGTTTTTTGTCTCCCAGGTTATTGCTGGGACTTGGTGCCTACACTAAGAATCCACTGCTCCTGGAGGCGATTTTTTTTTCCTTTTATTGCCCTAGTTGTTTATCATTATTGTTGTTATTGCTGGATAGAACAGAGAGAAATCGAGAGAGGAGTGGAAGACATACAGGGGGAGAGAAAGATAGACACCTGCAGACCTGCTTCACCGCTTGTGAAGTGACTCCCCTGCAGGTGGGGAGTTGGGGGCTCGAACCAGGATCCTTACACCACTCCTTATGTTTCATACCATGTGCGCTTAACCCGCTGAGCTACCACCTGGCCCCCAAGGTTTTTTGTTCTTTTTTCCTCCTCATCATCAAATAGCATTAAGCCAGTTCACTTCATATTAATTAGATTATATTATTGTCCTGGTTTTCCAGAAGAATCTAAGAGAATAAGAACCACAAAGATGATGAATTATTTAAAAAATAAGAATTAAGGACAAAGGGTAAAGAACTTGGAATGAAAGTTATCTGCTCTGTGTCCCTACAAAAGAAAAGCACCACATAAATTAGTGTTTCTGAGTAAATTAAAGTGGCCTAAGGAAGATCTTGTTAATAAAAATGGTAATAATATGTAACCACCTATAGAGCTTTATGGTTTTATAAAGCACATTCGTTTTAGTCTTTATTTTTCATAATTGGGGCTGTGAAGTATATATGGTGTAATAGTTCCCCTTTTTTTTAGTATTTATTTATTTACTCATGAGAAAGGAGACAGAGAAAGAGTCAGACATCACTCAGTACATGTGCTGCCAGGGATTGAACTCATGGTTGAGAACCCAATGCTTTATCCACTGCACTACCTCCCGTATCACATAGTTCCACCTTTAAAAAAACATTAATTAATTATTCCCTTTTGTTGCCCTTGTTGACATAGTTCCACTTTTAAATGTACACTAGCAGTCCTTTGACCTGGGATGCCTAACTCCCGAACTTATTTAAAGATGAACAAAGTAACCAGTTTGGGGGGTTGGGTGGTAGCACAGTGGGTTAAGTGCACATGGCCATGGCGCAAAGCGCATGCCGGGGAGTCCCTTCACAGGCGGTGAAGCAGGTCTGCAGGTGTCTGTCTTTCTCTCCCTCTCTCTGTCTTCCCCTTCTCTCTCCATTTCTCTTTGTCCTATCCAATAATGACATCAATAACAATAATAACTACAACAACAATAAAACAACAAGGGCAACAAAAGGGGAAAAAACAAATAAAAAATAAAGTAACCAGTTTGTGGTATCTTCTAAACCAAATCAGGTCTACCACCTGTTTTGGGCTTTGTTTGTTTTGTTTTGCTTTTTTTTTTTTTTTTACCAGAGCACTGCTCAGCTCTGGCTTATGGTGGGCACAGGGGATTGAGCCTGGAACCTCTGGTACCTCAGGCATGAAAGTCTGTTTCATAAACCACTGTGCTATTTCCCCCTCGCCCAGGCTACCACCTGTGTTTTTCTGGCACATAAGCCAAGATGATTTTTACATTTTTAAATGGTAGATAAGAAACAAAGCAAGAATACTATTTTATGATATGACAATTATATTACATTTCAGTGCCTGTAAATAAAGTTTTATTGGAACACATCCAAGCTCATTTTACATATTTTCTGTGGCTGCTTTCATACTACAATGGCACAGCTGAGTAATTGGCAGACCTAAGTTACAACAGAGAGCATGAGGCATGCAAACCTAAAATACTGTGTGCCCATGTTCAGCACACGTTTGCCTAGCCCTATTCAGGTCTATTCTAAACTATAGCAGTTCTGTGATTTACACTTACGGGTTAAGACCCTGACTACCAATTAGCAAGCCTCTCATATGGTTATGGAAACACTTAACATGTAACAGAAAATTAGAACAGCCCCAGTTCCTTAATATAAGCACTAAATCTGTGAGGAGGAGGAGGAGGAGGATTTGTCAGATACTATCCCAAGCTTTTTATGTGCTTATGTTCACAACAGTTCTGTGAAAGAATTATCATCACTCCTGCTGTACAGATGAGAAAACTGAGTCTCACAGAGGTTAAACAAAACAGCTCCAAATCAAACCACTCAGTGTGTCAGAACTGAGATGTAGAACAGGCCTGACTGCTGCCAAGGCCCTTACAAATTCCTACCCTTCTGCCAAATTAGAGGATTATGAAAGTATAAGAGCCTCTACTCTCTACCCTAATCCAGCTTTCTAGTCCTGTTCTCAACTTTGACACTATCATCCCAGACAATACTTTTAGCCCACTTACATGTTAGCTGTGAGGCTCAAGCAAAAATTGCTAAAGTCATGGGCCCCTTGGAATATACCTAAAATAGATTTCTTAGCTTCTTCCCACATAAAGACCTTTAGTTCTTTTTTATTTTATTTATGTTTATTTATTTACTTATTTATTTACTGCCTCCAGGATTATCGCTGGGACTCGGTGCCTGCACTATGAATCCACTCCTCCTGAAGGCCATTTTTCCCCTTTTGGTTGCCCAGTTGTTTATGGTTGTTATTATTGTTGTTGTCATTGATGGTGTTGTTCCCAGATAGAACAGAGAGAAATGGAGACTGGAGGGGAAGACAGAGGGGGAGAGAAAGATAGACACCTGCAGACCTGTTTTACCACTTGTGAAGTGATCCCCACCACACACAGGTGGGGAGCCGGGGGCTAGAACTGGGATCTCTACGCGGATCCTTGAGCTTTGTGCCATATGCGTTTAACCCACTGCACTACTGCCCAACCCCCACCCCAAGAACTTTAGTTCTATCTACTCTATTCTTTCCTTTAGGTTCTTGATTATTATTGTTTAGATTCCTGCTTTATATCTTACTGCCTTTCAGCTACCAAGTTACAGATATGACCATGATGCCATCCCTGGAGAGATGACCTCACCAATGTGTCCTGGAACCCCACCTCTCCAGAGCTCTATCACACTAGGGAAAGATAGAAACAGGCTGGGGGTATATGGATCAACCTGCCAACATCCATGTCCAGAGGAGAAGCAATTACAGAAGCAAGACCTTACACCTTCTGCAACCCATAAAGATCTTTGGTCCGTACTCCTAGGGGGATAAAGAATAGGGAGCCTTCTAATGGAGGGGATGGGACACAGAACTCTAGTGGTGGGAATGGTATGGAATTGTACTCCTCTTATCCTACAATCTTGTAAATCATTATTAAATCGCTAATAAAAATAATAGTAATCAGAAGTAAATGAC
Source organism: Erinaceus europaeus (assembly GCF_950295315.1). NCBI lineage: Eukaryota > Metazoa > Chordata > Mammalia > Eulipotyphla > Erinaceidae > Erinaceus > Erinaceus europaeus. Next base: position 76,807,579 of record NC_080173.1, on the reverse strand, counting down.
CCATAACAACATAGCACTTTCTCTCTTAGGCATCTTTTCAAAGAACAATAACAAAATAAATAAATAAATAAATAAATAAAACAAATACCCTTCCCCCCTCAAAAAAAAGAAGAAAATAAAAGAACCTCCTACCCATGGACCTTTTCCCCTGCAGCAACAGGTGGAAACTTGCACAAGCTCCCATGACTGGTAAGAGACAGAATATAGTCAGATTCAAGCCCATCTTGAAAGCCTCTGGAAACTCTTCTCATCATAGTCACCTCCTTGTCCACTGGGAAGAAGTAGGCCTTCTAAGTCTTTGGTAATTTCAGCCAAAGACATTCAGCAGTATTCACAGCTGATTGACAGAGAGGGGTTCCTTTGTCAAGCTTCCCCTCAGCAAGACTTGCTCCTTTATTTAGGTTCTGGGTGCACTAGCTGCCTCTGGAATAAACCTGCAATTAGCTGCCTTCACTGTATTTGCATAATGGATTTCACTTTGTTCTTGAGTTAATGGTGTTTTTGCAACAGAACAGTAACCTCTTGGTTCCTGGCCATTAAAGTAACTGCCACCCTGTAGGGCAGAACCACTGTTTTGTAGGAAGTTCAGTTAAAAGCCACAGAAAAATTGGGAAGGGGGGGTGGGATAGGCAATTAAAGTTCTTTTGGCATTATGTGTTATTTGTCTTTCTCCCTATGACTGTTTGAAAGGTCAGTGGGAGTGGGGGAGGGAATTTTTTTTTTTATTGCCACCAGGGTTATCACTGGGATTCTGTACCTGCTCCCGGTGCCCATCCCCCTCTTTATTTGATAGAAAAGAGAGAAATTGAAAGAAGGAGAGGGAGTCCAGTGGTAGCACAGCGGGTTAAGTGCACATGGCACAAAGCACAAGAACTAGCATGAGGATCCTGGTTTGAGCCCCTGGCTCCCCACCTGCAGGGGAATCACTTCACAAGTGGTAAAGCAGGTCTGTAGGTATTTATCTTTTTCTCTCCCTCTCTGTCTTCCCCTCCTCTCTCCATTTCTCTCTGTCCTATCCAACAGCAATGACATCAAGAATAACTACAACAATAAAACAATAAAGACAACTGTTGTATGTTCTCCCCCTGCCAAGAAAATTGGTTCAGTCCTGCTAGTTTTCGCTGCCCGCTAGTCCCTGCCCCAAGGAACCCCGAGAGAGTTCCAAAGTTTCAGAGTTAGAGTGGTCTCCTAGTCAAGATCTCAAAATGCCTGCCTCCATGGGTGGCCAACACTATATCATTTCTTCTCCAAAACAGAAGATTCCGGGTGCATCTGGGTGACAAGTCTAGCAGATGGAGACTTGTCTCAAGTGGCCTCCCCCAGGGCTCTGTTCTGGCTCCTACACTATTTAATATTTACATCAATGACCTCCCAGAAACTTCTTCAAGGAAGTTCATCTACGCCGATGACATCTGCTGTGCAACTCAGGCATCCAAGTTTGACATCCTCGAGGAAACATTCCTGAAAGACATATCTCTGATATCTGATTACTGTAAAAAATGGCGACTAATCCCTAGCACTGCAAAAACGGTATCATCTGTTTTCCATCTATACTATGCCTCGGCCTCGCATGAGCTTAATGTGCAGCTTGGCGATACGAGAATCCGGCATGAAGCCCAGCCAGTCTATCTTGGTGTCACTCTCAATCGCACCCTGTCATTTCACGAACATCTCACAAAAACTGCAGCAAATGGGGGTCGGGCGGTGGCGCAGTGGGTTAAGCGCATGTGGCGCAAAGCGCAGGGACCGGCGTAAGGATCCCAGTTCGAGCCCCTGGCTCCCCACCTGCAGGGGAGTCTCTTCACAGGCGGTGAAGCAGGTGTCTATCTTTCTCTCCCCTCTCTCTCTGTCTTCGCCTCCTCTCTCCATTTCTCTCTGTCCTATCCAACAACGAATTGCGTCAACAAGGGCAATAATAATAACCACAATGAAGCTACAACAAGGGCAACAAAAGGGGGAAAAATGGCCTCCAGGAGCGGTGGATTCATGGTGCAGGCACCGAGCCCAGCAATAACCCTGGAGGAGGAAAGATAAAAAAAAAAAAAAAAAAAAAACTGCAGCAAAGGTGGGCGCGAGGAATAACATCATTGCAAGACTGGCCAGCTCCTCATGGGGCGTGAGCGCTTCCACACTACAATCATCATCTCTGGCATTATGCTATTACACTGCAGAATACTGTGCCCCAGTATGGTTCCGTAGCCCCCATGTCCACTTGGTCGATTCCAAATTATATTCCTCCATGAGGATAATTTCTGGAACCATCCGTTCAACCCCGGTTCCATGGCTGCCAGTTCTTAGCAACATCGCCCTGCCAGATATTCATCGGGATGCGGCATCATCTAAGTTCATTTCCCACGTCTACGCTCGACTGGACCTGCCAATCTACGCGGATATCTTTGCCCACCCTGTCCAACGCTTGACGTCTCGTCACCCAATCTAGTCCCCTACGCCTACACTGAACTTCTCTGTTCCAGACTCTTGGAAACAGAGTTGGCAGTCAGCTGAGGTAAAGAACAAACACCTCATCACAGACCCCTGCAAGCGTCAACCCGGCTTTGACCTAGCACGTTATGATTGGGCCCTCCTCAATCGCTATCGAACAGGCCATGGCCGGTGCGCCGCTATGTTCCATCGCTGGGGAGCCAGAGACGACCCGAACTGCCCCTGCGGCTCCAGACAGACTATGACCCACATAGTCAACGACTGCCACCTCTCCAGATTCAAAGGAGGTCTCGAAACTTTACATCAGGCTCAACCTGATGCGCTTGACTGGCTACAGAAGAAGGGCAAATGCTAGAAGAAGAAGAGTTCGAGAGTGCTTGGCGCCGCCACGGGGGAAAGAGGCAAGAGAGTTCTGTTTGGTGATTAGTTTGGGTTAGTTTATGAATCGTTGTTCCTGAATAACGAAATACAGCTTCCCTGCCCAGCCGTATGTCTCTGGTCGTCTCTGTTACCCGCCCGTGAAGCTAGCCCGGCTTGCTAGAGCCTTTACAGACTGTTGCCTTGAGGACTATACAATGCCAAATAGCCCCTCTGTTTGGTGGGTCATGCCCTCCCGCCTCCCCCTCATTATGTACCCTTGCCCTTCCCCCACCCCAAGCAGGGAATGTTCCTTTACACACCAATCCTTCCCTTCACACCACACTGGCTTTTACTACTCCCCTACTTGTCCCTTCCTGTTTTGTTATATCAATTAGGTTTATGCCCAAAAGGTTTCTGCTCCATGATAGTCTTTTACAGACTTTTAACATCTTATGCAATTACTAGATAGAAAGATAGAAAAGATGTAGAGATATTGTGAAGAGATGGTTGAGCAGGCTGTGCTTAAACCTATGAGATGAGTCTCTCCAGGTAAGTCTCTCTCTCTAAAGAGGGGTTGAGCACAGGAGGACGCATAAATCTCACAAGGTTGGCAGCCATTTAAGCCTTCCCTCCTCCACAGAAAGTCCTACATCTTACCACCTGAGCACGGCATTCCTTAAAAACATTTAAGCCTGCTCCATTCCATTTTTCTTTACTGTGTCCATTTAGATATAAAGGGATAGGAAATGTTGCTGAGGAATTATTCTGATGCAGTCTCCGCCCCCAGGTTTTTCTACACCCCACAAAATCCTAGCAGTGCCCCCTTCAACCAATCCTGGCCCCACACGTCACCCCTGGTTGTCGCTCAATAAAAAGCCCCCTCACCCCCCCCTCTGGGCTCTCAGCTCCCCCTCTCTCAGATCTCGCCCCCTTCTCTCCCCTTGTGGTCAGGTAGTGGGGACGGCCATTGCTGGCTGGCTCCACGTGGTCTGAACCAAACCCCCCCCATCCTATAATAAAGATTTGTGTACCCCTTTACTCTGGACGTCCACTCTCTTCTCCGCGGTGCAGCCCGACACCAGACCGCCACAACAACAGACAACAAAAGGGAATAAATATTTAAAAAAAAGAAAAGAGAGATAAAGAGGGAGAGAAACACCTGCAGTGCTTGCTTCATTGCTCGGGAAGCTCCCCCCCCACCCCCGTACGTGGGGAGCAGGGGCTTAAACCCTGGTCCTTGTGCATGGGGACATGTTCGATTAACCAGGTGTGCCACCACCTGGCCTGAAGTGGGAATCTTATGAGTCAGAGGTCATGGGGACAACAGGAAAATGGCTCATTCACTGACCAGCAATGCAGCCTGACCACACCCATTCTGTTCTAATGGGAGGAAGTAGTCAAAAGGCACAGAGTTAAGTGCATACAGGTTGCTCTGAGATGAAGACTCTGAATGAAAGGTTATGATACTGGTAGAAAAATCAACAGTCAGGGAGGCCAGGCAGTGGCATACCCAGTAAAACTCACATAGCACTAATTGCAAGGACCCACATAAGAACCCTGGTTCAAGCCCCTGCTCCCCACCTACAGGGGAGAAGCTTCACAAGGGGGGAAGCCTCACAGGCCATGAAGCAGGTCTGTGGGTATCTCTTTCTCTCTCCCTCTCTATTTCCCCTCCTCTCTAAATTTCTCTCTATCCTATGTAATAAATAGAAAAATTGTTGGCAGGAGCAGTGGATTTGAGATGCCAGCACTGAGCCCCAGGAATAATAACCCTGGAGGCAAAAAGAAAGAAAGAAAGGAAGGAAGGAAGAAAGAAAGAAAGAAAGAAAGAAAGAAGAAAAATCAATAGTCAAGACAACCTCCTCTTCCTCTATTTCCGCTCCTGTTCTGAGAGTCTTAGATGACTCTACTGAGAAGTCAATACAAATTCCAGTTCTGGCTGCCTGACCAAAGTGCCTATTCAGCGTTTTTCCCAGTGCAACTTCCGCTGGCCTTGGACACAGGATCTAAGCCCAGCCCCAGAACCCAGGACCTGGCAGGAGCCAGTTGGACCAGTGGGCGATCACAGTGACAGCAAACAGAATGTGTCCATGTGATTGGCGCATGATCACCCCATGTCCCTCCTGGCACTGCCACCCCCACACTAAAAGCAACTCTGGGTACTGGGTCCCACAATTTAAAGAACTCTTCCCCAGTCTCCATTCCCCATGAACCTCTGTAGTTGTGTCTCAGACTCCTGCTCCAGCTGGGCCCACAGCTTATAGCACTCCTCCATCATCTGGGTGTAAAAGTCTTCAATGTACGCCCTTCGGATTATCCGGCTCTGCCCATGGGAGCTTCCTCGAGAGTGTGGCAGGAAGAACTGCAGGTGGAAAATAAACGAGACAAGTGAAGCAATTGCCTCTTGCTTGGTATCCCCCTGCAAGAGCATCTCAGCCAGCACTGTCACACAGGAGCCATTCGCTCCTCAAACATTTGCATCTAAGCAATCTCTCCAAATTCTCCTTTTCTAGACTCTCAGGATGGAGCCTGATCTTCAGTAGCACCAACTCAGGCCCCCTTTTCACTAACAACTTCCACAGCCACACATCCCTTTGTTGACTGGTCTTCTCTCATCTTGCTGCAATCTCACCCTACTAAGACTCAGAATAACAAAATTACAAAGAACTTTCATGAGGTAACTACTTGGGAAGGTGCCTGCTTTGCCATGTTTGTAGCCCAGCCTCAAGTCCTCCCCTCCCCACCCTCTGTGGCACTGGGGAGGGGGAGCATCATTGCTGTGGTCTCTCTCTATATCTATCTATCCAAAAAAAAAAAGTCTACCTAGAGTAGTAAAGCCCCAGCAATGAAAAGAAGAAAGGAAGGAAAGAAGGAAGGAAGGAAGGAAGGAAGGAAGGAAGGAAGGAAGGGAAGAGAGGTCAGACAGTGGCACACTGGGTTAAGCGCACATAGTACAAAGCACAAGAACTCATGCAAGGATCCCAGTTCAAGCCCCCGGCTCCCCACCTGCTGGGAAGTCACATCACAAATGGTGAAGCAAGTCTACAGGTGTCTATCTTTCTTGCCCCCTCTCTATCTTCCCTTCCCCTCTCAATTTCTCTCTATTCTATCCAGCTATTTAAAAAAAAAAAAGGAAGAAACAGCCACCAGGAACAGTGGACCCATAGTGCAGACACTGAGCCCCAGCAATAACCCTGGAGGCAAAAAAAAAATTTAAATAAATATAAAATAAAAATTCTAAAAAAGAGAGAGAGCCTTTGAGATCACTCTAAAATGAGTCAAGGAAACTGATGTTATTTTATTTTGTTTTTTACACTTTTATGATTTCAGCTCACTCAGGGTAAAAGGAGCTAATTTGGGATTTAGCAAAAGATGCAGATTTTTCTGTAAGGTTGGACCCAGGGACCCTCCAGAATTGAACAAACTGATAGAGAATGAGAAAAGTTTCTAAACAAACCAGCTTGTTGTCAACCAGAGTAAACCACAGCCAGCCGAGGTGCCTATAGGGAAGGATGGGAGGTGGCTCTCAGAAGAACCCTGGAGTCAACCCCCACACAAATAGTGCTCATTGTAGCTTGCATTATAGCATGGGGTTAACTTCCCATAAGAAAAAATAAGGACTAAGTCTTATTTCCTGAGTACCAAACAAAGTGATATTATCATGATATTATTATAGAAGTGGCAAAAAAAAAAAAAAAAAAGCCAGAAACCTCTGCTGGGTTTTAGAACATGAAGTCAGGAACATGCAGAGAAGAATCCTACCTCTTATGAAGAATCACACAAAGTAGTGCCTTATTGTTATTTTATTTCCTTTCTGGGCCGGATAAACCATTTTGGCACAGAAAAGGTGAAGTGGCCAGAAAGCAGAGAACAGGATCTGGAACTCTTCTTAGCCAAGGAGGCAGTAAGAGAGGAAACACATAGTGACTCAACATGGGTCACAGGGAAAGTGAAGCTTTCTTTGTACTGTCATGAAACACACTAGCAACTAAATACATTGCATAGAATTTGTGATGATTCAGGTCCTCTGGCCCTTGAATCCCAGTCTGCTGGCTCTGGAAAACGCCAAAGGTGGAAAGTGCAGAGAGGATACAGTACCTGCTCCAGCAGGAGGACACTTTTCCTGTGTTTGGCCAGATGGTATGCGGTAAAACAGCCCTGGATGCCTGCCCCAACCACAACGGCATCATAGACCTCCTTCCCAGCAGTCATGATGCCCACTCAGTCAGCCCTGCAGCCATCCACCAAGCTCACAGAGGAGAAGGTAAACAAGAAAAGGCTGGCTCTGGGCTGAGGGAGGAGTAAGGCAAAGTCCCCACTGGCCACAGGTTCCCACAATCCCCTGGGGGCATGTCCTTCTTCCTGCTTCTCCCTCCCCAGATCCTGGCACAAGGCTCAGCCCCCGCCTCTCCTGCAGAGCAGAGCTGGGTCTCCTGATTTGTGAGGTTTTGCCCAGCTCAGCTGCCAGCCTCACCCTTGCATCCCTCTAGTTTTCTATTCTTGGCTCAATTATTGTCATGCAAATGGACTCCTTCCTATGCCACCTTCCTGTCTCATTATGATCTTTGTCTCGGGGACTTTGGCCCAGGAATTTCAATGCCGCCTAGACCAAACTGGGCACCAGCAAGGCTGCCTCCCCCTGCTGGCTTCCCTCTCTTTAGTCTAATTTCCTTTGGAGATTCCAATGGGCTGAGCTAAGAACTTGGCACCATGCCCAGGGTAAAGCCCACCTCCCTGGCGGGTGGTAAGGTCAGGGAGTAAACGAAGGGCCCAATTAGGAGGGCAGTTTTGTGATTATGAAATTACTCTCAGTGTGTTTTACCTTGTTTTTTTTTTTTTTTAAAGGAGAAGAAGAAATGGTCCTGAACAAATGGAAAGGACAGCATAAGAGGAGGAGCCTTCTGCTGAGACGCAGAGAGGGCCAGGCACCAGCTAGGGCACAGAGCAGCCCTGTGCTGAGCCCCCTGTTACCCCCTATGCCACACAGTGTGCTAAGCAAGACCTTTTACATTACATTCTGGACAGAGATCTGCAAGGCCTAATGCTTTACACATTTTGGAGATCTTTCCTTTTTGAGAAGAAGAAAAGGAGGGCCAGAAGATAGCACCAGGTAGCACACAGGATTTGCATACCAGAGACCCTAGGTTTTGCCCCTGCCACTGCACAATGGCAGAGCTCAGTGGTCCTCTGGTCTTTCTTTCTCACCTGAAAATAAGTAAACAAACAAACAAACAAATCCTTCTTTAAAATGGAAAGGAAAGGGGCAAGCAGTGGTGTACCTGGTTAAGAACATACATTACCATGCTGGAGGACCTGGGTTTGAGCCTCCCATTCCCCACCTGTTGCCAACAAACAAACAATAAAAGAAGAAGGAGAAGGAGGAAGAGGAGGAGGAGGAGAGGAGAAGAGGAAGAAAGAAAATGAAAGAAAAGGAAGGAGGTTGGGCAGTAGTGTACCTAGATGACCACACTCACTACCATGTGCAAGGACCCAGGTTCAACCCGTTCCCCACCTGCAGTGGGGAGGTTTCATGAGTGCTGCAGGCACCTCTCTTTCTCTCTCCTCTCTCTATCACCCCTTCCCTCTCAATTTCTCTCTATCAAATACAAAAAAAAAAAAATTTAAGGTAAAAATTGTGGATTTGTCATGCAGGCACCGAGCCCAGAGATAATCCTGATGAAAAAAAAAGTGGGGGGGGGGGAAGAAAAGGAAAATTATGGAGGTAAAATTAAGTGCTAGAACTTGGAGGAGACCATGCAAGCAAGGGGATCTGTGGTAAAAAAAAAAAAAAAAAATTGTTAGCTTTATGAACAGTCTACCACAGAATACATTATCTTCTTTAAACCTCAGGGCCAGGAATAAGTATCTCTAGCTCCACTTTTAACACATTCAGGAGGGCCCCAATTGGGTCACTCTTTCTATCACTCTTTCCATCTGCTCTGTAGTTGCCTGACCAATATTATTAGGACATGGCAGAAGTGATGCTGAAACACTTTCTGACCTAGTCCTAAGCAGTCTTAACTGAGAAATTCTGCTACCTGTGTTGAAGCCCGTGTTCCTGAAGTCCTGAGCCACCATGTTAGAAGGCCTGTCACCCTAGGGGGAAGATCTGAGACTACTATATGCAGAGCAGATACAAAAGTAAGGCCATCTCGGACACTCAGCCTAGCCAGCATCGTCTGAGAGACTAACTTCATCCTGTCAAGCTATCTAGCCAGATCTGAGTTCCTGACCTATGAAATCATGAGATAGAACAAAATGGTTACTGTTTTTAGTCACTAAATTTGGGACTTGTCTTTTATGAGGACATAACTGAAACACCTGTTTACAGTCAAAGATGTGATAACTCACCCCAAGTAACACACATGGTCAGTATGGGCACTACAGAGCCCCTTGCCTGAATCACTGTACTTGTTCTCCTGAAGATAATCCAGAATTTGTAATTAATGTTTCTGACTTCGATACTTGATTGCGTTTCTCACGTAATGTTATAAATGGGAGAGAATACTGGTCCAGGAAATCTGTGTGACCACAGGGAGCTGCCCAGCCTTAGCACAGAGCCTGCCCCAGCAAAGAACCTCCACAGAGAGGCCTTGACAATTAGCCATCCTCAACCCAGCCTTCCTCTCTGAGGAAAACTGGGGCCCCACAGAGAGGTGCCATATGACTGGTGTTATTTATTTATTTATTTTCTTTCTGGAAAAAAAAGAAGGAAGAAAGAAAGAAAAGAAGAAAAGAAAAGCACTTTTGAATTCAGAAATCGTATCAAACCCACCCACCCCTAGCCCACATGGACTAAGATCCCACCTGCCTCACAGCTGCACAATTCCTGTAAAGTAAAATACGGCAGTCATAACACAGGAAAGACATTCTGCTCGATTATGAAAAAGCTTAATATCAATATCTAAGGCCAGTCCCAGGATTTCTCTTGATGTCAGAGAATAGTTTATACACAAGAAAAATCAGACAATAAATCCTCACATGGAAGTGTGCCCGGGATCACTAGCAATGAAAAAAAGTGGAAATTAAACAGCTCTGAGGCGTGATTATGTGTCTATTAAACGAGCAAAAATAAATAAAAATGATTAAATCTTAAGTTGTCAGTGCTGTGGGGGTGGAGAGGGAGTAAGGATGGCAATTCTGACTGTCCTGGGCTTCCAGAGTGTCTGGGGGTGGTCAGCAAGGACTGCGTAAACTCATTCAAACATTCTGACCTAGAAATTCAGCTTGAAAGAACTGTACACACAAGGAAATATCCAAAAAGAGAAAAAGACATTTGAATGAAGACATGCCTAGGCTTTTATAATATAAAAAAATTGGAAACAACCCAGCCACAGGGAATAACTGAGCAAACTCTGGTAGGTTGACACGGTGGAATACTATGTAGCAATTCAAAATGACAAGAGTGAGGGCTGTGGGTTAAGCAGAAATATGAATAGGAAATAGCACTTAGAAGGAGAAATAGAATACAAATAGACACAGACTGATCACAATGGGTAAGGGTGTGTGTGTGTGTGTGTGTGTGTGTGTGTGTGTTATAAGATCTAAAGAGAGTTTGAGCAGGTCATTGAGCTTAATGCTCATTACATTTCTATATTCTATAAACACAGTACCTGCATTCACAATTTGTAAAAGAAAAAGAAATGCCCTGGGGAAATAGATGCTTCAGATCTCCCTGGTCACTGGTTCCAGGGTCTAGGGGAGTTCTTCCTTTGTTCGCATCTTTGTTGTTCTTGCTGTCTCTCCTCAAGCTCCCAACCATTTCTTATTGTTCATCTTCCAGGAAACAAAGAAAAGCAGCTCTGTATTCCTCCTCTCCTCTGTTTAATATAATATCCCTTCAGAAATAAAATGTTAATTCCTTCTCCCCATTCCTGTTTCACAAGCCTGTCCTGGATACCTAGACTCAAACCTTCTGCTGCTGCTTATTAAGAATTTCAAACAAGTCCTCCAAAACCAGATACAGACCAGGGCCCAGCCTTGAAATGAAAAGCGAATCGACTTCTGAAGGCTTCCCCTTTTCTTGGGTTTGCTTGTCCTTGTGGCTGTCCTGACAGGGCCAGGCAGAGAGAAGTGATCCCCTCAAATTCCATTTTAACACCCATTCTGGATCGGAAGACTATTAAAGGGAGAGCCAGCAGCCCTACACCACACGGCTGTGTGTGTGTCAGCAATTGCTGCTCATATCCTGGGGCAGAGCCACTGAGGATGTGAGGCTGAACTGCTCATCTGATAACTTGATTGACACTTCGAAGATGGGGGTTGGAGAGCTGAGCCAGGGAAGCAGCAAGCTGTACAGTTCAGAAATAATGAGGACCTGAGCCAGGGAAAGAGAGCTGAATAAATAAGAGAGACCTAGGCATTGAATGGAGAGGGAGAGGTTTGTTTCTCTTCCTTGTCCCTCTTTACCTAGGAGCTGGAGTCTGGGGCAAGGAAGCAGACTGGCCAATCAGGAAGAAATTCCTAGATCTGTCAGGGTGTTTGAGGTCCAAATGTGCAGGGGATAGGGTATGAGAAAAGAGTGACTGAGCTGGTTTCACCACCCCCACACCTTTTGCCTCAGGTCATCGATTGTCTTCCTCACCTATATTCTTGCATTAACCTTACAGCCAGTCTCTGCCACATCTTTGGCCTTTTTAATCTCTCCTACTTTAGTCCTACTAACATTTTCTCTCTAAGAAGTAATTCTGAACTGGTCATTCCCCTTCTGAAAATTCCTTTGTAGGTTTCTGATTCCTATAAGAATAAAATTACAGGGAGTTGGACGGTAGCACAGCGGGTTAAGTGCACGTGGTGTGAAGCACAAGGACCAACCAGCCTAAGGATCCCGGTTCGAGCCCCTGGCTCCCCACCTGCAGGGGAGTCACTTCACAGGAGGTGAAGCAGGTCTGCAGGTGTCTTTCTTTTTCTCCCCCTCTCTGTCTTCCCCTCCTCTCTCCATTTCTCTTTGTCCTATCCAACAGTGATGACATCAATAACAACAACAATAAAAAATAACAAGGACAACAAAAGAGATTAAATAAATAAATAAATAAATAAATAAATAGAATAAAATTACATCTCACTATTTTGGTACACAAGGCAGTTCATGTTCTGGCCTCTGCTGTTTCTGCCACTCTAGTACACACCCTTCTAACTGTGCTCTTCAGACCCTGGCAGTGCTGACTTGAGAGAGGTTCCAGCATCCCCTGTGGTGATTCCAAATTCTGGGCACCCTCAAGTCAGCTGAGGGGCTAGCTCCCACACTCCCTTGCCACTCTGTCTACAACTCAACAGTAACATACATGTCTACCTACCTTCATGTGTCTTAAGGGGGAGGTGTCTTTTGTTTTCTTGTGTGTGTGTGTGTGTGTGTGTGTGTGTGTGTGTGTGTGTGTGTTTGTGTGTGTGTGATAAAATCCAGAGCCTCTCATGTGAAACTCATTCTCGACCACTGAGCTATATCCCCAGTCCCGAAAGCGTTTTCTTTTGATTTTCATTTTTTATAGGTAATACAAATGAACTAACAATTAAAGATTATGAAAGAGAACACTGATTTAAAACAAACAAGCAAATAAAAACTTTAATGGGCTGAGGAGATAGCATAATGATTATTCAAGAAGATTTTGATGCCTAAGGCAGCAAAACTCTCAAGTTCAATCCCTAACACCATCATATGCCAGAGCAGAGCAGTGCTCCCAAATAAATAAATAACACCCACTAAAAAGAAGAAGATGATGAAAAAGAAGAAGAAGAAGAAGAAGAGGAAGAGGAAGAGGAGGAGGAGGAGGAAGAGGAGGAGGAAGAAGAAGGAGAAGAAAGAGAAGAAAGAGAAGAAGAAGAAGAAGAAGAAGAAGAAGAAGAAGAAGAAGAAGAAGGAGGAGGAGGAGGAGGAGGAGGAGGAGGAGGAGGAGGAGGAGGAGGAGGAGGAGGAGAAGGAGAAGAAGAAGAAGAAGGGGAAGAAGAGGAAGAGGAAGAGGAAGAGGAAGAAGAAGAAGAAGAAGAAGGAGTTTCTGTCTGTTGTCACTTTGTTCTCACCCATGCAATGCTGTTACTGTTTTCATTTTGTATCCTTTCAGATATGTTCTGTGGGTATACAAACATACTTGCATAGAATATTCTCTTTTTTAATCTTAGAAGTAGCGCTTGTACCAGTTTTACTTTTTGGTATTTAAATTACCTTCAGTCAGTCATAGACCAAAAATAGTACAGATAATAAGATAGCCTGTGTGATCACACTCACATAAATTGTTACAGTATATTGCTGTAATTGTTCTAGTGTAATAGTCATTATAGTTCATTTCTTACTGTGCTTGATTTATAAATTAAATTTTATCACATGTGTGCATATATAAGAATAAATTCCAGGCATTCGCTGGGAGACTTGGAACACATCCCCCACAGATAAGAGGGAACTGCTGTACTAAACATTGTGTACTACTTTCCTTTTCTATATCTGCCTTCCCCACAAGTCATATAGGCTGGCTTATTCTTCCTAATGACTACTGAGTGTCCCATGGCATTCGGGGGAGAGAGGTATGCGCATACACTCGCTGAATGGTGGAGAGTTTCTTTGGTGGTCCTAGGAACAGGTATTGTTTATTCAGGAGGACGGAAAGTCTATTCCTGACTGGCCCAGCAAGGGCTATCAAAGGGTGATGATGCCCTCTGTAGACACCGAGAACAGTACCAACTTTCAGATCTGGGGTACCACAAAGGTCCTGGCTTCTGCTTCCCTCCATGCTTTTGTCTTTGTTTTAAGTAGCAGGTATTAGTGTCAACTCTGCTTCTTCAAAATATTATAATCTGATTACAAGATAGTGTCCAGGAGAAGGAGAAAAAAAACCAAAAAACAGGACGCTCTGGGGGATTGAGACTAACACCTCTGAGAAAACATTAAAATACTGTTTAAGCTGGGAGGAGCACCTATGTAAATGTGTCCTTCTGGATTTCATGTATTGCACCAAAGTAAAGGACTCTGGGGTGGGGAGGGAGAGTGTTCAAGTCCTAGAACATGATGGTAGAAGAGGACCTAGGTGGAGGCTAGAGTGTTATGAGGAAAACAGAGATATTTTTCTTTTCTTCCTTTCTTTCTTTCTTTCTTTTCTTTTCTTTTCTTTTCTTTTCTTTTTTTAACCAGAGCACTGCTCAGTTCTGGATTATGGTGGTGCAGAGAACAGAACCTGGGACTTTGGAGCTTCTGGCATGAGAGTCTATTTGCATAACCATGATGCTATCTATCCCTGCCCCCAAAACTGAGAGATGTTACATCTGTACCAACAACTATACTTTTCTGTTGACTATAAACCATTAATCCTCCCAAAAAAGAAAAAAGAAAGAAGGAAAATACATCCTCATAGCTCACTAGGATAAGAGGAAAGGCAGCAAGAATGAGGAAGGAGGCATTTCCTTTGTGTTAAAGGAAGATATAGATTTGGGGAGGAATTAAAGTTCAACTTTTCTTAAGATGAACACCGGAATCTTCTTGATTTTATCTCTGGCTCTTTCTACTCCAGTGTGTGTGTGTGTGTGTGTGTGTGTGTGTGTGTGTGTGTGTGTGTGTGTATTTGCACTATCAACTGACTGTAATGTTCTTTGTTGTATGCTTTACATTGGGTTCTAGTTCTCCCCCGCCAAGAGAATTAGATCAGGCCTGCTAATTTCGCGGGCCCACTTGGCCCCGCCCCAAGGAACCCCGCCAGAGTTCCAGGGTGACAAAGTTGAAGAGTTCAAGAGTAAAAGAGAGTTCCAGAGTTGCAGAGGAAGAGAGAGAGGGTTCCTAAGTTCGAGAGTTCCAGAGTTGGAGGGTTCCTGAGTTGCAGAGTAAGAGAGAGTGCTTGTGCCGCCGCAAAGAGACAGCAGAGTTCTGTTTGGTGATTAGTTTGTCTTAGTTTATGAATCGTTGTTTCTGAATAAAGAAATACAGCTTCCCTGCCCAGCCGTTGTCTCCGCGTCTCTGTTACGCGCCCGTGAAGCTAGCCCCGGCCAGCTAGAGCCACTGAATTTTAACAACAGTTCTTAAGTTTCCACTTCTTCTCAGGGGAGACTCTCTTCCATAACTTTCCCTTGCTTTATATCCTGGATATCAGGACACCCTAAGGTGAGGAGTTGTGGAGAGAAGTAAGAATTAGGGAGCTAGAGAGATAGCTCAGCCTGTTAGAGCACGAACTTGCATCCTTAATGCCCCAGGGATCACAAGTTTGGCCACCTTATGCCATAGCTGAACAGTGCTCTGATCTCTGCCTCTCTCCCTCCTTTCTCATTCTCTTTTAGTAAATAAATCTTTAAAAAATTAAAATTAAAATTAAGGACAAGAATTAAGTGTTTGCATGGTTAGGACTGGCTTAACAGGTGACAAATGGCAACCTAAATTGAGTAGTATGCAAGAAGATTAACTGCAGAGATCTGACTCTCTGGTATTTCCCAGTTTCCAAGTAACAATGGTCTTCGCCCTTTCTATTTCTGCAGTCTGACCTTCTGATAATGATGTTTGTTAGATACTATAGACAGTGTGGGGATCCGCGTCCTCCCCTCACCATGTGCTAGAGGCAGGGGCATGAAGGCAGAGAACTGGAGGGAAACCTGAGGAAATGGGGGGGGGGGGAAGGAGGCAGAACCATTAATAATAACAGCTTCTGATTGAAGTAATCTTCAATCCTTATCTTCTACTTATTGCCTCCAGACTATCCCTCAATACAGTCTGGGCTGTCTCTGGAGCCATAATGCTTATAGGACCCATTCTCTCTCACTCTGATTTCTCTCTAATTCTTTTTTTTAAACTGTTATATTGAGGGGATTTAATGCTTTACAATACAGTTGTTAACACAAGGCTACAATTTCTCATCTCCTTATATCTGCCTGATTCTTATACTTCAGTGGGCTTCTTTTCTTGCCTTAAAGTCAAGAATGAAAGAGAGGGGAGTTGGGCAGTAGTGCAGCAAGTTAACTGCATATGGTGCAAAGCGCAAGGACCCGCAAAAGGATCCCAGTTCGAGTCCCCGGCTCCCCACCTGCAGGGGAGTCGCTTCACAAGCGGTGAAGCAGGTCTTCAGGTGTCTAACTTTCTCTCCCCCTCTCTGTCTTCCCCTCCTCTCTCCATTTCTCTCTGTCCTATCCAACAATGACAACATCAATAACAACAACAATAATAACTACAACAATGAAAAACAACAAGGGCAACAAAAGGGAAAATAAATTTAAAAAAAATTTTAAATGAAAAGAAAGAATGAAAGAGAGGTATTGGGAAGGCTTTTGTAGATAGATGGTAAGATAGTAGAGCCTGGCTGGGGATATCCAGTAAGAGAAGAAGGACTAAGGGAGCTGAGGATGTCAAGCATCTCAAGCGCGTGCGTGCGTGCGTGCGTGCCTGCGTGCGTGCGTGCGTGCGTGCGTGCGTGCGTGTGTGCGTGTGTGTGTGTGTGTGTGCCAGGACCTTGCATTTCAGATAGAAAGAGAAAGGCACACAGAGAGAGGAGAGAGACCACAGTGCCATGGCGCCCCCATGTAGCACAGGTCTTCATGCATTGTAAAGCATTCATTCACTCAGTGGGGTGGGCTAGCTCCTAGTCCCTCAGGCACTCTCATTAAGGTTTTTGTGCAGTTTATTCTACAAAAACTTTGAGCCTACTGGGGCTGGGGAAGCAATTCTCTGCTGTACACCTTCCTCATCTCTCCTTGACTGCTTAGCTAGGACTTTTAAGGATTTACAGACCTCTTGGATCTACGGACTAGTATTTTTTATCAGTTCTGGAAAACTCAGTGATGATCACTTCTCGGATATTTGCTTCTGTCCTATTAGTTCTTTTTTATCTGGGGTATTAGTTAAATGTATATTGTGTCTGGAGGCATGGGGGATGCAGGGGGAGGGGGAGGGTGATGGCACACCTGGTAGAGCATAAGTATTACTATGCACAAAAATCCAGGTTCAAGCCCCTGGTCCCCACCTGCAAGAGGAAAGCTTCACAAGTAGTGAAGCAGTGCTGCATGTGTCTTTCTCTCTCCTCTATCTTTGCCTTCCCTCTCAATTTCTCTCTGTCTCTATGCAATAAATAAACAAATAAATAAATAAATAAAATATTTAAAAAGTTATATTATGTCTCTACCCACTATTTTATTTCCCATATCTCTTCTTCCCCATTTTTTCTCTTCATGTCGCATCCTGTGTACTTTCTCTGTTATCTTCTACTTTGCAGATTCTTTACTCTAGTCACTCTAAGCTGCTCTTAAATCAAGGACTTGGGCTTTTTGTTTACTTGTCTTATGCAGTGCCAGGGATTGAACCGAGGACTTCATGCATACATGATATCATTGCTCCACCTCCCTGGCCCAGAGAAAGAGACATAAAAGCACCATTTCCCTAGTCATGTGGCTCCACCCATTTCTGTCTTTAGTGTTATCATGTGGTGCCTGGGATTGAACCAAGAGCTTCACACATGGGCAGCCAGGGAGGGGGATGGGCAGGAGGCAGAGGGTGCTCTATCTGCCTACCTCCCAGGCCCCAGTGATTTTGAGTTTTAAGTACTTTGTTAATTTTTCCAATTTCTATGTTTTTTTTAATCTACTTTGTTACCTTACATTATTTTATTTCCCTGAAAATATCTTAAAGTTTGTCATTTCTTTCTTTGGTCACAATACGTATGACTGTTTTAGTCTGTGACTAATCGTTCTAATGTGCGCATTCTTAGCTGTTCTTCACCTGTGCCTTATTTCTTACTCATGGAGCCTTCTTTTCTTACTGGCTTAGCTATCTATAACCATTCTGATGACTGCACTTGAATAAAGAATGTATAGGAATAATTTGAATGTGAAGGGGCCTTCTTCCTCTAGAGAGAATTATGTATTTCTGCCAAGCACCAGGGGGCCCATCCAGTCCTGAGCTGTCTGAACTGAGTCTGAGGTTCTGAGGCTCCTTGGACCATGCAGACAATGTGAACCTGAGCTGGAGTGCATCTGTTCACCTTTATCCTGATAGTGTAACACTTGGGGGTCTTGGTGTTTTAAGAGGAGGATCTTCTATTAGAGTCACCACCATGTGCAGGCTTGGAGCTTTCATTTCTATATACTCACTGTCCTCCCCAAGTGATCAAAGTCAAAGTTTAGATCTCCTAAGATTGACAACTGCTCTTTCTTCTTTGGTCAGCACCATTTTGGGATGACTTTTTCAGACAGAAAGAGAGAATTGAGGGGTGAGGAGGGAGGACTTCATAGCACTGGTTTCATCCAGTGTGGTGGGGACCAACCTTGAGCCTGGAGTCAATTGCATAGCTAAGCAGGTACACTATCTAGGTGAGCTATTTTGCGGATTCTAACAATGTTCTTCTCTTCCATATTGACCTTTTGGATCCATATTATTTGGGGGATTTTAAGAATCTTTTGATATTTTATCTACTACTTCCAGTTGCTTGTATGGGATAGTTGGTCCAAGTAACTCAGCCAGCCATTATTAGGTTTCTAACATAAGTTGCAGCCAGTTTACCAGTACTCAAAATACATTAACTCTCTGTACTCCCTCCATTTACACTCCCCAACACCTTCTTCCCCAGAAACAAATAACAAACAGAAAATGGTAATTGTAAATAAGAATGACCACTGCCCTCAATAAGCAGTGAGAATGGGGGCCTCATAATAGTCAGAGCCTGAGTTGAAGGTGGGCCAACCAAGACCCTAAAGCATCATCATGAGTTGGGATAAGACAGAATTTTGCTGACCAGATAACTTTTAGAGCATCACTGTGTTTGCTTACGGGGAGAATTATTTTTGGTAAGAGGTACAGCGAGTCTATAACTACACACACACACACACACACACACACACACACACACACACACACACACACAGTTATCAGCCTTCCGCCAAACCTCGTTCCTGCTTACTATAGAACTTCTGTTTTAAAGAATACATATGCAATTGAGTGCTAGAGCTGAATTGCTCATAACAATAGAGAAATGTGGCTTTCTGTTCATACTTCCTTTTTGCAATATCTAATCTCTTTTTTATTTATATTTATTTATTTTTTAATTTTATATTTATTTATTTTCCATTTTGTTGCCCTTGTTGTTTAACATTGTTGTGGTTATTGATGTCATTGTTGTTGGATAAGACAGAAAGAAATAGAGAGAGGAGGGGAAGACAGAGAGAGGGAGAGAAAGATAGACACATGCAGACCTGCTTCACCGCCTGTGAAGCGACTCCCCTGCAGGTGGGGAGCCAGGGGCTCAAACCGGGATCCTTAGGCTGGTCCTTGTGCTTCACACCACGTGCACTTAACCCGCTGTGCTACCGCCTGACGCCCATTTATTTATTTTTTACCAGAGTGCTGCTCAGCTCTAGCTTATGGTGGTACAGGGGACTGAACCTGGGACTTTGGAGCCTCAGGCATGAGAATCTCTTTGCATAACCATTATGCTACCTACCCCTGCACAGCAATACCTCTGTAAGTAAATATGCTGAACAAATATTTAAAGAAAATCAGTTTTATCTCTATGAGGATAGTAAGAAGTTGACAATACTAGTTGCCTCTGGAGAGTGAAACTGGCTAAACAGACCTTTGTTACCTAAAGAAAAGGGTAAAAAGAGGTGGCTCTGTGGTGCAATGGACAGCACGTTGGTCTTCTAGTGACAAAATAAAAGGGTAAAAAGAAAAGTGTGCTGTCTTGATGGACTCACAGGTGGGCTCTGGGCATTGCCAGCAACTTGTCTGCACCTAAGCTCCCAACCAGAGGAAGGTTTTGGCTCGAGTAGGATGGAAAGTCACAGAGCAAAAGAGAAAGCAGGTGAAAAGCTGCCTGCACCCTCTAGAAATGTAGAGAATACCGAAAGACTAGAATGCTGCGTCTCCTCTTACTGAGCAGGGTTCTCACACAGAACCTTTGAAAGGGTTAGTGTAGAGTTCACAGTGGCATGCTGAGTATTAGCCAGCAGTTCCTCATTCCTGCCTGGTCCTTGGCAGCCTCTCTCTGCCTCTACTTTCTTGAAATTTACAGGAGCAGAAGAAGGAAAGGCTTAGAAAAGAGACATTGGGAAAAGTCCAGCTGTGTTTGGAACAGATTGCTAGTGCTCTTTGCCCAGAATTCTTAAAGAAAGGAGACGTCAAGGTTCCTGGAATGGTTGGAGAGAGGAGTCTGTTGGAGCCAACCCCAAAAGCTCTCTGGACACCCTGGGGGTCTGAACAACCCTGGTCCTTATGGTCGTTTCTTACTCATGTGTCAGGTTTGTCTGGGAACTCATTCTATAGTCGTCTCCATCTCTTCTAATCTTCACAACAGTCTTATGTGTGGGGAGTGAGGGGGGCAGAAGTCATGTTCACCCCATTTTGCAGATTTTAAGGAAATAGTAAGCTCATAGGTGACAGAGCTTTCAGGCCCCATCCAGGATTTCACACCCAAACCTTTTTCCACATACAGAGATGGGTCCACACTCTCACTCCAGAGCATGTGGGGTCCTGGAGTGGGTGTTTTTGTGGAGTAGGAGTAAGAATGTGACTCAGGGGAGTCGGGTGGTAGCACAGCGGGTTAAGCGAATGTGGCGCAAAGCGCAAGGACCAGCTTAAGGATCCCAGTTCGAGCCCCTGGCTCCCCATCTGCAGAAGAGTCGCTTCACAAGCGGGGAAGTAGGTATGCAGGTGTCTCTCTTTCTCTCCCCATCCTCTCTCCATTTCTCTCTGTCCTATCTAACAATGACGACATCAGCAACAACAATAATAACTACAACAACAATAAAAAACAACAAGGGCAACAAAAGGGAAAATAAACAAATAAATAAGAATGTGACTCAGTGTTGCAAACCTCAGTACTCCCCTTATCCACCCCTGAAAGGAAAGGGAAGGAGCATGACACCCCCCCCCCCGTAGGAAGAAATTCTAAAGCAGCCCCTAGGGACCTTTGGAGAAGCTGTTTGATTTATTCCCACTCCTACTGGTATTCACTGCCACATTTATAAACGTCAGCACCAGAAATGAAGTTCCCACTGCCCCAGCAGCTGCTGGCTGCTGCTGTTGTTCACCAAGGGTGCAGATAGTGTTTCCCCCTCCCCTTGATTGATAGAGAACTGAGAATGAAAGAAAAAATAAAAGCCCCCTGGAGCACTGAAGGAAGAGAGGGGGCAGACTTCTGCGGAAGAAAAAGGGGTTGGGAAAGGCTGATATTGGTGGAAGTGTGTGTGTGTGTGTGTGTGTGTGTAAATGGGTAAGAGCCAATTTTTAAGGTCATTGGGATCTTCTTAATAGTGAAAGGGTGGTTCGTTTTAGTGGCTCTGACATAGATAATGATAGGAAATGGGTTTGGTGAAGTGGTCTTCATGCCCACCCCACCCCCCCCAGTTTCTAATCTCTCTAAGCAGAATGTGCTGTATTTCTGAGGCAAGAAAATAAGCCAGAGAGACTTAGAGTCAGGGGGTCCTGGAGGAGAGTGGAAAGAAATAGAAGGAAGGGACTCCCAAAGGCCTCCGCAGGGACAGGCCTTCATTAGCTGAACCAGAGGCTGGAGTTCGAGATCCTTGCTGGGAGCTGCTCTTGGTGCCTTAGGTCCTGACAGCACACAGTGCCTTCCTATGCAGTCTTCCTAAGTCTATGATACACTTTGGCCTTCAAGCAACACCCACACAGCTCAGGGTCCTATCTGAGGGACACAGCAGTGGACCAGCAATGGCCTAACTGATCCTCAACAAAACACTAAAATTGCTTTTAATTTCATTTTTTAATTTACTTTAAAACATACCAAATATTTTCAAATGACTATTGTTCTCCTGAAAGTCACACTCTTGAGCAGCTGTCTAGTTAATCCATTGGTGTTTAATGCTCATATCATCTGGGATGACAATATGTAAAATACCCAAGGGCAATTTATGACCCAGGCAGTAAAATGTCATGCTACTATAGAGGAGGTTACTTTCTTTCCCTTAACTTGATTTATTAGACCTGTCTCCTGGTAAGTCTTGGCCTTTTCCAAATACCAAGTCCTTGCCAAGTACTTCTTACAATAGTTTAGAACAGCCCAGTGAGGAAGTGGAGGCATACATATTAGAAAAAGAAACACAGAAAAGAGAAAGCATTTTTATATGTATGTGATGGGACTCTAGGTGGGGCTTCTCTTCTTTGCACATTCCTTATGTGGATAGAAGTGTTTCTGTTTTTAAAAAATGTGGAGTACAGGGGGCCAGGCAGTGGAACACTCAGGTTAAGTGCTCATATCACCAAAAGCAAGGACCAGGGTTCCCAGTTCCAACTCCCCACTTGCAGGGCTTCCTCTTTGTGAGTGGTGAAACAGGTCTTCAGGCGTCTATCTTTCTCTGTCTCTCCCTTTTCTCTTTCTCTCTCTCTCTCCCTCCCTCCCTGTCCTCTCTCAATTTCTCTCTGCCCTATTTAATAAAATGGGAAAAGGAAAATAGTAGCCACCAGGAGTGGTGGATTTGTAGTGCCAGCACTGAGCCCCAGAGACTAGAGGCAAATAAATAAATAAGTAAAAAGAAAGAAAGAAAGAAAGAAAGAAAGAAAGAAAGAAAGAAATGTGGAGTACACAAAAAGTAGCATATTCATAGCATGAAATATTATGCAAGCTTTATCTTATTTTGGCTACCAGGGATTGAAGACAGAATCTCACCCATGTGAAGTATGTGCTCAACAATTGAGCTCTATCCTTATTCAGCCTTTGGAAGGAAAGACATTCTGAAATATGCAAATCTTTTTTATTATTATTATTTTTACCAGAGCACTGCTCAGCTCTGGTTTATGGTGGTGCAGGGGACTGAACC
This sequence comes from Erinaceus europaeus, assembly GCF_950295315.1. Classification (NCBI taxonomy): domain Eukaryota; kingdom Metazoa; phylum Chordata; class Mammalia; order Eulipotyphla; family Erinaceidae; genus Erinaceus; species Erinaceus europaeus. The sequence continues at coordinate 76,785,052 of NC_080173.1, read as the reverse complement.
TGGGACTTCGGAGCCTCAGGCATGACAGTCTATTTGCATAACCATTATGCTTCTACACACCCCAACACAAGCTAATTTTACAGATACTGTGCTAAGTGAAATAAAGCAGTCACAACATACTAACACTGTATGATTCCATTTGTTGAGGTACCTAGAATAACTCAAATCATAGAACTACAAAATAGAGTGATGGTACTAGGGACAAAAGGAAAAGAAAATGGAAAATTATTATTTACTCAGTACAGAGTTTTACAAAATGAAAAGGTTTTGGAGAAGGCTGCACACCAGTATGGATACACGTAATGTCACTGAACTCTGCACATAAAAATGGTTCAAGTGATTGTGTGTATGTGTGTGTGTGTGTGTGTGTGTGTGTGTGTGTTCCAAGGGCCTTGTGTGTGTGCCATAAACACTTCCAGGCTGACCTTTAACATTCAGATACAAGACAAATAGAAAGACAGAGACAGAAGGAAAGGCACCACAACCCTGTACTCCCCCAGCTCCATGGCACTCTCTTTCATTTATTTATTGAACAGAGGAAGAAAGAAATTGAGAGGGAAGGAAAAGAGAGAAGGAGAGAGAGTGAAAGAAGGGAAGAAAGAGATGGGGATGAGGGGAGAGAGAGAGAGAGGCTTCTGTTGTACTTGTTTCCCCCCTACAGGTGGGGACGGGGAACTTGAACACAGATCTTTGTGCATTGTAGCATGTGCACTCTACCAGGTATATCACTGTCAGGCCCCTGTGGCACTCTTGTGTAGTGCCAGGGCTCACACCTGGGCTGCTTGCATGGAAAACCATGCACCCCACCTAGTAAGCTACCTCTCTAGTCCTGTGTATTTTATTTTATTTTATTTATTTATTTATTTGCCTCCAGGGTTATCGCTGGGGCTTGGTGCTGGCACTACAAATCCACTGCTCCTAGCTGCCTTTTTTTTTTTCCCAATTTTTTGTGTGATAGGACAGAGAGAAATTTAAAAGGGAGGAGGAAATAGAGGAGAGAGACAGAGAGGACACCTGCAGATCTGTGTCACTGCTTGTTATGTGATGCCCCTGCAGGTGGGGAGCCAGGGGCTTGAAACGGGATCTTTACACAGGTCCTTGCACTTTGTGCTATATATGCTTAACCCAGTGTGCCACTGCCCAGCCCCCTAGCCCTGTGCATTTTAAATTTAATGTTATGTGAATCTTACCACAATTAAAATAAAAGGCATGGGTAACAAAATCAAATCAATTTTGAAAAGGTGACAACTCAATATCAGTGATTTATTCAAAAGGCTGTGCTACAGGGGGAGCCAAGGACCAAAAAGAAAAGTCCAGAATATTCTTTTCTCTGGAGCAAAACTGGAATGCTAGGGGTCAATTGAGCAGCTATCAGTCATACTCAGAAATGCTCCTACAAAGGGCTGTATTCTCCAGTCTTCTGGTTGCACATCTCCTATAAATCCATGATGTTACAGGCACCCCACCACACACACAGTCCTGGAACATTCCACAGCACAGTCTGGGTCTCCCTGACCCAGCTGCCAGGGCTGACTGCTTCCCTGGCAGAGAGCACAAAACTACAGCAAGTCATGGCTCTGCTGGCCAGGAGGCTGCTGAGGTGGCTTTTTAATCCTCCAGCCGTGCCGTCCTAGTGATTGCTTTTATTAGGAAATGTAATGAAAAAGACTATATGAAGCCCCAGTCAGAGAAGGAAAAAAAAGCTAATAAGATATTGCACCAAGTGTGGCGAGAAAAGAAAGGGGGAAAAAGCACATTAGGAGTCAGATAATGAGATAAATGAAAGACCGCAGGGAAGATCATTTTTGCAGACTTGCTGGATGGCTGTAAAATTTTTAATTTGCTGAATTCTCTTTCTTTCCTGGTCTCTGACACTTGCCATCTCTGTCTTTCATTCTTGCCTGGTACTCTGGATCGTGTCTCTTTCTCTTGGCCTCTTCTGTTCTTCTGTGGTTTCTATCCCTCTGTTTTGGCTCTTGCTTTTCAAGTCCAAGTATGTGTGCATGTGTGCATCTCTGGATCTCTCTCTTTCTCATTGTGTGTGTCCCTTCACCAAGGCCAACCCTACTTCTCAGGACTTAGGTAGGAGGCTAGTAGCTTTGGCAACAAGGACCCACCTAGTCAGAGAAAGCGAGAGTACAAAGGACTGCCCCCCCACCACCACCACCTTCTAGAGAGCTGCTGTGATTCTGCTAAAGGGAGAAAAAGAGGGAAAGATCAAGAGAAGAAGGAGGAGGGAAAAAATGGGACTCCAGAGGAAGGACAGGAGATCAAAGACCCGGGAAGTAAGGAGGAAGAGAAAGCCCCCGCTGCTCCTGCAAATCGATTCTCAGCAATGCCTGCCCTTCTGTCTGTGTCTGAACTGCTGAGCAGAATGCCACCTCCGTGGGATGCCGGGCCTAAACAGAAGGGCTCTGGTGCACTGGGCAGGCATGCAGATCTGCTAAGGGCCCACGCCCAGAGGGCCATTTCCCTAAGGCCACCTCTCACCACCCATGCTTGAAGGAGCTTCTGTACATGATCCGGTTTCAGTGCTCCCTCTGGCAGACTCCTTCTTCCTGTTTCATCCTTAGGAATTTGAAGGTGCTTCCCAGCCCCTGTTACTTAATGCCAGCTTCCCAGTTCACATTTGGAGGGACTGAGAATAGACATGATGAATAATTTCCCAATAGGGAGTAGGGGTGGGGGAGCCTGTGAAGTACAGGACTCAGAGACTCAGGATGGAGACACATTGTTAGTTATTAGGAAGATCACTCGAAATCCTTCCTCCCTTTTTCCTTCCCCAATGGAAACTAGCCGCTCGGTTTTGCTCCAGGGAAGTCATCTCTTTCCTAGTTCAGCCTCCTGCAAAAGCACTGCTTGCTGCTGGTTACTTAGTGAATGGGCGTTTCCTGAACCCACCACTACAGAAGATGAAAGAGTTGTGAAAATCTCCTTACCCTGGGGGAAAAAGAGGATTGGGCAAAAGACCAGGTGAAATGTGATACACATCAACAGAACTGGGGGGGGGGGGGGTGTTCAGGGAAAACTCCAGGAATGAGGAGAGTCTAACAATGGGGTCCCATGCCAGGCTGGGCAGAGAAGAAAGGGGGCTGTGTAGTGAGGCAGATTGGGGCAGATGTGAGCAGTCCAGAGAGAGAAGCAGAATAGGTTCAAGGGCTGTTGAGAGGAGCACAGCTTGGCTGTGAAGTAAAGTAGGCTATGGATAAGAACAAATGTGCATAGTACTTTCTACTCCCCAGGCGCTGAGAAGCTGAGGATATTCGCTTGTGTAATCCTCACCATAATCGCAGGAGTCTAGCGCAGTGTTTAACATCTCCATTTGGAACATAAGGAAACTGAGGCACAGAGAGAAGTTAAGGAGAGGAGCCAGGGTTGCAAACTCCTGAGTCTGTGCTTCCAGAACAGGACTTGGGCTCAGTAAAGTCAAAAGGACCAGAGGAGAGGGAGAACAGCACTGTGCTTATGAACACAAACTTCCAGGCCAGACAGCCTGATGTCGATGAACACTGTGACCTTAGATAAGATTCCCTAAAACTTTAGGTCACCCTCAGAGCCATGAGCAGTAACTGAAGGCCCATAAGTAAAAACTGTCAGTAAGAGTTTTCAACATCATCATTTGCCACATCCCATGGGAAGAAGGACACATCTTTCATTCTTGGCAGCTGGCAAGCCTCAGTTCCCTATCTTTTATCTCCCATCGGTAACCCTAGGAAGGCAGTGAAGAGACAACTCAGCTAGCAGTGCACCTTATTGTGCCCTGGTTTTAAGCTCCAGCACCACATGGGCAGCACTGAAGGAGATCCATGAATGGTGGAGCAGTATCTTGGTGTCTCCTCTCTGTGTCTGTCACTCCACCCCAATCCCCAGCAAAAAAAAAAAAATGGGGACCAGATGGTGGTGCACCTGGTTGAGCACACATTACTATGCACAAAGACCCAGGTTCAAGCCCATTCTCTCTCAATTTCTCTCTGTCCTATCCAACAACAACAGCAACAACAATGGGAAAAAAAAAAAAGCCTCCAGGAGCAGTGGATTCTTAGTGTAGGCACTATGGTTTGCCCCAGTGATAAACCTGGAAACAAAAAAGAAAGAAAGAAAGAAAGAAAGAAAGAAAGAAAGAAAGAAAGGAAGGAAGAAAAAAAGAAAGAAAGAAAAGGAAAAAATGGCCACTGGGAATCATAATTCTAGTGGCAATAAAAGTAAAAATCAGTAAATATGGCTGGGAAACAGCATAATGGTTATGCAAAAGACTTTCATGCCTGAGGCTCCAAGGTCCCAGGTTCAAGCCCCAGCACCACCATAAGCCAGAGCTGAGCAGTACTCTGGGCTTTCGCTGTGTCTTTCTCTCTGTATTTCTGTCTCATTAAAAGAAAAAAGAATGTCTTCTTTTAAAAAAAAAATCAGTAAATAAAGCAATAAATAAATAAATAAAGCTGAACCCAGACTGTAAGGCAGCTTAGCAGTTTTGTTCATGCAGAAGGTCTTGAGTTTGGGAGTTGGGCAGTAGCACAGCGGGTTAAACGCATGTGGCACAAAGCGCAAGGACCAGTGTAAGGATCCTGGTTCGAGCCCCCGGCTCCCCACCTACAGGGGAGTCGCTTCACAGGTGGTGAAGTAGGTCTGCAGGTGTCTTTCTCTCCCCCTCTCTGTCTTCCCCTCCTCTCTCCATTTCTCTCTGTCCTATCCAACAACAATGACATCAATAACAACAACAACAAAACAACAAGGACAACAAAAGGGAATAAATAAATAAATATTAAGAAAAAAAAGGTCTTGAGTTCATTCTCTATCATCACACAGAAGGCAGGCAGAGAGACTGGAAGGGACAGGGAGATAGTCCAGCAGTAGAGCAAGGGACTTGCATGTATGAGGCCATGGTTCCAGTCCTCAAATTCTAAGTACTACATATGCCAGAGTTAATTAGTATTTTTACTCTCTCCTCATAAAGATTATAAATAAATATTTATTTATTTAATTACACGAGAGAGATGAAGAACCAAAGCATCACTCTGGCACATGTGATGCCAGAGATTAAATTCAGGATCTCAAGCAGTCAAGCTCAGTCTCCTACTTCTGTGACATCTGCCATCTGTGATAATAAGGCTTTAAAACACACACAAATTACTGTGTGGCCAAGGAAGTAGCTCAGTGGTAAAGTGTGGATTTGTATAAGTGAAACCCTGAGTTTGATCCCTAACACCACATATACCAGAATGATATGTTGATTCTGTCTTTCTTGTTAAATGAATCTAAGGAGAGAGAGGGAGGGAGGGAGAAAGAAAAGGAGAGACTGGAGGTGAGCCCACCCTAGGGACTTCTTAGGTGCACACAGACCAACACGGACAGAACAGCCCCTCTCTCCACAGCCTCGCTCACCCAGAGGTTCCCAGCCAGCCCTAAAAGCTGCCTTTAGCCCCTTGGTTTACTGCATTGTGTTTCAGGAATTATATGTTACTATCCTCTTTCCCTGCATCCTTCCCTCCCCCAGCCCCTGTTTTTCTTTTGATAGAGAAAGCACAAATTAGGCAGAAAGGAAAATGTTGACAGTTCCCAGCCCTCCCTCGCTGGGGATAAAGAGAAATACGTTAACGTCTGAAGCTTTAGGCGGATCAAACACAGTTTGTGAGATGCTTCAAATGTATTATTCATCTCACCAATGAGATGCAATCTTGAGTCTCCTCTTCTCGCCCCATCAAGAGGAAACCTCAGCTACTGTGCATTTCTGAGCTCCAGAGAGGAGGGGTGCTTTCACCTCCCTCTAGCTCTTCCTGAAGCTTTCCCCATGGACTGGTCTAGAGATGGGATGGGGTTTTTTGCCAGAGAATTTAATGGTGCAAAGGTCACAGGTGAGATCCACAAGAATTGAACAGAGATAGGAGCTCAAAATCAAAGAGAAGACTGACTTTGACAGGGCAAGCACTGAAGAGCTTGACCCTGGAAGAAGTGCCTCTGGAACTTGAGGGATATGACTAGGAACCTTAGTTAGCTCTGCAGACCCATTGCCTATAGTAGGGTTGCACGCACCCCAATACTTTATTACCTAGAGAGAGAATCTCAATCCAGTCTTGGGTGCATGCCACACAGTGTCCTGTCTTTGAACTTGTGGAGTCCTCTGCCCTGCCTGCCTGAGGTTTCTGCATTCGTTCATACTCCTCCTTATCTCCCTTTGGTCACTGGGGTCCCTCTGGCTTCCTGCCAACACCCCAGGTTTCAAGGTCCCAGCTGCAGTCTTCTCAAACAACACCCACTGCTTTTTAAACTTTCTCTGGAGGGCGGGGGAGATAGCATAATGGTTATGCTCAAAGACTCTCAAGACTGAGGCTGCAAAGTCCCATACCATCATAAGGCTGAGTTGAGCTGTGCTCCAGTTTAAAAAAATAATAATAAGTAGAAAATAAGCCTCCTCCAGAGAAATAACCAACCTACCCTCCCATGATTTTTGCCCTACTATCTCATAAAACTTATACTTGTGCTGTGCTGGACACATCATGGAAGTGGAGGTGGGGAACAGGTAGTGCCTGGGAAATGTGAGAATGCAACAGCCTATGCAGGAGAGAAATTTCAAGGTTTTGTTTGTTGTTTCTTTTTTGTTTTCCTTGAAGGAAGGAGATTTGATGTGGTGACTCAAAAAGCCTTAAAGCATACATACTGTTTAAGCCGGAGCATCTATTTCTTTAAAACTTCCCCCAAGGAAATACTGGACAAGTGTATAGAGATGTACAAAAAATGTCCAGCTTTGTTGATAATAGGAAAATTTGCAAACATATTAAGACCACAAAAGTAAAGTATTCATAATAGCCTCTGATATTGACATTCATTTATTTGTTAGAGTTGGCAAAATAGCACACTTGGATAGTGTACTGCTTTGTTATGTACGTGATTCAGGTTTGAGCCTGGCCCCCACCGCACTGAAAGAAGCTTCAATACTGTGGTTTCTTGTATTCTCTCCCTCTGCCTCTTTGTCTGTCTCTTTCTAACTGAAAAAGTTATCCCAGAGTGGTAATTACAAAAAAAAAAAATATCATTAAGGTTTTATTTACTTATTTTTTAAAGACTTTCTTTTTAAAATATTTATTTGTTCCCTTTTGTTGTCCTTGTTGTTTTATTGTTGTTGTTATTGATGTCGTCATTGTTGGATAGGACAGAGAGAAATGGAGAGAGGAAGGGAAGACAAAGAGGGGGAGAGAAAGACAGACACCTGCAGACCTGCTTCACTGCCTGTGAAGTGACTCCCCTGCAGGTGGGGAGCCAGAGGCTTGAACGGGGATCCTTATGCTGATCCTTGCGCTTTGCGCCACATGTGCTTAACCTGCTGCGCTACCGCCTGACTCCCTTATTTACTTATTAATAAGAGAGAAAACCAGAACAGCCCTCTGGCATATCCAGTGCTGGGGACCAAACACAGGACTTCATGCTCTCCCACTGCACAACCTCCCTGGTCACTGAGAGCGGCATTGAAAGCCCAATTCTGGAATATGGAGGAGAAAACAACGTAAAATTGTCTTTTCATTCAAAACCAAAAAATTTTTTCTTTAAAATAAGAAAGATACAGCAGGTATCCTTTTCTCTCTGTATGTATTCCTCACCTCTTGGTTTCTTTTTTCCTATTAAAAACATAATAACAACAGTAATAGAAAGAGGAGGAAAATGGCCACTGGGAGCAGTAGACTTAATAGTGCAGGCACTAAGACCCAGCCGTAACCCTGGTGGCAATAAATAAATAAATAAATAAATCACCAACCCCCCCCCCTTAATCCTGAACAGGTCCCTTTCTTCTCTCATATCTACTGTAAATACATAATAAAATCAGCTGAGGTACATTTGTAACTCTAGATGTGTATGCATACAAAGAGTAAAAGGTTGTGTGATTATATAACTAACTAGAGGTTTTGTGAATGATTTTTACTTCCTTCTACAGTGGTTTTTGAGACATACAGGAAAGGGAAAGCGTGTTATTTTATTTTTATAATTATTTTATTTTTAATCTGTGATTAAAAGGAGCCTACAGGATTGTAAGATGACAGTGGATATAGTTCTACATAACATTCATCACCGACATTTTGTATCCCCACCTCCCAAAGAAAACCGCCTTAGTTCTCACAAGCCTTAGAAACAATGTGCTTGCTTCTGTTTTTTCTTTTTCTTTTTTTTTTCAAGTTCATGTGTATCAGATCTCTAGATTCCACATATGGGTGAAACCATCTGGTAGCTGTCTTTCAACTCTTTACTTATTTCGCTGAGCAACTCCATCTACTTTGTCCCAAAGAATATAATATCATCTCTTTTGATTGCAGAGTAGTAGTTCATGGGATAGATATCCCATAACTTCTTTCTTTCTTCTTTTAATTAGTGATTTAATATTTAGTTACAAAATTATGAGATAACAGGGGTATAATTCCACACTATTCCCACTACCAGAGTCCTGTGTCCCCATTCCCTCCACAGGAAACTGCAGTAGTTCTCCCAAGGTCACAGATATGAGCTGACTATTATTTCTATAACTACTTATATTTGTATATATTTGCCCATCTTTTCTACGGTCCTGCTTTCTCTTCCTTTCTAAGTCACACCTATACCTATCACTACTTTTGAATGTCCTTTTTTTTTTTCCCTCTCCTCTTTATGGGTCTTGATGGAATCAGAATTAATCAGAATTCACAGCCCCCTACTCAACTTCCCCTAACATTTCTCCCCTCTATGGGGGTATGGACCAGAATTCTTTTGGGGTTGCAGAAGGTAGGAGTTCTGGCTTCTGTAATTGCTTCTCCACTAGACAGGCGCGTTGGCAAGTCAATCCATACCTCCAGTTTCTGTCTTTCCCTAGTGGGACAGGGTTCTTGAGAGTTGACGTTCTGGGACACATTGATGAGGTTGTCTGCCCAGGGAAGTCAGGATGAAATCTTAATGTCATCTGCAACTTGTTGGCTGAAAAGCAGTAAGATATAAAGCAAGACAAAACAATAAACAATAAACAGAAACCAAAAAATAGGAATAGAGCAAATGAGAGTAGGGATCTTAAGGTGGAGAGAAGCTAGGAAGTCTATTTTAGATATGTTCTTAGGGGTCCATGAATTTAGTGGGGTTTTTTGTGTGTTTTTTTTTTTTTTTTGCTTAAGCTTGACATTTAGCAAAATAGTTAATTGTGTTTATATACTTTCTTCAAGTTTAGGAGCTACTCTCTGACCTAATCCAGCTTTTTGGCACTATTCTCAATTCTGACTATATCTATCCCATAACCTTATTTTTGCATCCAGGCTTATTGCTGGGGCTCAGTCCACTGCTCCTGGAGGCTATTTTTCCCATTTTTGTTGCCTTTGTTGTTGCCCTTGTTGTGGTTGTTACTGTTGGATAGGACAGAGAGAAATCAAGAGAGGAGGGAAAGACAGAGAGAAGGAGAGAAAGACAGACACCTGCAGACCTGCTTCACCATATGTGAAGCAAACCCCCTGCAGGTGGGAAGCTGGGGGCTCGAGCCAGGGTCCTTACACAGGTCCTCGATTTTCATGCCATGAGCACTTAACCCACTGCACTACCGCCCAGCCCCTTATCCCATAACTTCTTTAGCTAGTCATCTGTAGATGCACATTTAAATGCTTCCACTCTGGCTATTGTGAATAATGCAGCTATGAACACAGGGGTACACATGTCCCTTCAAATTAGTATTTCAGTGTCCTTTAGATAAATGCCCAAGAATGGTATCTCAGTTTAAGGGCTCTCCACACAGTCTTCCCAAGGTTTGTTTATTTGTTTGTTTGTTTGTTTTTACCAGAGTACTGCTCAGCTCTAGTTTATGGTGATATGGGGGATTGAACCTGGAACTTTGGAGCCTCAAGCATGAGAGTCTCTTTGCATGCCATTATGCTATCTACTCCTGCCCACAATGCTATTTTAAATATAATGAAAACACAAGAAATTAATAACACTAGTTGCCTCTAAACAGATGGACTATTCACCATATACTCTATTATATCTTTTGAATTTTGCACCTTGAGCAACATATTACCTATTCAAAAAAATCTATAAATGCTTTAATTTAATATGGCAATAAAATTAAATGAAGGGGCTGGTGGAGAGGCTCACCAAAGGACAGCAGACTGGTATTTTGAGAAGCTGTAAAATCCCTCAAGCTGTGGTTATAGTTTTTGAATCTGTTCAGGAATCACTCCAGTCATGCTCGTCTCTTTCTGTCTCACAAGGCAAGGTGTTAGGACCTATACCCTGTAAGAAATGAGATAGGGTCTAAAATAAGCCAGGCTTCCAGCCAGAAATAACTTTATAATCATTCACAGCACAGCAACAGCAATGGCTCTGGTGAGTCCATTCTCACACTTTTTCAAAGTACTTTTCATCTCCCTTTGGTTCTCCACATTTTCCTTGGGGCTACCTGCTGTTCTCAGGTTCCTGGGTTGGAAAAGAAGGGGTCAACAATTGTCTAGAGGACTGTTGTTTGAAGTCTGCCTGAAAGGTCCATATTTCCCAGGCCTGGGGCTTGGGTCTCAGACAATAGCCTTCTGCTTCTCCTTCCCTGGGCCTCTTATCCATCAGTAACTGCTCCTATTGCCTATCTCTGAGCCTCAAGTTCCTAACTTATAGAAGGTAAAATAGGGGGCTGGGTAGTGGTGCACCCGATTGAGTACACAGGCACAAGAACCCATGTTCGAGCCCTCAGTCCCCATTTGCAGGGGGAAGTTTCACAAGTAGTGAAGCAGTGCTATCGGTGTCTCTCTTTCTCTCTCCCTCTCTATTTCTCTGTCTCTATTCAATAAAATAAAAATACATGGGTGTGGGGCTGGTTGGTAGCGCAGCGGGTTTAAGTACACATGACGCAAAGTGCAAGGACCGGTGTAAGGATCCTGGTTCGAGCCCCCAGCTTCCCCACTTGCAGGGGGTCTCTTCACAAACTGTGAAGCAGGTCTTCAGGTGTCTATCTTTCTCTCCCCCTCTCTATCTTCCCCTTCTTTCTCCATTTCTCTCCGTCCTATCCAACAACTACAGCTATGACAACAATAACAACTACAACAAGTGCAACAACAATGGCAACAAAATGGGAAAAATAGCCTCCAGGAGCAGTAGTGCAGGCACCAGCCCCAGCAATAACCCTGGAGACAAAAAAATAATAATAAATAAGTACATAGGGGCTGGGCAGTGGCACATGTTAAGCGCACATGTTACCATGCTCAAGGACATGGGTTCTAACTCTCCTCAAAGCTACTCCAACTTTGTGGATGCCTCTTCCGACTGGCTATTTATTGCCTTTGCCATATGATCTGTCAGTCATCATTCACATCTCACAACCAGTCTGTGAGGCAAGACTGATGGAGCTGGATTGTGGTGCATCTGGTTGAACACACATGTTACAGTGTGCAAGGACCCAGATTCAAACCCCTTGTCCCCACCTGTAGGGGGAAAGTTTTGTGAGTGGTGAAGCAGGGTTGCAGGTGTCTCTCTTTCTCTCCCCTTCTCTATCTCCCCCTTCTTGATTTCTGGCTGTCTTTATCAGACAAATAAAGATTAAAAACAAACAAACAAATAAGCAAGACTGATTACCCTTATTTTAAATTTTATCTATTTATTTTAGATTTCATGTACTTTAAATTAGTTTATTTTATTTTTGCTTCCCGGGGTATTGCTGTGGTTCAGTGCCAACAGTATGAATCCATTGCTCCTGGAGGCCATTTTTTCCATTTTATTGGATAAGACAAAGAGAAATTGAGAGAGGAGGGGAAGATTGAGAAGGCTGAGAAAGAGATACCCGCAGGCCTGCTTCACCGCTTGTGAAGTGACCCCCCCCAGCAGGTGGGGAGCCGGGGGCTCAAACCAGGATCCTTGCACAGGTCTTTGCGCTTTGTACTATGTGCGCTTAACCCAGTGCACTACCTCCTGGCCCCCATGACCATTATTTATCAACTGGCAACAGATATTTTTCAATCAGCCGTGTTGTGAGAATTAATTGAGATTACATGTGTCTGCTTATGAGGACACAACTAACCTAGAACGTGAATGTTCATCAAACACTAATTCCCTCCCCTGGAAGTTGAGCCCCCCACCCCACCCCACCCCCGCCCATAGATGGCACTGTCTTTCAGTGTCAGCTGATCATTGCTAATTGACACCAGGATTAGGGGGTCAAGTGTGGCAAGATGTCCTGAAGAGAAGCCAGGCATCCAGACTTTTCTGTCAAGTCTACTGAACAGGCCAAACACAAATCCATAGGTCTTATGCAGCCTGCAGGCCACCAAATTGCAAGATAAACACCAGCTGACCGTGTACCTTCCTTCCAGTTCTTAAAGTCTGTGAGATCAGGAAAAGTTGCCTGAGCTGGGAAGTGGTATAGCAGCTAGAGCACTGGATTTGCAAGCATGAGATTTTGAGTTTGATCCCCAGCGTCACACGTACCAAAGTGATGCTTTGGTTTCCCCTCTCTCTCTCTCTCTCTCTTCTCTCCTGTCCTCTCCTCTCCTCTCCTTTCCTCTACCCTCTCTCCTCTCTATCATAAATAAATAAATAAATAAATAAATAAATAAATAAATAAATGGCTGTCTGGGCCTTGAACTCAGGTCCTCACACATGGCAATGTGTGTACTCTACTGGGTAAACCACTCCTTCAGAGGCAAGCTTCATAAGTAGTGGAGCAGTGGTGCAGGTGTCTCTCCCTCCTCCCCATCTAACCCCCTGTCTTCATTAAAAAAAAAAAACCACCAGAAGAGATCGAACCGTGCAAGTATCTTGGCGAAAGAAAGAAAGAAAGAAAGAAAGAAAGAAAGAGAGAAAGAAAGAAAGAGAGAGAGAAAGAAAGAAAAGGCAGAAAAAGAAAGGAGTATGAAAACTTCACATTCTTAGGGTAAGCTTTTTTAAGGGCAAGACCCAATGTCCAAGCCACATTCTGGCTGCCAAGTCTTCGGTAGCTGCCAACCTGACCCTAAACCTCAGCTCTATGCAAGTGCTGTCTCCTGTTGCCATCTCCCTCACCCCTCCATCCACCAGATTATCACCAGAAATGGGAGTGAGATGGAGACAGTGGGCATTTGTCCTGTGGTGGACCAGAGTGTAGCCCCTCCAAGTCTTGCCCTACCCAGAGCCCTGAGCCCAGGAGCACACCCCTCCATCCTTCACGGGGATCCGCCTGGGGCACCCACCTGCAAATACCGTCTCACCTAATAAATTCCTGTCAGAGAAGCTGTCAGGGCCTGGGAAATAAATAATGATATTTAACATTTTGTAATAACAACAATTAACCAGTAAATAATGTCCTTTAAACTGCAAACGCTGGAGTAAATTAATTCTTCTAATGAGCTGTCAGGCACGGAAGGGAAAAAAAAGTGCCCGTTGTCTTTGGTGCCATTCGGCTGGCGTCTGAGCAGCCGGGGAAGCTCACCTCGCCCCGAGAGCTCATTACTGCAAGGCACATGGCGTGGGGCTCCCAGAGAATTGGAGAGTTGGGAGTCCACAGGCCTTGCAGGCTCCCATGTGGGTGTCTGGCCTCTCAGCACCAGGCCCCCAGCGCCCCAGGCCCCAGCACATCTCGCCCACCAGGTACCAATTGCAAAGAAGCAGCGTGGAAAGCATTTCAAGTAGAGACACCCCATCCACCCCCCTTTCTGGGCCTTCCCTGCCTGGGCAGTGCTCAGCCTTCACATGAGCTGGGACAGAAAAGGGGGAGAAACCACCGAGCATCTCTAGTCCTTGCTGCGTGACCTTGGCGAGCTCTCCTGCCCTCTCTGGGCGGGGATGCTGTAAATGGAAATGTGAAGCTAATCAAACCAGATGTGATTACTTCTGCGCTCCCAAGAAGACAGAGACCATAAAAAGATACCTAAGAGTAAGGCAGCTCTTTATGTACTGATTCGGAGTAATCGTCAAGATATATTGTCAGGTGACAAAAGCAAAGCACAGAACAGTGTGCAGGGGATGCTACATCTTGTGTATTAAAAATAGGACTAAAGAAAGAGAGTATGTGTCCCTATTTGTTGTGGATGTCTAGACAGGAAACGAATAACATTGCCTCTGGGGAGGGGAGTCTGGAGGGGGGAGGGAGACTTTTCACAGAACAAGCTTCCAGACCCTTGTTTTTTGAACCATAGGCAGCTATTACCTAGTCAATAAATAAAAGACAAAGCCACACACCTCAGAGGTCATCCCAGCCTCTCTCACCCTCTCCCTCTCTCTCCATTTCTCTCTCCTCTCTCTTTCTCTTTCTCTCCTCACTGTAGGTTTCAGGAAGTGAGAGCCATGGGGGAAGTAGCCGAACTGAGATTACACCTGAAACGCCTCTCTAATAAGCCATCCAGAGACAAGATAATGAGAGTCAGGGAGTCCTTCCAGCATCTAACCCCACCCCCTCCTGCTATAATTCCTCTGTGTATTTGGTCAAAGGATTCATACTTCTATATAGAATGAAATTTGGGTGTGGCATTCCCTCAGAGGCCTGGGTTTGAATCCATATCTGTCGTTTGTTAGCCACGTGACACTATATGTCAGTTACCATTACTGACATCACAATCCAGAGTTCCTGCCTTTCCTTTCAAAGACACATTCTGGGGAACCTGATGGACAGAGGCCCACCTTCCATGAGAGTCAGCCCAAACCACTGCTCCGCAGCACAGGCAGAAGACCACCTTCACATCCTAGGGATGTATGGCTCTCATAGCCGATTCCTCAATCACAACACCCAAGGCTGCTCCCCCCAAAAAGATGGGCATGTGGCTACACTAAGTCGAGGCTAATGTTGCCTATTAAGCTGCTAAAAGGTGGTGATCTAAATTTAGAACAGCATCAGCTTGGCCAGTGCTGAGGAGACAGTGTTGGACCCTAAAACCAGCCAGGTCCAGGGTTCTCTCAAAACACCTGGAAGTTGTCATGGGACTGGGGGTGAGATAGGGGTCAAGCACAGGGATTCCTAAGCTCCTGTCCCATCTGACCAACTCTCTTCTCATCAGTTTATATCCCTTCCTTCCTCGCATGGCATCTCCTAATTAACGAAGATGTATTTGAAAAACCCTGACCTTAAGTACCCAGGATATGGGGCTGACAAAAGAGCAGGGGCAGAATAAGGAAAAGGGACCCAACACATGTTGACTTCCTGCTCCAGCCAAAAACTACCATAGATGCTCTACATGCAGTTTTCATTTCACTCCTCACAGCCTTTAGTTCGGGTGGCATCCCCATTATATAGACCAAGTAAGGAAAGTTCTAAAGAGGGTGTTTTGCCAGGAGTATGCAGTTAATAAATAATTGGACTGGAATTTGGACCCAAATCAGCTGACCACATAGTTACATCTCCCAGCACCTGTCCCAGACCCCACTCCTCACCATCTAGCAAAGGAGGGCAAAAACAAAAGCTGAATGTGAGAAGGTGGCCAGTTTGGTCTCCTCACCTTCTTATCTTCTCATCACCCTCAGTTCAGTACTTAGAGCAGCAAAGTGAGAGTTCAGGGAGCTTAACCCAGGAGGTGGCACAGTGGATAAAATGTTGGACACTCAAGTATGAGGTACTGAGTTTCATTCCCAGCGTCAAATGTGTCAGAATGATGCCTTAGTTTTCCCCCTCCCCCTCACTGATGAATAAATAAACAAATTTTTAAAGAAAGAAAGTTCAGTGGAGAATTACTGTATGTGCACTTCCTAAGAGAGTCCCCCTATCCTGCAGCCTGGAGGAAAAACAGAGTTTTCATTTAACCAGATAGGGGCCAAGCAAGGAGGCGATGAAAGCATCTTTGATGCCATGTTTAGAAACAAAGTAGTAGCTAGGACAGTAAAAATCCAGCCTCTGCCACTTACATGCTGTGTGACTCAGAACAAGCAAGTCAGCCTCTCTGACCTTTGTTTGCCTCCACTGAAAAATGTCAATAATTGATACATATCTCTTTCACTTGGTGTGGAAATTGAGAACATGGCATGTATAGAGTATTTAACATAGACACATGGTATAAATAAATAAATAAATATCTGTCCTGGTGAGTTTTTCCTGTACTACTTAGATACATTTCATCTCTAAGACCAAGAAGATTGCCTCATGTTTATTGTCTAGATAGAACTATTATCTTGATGCCTGAGGTAGGCAGACTACCTCTTCTGCTCCCTGCTTTGGGAAGCAGCCCAGAAAGGCCTCCAAGCTTGGCTTTTGCAGAAGGCAGCAGAAAAGAAAAAATCAGGAGCTGAAGCCAGCAAAACAAAGATCCCAGCAGCAGGCCTGAGTCAGCTCCTCCTAGGTCTGAGGGGTTCAAGAGCCTTCCTCGTGGCCACACCAGCTTCCCTGTCAACAGTCCTCCATGTGACTATCAGGTACCTGTGTGCATGGAACACTAGCCTGCAAAGAGGCATTTCACCAGCCAGTGAGCACAGGAAGCTGGGTCTCAGTCACAGCGAAATTAAAACCAGCTAGCCCAGTACTGAGTTACCATGTTGCCTGAAATCAGATTGATTTCCTGGGCTTGTTGTGACGGCAGTGTTGTAATTGATTCGTCTGGATGGCGGGGAGTTTATCTATTTGGAGCTGTCTGTCATTGATCTGAATAAGCCTCTAAAATAGCCCAAATACCTGGCGAAAGCGAGGTCACCACCAACCCTGGCTCAATATTAATTATAATAATGAACAGGCATGAGAACGGTTGGTTCATTGCCTGCCCTATGGGGCTGGCCTCTGTGAGGGCTTGGTGTTTAATATTCATGGCTGGTCAACTCATACAGAGAGTTGGGAGGATGTTCCAAAATTGAGGAGAGTTTACAAGGGTGGCGCCACTCTCTGCTTCTAAGAAACAAGACAGAAAGTGGTGCTGCTAAAAACACGACAGGTCAGGGCCTCAAGAGGACTTTCTGATGACCAGAAGTGGGTGGACATAGAGCAGCATCTTACTTATTAGCTTAGACAAACTATTTCTTTCAGACTCGATCTCCTTTTTAAAGTGGGGATTAGAGTGTTTCCTTCTCAGAGCTATAGTTCCTATTGATTTTGGCAAAAATAATAATAATAACAATAATACATACTAAAAAAGATAAATAATAACAAAATAAAACAAAACTGGGAGGTCTGTTTCTGGGCAGTCTTGGTTAAGGGAGAAGAAGAAGGTTCTACTTTGGGTAACATAACACCTTCTCAGCCTTGGCACAAAGCAAGCAGTCAATCATTGGTGTTACCATAATAATTATTATTGATTCAATAAATATTTATTGAGGGCCTGCTACAGGCCTGGCCCTGATGAAAAAAAAAATAATGAATAAGTCATGATTCCCTGCCTTTGAGGAAATGAAGTTGATCTGATTAAGGTGGTGGGTTTGACCCTTGCTGGGAATTCAGGAATGAGAACCCTCTCTCTCTGGGAGACAGCTAGGAAGGTGCTTCAGGAGGCAGACATATGGCTGTGAGGATCTTCCATGGTGCTGCCAAGTCCTGTGCAGAAGACAATCCTTTTAGAAATCTGTTAAAAAAAAAAAAAAAAAAAGCAAAAGCCTGTTCAGAATAGCATTTTTCTGGGGAAAAGAGAATTCTTCCCTTGAAGGAACTACAATAGGCAAAGCAATTGATCAGATTTGGGCTTAAGGTGTACAAGGAGCAGAGACGAAGCAGCAGACTCCCAAGACCCCTGGAGACACCAAACAAAGCTGCAGCAAGAAAACATGGAAGTTAAACCAGTGCAAAGGACTTCCTAGCTGAGGTCTGCAAGGCAGTGAAGGAGCTCAGGACTGTAGAGACTCCATGTTTCCCTGGGAGCCTGCACTGCTGCCTTTCCTGCAGCATCTCCTCTTCTGTTAGACATAGAGCTCTAGTCTCTCCTTCAGCTCAGCCGCAGCAGAGACCCCCATGACCAGCTTTAAGAGAAACATCAGAAGAAAGCTAATAGTGAACGCTCTAGTGGATCTAATTGATTTTTTTCCTATTGGTTCCCTAATATAGGCAACACTGTTCCCGCCGCTTTTCTGGGCTGGAGATTATGTCATAAATAAAGAGATTTGCTCCCCATTTCCATGTGCTTATCTTTAATAAGTTAAGAACTCAACAAGCTTTAGGTGGACTTGAAATAAGCAAGAGCTCCAGTGGTGGCTTCAGCTGTGGAGATGGTGGGAGTAGCAGCAGATTTATTTCAGAGGAAGGGGAGGCAGATAGCTGAGGTGGAGGGGGGGGGGTTTGCATTCTTTGTGCTGCATAGCACCCAGACTCAGCTGAAGAAAAGAAGGGTAGGAAAGCTGGGAGAGAAAATTCGTGATGATAAATGTGACAAAATGGATGGACTGACCTCAGAAGGCTGAGGGGTAAAGTGGGGGTTAAGAGTGCTGATTTTAGAGCCAGGCTGCTACTTTGAATCCCAGACCCATCTTTACTTGCTATCTGTGTAACCTTGAGCAAGTTACTTTCTCTCTCTCTCTTCTTTTTTTTTTTTAACTTTTTGAATTTATTTTTTCTTTTCTGATTTTTTTTTCTCTCTCTCTTCTTTTTTTAACCAGAGCACTGATCAGCTCTGGCTTATGGTGGTGTGGGGGACTTTGGATTCTCAGGCATGAGAGACTCTTTGCATAAGCATTATACTATCTATACCTGCCCATTACTTAGTTTCTCTGTCTCGTTTTAAAAATGGATGAGGTGGTCAGGCAGTAGTGCACCTGGTTAATCACACAAATTACAGTGAGCAAAGACCAGAGTTCAAGTCCCTGGTCCCTACCTGCAGGGGGAAAGCTTCATGAGTGGTGAAGCAGGGCTACAGGTATCTCACTGTCTCTCTCCCTCTCTCTATCTCTCCTTCGTCTATCAATTTCTCTGTCTCTATCTATCCAATAATAAGTAAGTAAAAATATTTTTAAGTGGATGATAGGGCTGGTAAAATAGCTCACTTGGATAGTGTGTTGCTTTATCATGTGTGAGATCTAAGTTTGACACCAGCCCCTACCACATTGAAGGAAACTTCAGTACTGTGGTGTCTCTCTCTCTCTCCCTATCTAAAAGAAGAAAAAAAAATGGATGATAGCATCTACCTCATAGGATTGTTGTGAGGGTCAGCAACATAGAAAGTGTTTAGAACAACCCAGCCTGAGAGCAGCAGCTGTGTTCCTCTCCTCTCCTCTCCTCTCCTCTCCTCTCCTCTCCTCTCCTCTCCTCTCCTCTCTTCTCTCAGGCCAACTAGGAATACCAAAGGAGACCACCTGGGACAGAAACAAGACAGGACTAGAACAACTTCAGGAACCCAACAAATCACCGGTGAGTGCAAACACGTGTGGCTCGTGGACAGAGAGGAGCCTAGGGAGAGATTAAGTGGCTGGTAACAGTCTGGCAGTTTACCAGTTGAGACACCACCTCCAGTCTGTTTCACCAACTAAAAGATGGCTGAAGGGAAGAGAGGACTCCCCTAAGACTCACCAAATGCAACTGTGAGGCTCCATTGCTACTGCCCTCAGAATCTGGAGCAGCGGGGGTGGGGGGTGGGGGGTGGGGGGGTGGGGAGGGTGGCCCTGTGCTGACACCAGGGGACAGAGAACTAAACTAACTAGGAAACTCAGGAGAAGGTCTATACCTCGGTGGCCTAGCAGTGCGGATGTGAGAGTCTCTTTGCATAACCACTGGATTATCTCTGCCCCACCCTGATTTATCTCTTGGTCAGGAGTCAATGATTAAGCTAAGAAGCCTACTTATAGTTTAAAAGCCCTCAGGCTCCCATAGCCTACAAGGAAGAAAAAGAACAAGAACCTTTTAAACCACTGTGCTCCAACTCAGGGATTAAAATATTATTGAAACAACTGTCAATTTCCACAACTGTGAAGCCTTTAATTACCTTACTTAGACACAAGTCAATCCAGGCAAGAGTGATCAGTAATTTGAAAAGTACTGAGAGAGGGACCTCATAACATACTATATAAAATGGATAAACCAACAAGAAGAAATATTGGAGAAATGAACCAGGACAAGAGTCCAGCTAAACGCCCCCCAAAGGGTGAAGCACAAAATAATGAGGTCAACATCCAAACATTAGCTAAGGAAAGAATCACAGGAGTGAGTAAAGAGTTTGAAAGAATTGTCATCAGAAATGCAGAAACAACAAATGAGACTCTGGAAGAAAACACTAATTATCTCAAGGTTATTAGAGAGCTGAAAGCTGAAATAGCTGAGCTAAGAACACAACTAGCTGAACAAGCTACAACAGTATCAGAACAGGGTAACAAAATAGATGAACTCAAAAAAACAGTAGAGGGGAGAGAGAATAGAATAAATGAGGCTGAAGACAGAATTAGCAAGATCAAGGACAAATTAGAGACAAGTAAAAAAGAAGTAAGTGATCTCAAAAAGAGATTAAGAGATACTGAAAACAACAGCAGAGACCTATGGGATGACTTCAAAAGAAATAATATACTGGGGAGTCGGGCTGTAGTTCAGTGGGTTAAGCGCACGTGGCGCTAAGCGTGGACCAGCGTAAGGATCCCGGTTCAAGGCCCCGGCTCCCCACCTGCAGGGAAGTCGCTTCACAGGTGGTGAAGCAGGTCTTCAGGTGTCTATCTTTCGCTCCCCCTCTCTGTCTTCCCCTCCTCTCTCCATCTCTCTCTGTCCTATCCAACAACAATGACATCGATAACAACAACAATAACTATAACAACAACAAAAGAAAAGACAATAAGGGCAACAAGAGGGAAAATAAATAAGTATAAAAAAAGGGTTTTTTTAAAAAAATAATAATATACTTATTATTGGCTTATCAGAGGAAGAAAGAGAGGAAGAAGAAGGGAAGAAAGAAGAAGAGGGGAAGAAAGCATTCTTCAGGACATAATAGCTGAGAACTTCTCTAATCTAGATAACATAAAAGATATAAACATTCAAGAAGCCCAGAGGGTTCCAAAAAGAATTAACCCAGACTTAAATACACCAAGACACATCATATTTAGCATGGAAAGGAATAAGGATAAAGGATTCTGATGGCTGCAAGAAAAAAACAAAGAGTCACCTACAGAGGAAAACCCATAAGATTAGCAGCTGACTTCTCTACACAAACACTACAGGCCAGAAAAGAATGGCAAGATATCTAATGAGTGCTCAATGAGAAAGGCTTTCAACCAAGAATACTGTATCCTGCTAGACAAAGCTATCAAAACATTAAGACTAGATGGAGGCATAAAAACCTCTCAGACAAGCAACAGTTGAAAGAATCAACTATTACCAAGCCTGCCCTGAAAGAAGTTCTGAAAGGTCTCCTATAAATAGTCAGACCACCATGAATAGGCTATATATCAGAACACTCTAAACATCTACAAGAATGGCATTAAAATATCTTCAATCTTTGATAACAATAAATGTCAATGTCCTGACTTCACCTATTAAAAGACACAGAGTAGGAAGATGGATCAGAAAACACAACCCAACAATATGCTGTCTACAGGAAACCCACCTAACTCAACAAGACAAACACAGACTTAAAGTGAAAGGATGGAAAACTATCATACAAGCCAATGGCCCACAAAAAGGGCAGGAACAGCTATTCTCATATCTGACACAATAGACTTTAAAATAAATAAAATTTAAAAAGATAGGGGTGGACACTACTTAATGCTCAGAGGATCATTCAACCAAGAGGACTTAATAATTATTAACATCTATGCACCCAATAAGAAGCCATATAAATACATCAAACATCCACTGAAAGAACTACAGCAATATATTACCAGCAACACAGTCATAGTAGGGGACTTCAGTACCCCACTCTCTCAGCTTGACAGATCATCCAGGCAGAAAATCAATAAAGACGTGAGGGAGCTAAATGAGGAGATAGATAAACTAGAACTATTGGACATTTTCAGATCCATTCATCCCAAGAAACTGGAATACACATTTTACTCAAGTTCACATGGGTCATTCTCAAAGACAGACCATATATTAGGCCACAAAGACAGCATCATCAAATTCAAGAGCATTGAAATCATCCCAAGCATCTTCTCAGACCATAGTGGAATTTAACTAACACTTAACAATCAACAAAAGATGAGTAAAATCCCAAAATGTGGAAGCTCAACAGTACACTACTTAACAACTACTGGGTCAAAGAGGAAATCAAGTAAGAAATCAAAACTCCCTATGAGAGTTCAATGAAAATGAAGACACAAGCTATCAAAATATTTGGGACACAGCAAAGGCAGTACTGAGAGGGAAGTTCATAGCTATACAAGCGCACATTAGGAAACAAGAAAAAGCACAAATAAACAACCTGATTGCACATCTTAAAGACCTAGAAGAAGAACAAAGGAACCCTAAAGCAAGCAGAAAGACCGAAATCATTAAGGTTAGGGCAGAAATAAATAACACTGAAAATAAGAAAAGCATACAAAAGATCATGAAAGTAAATGTTGGTTCTTCGAAAGGTGAACAAAATTGACAAACTTTTATCCAGACTCACAAAACAAAAAAAGGATAAAACCCAAATAAATCAGATACTAAATGAAAGAGGAGATATCACAACAGACACCGCAGAAATTCAGCATCTCATGCGAGACTTCTATAAACAATTATATGCCACCAAGCTAGAGAACCTGGAAAAAAATAGACAATTTCCTAAATACCTACAAACTTTCAAGATTAAGTAAAGAGGAACTAGATAACATGAACAGACCCATCATTGCTAATGAAATTGAAACAGTTATCAAAAACCATACCAAGAACAAAAGTCCTGGACCAGATAGTTTTTTTTATATTTATTTTATTTATTCCCTTTTGTTGCCCTTGTTGTTTTATTGTTGTAGTTATTATTGTTGTTGTCGTTGTTGGATAGGATAGAGAGAAATGGAGAGAGGAGGGGAAGACAGAGAGGAGGGGAGATAGACACCTGCAGACCTGCTTCACCACCTGTGAAGCGACTCCCCTGCAGGTGGGGAGCTGGGGTTCGAACTGGGATCCTTATGCCGGTCCTTGTGCTTTGCGCCACCTGCGCTTAACCCACTGCGCTACAGCCCAGCTCCCTGGACCAGATAGTTTTACAAATGAATTCTACAAAACCTTCAAAAAAGTTCTAATACCTCTACTTTTAAAAGTCTTCCAGAAGATTGAAGACCTTGGAATACTCTCTTCCAGCTTCTATGAAGCCAGCATCACTTTGATACCAAAAGCAGACAGGGACACAACCAAAAAAGAAAACTACAGACCAATATCTTTGATGAGCATAGATGCTAAGACAACAATGAGATACCACTTCACTCCTGTGAGAATGTCATACATCAGAAAACGTAACAGCAGCAAATGCTGGAGAGGGTGTGGGGTCAAAGGGACCCTCCTGCACTGCTGGTGGGAATGTAAATTGGTCCAACTCCTGTGGAGAACAGCCTGGAGAACTCTCAGAAGGCTAGAAATGGACCTACCATATGACCCTGCAATTCTTCTCCTGGGGATATACACTAAGGAACCCAACACACCCATCCAAAAAGATCTGTGTACACATATGTTCTTGGCAGCACAATTTGTAATAGCCAAAACCTGGAAGCAACCCAGGTGTCCAACAACAGATGAGTGGCTGAGCAAGTTGTGGTATATATACGCAATGGAATACTGCTCAGCTATTAAAAATGGTGACTTCATCGTTTTCAGCCAATCTTGAATGGACCTTGAAAAATTCATATTAAGTGAAATAAGTCAGAAACAGAAGGATGAATATGGGATGATCTCACTCTCAGGCAGAAGTTGAAAAACAAGATCAGAAACAAAAACACAAGTAGAACCTGAAATGTAATTGGCATATCGCACCAAAGTAAAAGACTCTGGGGTGGAGTGGGTTGGTGGGGAGAATACAGGTCCATGAAGGATGATAAATGACATAGTGGGGGTTGTATTGTTAAATGGGAAACTGGGGAATGTTATGCATGAACAAACTATTGTATTTACTGTTGAATGTAAAACATTAATTCCCCAATAAAGAAATAAATTTTTAAAAAATGGTGACTTCATCATTTTCAGCCAATCTTGAATGGACCTTGAAAAATTCATATTAAGTGAAATAAGTCAGAAACAGAAGGATGAATATGGGATGATCTCACTCTCAGGCAGAAGTTGAAAAACAAGATCAGAAGAGAAAACACAATTCTGAACTAGAATTGGCATATTGTACCAAAGTAAACAACTTTGGGGGTAAACTTTCTGGGGCGGGTGGGGGACAGAATACAGGCCCAAAAAGGATGGCAGAGGACCTAGTGGGGGTTGTATTGTTTTATGGAAAACTGGGAAATGTCATGCATGTACAAACTATTGTATTTACTATCGAATGTAAAACATTAATTCCCCAATAAAGAAATTAAAAAAAAAAACCAGCCTGAAATACGTGTAGAATATGTCACCTAGTTGTTTGATTATTAAACTCATCTAACTCAGTTTACTTAGCTGCTGTAGAACCATTCACAAGGGTCAGGCTTGGGTTTCATAGTGTGTGAGGCACGTCCTAAAGTCAGAGTGTTACTTGGGCCACTGGGAACTCAGTCCCTGTGATTAGTGCCAGCTGAGTACACCACTCGGTCCACATTCAAGGGAATCCAGAAAGGGAGTGGTGACCCCCTTCCTAGGATGGCAGCCACCCTATGCCCTTTTCTTGAATTTCACCTGTCCACTCTCCTGTTCTGGGAACCCACAGATAAACTCACATTTCCTTAATGAGACATCAAAGAGAAACTGTGCTACATATGCAGAAACCACCCCATTAGTGACCAGGAGCTACAACTACAACTACTGTCCACTCTGCACTTACAGTGGCTCAGCTGTACTCTTTACTCATCCCACTTAGCCCCAAGCCATTCTCAAGGGTTATAACCTCCCATTTTGCAACGAAGGAGAATAGGCCAGACTAGGCTTGCCCTGCTCTAAGCTCCGCCCTCTACTCCATAGCCTCACTTACAATCACAACCATAAATGAAGCATGTGTGATTGGCAAAGCTCTTGGCCAGCAACCAAAGGAATGGGAAAATGAATATAGCAAGCATTTATTGAGTTCCTGCTATGTGCCAAGACCTCCTACAGGTTATCTCACTGAATAATTTTCTGAAAGGCAAGTGGCATCATTTTCCTTTTACAGATAAAAGAATAGAGGCCCAGGCCAGCAAGATAGCTCATTAGAGAGGATGACTACTATGCCACATTCTCCACACAGTTTGGAGACCTGGCCCCCATTGCCCTGGGGCAAGTTTCAGTGCCATGGTGTCTCTTCCTCTGTCTTTCTGTCTCTGGGTTTCTCTATCTGAAAAAGTTATCCCAGAGCAATGGAGTCCTGAGCAATGAAGAAGAAAAAAAAAGAAAGAAAGAAAGAAAGAAAGAAAGAAAGAAAGAAAGGAAAAAGGATTTAAAAAGAGAGAGAGAGAGAGAGAGACCCAAAGGCAATCATAAGGCTGGAATTATCTGAACCTAGACCTGACTTTGAATCCTGGTCTCTGAGTCTCCTGATGACTAGTCTTCCTTTTAAGTAGGCCTGGATCTTGCAAACCACCAACATGGCCGCATAGGAGCCAGCCCCCCAGTCCTAGCCCAGAACTCTAGGTTTGTGCATCTCTACCCTTCTCACAGTAACCACCTAACCCTGTCCCTCTACTGCCTACCCAGCTCCTAACCTCCCAAAGAGGAGATCAGAGATAAGACAATCTGCTGTTTATCCTATAAATCACAAAGCAATTCCTTAGCACCTTTGCACTCTCACTTCATTTCTGATGGAGAAGACCAGGGAAGCAGGTAGGTTAAGCACACATAGTATGAAGCACAAGGACCTGTGCAAGGATCTGGGTTCAAGCCCCCACTCCTCACCTACGGAGGGTGGGGGAAACGCTTCACAAGTGGTGAAGCAGGTCTGCAGGTGTGTCTATCTTTCTATCTTCCTCTCTATCTTCCACTCCTCTCTCAATTTCTCTCTGTCCTATCCAATAAAATGGGGAAAGAAAGAAAGAAAGAAATATCAGTTCTTGACCATACCCTCTGAACAAGTGGGGCTAAGACCGTAACAGTGCCCCTACCCAATGGTCACAGGGAAAATCAAGGCCATGATGCTGTTTTGCATATCTCTGCACCCCACTGGAGTCAAACTATGTAAAAGTCCCTTCGTGGGGAAATTTCAGAGGGTCTTAGTGTCAGTGTAAGAACTTTTCCGAGAGAGAGAGCCAAGAGCACAAAGCTACTTTTATATCTTTGTGTAGATGGATAAAGATTGGAGTCCTCCTCCTTCCCTAGGTCTTGGGAAAATTTGCCCATTCCCTGCAGAAGTTGTTTTCTAGCCCAGACTTCCATTTTCATTTTCCCTCTGTCCTCCAGGCCATTATCTGGCTTCACAGATTCTGTTGCTTTAAGGATTGGTGACCTCACAAGTGGTTACCATAGAAACCATTGTGATGTCACAAGCAGGGGACAAGTAGTTCAAGGTGGAGTGGAGGGTGGAAATGCATGACCAGAATTGAGGGACAGTCAGGATTTCTGTCCTATTTTCATGTCCTGTAAAGGAAGTGTTGGGAGCTGGATTCTGATATCTGAGGGAGACCTGGCCAGGTTTTTCCTATGTTCTCCTGGGACTGAGATGCCTCTGAGACCCAGAGGGGAGGTCATTGGAAATGACCACCAGAACCAGACACACAGGGGTGACTTTGGGAGAAAACTAAGGTTAGACACCAGGAAGGAGTATACAGCCTGTGGTTGACTTGTATTAGAAATCTTGAACCACGTGCAACATTCAGCCTCTGAGGCTTTCACTGCCCTCCCTGCTTAAGCACCTTGCAGAGATAGACCTGGCATGTTATGTGTGCTGGGACTCTATCCCCCTGCCTGGTTTGGGAGTTCCCTGAGGTTTCTGCTTCTCCAGTTACCAACCCAAGTCTTGGCACACAAAATGCTCAATAAATGTTCCTCCATTCAATAAACAAATGAGAGAGTAACGAGTTAACAGTAATGAGTGGATGGAGAATGAATGAACGAATGAACTGATGGGAAGGTGGAGGGGGTATGTAGAGTCCCCAGCCTTTGAACCATATACCTTGTCCACCTCCATAGCAGTCCCAACCCACCTGTCTTCATCTCTGTGATCCAACCACACTAGCCAAGCACCTTTTGGTCCTGTCTACCACAGTACTTTGCACATACATGTTGGTCACTCTGTATGAAAGGCACGTCTCTTCAAATAACTCATGTTCATCCTTTTTTTTTAATTACCACCAGAGTTATTCCTGGGGCTTGGTGCTAACACTATGAATACTCCCAGTGGCCATTTTTCCCTTTATTTTATTTTATTTTTTTAAATATTTATTTATTCCCTTTTGTTGCCCTTGTTTTAGTGTTGTAATTATTATTGTTGTTGATGATGTCGTCATTGTTGGATAGGACAAAGAGAAATGGAGAGAGAAGGGGAAGACAGAGAGGGGCAGAGAAAGACACCTGCAGACCTGCTTCACCACCTGTGAAGCAACTCCCCTGTAGGTGGGGAGCCGGGGGCTGGAACCGGGATCCTTACACTGGTCCTTGCACTTTGTGCCACATGCACTTAAGCCACTGTGCTACCGCCCAACTCCCTATTTTATTTTTGTTTTTTATTGTTTTATTGGATAGGATAGAGAAATTGAGAGGTAGAGAGGGAAAGATAGACACCTGCAGACCTGCTTCATCACTCATGAAGTATCCCCTATGCAAATGGGGAATGGGGACTTCAACCTGGGTTCTTGCCTGGATCCTTGCACATAATACTATGTGTGTTTAACCAGGTAAGTCACCGCCTGGCCCCCCCCATTCTTTGGCTTTCTACTCATTCCCTACTTCCTCAGAGTTGTCCTCCCTACCTGTCAAATCTCCAGTGTAGACCTCCACTGCTCTAGGAAACTTGTGTACTTATTATATTGCAGTTTTCCATTTAGTCAGATGGGTTTGTGCAAGGTTTCCCATGAGCTGAGCCAGCTGGACAGTGCTTGTTTTGATGTACCTTTGTATTCTCACCACTTAGTATGGTGGGTAGTTAATATTTGTCAAATAGTAAGTGACTACACCTCCCACCCTGCCCTGCCTGTCCTGGACTCTGCTGGAGCAGAGCATCTAACCGTGGGTTTCCTGGAGATGAAGCTACAGAACCAGGACCTTGACATACTTCTGAAATCTATTCCTGCAAAGGTCCACTGGCAGCTATGCCTTTTTGTCGGGATTGGTAGTGTATCTTGTTTTCACTACTAATTAGCTACAAATCTCTTACCCTTCAGCACCTCAGTGGCTAAAACACTGGCTTTATAAGCTTGAGCTCCTAAGTTGTGTCCCCAGCATCACATGTGCCAGAGTGGTGCTCTGGTTCTGCCCCCACCCACCAATTATTGATAAGTAAATAAATATTTTATTTTTTTACAAAAGTACCTGTATTATAGAATTATTGAGAGACTATAGCTAAATCTCCCAGTTCAGTGTACAGTAATATCAAATAATAAACAGTTCCTACTCTTATTTTAAAGGTTAGAAACAACCCCCTAGATTTAAAGGCAAACATCCCCAAAAAAAAAAAAAAAGGAAACATTACTAAATTTTTTGTAAATCTACTTTAAATGCATGTGGCAGTCTTTGAAGAGGAAATATTTACAGCTCTTCATGGAATTCCAAATCTTCATGCCTCAGTTTGTTCAGAAGGGGAAAGTCAGTTATCTTCTCATATTATTCAGAATGGTCTTATCAAGGGCATAAAACAATGGGTGGAGAGGAGATTCTTGTACTCCCAGTTATGGCTTGACCCAGGATGCATACTGTCAGGGATAGGGCCATGAGGTCAATCTGGCTGGGACATTTGGTTATGCCTTCCCTGAAGTATGTGGAACTAGCTAGCCTTGGGATTCTGGAATGTAGAGGGGCTGTACCTGACAAAAAGAGGTCAGATTGGACAGTAGCACCTCCTTGTGGCTTATTCTGTGCTTAATATTCTTGGGTCTGTTGACCAAGTAAGTTCTCAGGTCAGCCCATTCAGGCAAGAGGTCAGACATCCCAACTGATTTGACATAGGAAAGAACTAAAATGCCTTTGAAGGACATCCCAGCCAGCCTGGGAAGCTTTGTTTTTCTCACTCCCAGTAGACTATGGTCCCCTGAGGCCTACCTGCCAGGAGTAGCCCACAGAATGCACTGGAGACCTTCTTTCCTTTTCTCAGTAGCTCACCCCATTTGATGATCTGCTTACTAACACTGGCCGTCATCCTGGAATTGTGTTCCCAGCCTCAGAACTACACCACCATAAACCAAAGGCCTCTGGACAGATGTATTTTATGTAAGTTCAAGCGCCAGAAATATTGAGTTCAGAGAATTTTATTTCTAGAGCCCACTATATTTCTCCAGGATAATCACCTGTCTTTGTTTCCCTCCCTCTCCTGGTTATTATCTTTGGACCCTTTCCAAGCCAAGCTGCCTTGATTGCTTGGAGAGAAAGCTGCCAGCATCTTCCCATGTGTCTCTGGGCCTGGTGAGGGAGACCTGGGGGCGGGTGGGGCATTGCTTGCCCCTTCTGCATAACTCCACAGATGGCCGCACTGCCTAAATAGCCTTAGATTTTAGAAGCTGGTTTCATCAAGAGACTCCTCAAGTGCCAGGGAATGTTGAGGGGGTAGTGAATATGGAGGCCTCATGCTCCTAGGAGGGAGGGCTATGGTCTGGGTGAGCCTCAGGGTACAGAGGAGAGAGAAGGCCAGCTGTTCTCTTTTCTATACCGTGCCAGCCTAGCCTGACACCAAATTAATAGAATTCAAATGAGATGCAAAACATTATGCAAATCTAGAGGAAAAGGCCTGTGGGTTGCTAAAAGGCCAGCACCTTAAACCTTTTCCCGGAGGGCCCTGTGAACTCCCTCCCACTTCAACTCTCACCCATTTAGCACAAGTTGCATGAAGAATCCAATGAGATTGGTGTGGCTCTCTCAAAGTCCTTTGATCCAAGTGCCCACTGTGACCTCACTGCCTGGCAACCCAAGGCTTCTTCTCTGAAATGATGTAGGCAGCCTCAGAAGGTGGCATAGCCTCCCTCTGAATGCCAAGATGGCAGGTCCCCACTCATTAGCAGTATATGCAAAGTAGATGCAGGGATTTCTTTTTTTTCCATCTATTTAACTGTCCATTAAAATAGCCCCACTCCCCTCACCTCCTCACAGACCATGCTTCCAAATTGCAGCCCCCACTGCCTGTAAGCACCATGTGCTTCCCGTGCCTGGTAATTGCTGTGGTGTTTGTTGAGCTGTATTTGCATTTGATTGTCATTTAACTTTCCATCTTTCTCCTTCAATCAAACCCAGGGACTGGGATTTTGCAATTATTCATTTTATTTGCAGCCCCTTGGTGTGTATTCAAACAGTGTCCTTTAGTAGTGTCACACAGTTGAACCCTGAGACTTCTTTTGTCACACACAGGGGGAAGGCTTTCTGCCACCCATCCCAGAATTCCCAGGTGAACATAATCTAGCCAACACCATGACTCTTAACTCCTATCCCCAGCCTCTCTGCTCCAGCACCTGCTTTGTTTCTGCCCAGTCAGTGGCATTAAACATTTATAGAGCCATGGAGGATCAAAGGCCCTGGCTGGGGGGTGATGGGCAGACTGGAGGCCTGGTTTGGAGATAGAAAGCAGCTCACAGCACACCGCTTTTTCCTGTTGTCTCTTTCAATCTCGGGCTTCTCCTCCTGTACTTCAACAGGGTAGGGTTGATACTGAGTACTCCAGGAAGCCTGGCTAGACCCTGACATCCCAGACTATTCCAGATGCTGCAAGGGTAAGAGGAGCAAGCATCTCCATGCACCTGAGTCTCTGGAGTGATGGGGAAAGTCCCTGCCCCTGACTGCTGAAACACCCAAAGCCTCCCTTGGCAAAATAAATAAATAAATAAATAAATAAAAACTCCAATAACTAAAGCATAGAAGCAGCAGCCCAAATACCCATCAACAGATGACTGGTTAAAGAAGTTATGGGGGAGTCGGGCGGTAGTGCAGCGGGTTAAGCGCAGGTGGCGCAAAGCGCAAGGACTGGCAAAAGGATCCCGGTTCGAGCCCCCGGCTCCCCACCTGCAGGACAGTCACTTCACAGGCGGTG
Source organism: Erinaceus europaeus (assembly GCF_950295315.1). Lineage (NCBI taxonomy): Eukaryota > Metazoa > Chordata > Mammalia > Eulipotyphla > Erinaceidae > Erinaceus > Erinaceus europaeus. The sequence continues at coordinate 76,754,051 of NC_080173.1, read as the reverse complement.
AAGCAGGTCTGCGGGTGTCTATCTTTCTCTCCCCCTCTCTGTCTTCCCCTCCACTCTCCATTTCTTTCTGTCCTATCCAACAATGACATCAATAACAACAATAATAACTACAACAACAAAACAAGGGCAACAAAAGGGGAATAAATAAATAAATAATATAAGAAAAGAAGAAGTTATGGAATGTATACTCTATAGAAACTAGTCTGTAATCAAAAAAAAGATGATATTGTGTCCATTGGGACTAAATGGATGGAATTTGAGGTCATTAGCTTAGAGAAATAAATAAAGAGATGAAAGACAATCACTAGATGATTTCACTCATATGTGGAACCTAGAAAGATAATATACATTAACTTAAAGAGAGAGACAAGCAAACAAACTGTTTCTAAAACTTTGTGAGAACTATGACAGTTTTCTTTGAGGGGGAGGTGGAGATAGAACTTTGGTGGTAGGTATGGTATAGGTCTATACACTGTAATCGTACATTCTTGTAACCCATCATTAGCCACAAATTTTTTAAAATTAAAGGAAAAAAGTGTCTATCTGGTTTAAAAACTATCTTGGAAGTGACTGATTTCCTCCTGATTTTTTCAAAAAGCAAGTGTCATCCAGGTAGAGACTTCAAAAGAAGACACCGAAGTGTGTACCTGTGATCCTGCAAATTGATGGGCTATCTGGAAGTGATAACCTGAGACTGGCTTCTTCAGAGAGGTGGGCTAGATGTCTAACACTATCTAGGCAGAGGAGCTCTTTCTTTTTTTATTTTAATATTTATCTATTCCCTTTTGTTGCCCTTGTTGTTTTTTATTGTTGTTGTTATTATTGCATAACCATTATGCTATTTACCCCTAGCCCTGTCTTGTATTTTCTACATGTTGCTTTGCATAAGCTACTCCTCCAACTTTAGATATTCTTTCTCTTACTCTCATCTGACTACAACATAAAACATATTTAAGATTTGGTTTCAATCCACTTGTCTCTTGTGCTATCCACAGGAACCCAAAAAAAGGCATCATTCCCTTCTCCACTGTCTCATAGTGCTGACTTGGCACAGATAGCCTGTCTTTGCTTTAGGCACACATCCCATCACACACACCCAATATCATAGCTTACTCACAAATAACTGTTAAGCATAGAGCATGTGCCAGGGATTGGGCTAGGTTAAGAGCAGGAAAAAAAAAAAACAACCAAAAACCATGATCTGTGTACTCATAGAGAAGAGCACTATAGAAGCAAGCAAAGAGTAAAGTGGGGGAACACAGAAAGATTGGAGATAATGAGACCAGTGAAGGGAGCATGGAAAATGCCCCCAGGATGCCACTTCCTAAATTTTATTTATTTATTTATTCAATAGCAACAACCAGAAATCAAGAGAGATTTTTTTTTTTCAGAGCACTACTCAGCTCTGGCTTATGGTGGTGCAGGGTATTGAACCCAGGACTTTGGAGCCTCAGGTAAGAGAGTCTCTTTGCATAAGCATTATGCTATCTACCTCTACCCTCACTTTCAAAATGTATATATGACTTGAGTATGCCCCAAGTGTGCAGCATATTACTGAATGTCCTGTAAGACATCTTATTGAAGACAATGAGATACCACTTCACTTCTTTCTTTGAGAATGTCATACATCAGAAAAGATAGCAGCAGCAAATCCTGGAGAGACCATGGGGGCAAAGGAACCCTCCTGCACTGCTAGTGGGAATGTAAATTAGTCCAACCCCTGTGGAGAGCAGTCTGGAGAATTCTCAGAAGGCTAGAAATGGACCTACCCTATGACCCTGCAATTCTTCTCCTGGGGATATATCCTAAGGAACCCAGCACACCCATCCAAGAAGATATGTGTACACCTATGTTCATAGCAGCACAATATGTAATAGCCAAAACCTGAAAGCAACCCAGGTGTCCAACAACAGATGAGTGGCTGAGCAAGTTGTGGTCTATATACACAATGGGATACTACTCAGCTATTAAAAATGGTGAATTCAACTTCTTCATCTCATTTTGGATGGAGCTTGAAGGAATCATGTTAAGTGAGATAAGTCAGAAACAGAAGGATGAATATGGGATGATATCACTCATAGAAGTTGAAAAACAAGAACAGAAGGGAAAACACAAAGCAGAACTTGAACTGGAGTTGGTGTATTGCACCAAAGTAAAAGACTCTGGGGTGGGGGTGGGGTAGGGCTCAGGTCCTGGAACATGATGGCGGAGGAGGACCTAGAGGGGGTTGAATTATTATATGGAAAACTGAGAAATGTTACACACGTACAAACTATTGTAGTTTACTGTTGACTGTAAGTCATTGATCCCCCAATAAAGAAAATTTTAAAAAGACATCTTATTGTGTTCAATTTGTGGGTGATATGGAGGTCTGAGTAAAGGGGGACCCCTGGAGAGCAGGAGACAGTGCTTGACAGAAACTCTACTTCTTGAAGCTATGCTTCAACCTAACTGGGAACTCACTGCATGGGACCTTGTAGGCTATCTTTTGGAGGAAGGGACAACCCAGGTCCATTATTTCTCCCCATCATGCAATACAAACCCAACCTCAGTTTACGGTGCTACATTCTGGGAGTTGTAGTCTCCCTCTGATCCTGTCCTGAATGCCTGGTTGGCTTAGGTGGTAAGGAGGAGGATGTAGCAAGCTCCTAGGTGACTCCTCTCTCCCTCCTTGTGAGTAGTGCCCACTCCATCAAGGAGCCCAGCTGCAGGAGAGTCAGACAGGCCTACCTACCACAAGCTTCCAAATGCCCATGAATCATCTTGGCATTCCAGGTTCATCTGTGGGTCATGACTCATCCTCCTCTGACCAAGCTGCTTAGTCTAGAGAGGCCCAGAGCTAAGGAGATAGCTTAGTGTACAGAATTTGCATAACTGAGGCCCCAGAGACCTCAGGCTCAATCTTCCACACTGTCACATACTAGAACTAAGTAGCACTCTGGCCTCTCCCTCTTCCTCTCCCTCTCCCTCTCCCTCTCTCTCTCTCTCTCTCTCTCCTCATAAAAATACATCTCTAAAAAAAAAAAAAAGAAAGAGGGAGTCGGGCTGTAGCGCAGCAGGTTAAGCGCAGGTGGCGCAAAGCACAAGGACCAGCATAAGGATCCCGGTTCGAACCCCGGCTCCCCACCTGCAGGGGAGTCACTTCACAGCCGGTGAAGCAGATCTGCAGGTGTCTATCTTTCTCTCCTCCTCTCTGTCCTCCCCTCCTCTCTCCATTTCTCTCTGTCCTATCCAACAATGATAACAACAATAATAACTACAACAATAAAACAACAAGGGCAACAAAAGGGAATAAATAAATAAAATAAATATAAAAAAAGAAAGAAAAATGGGGAGTTGGGCGGTACTGTAGTGGGTTAAGCACAGGTGGCACAAAGAGTAAGGACCAGCCTAAGGATCCCAGTTCAAGCCCCTGGCTCCCTACCTGCCAGGAAGTCGCTTCACAGGTGGTAAAGCAGGTCTGCAGGTGTCTTTCTTTCTCTCTCCCTCTCTGTCTTCCCCTCCTCTCTCCATTTCTCTCTGTCCTATCTAAAAACAATGACATCAATAACAACAACAATAATAACTACAATAAGAAAACAAGGGCAACAAAAGGAAATAAATATTTAAGAAATAAAAAGATCAGCATTTCCTCAATAAAGTGATATTGGAGTTGGAAAAATACATACATATATTAAACATGTGGGTCCCAATATATGAGTTTCTCTATACTGAAAATATTTTAAAAAAAGAAAAAGTAAGGGCCAGACAATGGTACACCTGTTTGAGCACACACATAACAGTACACAATGACCCAGGTTCAAGCCCCTGGTCCCCACCTGCAGAGGGAAAGCTTTACAATTAAAGAAGCAGGGCTCAAGTATCTCTCTGTCTCTCCCTCTCTATGTCTCCATCCCCTCTCAATTTCCCTCTGTCTCTAATAAAAAAAAATAAATAAAAACATTTAAGTTAAAAAATTGTTAGCAATGTAGTAAAATTATTTTAAAAATAAAAGAAAAGAAAAAGTGGATAATCAAAGAGAAGCCTAGGAATGCCTTCAAAAAGGAATACAGTGGTCAGGGAGATAACATAGCAATTTACACACTAGATATTAGGTTCAGTCCCTCACACCACCTGTCAGGTTGTGCACGGGAGAGAGAAGCGACCAGGAACTCCTGGCGGAGCAGGAACACAAATCTTAATTCACCTGGATGTCCTGGAGTTGGGTGTGAGCACAGTGGGTTTAGGCCACGTGGAGCTAGCAAAAAAGCCGCCTCCTGCTATGCCCACCATCCCTTCTCCAGGTTGGGATGCGGAAGAGAAAAGAGAGGGGAAGGAGAGGGGGAAAGAGAAGGGGAAAGAGAGAGAGAGAGAACATGCAAACAGGAGCAACTTTTATAGGAGAATTCTGGAAGTGGCAAGTTGGAATGGGATTGGCTAGGAAAGGGGGTGGAGAGAGGCAAAAGGCATGCTGGGAAGGTGGAAGCATCCTTAGCAACAGTTGCAATGGTTTTAACTGAATTTGCAATACCCTGAGGGGATAACGTGGTAGGCATCTGTAAATAATACTTGCATAGAAATATAGTGGTTTGTGGGCCCTGCCAATGTTCAACCACATCTACACAATTTCCCAGCAACCACCAAAGGTCAGAGCTGAGCAATGCTCTGGTCAAAAGAATAATTGAAAACAAAAAAAAAAAAGGTTTTTTTTTGTTTTGTTAAGGAGAAGAAGAAAGCATGGGGCCAGGTGGTAGCAGACTTGGTAGAGCACATATTTACCATGCACAAGCTCCAGTTCCAAGTTCCAGGTGCAGTGGGGAAGCTTCAGAAGTGGTGAAATAGTGCTGCAGGTATCTCTTTCTCTCTCCCTCTCTATCATCCCCTTCCCTTTTAATTTCTCTCTGTCTATATACAATAAATTAATAAAATAAAATATTAAAAAAGAGAAATATATGCTCATACCATGTCAGTATTTTCCCAAGACTCCCCTCAGTCACAGTACCTTTCTGTGTCTCTTTCCCCTCCTCTATTAGCAATACTCTCTCAACCTCCTCTTTGCACCTCCTTTCCTGACTTCCTCTCCTTTCCTGGCTCCTAGGCTTTGGTCCTTGTGTCAACCCCCCCCCCCCCACTTCTGCCATCCTTCTGCTACTGTCTTGTTTTTTTCATCTTCTCAAAATACAGGCCAAGAAATCCTCTTTCAGTGCCTCCCTTCAGCAGGTTCCAAATTCCACCTGCCAGCTGCCTGGGATTATTTGCAGCAGTGGAGGCAGCTCCCCAGAGCCCATAGGAAGAGACCTAGAGGGAATCTGATAAGCAGAGCTGGAAGACTGTGGAGATGATAAGGACCAAAAGACTTGAGGAATGAGAATTAAGAGCAGAAGTCTTGCTACCTGCCTTTTAGGATGAGGTTAGGAAGGACATTAGAGAATGAGTAGGGTCTAGAAGCTTTGGAGAAGAGCTACGTTCATCTAAAAAGAACTAACCAGAAAGCTGTTCATTTCTCTATGGGCCACAAGGAGGTTGGGCCTCCTCTACAGGGAAAAATAACATCAGTTACGGGCCATTTCCCATTGTGTACATTTAGGCTCTTCTAGTGAGCCCATCCATGGGATCAAAGCCCCTGGGTGTAGACACAAGAGATGACACAGCTGTCACTGCCCTTTTTGCTGCCCTGAGACTCGGTGGGGCTCTTCAACTTAAGTAAAATCCCGGAATCTTGTTTTCCTATGTTCTTGACTGTACAGCCTCTCCTGTATTTCCTCTGAGCGCCCATCAGGTCTCTATCTAAAATGCCTCTCTCCTGTATGCCTGTTCCATTTTCTCCACCAATTCAGGAATTCTGGCAAGGTTGGGCATGAAGGGTCAGCTCTCACTAGCTGGCACTGTGATTTCTCTGATCCTGTACGGATTGGGAAGGGGTGGCAGGGACAACAGACAAAGCATAGTCCTGAAGAGCCTGGAGTGCATGGGAACCCACTACATTACCTTCTGTTGTTGCCCACAGGTTGGCCCAGGTTGCCCCCCTTGCCAAGTAAAGAATGTCTTCCTGGGACGCGAATACCGCTGGCTTTTAAGTATAATATCAGGATAATTAAGCTTTTTTCTGTGAGCACAGTTTGCTGCTGATGTAGCTGCCTGGAGCCCTGGCATTTACTGAGCGCAAAGTAATAATTTATTGTCCTTTGTATGCTCAAAAGCCATCTTCATTATCGGCCCAGGACGAAGCCGCCACAAGGGCACGCGGGCCTCCTCAGCTGCCTCACTCCCAGATCACCTCTGGAGCTCTCAGGTGTCAGGTGCCGAAGGGCAGAAGATAGGCAAAGGTGCTGTGGCCCGGAGAACCGGGTTAGCAGCCCTTCTCCTCCACAGACTGCCAGTGGGGAAGAAGGTGGCTGGCTTGGCTGGGCGTGGGCAGCGCCGAAACGCGAGGACCGTGTGCCCGCATTAGCAGAGCAGTCCTTCCCGGGAGCTGGCTGTGGCGCGGGAGTCTGTCCTCTTGCCGCTGGGTCTGCTGCTCCTGTGCTCGAGACTTTACGGTAAGCCGCTCCTCCCGCGCCCCCGCCCGCAGCCAGCTCGCGGCGATCCCGAGCGCCGACGCCAGGCGCTGGCCGTGGTGCTGATTCTGCCAGGAGCTGGCGGCGGCGGCCGCGCTCGTCCTCCCGCCGGAACCCCCTCGCTTCCCCGCGTCCACGTCCAGTCGGGCCCCTGCCCTCCCGCCGCGGCCCCCGCCCGGGGCGCGGCCACTGCCGTCACCATGCGCCCCGAAACCCTGCTACTCCTGCCCGCGCTGCTGGCGCTCCTGGCTCACGGTAAGGGACCCCGCGTCCCGCGGCCGGGCGGGGGTGGTGCAGGCGGGACAGTCCAGCCCGGGCGCCGCGCTCCGCCAGCCACGCTGCCCCCCGCACTGGCCGCGCCGGGCGGGGCACGAGCTCCACGGGCTCCGCGGGCGGGAAGCTAGCCCGGCTCCCGCCACGGCGCCCGGCCAAGACCTCGCCTTTAATCACCTCCCCGGATCTAATGGGATTTCTCTGCTGCAATTCATCACGCTGCCCCTCCCCGCACACACCGGGCGCTCGCCTGCGCTGCCTCTCTGCGCTCGGGGTGTCTGGGCGGCGGGCGGGGCGGGGGGCGGGCGGGTCCCCTCTCACCTCGCCGGCCCGCCTGCCCCGCCGCCCACAAACTTCCCTGTACTTTGCCGCCAGCCGGGGGCCTCGTGTCCTTACTGCTGAGGGGAGGGGGGTCGCGCGGCGGCCGGACCCGGGGCTGAGATTTCGCTCCTCTGTCTCTGTCTCTATCTGTCTCCACCTCTCCCCCGGGTCGCGAGCACCCCAGGGTGAGAACTTAAAACACAATTCCAGGGAGCGATTCCCGGGGTCCCTATGCGGCTCCCTGTTCAGCCTTAAGCTGCAGCAGTCGAGGTCCCGGGGTAGAGGCTGTGCTCCCCGGAGGCCCTTCCTCATGTACCCTCACCCACCCACCCCTTGTACCTCTTCCCGCCACTGCCTGCATCTGACCAGGGCTGGTTCTCCCTCTGGGCTGCCACCCAACCCGGGCCGGCCCACTGCCTCGCGGCAGACTCGTGGCGGGAGTGTTTTCACCACACCGAGACCCCGCTCGCAATCCCGTCTCACCGAGAGATAGTGCTGGGGAGAGAGTAGTGCTTCAGTACCTAGAAGGGGAGAAAGGGTCCTGAGTTCCTACTGCCCGGGTACTTGCTGCCCGGGATTCCAATAAGCACTCAGCAAAGCAAACAGAAGTCCGGGGTCCTTCTTCCACTGCAGCCGATTCAACCGCGGGAGGGTCCCACAGAGTTGGGACTCTCGTCCTTGGAAGTATTATGTGATGTGAAGGGGGAAAGGGAAATGAAAGTTGCTAACCTTCTGGCTCGTTCTTGTAAGGCTGCAAGGGGCTGGGCCCGAGCCAGACTGGGCTCCCACAGGCAGTCTTCTTTGCTTTGCCTCTCTAAGGAGGGCCAGCCCCCTCTCTGGACCTCCAGCTTGCAGTCTGCTGGCTTGCGCCACCCTTCCTCCCACTAGGACACTGGAACTCACAGAGTGAGAGACAGTCACACAAACCCACATCGCCAAGAGTGGGAAGCCAGAGAAGCAAAAAGCCAGCATTCTGAACAGCTGTCCCAGGATCCCTGGGAGTTTGGGTCATTGTCTTCAGGTGAAGCCACTTTGTTGGACTAGACAGCTCCCTGGGTGTAGGGCTACTACTTTGTAGTCTGAAGCCTGATGTGTGGGTTGGCGGTGTGAATTTCAAGGCCCATCGTGTCTGAAGCAGCAAGTGAGACTGTGTCTGGACCTCAGGAGATCTGCACACGGTAGATGACAACTCAGCAGTGAGCAGGTGTGAGGAATATGTGAGGCCACCATTGTGCCTGTCAGAGAGCTCTGTCAGAGAGCTCCCTGCAGGACTGGAGTGAGACTGCGGGTCTCCACTAGAACTGCTGTTGTGGCAGGGAGTCAAGGAACCTTGCTGGGGGTGTTGGTGTGAATGATGGGAGGAATTTGTCTGTTCTGAGGTCAAGAGTTTGTGTGTCCCCAGTCAGTGTCCCTCCCTGGCCCACCCACCCAGACCTCTTCCCACCCAGACCTCTTCCCATCCAGACCTCTTCAGTTCCCAAGGGGGTTACTGCCAAAGGGGTGTGTGGCAACAGAGAGTGATCTTGCTGGGGAAAATCTTTACTTTCACTCTTCAAGGAAAAATAAGCAACCCTGCCAGAGAGAGGGCTGGGAGCAGGTTGAGCCCAGGTATATCCCTCCCTTTCAGCAGGGAAGCAAGGTCCCATTCATTGGTGGTTCAGAGAAATCTCACAGGGGCTAAGAGTTCTTGGGGAATTCCACCATGGAAAGTAAACGCCCTGGGTTGTGAGTCACTGCAGCTCCAGCACTGCATTCTGTAACCTGGTGGCTTTGCCATGGAGCCCTCAGAGCTTTCCTCACACATAGGCCAAGAGATGCGGGCCATGGGATGCAGCTGAGTGAATCGGCAGCAAAATAGGAAGGACACTCAATGGCCGATATCTTGCTGGGCCTGGCTCAATCCCTGGGGTTCACTCCACAGTGTTGAGTGGGCTGTTATGATTGGCCTCAAACACAACCGAGGGGTGTTGTGGGGCCACTAGTGGTCCTCTCAGGTTGAGGGCTGTGTCTAGGCGATCCTGCCACAATGGGAGAAGAACATGGAGCAGGAGGGGTGCTGCCTGCTGGTCCTGCTGTGTCAGTTTAATGATTTTTAATGAGCAATTACCTTTAGTCATTCTCCTAATTTCTGAATATCAATAAAGTTAATTAAACTCTGCGTGTGTGAACATGGCCTGGGGAAACTGTGAAGGTAGAAGTGCCAGAGACTCAGTGGGGTTGGGTCTCAGGAGTGGAGGCTGCTGTGGAGGCTGTGTGACCTTGGACCCAATGTTCCACCTCTCTGAACTATGTCTGTGGTGGGAGGAGGGAAGGAAGGGTTCATCACTCTGCCTCCATTCTGAGGGATGGTGTCTGGGAGGCCAGGCCTGGGAGAGGAAAGAGAGAGGAAGGACTTGACTTCCTGCAGCCACAGTGACTAAAAGGCTAACCACCCAGAGTTGCCTTAACCTAAAAAAAAAAAAAAAAAAAAAATTACTCTGCAGCTGCCTGCAGACTCAGCAGGTGAAAAAATCTCATGGCACATTGGGGGTGGGGTGGGAGGGAGCCGCAGCTGAAGTCAACACCAGGCCCTGCTCCCTGGCCCCCAGCCTGGCACTCTGAGGTCAGGAAGTAGGTACTGGGTACAGATTCCCTTGGGAGACAGTCTAGACACCATTCAGCCCCAGAAGTTGACATGGTTGGGGGAGGGGGACAGTGAGAGACTGCCCTAGACTTCTGAGGAAACTGGAGAACCCAGAGACACTGTGGACTAGAGGGGAAGTCTGGGTTGGCTTCTTGCCCCTCATTGGCCCAAGCTCCTCAAGCTTGGCAGGCCCTGGCAGCAGTCCCAGCCACCTCAGCAGGGTGGCAGCTTAAAAATGCCTTGGGGACATTGTGGGGTACTAATGGGGATCAAGGAGACACAGGGGCTAGGCTTAATTAGAACTTCTGAGCCCCTCCCACTGTGCCTGCCAGAATAGTGGGGGGAGGGCACATTAGGGAACTATTCCTTAACCCCTCCCTACACCCAGTCCTAGGTTCCAAACCTTCCAGCCTCTCCGTGTGCCCATTTGCTAGATTGAGCTCAGCTCAGGGACACGGTGTACTCCTCTACCACTCCCTAGACTAGACTGGGCAGACTTATCTGAGATTGGTACCCACACAAGAAAGGGGGTGTGGAAAAGAGCATACAGGCAGGCAGTGTGTAAGTGAATGGAGCTCTCCACCCAGACTGTTAATAAAGGCTCCCTGCATGCTTCTGCCCTTGCTGGGTGTCCATGGAGTATTCAATGTAAAGCTGCACAAAGCTGGTGGTTGCCACCCCTAGAAGCTCATCAAGGCATCCAAGAGCTTGTCAAATCATGCAGAGTTCTGGGTCCATGGCTTGCTGGTGTATTCTCAGGGGGAGGAACCAAGCTCTGCTGGGGGCAGAAGTGGTAATTAATACTGTCCACTGGTCACCAGTGGGATGTGGGTGGAAGGCACTAGAAGGTCTCCAGAGCCCCTTTCCACACTAATTCTAGTAGGATGTCGACTCACCAGCCAGGCCAATCAACTCCCCAACTAGCCATGTTCTCAGTTGCTCTGGGTTCTTGGCATTTTTTTCTGCTTGAAATTCTTTTTGACTTCCTGGGCATTCCACCTCGTGCTTCAGGTCTTGGCTTAGCTGTTATTTCATGCAATCCTTCAGCCCATAGGTAAGGGACATGCACTGGAGAGTTTCTCAAGGGATTCTTCTGTTCTCCACAATCTGCTCAACTTCAGTCATCAAGGTACTCAATCATCTATTTTTTAGTATGTTATTTATTCATTTTTTAAATGATAGTTACAGAGAGAAAGATACAGAGACCAGAGCACTGCTTAGCTCTGGCTTATCGTGGTGCCGGGGATTGAACCCTGGGACCTTAGGGCCTCAGGCATGAAAGTCTTTTGCATAGCCATTATGCTGTATCCCAAGCCCTCAATCATCTATTTTTTTTTTGCCTCCAGGGTTATTGCTGGGGCTCAGTGCCTGCACCATGAATCCACTGCTCCTAGAAGCCATTTTTTCCCTTTTGTTACCCTGGTTGTTTTTTTTACAATTGTTGTGGTTATTATTATCATTTTTACTGATGTCGTTGTTGTTGGATAGGACAGAGAGAAATGGAGAGAGATGGGGAAGACAGAGAGGGGGAGAGAAAGACACCTGCAGACTTGCTTCACCACCTGTGAAGCGACTCCCCTGCAGGTGGGAAGCCAGGGGCTCCAGCAGGGATCCTTATGCCGGTCCTTGCACTTTGCACCATGTGCACTTAACCCATTGCACTACAGCCCAACCCGCCTCAATCATCTGTTTTTAAATATTTATTTATTTGGGAGGAGAAAACCAAAATATTGCTTTGGTACATGCAGTACCAGGAATCAGACTCAAGATCATATGCTTGAGAATCCAGTGCCTTATCTACTGCAGGGCCTCTCAGCCATTCAGCCCACTCCTCCTAGGTGGTGGGTATGTGGCTGCTAGATACTTCTCTCTGAGAGCGAGACTAAACTCAGAAAGGAGGCCATGAATTCTATTTTGCTGAGCCCCTCTATTTTGGGGCAGCTCCAGAATTCCTATTTGGAGGAAGTTTAGGGTCAGCTGTCTGTTTAGAAAGAAGAGGTGGGTGCATGGCAGCTGGGACTGCGTCTTAGAGCTGAGTTTGCGTAGCAAGCACACTATTTTTACATAGATTGTATGTTAGGATTTTTTCCCTTTTCTAACGGTTGGCCAATTATCCCAACTGTAAATTATAGCCTTTAGTTAGGTTTTTTCCTTCCACAAATTAAGCTGTCACATCATCAGCCCAAGGTGGCTGGGGTGGGGGGGTGTTGATGGTCATTCTGAGAAGATATAAGCCTCTTCAGGCACCCCTTAGTGCCATCACTACTTTCATCCCCAGTGGCACACAGGCTAGCACATGGAAGACAGTAACTACAGTGAAGACAGTGAATATTAACCAAATTTGCACAGGTAGACCATGGCAAAGTGAAGACCAAAGACCAGGCACCTTTTTTTTTTTCCCTTTTTGTTGCTCTTTTTTTTTTTATTGTTGTTGTAGTTATTATTGATGTCATTGTTGTTGGATAGGACAGAGAGAAATGGAGAGAGAAGGGGAAGACAGAGAGGGGGAGAGACAGAGAGACACCTGCAGACCTGCTTCACCTCCTGTGAAGCGACTCCCCTGCAGGTAGGGGAGCCAGGGGCTCAAACCAGGATCCTTATGCTGGTCCTTGCACTTTGCACCACATGTGCTTAACCCACTGCGCTACCGCCCGACTCCCTCTTTTTTTAAAAAGAATTTATTTATTTATTTATGAGAAAGACAAGCAGAGAGGGAGAAAGAACCAGACATCACTCTGGTACATGTGCTGCCAGGGATTGAACTCAGGACCTCATGGTTGAGAATCCAATGCTTTATCCACTACACCACCTCCCAGACCACGAGAGACCAGGCATCTTGATTTAACTCCCACAGCACTTACTCACCACCTCTGCTGTCTGAGAGGAGACCTTGTATGGATTTGGGGGTCCTAGGAAGGGAGGAACAAACCCATGTTATCTGGCTTCATAATTGCCTGAGTCATCACAGCTACAGACACACAGGACTTGGAAGGACCAACATGAAACTGCAGGTTGGGGCTAGGGAGATACATAATGGTTATGCAAAAAGACTTTCACATCGGAGATACTAAAGGTCCCAGGGTCAATCCCCAACACCACCATAAACCAGAATTGAGCAGTGCTCTGGAAACACATACACACACACCCTTGGAGGAGCAGCTCTCAGCCTGGTGACCTTGAATGAAAAAGTGTGGAGTGGAGAGGAGCCATCTAGGAGCACAGTTTAGGTCCACAGAGTTTTCAAAGTTCAAAAACAAACCTTGGTATACAACCGTCTACTACCATCTACCATTCATTCATTTCTCTAAACATGTATTGAGATGTCAGGCCTGGCTCAGAATACTCAGAGGTCAAGCCTTTCACAGGGGAGATAACCTAATGGTTATGCAAAACAACTCTTATGTCTGAGGCTCTGAGGACTCAGGTTCAATCCCTTGCATTGCCATTAGCCAGAACTGAGTGCTGCGCTAGAAAAAAAAAAATTTTTTTTTTAAGTATTTACATCACGAGACTAGTTACTCTTACTTTACAGATGGGAAAACTGAGTTTTCAGAGATTCAAGTCACCGACTCTGGGCTTCATTGCCAATAAGTAATAAAGCTACTCCAAAACATTTGCCCACTTTATAAAAACTGGCTTCAATCAGTGTCGTATTCACTCCCCCAAACTGAGGCAAAATTTTTGGACAGTCAAATGGAGACCCAGGAGAGTATCAGTATCCTGCTAAGAGTAATAGTAACAACAGTAATAGCAAACATTTACTAGGTACTGAGTGCCTGGCACTGTGCTAAGTACATTACATACTTAAGCTCATTTACTTCTCATATACTCTTTATGGGATCGAAGCTGTTGTCTGCATTTTATAGGACAAGTTCAAATCCATGTTATCAGAGAAACCCAAGACATAAATGACTCCTAAATTTCTTCTAACACATTTCTGATGATGACACTGATTTGTCTTTCTTTACCCTTAGTCCTAACTGCTATAGTTTAGAGACATTTTATCTTGCTTAGCCCTTCTTGGCAATGGAATAAAACAAAACCTTCCTGATATTTGAAATCCAGGGAAGAGCCTGGGGATGGATATTAGGTGAATTCTGAAATCTTGACCTAGAGGCCAAGGACCTTCAATGCCTGATTCTCCCACCACTTGGGGACTTCGATGAATTAAAGGATTAGTCCTTCTTGTCCTGGCATTTTATGCTACATCACCCTGTCTCCATAGCCCTCACTCAGGCCTGGCATTCAGGTGGGAAAATCCAAGCTTGCCTGATGCTCAGCTCATGGGCAGGACTGGGCATTAAGCCTGTCCCAGCTTCCCTCCACCTGCCTACCTGCTGCCCAGCTGCTGAGTCTGGGAGGGGAGGATCGATGCAGCAGCCACTGGCAGTGTTGTTGGCCATTGATTGTTGAGATTTCTCAGAGGGCTTGGGAGCAAACAAACCTGCTGCTTCTCCAACAACAATCCGGTCGCTGCCTGCAGAGACTGCAGTCTTGCTGGCAGACAGGCTGGTGGGAAGGAGTGGGGGTGAGAGGTCCTGGCTGAGCCCAGCAGGGACAAGGGGCTGTGCAGGAGATTAAAAGGAAGTGAGTGAGCTGGGTGAGGGAAAGGAAGCCACAGAGAGGCTGGGTGGGGGTGTTAGCATGGATGCTAAAAACTTGCACATTTCTTGTTTGGGCCAACTTCTATGTTTTTTTTTTCTTAGCCATTTTTTCATGCCTGGAATACCATCCATCCAGATCCTTCTGCTTATTTTAGTTCGCCCAGCCTCTTTCATCATTCAGACCAGCTCTCTTCTCACACCACTACCAGCACAAACTGGGCTATCCTTCACCCACCATACCCTCCCCATCCATCACCTATCAGGTGCTTTGATAGGCAGGAATACAATAGAATCCTGGCTGCTAAGGAGCTCAGCTGGGGGAGTGGGGCTGTTTGTTGTTATTGTTGTTTGTTTGTTTTCCCAGAGCACTGCTCAACTATGGCTTTTGGTGGTTCTAGGAATTGTACCAGGGTCCTCGGAGCCTCAGACATGAAAGTCCTTTGGCAGAACTATTACGCTATCTCCCTTCCCCCAGAGGAGCTGCCTTCTTAATAAAGAAGCTTCTTCAACTATGACAACCTCCCCAACTAGACCAGGGACCTTCTGATATAAATCAGATATAAGTGGAATGCAAATAGCACTTATATAATTCAACTACTTGCCTTCAAAAAGGCCAGAGTCTCCAAGCCAGGGACTACTCTGGGCTTCAGTCTCTCTTCTGTATCAAGAGGTCTCACCTTTCAGTTCTCCTATCCAGCAAGCTTGGGCCAGTCCATGCTGGGTGGCCTCCCTCATACCTCTTTCCATCTCTGCTGTCTTTGGGTAACCCCCTAGTTCTCCCCCACCCCCATCAAGGCAGAGCAGATGCAAGGTTCATCCTGGCACCCAGCCTCTTTTGCTGTAGAATCCAGGCAGGAGGCCTCTCCCCTCCCCCAGTACAGGGGCTCAGCCAAAATCCTGACACCCTGGCATCTACTTCAGCATCTCTTTTAGTCCATCCCACTCCTCTTCTCCCAGTTGACTCCTCTCTGCATCCTCTGTACCCTCCTTCCAACTGGTCATCAGGCTGAGGATGGCAGAATTGCGGGGCCCCTGTGAAAAGTGCTTGAGCCACGAAGAACCCCAACACAGATGCTCATTTGTATGCTGACACCCCTGCCCCCTACACACACTTTGCATACTGGCTCCCAATCAAAGGCATAGAAGCCCCTCCCACTCCCAGCCCAGTTCCCTCCACCCCTCAAGCCACGGTATTTCCCTCCCTCCTTCCCAGTCCAGCAGCTGAGCACCAACTCCTTTGTACCCCTCAGTAGCCACCTGCTGAGTATCTGGCCTGGGTCCCACCAGCCAGCAGGTGCCCAGGGGTGTAGGAGGCAGTGTGAAGAGCCAAGTTGTGCCTCAGAGAGGAGAGAGAAGCACCAAAGGAAGAGCATGATCAAGAGTGTGGGTCAGGGAGCTAATACACCCAGGGTTAAAACTCAGTATTGGGGTCAGGAGATAGCTCACCTGGTAAAGTCTGCAGTTCACTGTGTGCAAGGACTCAGATTCAAGTCCTTGGTCACTCATGGGAACACCTGTATGGGGGGTACTATGGTATCTCTCCTACTCTTCCTCTCTGCTTCTTATCCTCTGTCAAAAGAAAAAAAAAAAAGATTCCACCAGAATTGATGGAATTAATTGTTTGGGCCAACTTCTACATTTTTTCTTGGCCACAAGCATGTGTTGAACACCAGCAATAGCCCTGGTGGCAAAATAAATAAGCCCAGGACTGCCAAGATAGCGTAATGGTTATACAAAAAGACTTTCTTGCCTGAGGTACCAACAATCCTATGTTCAGTCCCCAGCACCATCATAAGCCAGTGCTGAGCAGTGAGTGATCTGGTAAAAAGTAAATAAACAAATAACTCAAATACTGGTTCTTGCTGCTAGGTGACCTGGGGCAAGTCCTGACACCTCTTTGTGCCTTGGTTTCCTTGGAAATACAGGGCTCCTGTCCCTCTTTCACAGACCACTGTCAGGATCTTAGAAGATCAGAGGAGGTGGTGACAAGGAGGAAACCACAAGTCCCCTGTAGGGGAGGGTATTCCATTAGCCGGGTTATGAAGTACTGGGAGGGGCTGAAACAGAAGCTAGAGGAGCCCAGGGATGGGCTATTGAGACAGGGGCTGAGACAGGGTCAAGCAGTGAACACCAGCTAGCTACTCAGGTGTGTCCAGAAAGTAGTACAGAGGGATGAAGACTGGGCTCAAGGTACTGTGAAGAGTCTTCACCCTGCCTCACTATTCTGATGGACATCATCTTAGACATCATCTATATCCAGTAAAGGGATATGCTGGTGATTTGAAACATCTGGTCTGGCAGCTGGCAGGCCCCTCCTATCGTGAGGCCTTATTTTCTGGCTGGTTAGAGAAAATGTGGGAAAGAGGACCAGCTTCTTCCTGGGACAGAAGAGCCCCTTGCATCTCCAGGCAAAAGTATGAATGTGGGGATGAACTAGAACTAGACGTGAGTGGGAGAGGTCACCTGAACATTTGTTTGTGCAGCCTCCCACTTATCCTCCTCACCTCTCTGTACTCAGTTCTTACCCTTCTGCAAGAGTCCAGGCCTCAAGCAGATAATTCAGCCCTCAGTCCCAGCTTCCATACATCCAGCATGGCAGGGTCTTTGGTGGTCACAGCAAGGCTGGGGCAAAGGAGAGGCCTGAGAGATTGGGGGCTCTACAGCTGGTCTATCTAGCGTTCCTGGGAATTTAAAGGAGGAAACACCTCAGGTGTGCAGATAACCATATCTGTGTGCATCTCTGGCATGTCCATGTCTCTGTATATATGTGTCCTTCTGTCCCTGCCTCCTGGGACTATGACCCTGAGTGTAGGTACAGTAGGTTACAGCTCAGACTGGTCTCTCCCCTTCCCACCAAGCCTCTTCATTCTCTTCTTCCCCCATATTGGGCTCCACTGACCCCTCAAGGAGACTCATAGCTGGAGCTACTGCTGCTATTTTTAGCGCCCCTGCACCCCTCTCCTCCCCCATTCAGGCTAGCTGGGAAGTAGGGAGGATAGGCCAGGCTTGGGGAGCCTCTCAGGCTGAAGCACTGGGCAGGACAGGTCCTTTCCCCCTCAGTTCCACAGGCCACAGGAGCAAGGGGAGCCTGTGCTTGTCCCCAGGTACAGGGCTCGTGTCCTGTGACAAATGAGGCTCTTTATCCCTCCCTAGGGTTCAGAGAAGATACCAGATGTCACCCCTTCTAAGTCCCTAAGGGTACAGTCCAAGTCTCCAGTGACTCTTCCCTCACTCCATAAAGCAGAATTCCTGGATCTCCCTATAGACATCCAGAGGCAAAGAATGATCTGGGAAATCGAGGGAAAAGAGGCACATCTGGATATGGTTACACCCCATACACACCTCTAGTATTGCTTTGTCACTCCCCAAACTTAACTCAGACCTGTACCATATCTCAGTTCATAGCCCCTTGCCCCATCTCACCCCTACACCCCAGGAGCTCCTTAGCTGTACCTTCCTGCCCTGATGGTTCTAGAAGCCGGCACCAGGTGGAGCGGGGAGGAATAGCAGCAGTTCAAGAGGCCTGAGTCATCAGGCCCAGGAGGGAGGTGGGCTCAAGCTTCCCCTGCTTTCTGAGCTCTTTGCTTCCTGCATCTGTCCTCTTGTCTCCGGAGCTCAGCAGGGCTGGGATAGCCTCAGGTTAGCCCACCAGACCCAGATAAACCACTTCCTTCTTGCAGCTAATCACATTAACTACCTGACCCTATTTGCTTATGACATTTTTTAAAGATTTCATTTATTTATTTATTTATTTATTTATTTATTTATTTATTTATGAGAAAGATGGGAGAGAGAGAGAGAGAGAGAGAGAGAGGGGAACCAGACATTACTCTGGTACATGTGCTGCTGGGGATTGAATTCAGGACCCCGGCAGAGTCCTGAGAGTCTAGTGCCTTAGCCACTGTGCCACCTCCCAAACCACTCCATATGACATATTTCTACCTTTACCCTCCACCCTGCGCCCCTCCATGCACTTGTGCACATACACACACACAGACAAGGGGGCCTGGCAGTAGCACACTGGGTTAAGTGCACATAGTACAAACACACAGACAAGCAACCTAGCCCTCCAAATGTTCAACAGATGCTCACCAGAAGAGCAGACTGGGGGTTAATGCCACATGGAAGGACAGTGGAGAGTCCCCAACAGTTTAGTCCCCAATTATGCCAGGCCTTCTTTCCACAATTCCCTATCAAGAGACGATGTTAGTCCCTAGGATAGGGCACCAATAATAAAGGGTCTATGGGGGGGGGGGATGACCACTGAGAGCAATGGACTCATAGTGCTGACACTATGCCCCACAATAACCCTGGTGACAATTAAGAAATAATAATGAATAAGTAAAAAAGAAAGGAAGGAAGGAAGGAAGTAGGAGCTAAGTAATGTCAAAGAAGACAAGATAAGTCCAATGTCACACAGCCTGTGAGTGACAGCGAAACCATCACACTGGAATCAGGTTAAGGCCTCATCAAACTCCTCAGCTTTGGCATAAGAACAAACATTCCAATGACCTCAAAGAAACTCTTTTGGCACTACAGATCAGAAAAGTCAAGAGGTCTGGGCTCAGGGCCTCTCAGTTCCTAGACAACTCCTCTAACCCATCTCCTCCCCTACATAACTTGATATTAGCAGCCATTAAAGGCAAAGGTCAGAGTGATTTTTTGACCCTCTTTATCTGACCTAAAGACCACAGAATCATGGGGCAGCCGGACTGCTCACTGAGCTCAAAGGTGGACATTTGTTCTGGAGAAACCTCATTAGGATTGACTTTTGACCTTCAGGGTGAGAGCTGTTTGTGTGAGGGGTGGTGGGGTGCGTGGGGAGTGCAACCTCCCAGTGATACTGGTATGGAGCCCAGGATGAAAACTGTTCTAAGGCCCTGACACCTTATGGCCCTGTCTTGCTGGGCCCAGTGTCTGGAAGGGACTGTCTTTGGCTGGATTAGAGCAGAGGGGCAGGGAATGGGAAGTATGGAATTCCTCCTTAGATCAATCACCAACACCCCCCCCCCTCCGGCACACCAACACCTTTGCCCTCTGCAACTCCATCACCAGACTGGGTTAAACTGACCCTGTTACTAGTTTAAGGGAGAAGCAGTTCTTGCCTTTGCAGCCTTCCTGGTCCCAACTTACATTTCCAAGATTTTCCATCCAGAGAAATATAGCCCCTACTGCTGACAAGGTGGTGATGGAAGCCTCTGCTCTGGAGGAGAACTCGGGGCCACGTCCTCCCCCTGCCCTGTCCACACTACTACCAGTTGGTGAAATCAGGTTAAAACACAACAGACTGATTAGTTACCAGGCTGGTAAGGGATGCTGCTACCCCTCCTCTCAATCTGGCCCAGGAACAGGTCAATTCTGCTGCTCCTACCTCCAAGGCCCAACCCTCACCACTGCCCCCAGTACCCCCACTCCAGGCTCCTTAGTTCCTGTGCCACCTGCCTAGACCCAGGATCTGCAAGAATGCAGGGCTAGGGCCCTAGGCCCGGCCGCAGGCAGACAGGAGAGGGAAGGCAGGGCCAAGGGGGAAGGTGTAGAGCGTAGCAGGTGCCACTGCAGCAGAGGCCTCATTAATCACCTCTCCAGCCCCCAGCTCTGCAGTAGTGAGCCCATATTAGATTTTAAATTGGAAAGCAGAGAACGTGGCAGTTAGCTGGGAGCTGCCTCTACCCTGGATCCCTGGTCTCAACCTCTAGGGGAGCAAGGGGCAGTGGGCTAGTGCAGCCTCAGCCCAGAGCACTGGTCCCTCTCCCACCCACTCACTCAAAGCCAAAGGGCCTTGTTTAAGACTCCTTTGTCATGGGAGTTGTCATGTTAGGGTCCAAAAGAGGGCAGGATGAAAAAGTAGAAACAGTTGCTGCCTTGGGAAAGCTGAGCATCCTTCTGGGACTAGGGCTTGAGGATTGTGCAGCCAGGTTCCAGGTGTGGTATCCAAGGGAAAAGACAGGTAATGACTCACAGCCCAGGAGTGTGCTGTACACACACACACACACACACACAGAGAGAGAGAGAGAGAGAGAGATGGAGGAGTCATATGCATGTACTGGCCCACATATTCAACACAGGTGCACACACATATGCTCTCACACAAAATAGCAACTGAATGTAGCAGAAATTTTGAGCCCAGGCAGTGGAACAGGCAGACCCACTCCAAACCTTTTCTTTCCTACCACTTCCCCAGTTGGTTCTCTGCTTCAGCCTCTTCAGATATACAGGGTACAAAAGGCTGCCACTCTGGGTAGAAGGCAGCTCTCTAGGAGGCCCATGTCTGACCTGCAGAAGATGTTTGGTAAATATGGGCACCCTCCCCTGACACACGGCTGGGCAGCTGCTCTGGAGCTACTACAAGAGCCCTGGGGTAGTAGCCAGACAGTACACCGGGGTCCTGTGCTCCTGATTGGGCAGGGTAGTGAGGACAAATCAACAGAGCACAGAGGGCACCACCATGAGGTGCTCACACAGGCTTGCCTCACCCTGAACCAAAACCAGCAGGCTCACTAGCTACAATTCAGGAGCCTGATAACCTTGCACAACTACTGCCTAAAGTATTGGACACACAGATCTAAAGCAATTCCAGCATCACAGAAGATTCTAGGAGCCAAGCAGTGGTGCACCTGGTTGAGTGCACATGTTACAATGTACAAGGACCTGGAGTTCAAAAGCCCCAGTCCCCATCTGCAAGGGGAAAGCTTCCCAAGCAGTGAAACAGTGCTGCAGATATGTGTCCCTTCCCCTATCTCCTCCCTCCCTCTCAATTTTTGTCTCTGTCTAATAAATAAAATTTTTTTAGAAAAGAAAATTTTATCAGGCAGCACCTGCTATAGGACTAAGACAATGCCAAGTTTTAATTTAACACACTCAACCTGGTAACTATGGGAACTGCACTATCCTGGACCCAGTTTCTTCATCTATTAAATGGGATGGTGATGATGATGATGATGATGATTATGACAATAATAATAATAAGATGATGATGATGATGGCAAGGGCCAATGAGGTAGCTCATCAATACAGCAAATGACTTGCATGTGTAAAGGCCCTGGATTCCATTCCTAACATTTTTTAAATTTTTTCATTATATTTATTTATTAGATAGAGACAGCCAGAAATTGAGAGGGAAAGGGGTGATAGAGAGGGAAAGAGATAGAGAGACACTTGCAGCCCTGCTTTACCATTTGCAAAGCTTTGCCCCTACAGGTGGGGACTGGAGGCTTGAACCTGGGTCCTTGCACATTGTAACATGTGCACCCAACCAGGTGTGCCACCAACCGGCCTCTTATTCCTAACATTCTATTAAATTTTTTAAATAAATATTCTTTTAATATTTATTTTCCTTTTTGTTGCCTTTGTTTTTTATTGTCATTGTAGTTATTATTGTTGTTATTGATGTCATTGTTGTTAGATAGGACAGAGAGAAATGGAGAGAGATGGGGAAGACAGAGGGGGAGATAAAGACAGACACCTGCAGACCTGCTTCACCACCTGTGAAGCGACTCCCCTGCAGTGGAGAGCCAGAGGCTTGAACCAGGGTCCTTGCACTTCGTGCCACATGCACTTAACCCGCTGCGCTACTGCCTAACTCCCTATTTTTTTTCTTGCCTCCAGGGTTATCGCTGGGGCTCAGTACCTGCACTACAAATCTACTGCTCCTGGAGCTCATTTTTTTCCCATTTTGTTGCCCTTGTTGTTGTTATCATTGTTGTTGCTGTTGTTATTGGATAAGACAGAGAAATCGAGAGAGGAGGAGAAGACAAAGAAGGGGAAAGAAACATAGACAATTGCAGACCTGCTTCACCACCTGTGAAGTGACCCCCTGCAGGTGGGGAGCGGGACGCTAGAACCAGGATCCTTACACTGGTTCTTGTGGTTTGCACCATGTGCGCTTAACCTGCTGCACTACCAAGCTGGCCCCCTATTTTATTAAATTTTTAATAATAATCATAAAATAGGGTAATAAAAATTCATATCTCATAGAATTATTGTGAGTTAACTCCCATAAAGCACTTAGATGGTGCTAGGAATGTGATACATTTTCAGTAAGCTGTTGTACCCAGTAGTTTTATTCACAGAGCCCCTGGGGCTTACCAGATCCTGGAATGTGAGAGTTGGCTGGGTCCTTAACTGCTTTTCCCATTTTACTGATGGAAAAATGGAGGCTCACATTGGGGAAATAATTTGTGAAATGCCCATTCTGTTAGGGAAAAACCCAAGACTGAGTGGGCTAACAACTGGCTGGTGTCCCCTCTCCCCACCCATTCCCCCCCTCTGGCAAAAAGACCCAACCTTGACTTAGCCAGAGCCCAGACTTACCCATCACCCCAACCCAGGACAGTTGGGGAGGTGGCTGCCTCTGCCCCAGAGGCTCACCCACAGACAGTGACCCAGGAAGCATTGGAGAGTTCACTCTTCAGAACAATTGAGGCAGATGCTCTCTGAACTCCAACATCTTGAGTCCCAGTCAGCCCCAAATTTGCTATGTGAACCGGGAAAGTGCTCTGTACTGTTTCACAGATTGTAGGGGTTCACATTCCTTGCCTAAGGTCTGGCCAAGAAGAGATGCCCCAGTTCATGTTTGTAGCTCAGATGTGACTGGACCGCTAGTAGTTGATCAAGAGAGGGTAGTATGAGAATGTGCTGGAGGGAGAGGGGGGCTAGTCAGTGACAGGGGAAGAGAAGGTGACCTAGGGCTGAAGGGCACACCAGCTCTTCCCACACACCCTTCACTAGCCAGTAAGGGCTGTGTTAGGGCACTTCCATGTTGGGAAATTGTACAGATGTGGTTGAACATTGGCAGGGCCCACAAACCATTTTGTTTACAGATATCCACCACGTTATCCCCTCAACACTGCCAAGGGTTGGCTATCCATCTTCTCCCTGTAGGAACCACCTCACCTTCCCATATCTATCCCTATTAGACAAGAGGCCAGGAGCTCTGGGGTGCAGGATGCAGAAGCCCAACTTAGAAACTTTGTGACCTGGGAGCCGGGCAGTGGTGCAGTGGGTTAAGCACACATGGTGCAAAACGCAAAGACCAAGGATCCCAGTTCGAGCCCCCGGCTCTACACCTGCAGGGGGCTCACTTCACAGGTGGTGAAGCAGATCTGCAGGTGTCTATCTATTTTTATCCCCATCTGTCTTCTCTTCCTCTCTCGATTTCTCTCTGTCCTATCCAACAATAATGACAGCAATAACAACAACAATGATAAACAACAAGGGCAACAAAAGGGAAAAAATAGCCTCTAGGAGCAGTGAATTCGTAGTGCAGGCATCAATCCCCAGTAATAATCCTGGAAGCACAAAAAAAAAAAACAAAAAACTGTGACCTAAGCCTACCCTTCACTGTGCCTTAGGGCCAGTATTTGTGGGCAGAGGTGTGCAAGAAAGATGTCTCTCTTGGAGTCCTTGCCCTCAGACACATATGCAGAGTACCCACTAGGAAGTGTCCTCAGAAAATCAGAGTTGCTATCAGGCCAGGCTGGGATTCCTCCTCCTCCCCCCAGGAGCAAGGTCAATATCGTATGTGTAGGATGGGGAGGATTTGCAGAAACAAAGTAGTGAGCAAATGGGGCAGACAGGGGAAGACACCTATTCTGGCAGAGAAAGTTCCTGTGGGTATATCTCTGTGCCCACTTCAATAATCCCTCCAAAACATTGCCAGGACCTCCTTCCCCATCACCTGATGCTGCTCCCAGCACAAATGCCCTAGGCCAATGAGAAGATAGGCCATCCCAAGCAATGCAATTAAAGGTCATGGGAGCAGTGAACAGTGTGGCCTTGGATAACTTACTTAACCATTCTGGCTTTCAATTCTGTATCTCTTGGGATAATGCCCAAGCCCCCTCTGGAGGATGGGGAGGATACAAGATTACATGCATGGTCAGCACATGGTGAGCACTCACTTATGGCAGCTGCTACCAGCCACAGTTACCTTCTCTAGACCACAGAATACAGAATGTGGCCATTCTAACTCTGACACATCTTCTAGGCAACTTTGGAGAAATCACACCCCTGCTTGCAGCTTCAGCTTCTTCTTCTGTCATATGGGGTTTATAATTGTCTTTGCTATTGATACAAGTAGTTAGGGAGCAGCAAACCTATCTGAGGTGTGGGGACACAATTGAATGATTATTTCAGCAGCTTGTGGATTCAGAAACCTCTAAAACTGGACCTCAGATTTCCAGGGCCCTATGTGACCCTACTTGCACCTACCTGTGGACTCCCAGTTCAGGGAACAGGGCTAGAAGCAGCAGAGCTGTCACTGTGGAGGCCACAGACCCCATTCTGCTGGGGAGGGGGGTGTCTAGGCACTCTCATTCCAGGGCTCGCTCTCTTTCCCTCAGGTCCTGGGATAATGGGGGTCTGTAGGAGCCAGGCCCTCACTAATCAACCCCCTATTAAAACTTGAAAGGGGCCAGGGAACCTTCAGAATAAACTCACTAACTTTTATGGGATAATAAATGGATCCCATTAAATTCTCATTCTTCCCTTCCTATGCTGGACCAGCTTAAGCTCTGGAACTGGAGGATCAGCCTCCTTGCCCACTGCACCCCCCCATGTTCCCCTCATACCCACCTGCTTCCCCTACCCCCAAGCTGAGAGCTGCTACTGCCACAAATGGGGCTCAAGCCTGATCTCACCTCAGAATGCTGAGGTCCCTCCCTCCAGAGCCCCACACTCCCCTTAGGCTGGTTCCCAAGGGTAGGTCCTGGAGGGAACCGCCTGGCACCTCTACAGAGCCTGACCAAGTGATGGGGAAGCCTGTCCTGCTCTTGCAGAGAGGATGGAGTGGGGCTGGCAGAAGACCCTCATCAAACCCAGGGTGTGCCCACCTGCAGGTGAAGAAACAGAAAGTTGGGTGGGCTGCCCCCTCCCACCCAGGGTGCTAGCTCAGGGGTGTTGGCTGACCGATGCTCTGATGCTCTGATGCAGAAGGACCTGAAGAACAACAACGCTGGAGGTCGAACCTGGGCTCTTACTGGGTGCACAGTGTCCAGGAAGGGACATATGATGCTGACCTTTCATCCCTGCCTTTACACAGACCAACTCGTCTCACAGCTCACCAGTTCTGTGAGCCAGCCTCATTTTCTCCGTCTAGTATAATACATAAGCAACCTTACCATTTCACTGGATGTTTTGAAGAGTCCCAGTTGTGAGGGCTGCCTCAAAACAAGAGCCAGACACTCTCCCCGCCCCATCGAATTGGTGGAGGGCCAGAGGGCACACGGAACCTCATCTCTACCCTCACCCAGGTGGCCCTGGGGAGGCGGAAGCTGGAGACCCAGACTGGCGCTGGTGGAGGGGACTCTGATCCCTAGAGGGGCCACAGGGGCGGCACAGGCTGAGAGACAGGAGCGGGAAAGAATCCACCGGGGAGGCATCCTGAATGGCTCATTAGTGCCAATGAAAGCCTTTTTTCATTTCGTCTAAATACTTTAAACAGGGCTCCCTCCGATGTCTATTTGCATAGCTTAAGAGCTAATGCAGGGGGAGGGCCCGGGCTGCGGGCCAGGCCTGGGCTAGGGGCTGCTGGGGAAGCTGGGGCCTCCTCCACTGTGGGGATCCTAGGAGGAGGAGGAAAGGGGTGCTTTCCCACAGGGGAGAGGAGCGGGGAGCACGTGTCTGTGCTCTTGCGCAGGACGGACTGGGCCGGTGGGGTTCCAGAGGGACTGTGTTACCTGTTCAAGGCCCTGTTCCCCACAGACAGGCAGGCCTGGAGGCTGCTGCCCTTTGCATTGGTGATGCAGTCGTGTCCTTACTTGAGGGATGAGATGCTGACCTTGCACAGCCTCACAGCCCCAACACCCAGGAAGAAGACTCACAGGCTTACCACCCTCCAACCCCTCCTCCCCCTAGAGGCCAGTCTCAGCTCAGGAATGCCCAGCCTGACGTGTGACCTCTCCCTCCTAAATAGTTCCAGGAAACGGGAGCCTTCAAATTTTCACAACCACCTCACCCCGCCCCCCATACCTGCAGGATCATTATGCTTGTCCTTTCTAACAACAATGACATCAATAACAATAGCAATAACAATAATAACTACGGGCCGGGTGGTGGCGCACCTGGTGAAGCACACATATTACAATGTGCAAAGACCCAGGTTCTAGCCCCTAGTCCCCACCTGCAGGGGAAAGCTTCATGAGCAGTGAAGCAGGTCTGCAGGTGTCTCTCTGTCTCTCTTTCTCTATCTCCCCCTCCCCTCTCAATTTCTCTCTATCTCTAATAAATAAAGAAATAAAAATATAAAAAAATAACTACAACAACAATAAAAAACAATAAGGGTAAACAAAAGGGGAAAAAAGCAGTACAGATTGTTTAATAAACAGGAATCTAAAGGTAGGAATAGAGCAGATGAAATTAGAGGTCTTCAGGTGGGAAAAAGCTAGGGAGACTATTTCAGGTATGTTCCAAGGGACCTATTACTTTTTAATATTTTTTGCCTGAGTCTAATAGCTAACATGCAGATGGACTAAAAGTATTGTCTGGGAAGATGGTGTCAGAGTTGAGAATAGGGCTAGAAAGCTGGATTAAGGCAGAGGGTAGCTCCCAAACATTAGGAAAGTATATAAATACCATTAACTGTTTACTTCATCAATCTGACCTAGGGCCCATACTCATATTTAACACAGTTTTCTGTGTAATCTCTGAGTCCCCATCAATCTGAGCTCACAATCCATGGTCACAGCGAGGAGTATTCTAGACTGCATTCATTTTGTGACCAGTCTTCCTTGAGTGGCAGAGTAGGCTGACCCAGCCTCCCTTCAGAGAGTGGGGCAATCCCTTCTGTTGCTGCTCTACAATGAGAGCACAGTCCTGGAGAGGCCCACAAGAAGGCTTATGATGATGTTCCTGATGGAAGTGACCAGTGATGGTGGAGAGAGGGATCTATTAGAGGTCTAGACCCATCTTCTATGTGGGAATCCAAGGTTTCCCTGACTAGAGCCCCAGATGGGGTGATGATGGGGTGGCCTGGTATTGATCAAAGAGGCCATCATTAAGTGAGCCAGTCTCTTGCCCTTATCCAGCTTTTGTAGTCCTTTCTTTATCTGACAAGGTTAGACTTTCTCCCAGTTGTTAAATCATCTTGTCATTTGTCGTGTCTAAACTGATATTGTGTTTATGGGGTCTGGCATCAAGTTAGGGAAGGAATAGACCTAGGGTTTAAGTGGGATATAAGTTAACCTTAAAGTTTTACTGCATTTTACTTGTTTGATAATTATAACAGAGGTTATCAGAGAGGACAATAATTGCCCATTAATTGGTAAGAAGCCTTCTTGAGAGTCCACTTCCACTCAGGTTCAACTCAGATTCTGACTAACCAAAGCTCTGACCCCAATTCCACCTCTAATTTGCATGTGACCTTGGACAAATCCCTTCCTCTCTCTTTCTGATCCTTGGTTTCCTCAACTGACTAGTGTGTGTTCTCTGCTGGATGACTTCAGTTGTCTTCTGTGGGGCTGGCTGGTGTGGAAGAATTAAGACTTTGAAGCCAGGCCCAAATAGATTCACATCCCAGCTCCACCACAGTGAGCCTGTGCAAGTCCTCCCCTCTCTTCTCTGGGATTGGGGTCTTGGGTGATGTGGGAGTAAGAGTCCCATCTCACAGAGCTGCAATGCCAATTAAATAATACAAGACCTGAGAATGGCCTGACTCAGTGATGGACACGCAGTAGGTCAGTGATAAGACTGAGCATTTGGGTCCTTGACACCTCCTTCCACTGTTCCCTTTGTCATTTTCTGAACCTTTGGACTCAGTCAGTCCAAGCAAAAGTAACCCTAAAAGTCTTGGGCTGGGAGGGAAGGTCACAAACCCTAGGCTCCTACATTCAACCAGGGTGTCTGGAGATGCCATTTCCCCCAGAAATGGCTAGTCTTCCCAAGATTACCTCACCCTCTCTGACAGTGGGTGAAACCCTCTGGGACCAAGTGGCAGCTGATTGCAGAATTAATTTGTTCCTCTGATATGCTATCTTGCTCCCATTTAACCAAGTGCTCAGTCCCCCCAATAACACAATCAGTGCAATCGACAGTGACAAGGAGGTGCCCATTAACTCCGCTCCATTGCCTAGCACCCACCCAGCTGCCAGCAGAAGCTGTGCCCACTATGGTCCCTTTCCCAGACAGAAGTCTCTTTGTACTTCCTTTCCCAATGAAGACTCTCAGCTAGAAAGCACATCTCTTTATCAGTAATCTTGGTCAGAAATAGCTGTGTGATCAGAAAAATTTCTCCTCTTGTACCACAGTATGATCAGCCTTAGCTTGAGTGAGGAAAGATAGCAAAGTGATTATGCAAAAAGACTTTGATACCTGGTGGTCTTGGAGGTGGTGCAGTGGATAAAGCACTGGGCTCTCAAGCATGAGGTTTCAAGTTCAGTTCCCAGCAGCACCTGTACCAGAGTAATATCTGGTTCTCTCTCCTTCTATCTTTCTCATTAATAAATAAATGTATATTTTATTTTTGTATTTCTTTATTAGGAATTAATGGTTTATAGTCAACAGTAAAATACAATAGTTTGTACATGTGTAACATTTCTCAGTTTTCCACATAACAATTCAACCCCCACTAGATCCTCTGCCATCATGATCCAGTACCTGAGGCCTCCCCCCCAACCCAGAGTCTTACTTTGGTGCAATACACCAACTCCAGTCCAAGTTCTGTTTTGTGTTTTCCCTTCTTTTCTTGTTTTTCAACTTCTGTCTATAAAATCTTTTTTAAAAAAAAAAAAAAGACTTTGATGCCTGAGACTTCAAAGTCCCAGGTTCAATTCTCTGTACCACCATAAGCCAGAACTGAGTAGTGCTCTGTTCTGTCTATCTCTTCAATGAAAATAAAACAAATAAAATATATTTAAAAAAAAAAAAAGATCAGGAAGTCGGCTGGTAGCGCAGCGGGTTAAGCACACGTGGCGCAAAGTGCAAGGACTGGCGTAAGGATCCCAGTTCGAGCCCCTCCCCCCACTCCCCACCTGCAGGGGAGTCGCTTCACAAGCGGTGGAGCAGGTCTGCAGGTGTCTATCTTTCTCTCCTCCTTTCTTCCCCTCCTCTCTCCATTTCTCTCTGTCCTATCCAACAACGATGACAAGGGCAACAAAAAGGAATAAATAAATATTCTTTAAAAAAATAAAATAAAAAATAAAGATCAGTTTAGGCTCACCTGGAAAATACTGTGAGTGGGCAAACAGAGTAGCCCCTGTTTTGATATGTCACAGGCACTACCTGGACCTTCCATTACTGGCTCAGGTGAAAAATAAGACACTGGTAGACCATCTGCTCTGGGTGCATATAGGCCTGGCTGAGCATATAATTTGGGCACTGAATTGTCTGTGTCTGGCACAAAATGTCCAAGGCACAGATGGGCTACTTTTAGTGGGCATCTCAGGAGATGGGAGCTAGTCCTAGACAACCCAGAGAAATGGACAGCTCTTTGACCTATACCCACCTCCCCCAGTTCAGTCTTCTCCCTCCTCCCATTTGTCTGACACTTCAGAGCTGCCATGGTCTCCTGAACAGAATGCAGGCCATCTGCCACTTCTTCATGCCTGCCAATCCATGGGGTGGGTGTGAGCCTGTGGAATGACAGCCCCACCACCTGACGTGCAGAGGAACCGACCTTCTCCTTGCAAACTTGGTTACCTCTCCCCGACTGTGTTTCCCTTCAAGTCTTCATTTTGAGAGCTGTTAGAATCAGAATATCTTCCCCAGCATCTCAGGCAGAAATCGATAAGAGATAAGCTTAGAGCCAGCACTCACTGACCTTTTCCTAGTAGTTAAAGACCTGGGGAGTCTTCTGCTTGTAGACCTTACAAGCAGAAGACATCATCTGTTCAACTATGTGGTTGAATAAATCAATATAATCAATACCTGAACAACAACAAATAAGTTTCATGTTCTGTAGCCTGTCTGATCACTTGGCAGAGGTTGTCCAAACAACTGTTAAGGATTCTAAAGATCTGTGCAAACAATAATCAAAATTGGTTAACAATATCTACCATAAATTGTTAGACCAGGGGTCAGTCAACTGGCCAGATGACCATTCCATTCCTGCTTCAGACCCTGCCCTAGATGACCCCTGGCTAATGTTGCCACCATGTTCAAGCCTCTAGTCTCCCCACCTGCAGTGGGGAAGCTTTATGAGCAGTAAAGTAGAGCTACAGGTGTCTTCTCTCTTCCCCTCTCCTTCTCTAGCTCCCCTACCACTCTCAATCCTATCAAGTAAAAAGAAAAAATAAGGAAAGAAAAATGGCCCCTGGGAGTAGTGAATTTGTAGCACAGGCACTAAGTTCCAGCAATAACTTTGTGGCAAAAAATAAAATAACATGAATTCGGAGAGAGATAACAAGAGGGAAGGGAAGTAATATTATCTCCCTGTATCCTGAAACAGAAAGGTCTGTTTTACAGATGAGAAAACTAAGACTCAGAGAATTCTGGTTATTTTCTCAAGGTCATACAACCCCAAAGTCATGGACTGGTCTCCCTCTGTATTCATATTACTGTGCCAGAAGGACCAAAACCAAAACAAAAGAAAACGAAACAAGTAGAGAATTAAAAATAAATGATTTCCTGAGAAGTAAGAGAAATGAGACATAATAGGATGTAGCAAGGAGAAATGTACCCAAGAGGAAATATAAAATGAAGGCCAAGAGATGATTCAATGGATAGGGTACATTCCACACAGGAGACTCGAGATAATCCCCAGCACCACAGGAGAACACCAAAGACAGAAATAGTGAAGCTCTCTGGGTCTTAGAGCAGCACTTTGATTTCTATCTCTAATAGCTCTATCTAGAAATACATAATCGGGGACCAGGAGACAGAACACACGTGCTTGACCCGCTGTGCTACCGCCCGACTCCCTTGTCTTCCCTGTCTATTTATCCTTCTCTAGTGGACCACAAGCAAAAGACACTTCATCTGGGGAGTCGGGCGTTAGTGCAGTGGGTTAAGCACAGGTGGCACAAAGCACAAGTACTGGCGTAAGGATCCCGGTCCGAGCCCCCCCCACCAAGCTCCCCACCTGCAGGGGGTTCGATTCACAGGCGGTGAAGCAGGTCTGCAGGTGTCTGTCTTTCTCTCCCCCTCTCTGTCTCTCCCTCCTTTCTCCATTTCTCTCTGTCCTATGCAACAATGACATCAACAATAACAATAATTTATAACTACAGCAATTACAACAACAATAATAACTACAACAATAAAACAATAAGGACAACAAAAGGAGATAAATAAATATTTTTTAAAAAGAAGACACATCATCTGTTCAGCTATGTAGTTGAATAAATCAATATAATCAACACCTGAGCAACAGCAAATAAATTTCATCTTCTGTAGTCTATCTGATCAGTTGGCAGTGGCTGTCCAAACAACTGTTATTTTAAAGTTCTGTGCAGAAAATAATCAAAATAATAAATAAAAAAAATCTCATACTCCATATTAAGAAAAAAAAGTTTGCTGGGAGTAGTGGAATCATGCAGAGCCCCAATAATAACCTTTTTTATGCTGGCAGCAAAAAAAAATTAATTAAAATATAAAATTAAGGGGGCTGTGGAGACAGCATACTGGTTCTGCAAAATATTTTCCAGCCTGAGGCTCTGAAGTCCCAGGTTCAATCCCCAGCACCACCACAAGCCAGAGCTGAACAGTATCTAGGGACTCTCTCTCACTCTCTCTTATTAAAATAAAATTATATATAAATATAATTTTTTTGGCTATGGAGGTGACTCAGTGGTATCACACATGCATAAAGCCATGGGTTTGATCCCTAGCACCACATGAAAATGATAAA
Organism: Erinaceus europaeus; assembly: GCF_950295315.1. Classification (NCBI taxonomy): domain Eukaryota; kingdom Metazoa; phylum Chordata; class Mammalia; order Eulipotyphla; family Erinaceidae; genus Erinaceus; species Erinaceus europaeus. Next base: position 76,721,918 of record NC_080173.1, on the reverse strand, counting down.
ATATTAAACAGTGGAAGCATTTCCTGAGACTAATGGCCAGCACTCTCACTGAAAACAGAAAATAAATTAACACCATGTAATCTGGGGCAGAAAGGTCACTCTGGTGGAGGATGACACTCTTTGGAAGGGTCTCATCTCAAGTCTTTAAGCAACTACTCAAGTTGCTTTGAACAAGCCACTTCCTTTTTTAGCCTATTTCCTTCTTATCCTTTGAGCTACATGAAGGACAGCAAATATTATTTATCACATCGGTCTGAGATTTCAGGCATGTCTGCTTTGAAGCTGTGTTGAGAAGGATTCTGAGGTAGGGTCTGAGACTAGGAGGAAATAGTGCAATGATAAATGAGTGATAGTCACCTCTGGTGTCAGAGGCTATCTCACAGGCCATCCTTGAAGTCTGTGATATTATCTCACTGCCAGCTCTCAGCCTATAGTTCCATGATTCTCAACAGTGAGCACATTCCCCAAAGCTCTCTGTTAAAAGAGAACTGGATCCTTATCTTAAGAAAGACTTAAGCAGTAATGGAAAATACAGGGTGAAGAACTGCTAGACTGTGGTCTATTTCAGCAGACCCAAGGTTCCAAAGAAGGGAGGCAGGTTGAGGTAGAAAGGGGATTGGAGGTCCAGTGCCTTACAGTGGCAGGAGATGACAATTTGGCGGTGGGTCAAGTGCCTGTCTTGGGAAGATAAGCCAACTGTACCCCTGTGACACCAACAGTCTTGTAGATTGACATTTCCTCGATAAAGTGATTTGGGGAGATAAAGTGATAAAGAGAGAGAGCTACTGTCTGGATGGGATGCAATGCTGCTTGCTCACTGTGGTTCAGGAGAAAAAGATCTGATCACAGTTTTATTTCAGGACTCTCCTCAGAAGCCTCAACCATGGGGGAAAGGCCAGCCCCAGGCATCGAGGAGATGGATGGGGAGCTAACAGTGGCCCCCACACCTGAGCAGCCAGAACAAGGAGTCCATTTTGTCACGACAGCACCTACCCTAAAGCTGCTCAACCACCACCCACTGCTAGAGGAATTCCTGCAAGAGGAGCTGGAGGGGGCCAAGGAGGAGCTTAGACTGGCACTGCCCTTCCAGCCTGACCCACGGACAGCATTCACCCCCAGCCCTCTTCCCCGCCTGACCAACCAGGACAACCGCCCTGTCTTCACCAGCCCCACTCCGGCCATGGCTGCAGAGCCCACGCAACCGCAGTCCAGAGAAGGACCCTGGAGCCTGGAGTCTGAGCCTCCCACACTTCACATCACAGCACCGCTACCACCAGGGCCTGGCACTGCAGACCCCACCCCAGGCCCAGGGGAGACTCCCAGCACGACACTCCCTGGCAGAGCATGGACTCCAACCCAAGAGGGGCCTGGGGACATGGGCAGGCCTTGGGCTCCAGAGGTCATGTCCCAGACCACAGGACTCGGGGTTGAGGGGACCATTGCCACCTCAACGGCCTCCGGGGATGATGAAGAGACAACAACTACTACCACCATCATCACCACCACCATCACCACAGTCCAGCCACCAGGTGAGCTACTTATTGGTTTTCAAATGTGGAAGTGGGAATGGGAGGAGCTATGGAACCCCTAAATTCCTCTTTCTCTCTCTCTTTCCCTCTCTCTCTCTCATCACTCTGCCACCAAGGGCCAGCCTGTAGGAGGTATGTGGGGTGGAACCAAATAAAGTGTGATTCAAATTCTAATTGGAAGCAACTACAACAGATCCTGAGAAGTTTACTTAACTTCTTCTGAGTCTTATCTAAAACATGGCAATAAAATCTACCTCACTGGGGCCAGCTGGTGGTGGACCTGCTTGAGTGCATATATTACAGTATACAAGGAACTGGGTTTAAGTCCCTGGTCCCCACATGCAGGAAGAAAGAAAAGCTTCAAGAGTAGTGAAGCAGTACTACAGGTCCTCCCCCCGTCTCTCTCCCCCCTATATCCCCCTTCCCTCTCAATTTCTGCCTCTATCCAAAATAAATTAATAATTTTTTTAAAATCTACTTCACTGAGCCATGATGGGAACTGAGATAATTAGTAGATCCCCTTCTTCCACAGGAGAACAGATGTCCCAAGAGGTAGATCTCTCTCTCTTTCAAACACACACACACACACACACACACACACACACACACACCCCTTACTGGGACACTCTTCACCAGAGCTGAGCTGAGCTATGTCTCTGCTCTCCCACAGGCCCTTGCATCCAGAATTACTCTGGTCCAGCGGGTTCTCTGGACTCACCACCAGCCCTCAGCTTACCTCCTGATGTTGGCCTGGATTGTTTCTACTACATCTCCGTCTACCCTGGCTTTGGTGTGGAAATCAAGGTGAGTGTCTGGGATCCACCAGAGGCAGGGCTGGGGCCAGTGTAGAGCTTTCCCAGAAAGGTGCTGGCAGGGTGGGGAGGGCTTGCTTGAAGGCATCAGTTGATGCGGGGGCCTAAGAGCAGGCTGTTCAGTGGAGTTAAAGCATAATGAGATTCCACCCTGCACAAGGGACTACCAAGGACTGCTGCTCCCACCCAGCAGTGCCCTAGGGAGAGGCAGGTCTTCCCACCCTCTTTCCCCCAGGGAGTTGGGGAGGGGGGCTCAGGAGAACCTGAGGAGGTGGCAGAGGATTAGGCGAGTGCCTCTATTTGGCTGGATTGAGAGAGCACAGAGCTACCTGGATGGACCCAAGAGTCATAGAACCTCACTCATTTATCCATCCACTTGCTCCTTCATTCCTTCAGCAAATACTCCACCTCAGCCCCCATGCTGGCTCCTGGGATTGAGAGGTGGGGAAGACAGGCATTGTCATACCATCAGAGAGGTGGCCAGCTTGGGGGGGGGGGGCGGCTGTCAGACCTCAACCCAGGCCTCCCTGGACCATCTCATCTCCCTTAAGTCTCTCTCTTCTTTTATCTATTTTTAAATTTTTTTTCCTTTTTGTTGCCCTTATTGCTTATCATTGCTATTGTTGTTATTATTGTTGTTGTTGTTGCTGTCATTGTTGTTGGATAAGACAGAGAGAAATCGAGAGAGGAGGGGAAGACAGAGGGGGAAAAAAAGACAGATACCTGCAGACCTGCTTCACCACCTGTGAAGTGAACCCCTGCAGGTGGGGAGCTGAAGATCCTGATGCCAGTCTGTGCACTTTCTGCCATGTACGCTTAACCCACTGTGCCACCGCCCAGCTCCCCCTTACGTCTCTTTTCATCCCCCCAAACTGAAGCTTCAGGTCTTCATAGCTGGCTGTCCCATGGGCTCCTCTGCCTCCATGTGTGCCACAAATTCAGCTCTTTTGTTCCATCAAACCTACTTGCCACCCCACTCCTGTCCTCAGAGACTGGCCCCAACCAGTCAGAAATGAAAGCAGGGCCACAGTGATACCATATGTGTGGCACTCCTGGTATTGTGAGGTCAATGTGCCCCCATCTTTACCCTCTTCCCTAGTCCCATCTGTCATCAAGACTCCCCAAAACTCAGACCCCCTCTTCTTCCCCACAACTATCACATGGCTGAGCCTCCACTACCCCTCCCACCAAGGATACAGTGGCAACCTCACTGGTCACCCATTCACACTTGCCCCCTAATATCTATCATCTACTTACACTAGGGCTACTTTCTTCAAATGAGAAGAATCCTGCAGGAGGCAGGCTAGGTAGCGGTGCACTTGTCACAGTGCGCAAAGATCCAGGCTCGAGCCCTTGGTCTCCATCTGCAGACAGAAAACTTCGTGAGTGGTGAAGCGGGGCTGCAGGTGTCTCTCTGTCTCTCTCACTCTCTATCTCCCCCTTCCCTCTTGATTTCTGGCTGTCTCTATCCAATAAATAAATAAAGATAATTTTAATTATATTTTAAAAAGAAAAGAATCCTGCACTCCACTCTTCTTTGAGTCCAAGTCACTCACCCTAAGCCCCTTTTGAGCCCCTTCTTCCTTATCGTGTATTCCTCTTCGCAGTGAACAACTCAAAGCTGACTGAGTGGCCCTAGCTTGCTTTCACTACAAGCCTCAGCTACTTGTGCAGCTCTTCTGCCTGAAAGAGTTGTCCTGTTATCCTTCCTGCAACTTGTCATCATTTACCCTGGGAATTCTTTTTTCGTTTAAAGATTGACTTATTAATGGGGGTGGGAGTGGGGGGGAAACCAGAGCATCTCTCTGGCACAAGCAATGCCGGCAATTAAACTCAGAACCTCATACTATTAAGTCCAATGCTCTAGCCAGTCTGCCACCTCCTGAGTGACTCCTTCATGATTCCCAAATCTGGAACATCCAAAGCCTCATAACCTATCCCACTCTGCCTTCTATCCATCTGCTCATAACTACTCACCTTCCCCATAGAGGCTGTGAGCTGTAGGGGACAGAATGGGCTCTGATTGAATGAATGGAAGAAGCAAGGAATGAGGAGACAGCTGACCTGGATTAGGAGACCGAATGGAGGTTGAAGGCATCAGGCATGTAGCGGAGGAACACAGGGAGGGGGGACAGATGAGTCCAGGAAGCAGGGCAGGTTTGCCCAGTCCTCCCTCCTAGGCTGCTTCTGTCCCCTTGCTCTGAAAATGTGTCTGGTTCCAACTGCCCCTGTCCTGCAGCAGTGTTGCTAAGCCAGGCCAGCTCAGAGGTGGGGGTACCTTTCTTTCTGCAACTCTTTGCTCCACTGTGGCAAGCCCTGTGCCCCTCACTCTGGGCTGACTGGGAGAGTAATTAGGAACAACCACCTCCATCTAGCCATTAACACTCAGTGCTGCTTAATTAAAGTAATTAATGTAAAATCATCACCTAATGAGAGGTGGCACCGGCTGTGGCTCACCAGGTGGAAGGTGCCAGATGCAGGTGTGGGGAAGGGGGTAGAAATGCTGTAGATGCCAGCCAGGTATCCCACAGCAGGTATAGGCTGGCTTTGCCTGCCCCACCCCCTGCAATCCCATTATCCCCACTGAAGCCCACTGGGCTAGCACAGGGCCAACCCTGATGCTTGCCACAATGGGGCAAGATGCTAGCTCTGCCTACATGGGTCCTGGACCAGTCACAAGCCCCAACTAGATGCCAATCCCCATCCCACCCCACCCCAGTATAAGCCACGGTCTGTTGTCTGGTGCTGCCACATTTGTTTCATCAGAGTGCAAGGCGTTACCAGGCAACCTTGAGAGAAGACCTACCACAGCACTGGATTACTGTCAGCCAACGTGGCAGGCAGAGGCTGGCCCCTCGACCTCCGTGTCAAGGAGGCAGAATCCCTGGGGTCCCTGTCAGCCCTGATAGCCCTAGAAAGAGGCTGAAGCCATGGAAGAAAGGTGGAAAGGAACAGATCAACCAGGGCTGAAGCAGGATTTAAGGTTCTTCCGGGTCAGATGCACAGCCTCCATTCCCCCCCACATGTGAAGAACTGCTGCCTCAGCAAAACTGCTGTCCCCCACCTTGAAGAGCTGGGGAAACTGACGTCAAGCAGGGAAAGGGAATTTCCCAAGGTCGCTAAGCTTATCAGCAATTTGTTTAGCAAGTAAATATAAGTTGAACAATGACTATGTGCCAGGCTTTGTGCTGGGGACCCAGACCTTCACAGTTAGTTGGAGAGACTGAGAATATAATCAATAATCACATAATGCACAGGGCTATGGGGGTGGGGGTCAGCACAGGGCACTTGAGGATTTTGGAGGGTCACATTTACCAGTCTGGGTGGGGGCAGAGCAGGATTCCTGGAGGTGATGATACCTGCTCTAAGGCTTGACAGACAGGAAACCAGCATCCTGGAAGTCTCGGGCAGGAGCAAGTGACCATAAGGGCTTCTGGGACACACATGCTGAAGGACAAGCCTAAGTGCAACACCTTCCTGCCCACAGCTGGAAAGCCTGGGCCATCACATGGGATACGAGAGGCAGCTCCTTCAGGCTTGAGGCTTCTTCCTTTTGAGGATAAGTCCTTGCCTGGTACCCCACAGGCTCACAGGAATGACTCAAAGTGGGTACAAGACGTGGAAGCTAGACAAGGAGAAAAGAGGACCCATGTGAGGAGAAGAGCACCTAAGGACCCAGAAATCACATCCCTGACACCATGCTGGAACACCCTTAGGGGTTCATCAGCCCACCTCTCTACAGTTTGGATCAGAGCCCTCCATGAACTGCTTCACCCCCTGCCTCCCTCTTCCTTCAGGGTCCTCTGAGGCTGAGCTGTCTGGACTGTCTACAGGGAGGAAGCCAGATCAGACCCTCCAATGATGGGAGGTGATTTGCCTGTTGCAGTCCAGGCTAAGGCACTGTATACACCTGTTCCCTATCTATCTATCTGTCATCTCTTAGTGTGGTGCCAGGAATTGAACCCAGGGTACCTTACATGCACTCCACCACTGAGCCATCTCCCTGGTCCAATTTATAAGTTTATGTGGGGCAGAGAAAGAGGCCTAAATACCACTCTACCATCTGTGGAATTCCACATGCCTCTGTCTTTGGTGCTCACATGGCAGCTATATCTCCCCCAAATACTCCAAGCATTTCTGGGCCTGGCACTTACCCCTAACTGCACTTGGCATTTCAAGAGCCCGTCCCCCACTACCAGCCTCCATCTTGGCTTCACTGCTGTCTGTATAACTTGGAGCCTGGGTATAACTACCCACAGCCCTTGCCCTAGTGCCCCAGGAAGTCCCACTGACACATGGCTTTCCTCTGCCAGGCCAGCTGCCAGTTTGATAGATAGAACAATCTGCCCTTCTAGGATAGATCAAGGCTCAGTCTGGATACCAGAAATGCAAGGGTGGCCAGCAAGATTAGATCTCTTGGCAACCTCCGCCTGCTCCTGGAAAGCCCATATGAAGGATGCAACTAAATGGAATCACCTAGAGTCAGGCCCTCTCTCCACCCCAAAAGTAAATGCTAGTCCTTAAAGATTTATGGATGAACATTAGTTCAGACAAGAGCTACAAGGGCTGCCCAATAGCAATGGTGCTCCTGGAGCTGCAGCTCACCTCCTGATGAGTAGCTAACCCCTTGGTGTTCTCTGGGCCTGTTTTCCTTTCTGTGAAAGAAGATTGGACCACATGATGCAGAAAGCCCTCCAGCCAGTGCCTATGAGTAGGGCTTCCTTTCTGGATTCAGGATACTTTCTCATTGGTTAAAGTTACTGCAGAAGGTGGCTCCACAGGGAGGAAGGCTCCCAGGTACAGTGCCTCCCAGACAGAGTCCTGGCAGAGCTGAGAAAGAGGTGGGTCCACAGCCAACAGTCACCACAGCAAATGCAGGGTTTTAACCACAGTGGAGGCCAGGTGGACTCTAGAGAGGGAAAGAGCCTTGCTGTTGATGTCCCACTGTGCTGAGCCCCTCACTAGTGGGGTCTGATCACATCCTTACAAGCCCATTACATGAATTTTATTATCCTATTTCACAGATAACACTGAGGCTCAGAGACATCTTGTGACTTGCCCAAGGGCCTTGCAACTAGTTGATGATGGAGCTGAGATTTGATCCCAGCATTCAAAAGCCCCTGACCTTCCCCTGGCCCAGAAGACTGGCCTGGGTGTGGCATACACAAATCCAACCAGGGAATTCCATGTGGGGTGTCTTTCAAGGCTATACTCTCCACCAAATCTCTTCTCTGGCCAGCTCCACCTGCTTCAGTAGTACCCCAGCAGTAATTCTTCCAGTCTGGGATGTGGGAGTGTGGGGAGGCCTATCCTGATTTACCTTGTATTTACTGTATAACCCAAAGAGAAGTTCCCACCTTCTCTAGTTAGAAGCTTCCCTTTTAAGAACTGGGCGGTGGCGCACCTCATAGCATGAACATGTCAGTGTGCAAGGACCTTGGTTTAATGCCCCCCCACCCCAATTTCCCCATTTGGAGATGAAACAAAAATACACAGTGCTGAACATTGGGGGATAAAGAGGGAGGTGTCAGAGCCCCAGTCCTTGTTTTTTAAACATTAGAGTCCTCTATCTAACCCCTTCCCAGTGCCCTTAGAGGATAGTTACTTCTTTCTCTCTACTGGTTCTCACTCCGATAGCCACACACCTGGCAAGCCCAAGTTCCCATGCCATCCACTTGTCCCTGCTGAACACACTCATGACAAGCACTGCCTTGCTTACTTCTTCACCTCTGCAGTGGGAGCACTTTGCTCACTGATTTTGAACCTATGTCAATGAAGAAAGCTTCATGAGTAGTGAGGCAGTGCTACAGTCTCTCTCTCTCTTTCCTCTGTCTCTTTCCTATTTCTCTCTATCTCTATACAAATAAATAAATAGAATTTTTTAAAAGAAAACTTCCCTTGTCTGTACAGTAGGATTAAACCCACCAGGCTGGGAAACAACCTAATGGTCATACAAAAAGACTCTCATATATGCCTGAGATTCTGAGGCCCCAGGTTCAATCCCCAGTACCACCATAAACCAGAGCTAAGCAGTACTCTGACTCTCTCTCTCTCTCTGTCTCTCCCTTTCATTGAAAAATAATCAATATTATATTTAAAAAGAGGAAGAAAGAGCTAGGGGCCGAGCAATAGTGCACCGGGTTAAGCATGCATAGTGCAAAGCACAAGGATCCCAGTTCAATCCCCCAGCTCCCCACAAGCAGGTCTCTTCACAAGCAGTGAAGCGGGTCTGCAGGTGGCTATCTTTCTCTTCCCCTCTCTGACTCCCCCCCTCTCAATTTCTCTCTGTCCTATCCAACAGCAGCAGCAGCAGCAGCAGCAGCAGCAGCAGCAGCAATACAACAACAATAACAACATAACAGTAGAAAGAAGAATGGCCACCAGGAGTAGTGGATTCCTAGTGCAGGCTCACCGAGCCCCAGCAATAACCCTGGAGGCAACAACAAAAAAAATTAAAGCCTGCTCCCTTATTGAAGTTTTATGAGATCTAGGAAGGTATCAAATGTGAAAACATCATGAAAACTATAAAGGATTTCATTGGGGAAATGTAACTGTAGTGTTGTTGGCATGAAAGAACCTGAGAAAGGAAGGGGTACAGTTATGGGGGACGTGTATGTGAAGACGTGTGAGGGGATTAGGTGCACACAGGGGCCCAAGTCAGAGTACACAAGTGGTAACAGTGACCAGGAAAATGCAGTGGCACAGGGACTGTGGTCTGGAAGCTGGGCTCATGCACACAAGTCAGTTCTGAGCTCATCCACTCAGACAGAGTTATAATCAGGCAGTTGTGTGCAAAGACTTTAGCACAGACCATCTGCCTCTGAGTCACACCCATATCAATAGGGTGTGCTCTGGAGACCCAACTGGCAGTTTCCATAGACACTGACAGTCAAGGGCCCAGGAAACAGCAAAATGATTGTGCAAAATGACTTTCATGCCTGAGAATCTAAGGTCCCAGGTTCAATTCCTGGCAGCACTATAAACCAGAACTGAGCAGTACTCTGGTTAAAAATAAATAAATAAATAAATAAATAAATAAATAAATAAATAAATAAGGCTGACAAAATAGCTCAGTTGGCTATTGTTCTGTTTTGCCATGTATACAGCCCAGATTTGAGTCTGGTCCCCATCATATTAGAGGAAGTTTTGGTGCTGTGGTATCTTTTACTCTCTCTGCCTCTTTGTGTCTATCTCTCTCAATCTGAAAGTCACCCTGAAGCAGTGAAACCTCGGTGATGACCAAAATCATTATCATCAAAATCATCAACATCATCAATATTTCAAAACTCTGAATGTGGCACAGTGGCAGAACTTTGGACTTATAAGCATGAGGCACTGAGTTCAATCTCCAGTGCTGCTCTGGTCTCCCCCCTCCTCTGCCCCCATGAAGTAAATAAAATAAATATTAAGGGGACAGGCAATGGTGCACCTGGCAACGTGCACATATTACAGTGTATGAGGATCTGGGTTAAAGCCCCTGGTCCCGACTTGCAGGGGAAAAGGGCTGTAGGTGTCTCTCCATCTCTTCTCCTCTCTCTATCCTCCCTCCCCTCTCAATTTTTCTCTGGTCTATCCAATAATAAATAAATTAAAAGATTAAAATAAATAAAAAGAAAAATGTTTTTATTTTATTTATTTATTTTTGTCTCCAGGGTTATTGCTGGGGCTCAATGCCTGTACTACAAATCCACTGCTCCTAGAGGCTATTTTTTCTCTTTTGTTGTCCTTGCTGTTATCATTATTGTCGTTGTTGTTGGATAGGACAGAGAAATCGAGAAAGGAGGGGAAGACAGAGAGGAGGAGAGAAAGAAAGACACCTGTAGGCCTGCTTCATTGCCTGTGGAGAGCCGAGAAGCCTGTGGGGAGCTGGTTCCTGAAGGTGGGGGGCCGGGGGCTCAAACTGGGATCCTTATGCTGGTCTTTGCACTTTGCAACATGTGCACTTAACCTGCTGTGATACCACCCAGCCCGAGAAAAATATTTAAAAAAAAAAAATAAGAGGATAGATGAATTGGCAGAGAGCAACATGATTCCTCCCCAGCCCCCACCAAGGATGGAGTGAATCCCTTCCCTGAAATGACCATGACTGCATGGTCTGCTGAGAGCAAGGCAGTGTTAAGACAGCTCACTGTCCTACAAGCACTGCCCTCACCCCTTCTGCTCCTGTCTCTCTCCCCCCCCCCAACCCACCCTCTCGCCCCTAGTCCCCTCCTGTCACTGGCTAAGGGTGTGGAAAGACAGCCCTCATGAGCAGAGCTGACATTTCAATCTGTCTGCCAAGCTCTTCAGATGCCTGCAAATTGCACTGAGACTTCATCACCCCCCCTTGTCTAACACCCAGCCCTGTCTGGCCCCTGTCAGGTCTGGCCCTCGAACAAGTGACAAATTACATTCCAGCCACTGCTGCAAGCCGGCAAGTGGGTGCTTGAAACCCCAGGGACCAGAGCAGCACAGCCAGTCTCTGGCTTAGAATGAGGTGCGTTCTGGGAGGGAAGCCCAGGTGCCCTGGACCCACTCCATTTTACGCTCTCTTCCTCAGCACCAGGCTGGGCTGAGAGACAGACCATTGTGAGGGCACCATGCCTTCCCCCTAAGTCAGAGAAGGTTAGGGGCTCAGCTCTCTACTTTCTCAGCTTTACAGGCTTCCTGGAAGAAGAACAACTAGTGGAAATGTATATCTCAACCTCTTGGAAAAAGTCAGGTCAGGCCAAGGTCCACCTCCCCACTAAAGGTGCTGAGCCTAGGGTCTGGGGACAAAATTGTCTAGAAGTCTGCTTCTGACAAATATATAACACACTCCCCTCACCACCACCACTACGTGGGGAGGGAGAGAGCTGCTTTTGCCATCAATGAGACCAGATTCTCCCAATTAACTCCTGTGTGACTATTTGCCAGATCCCCAGACTCTCTGTTTACTTAGGGGGGGGGGTTACTACCAACTTTATACAAGTATAGTGAGGAGCAAGTAATATTCCTAAGTATGCAGCAGTTCAGTGTGGCCACTCTGTAGACAGTCACTGCCATCGCTGCTGATGATGTCATTCTGTTGCTGGCAAAGCAGCAGGACCAAGAGGTCAAAACGATGTTTATGGGAACTAGGGAGAAACACATTGAGTTCATTCTTACTCCTCTAACTTGGTTTTCTTCCATCATTGCCTTGCAGTGGTGGCCACCCTTCCTCCTGTTCCTCCCTACCACCCCCACCCCAGCCCACCCCACCCCACCCCACCCCCACGCTCAGACACACCTGCTCAGATCTCTCCCTGAGCCTGCAGCTCTTCTGCTTCCCCCCACCCAGGGTTTCTGCTGCACGCTTTCAGTGCCACTTAAGGCAGAATTATATGCTGCCTGGCATCTCTCGATAATTACAGATTCCACGTGTGTGAGTCTTGTTTGCCCAACTCTAGAATCACACAATCTCCACGTTTGAAGGGACCTCATCCAGCCTGGATATGCAGGAATTCCCTGGGGAATGTCCCCAGCAGATGGTCAGGCAGCCTCCACCCAAAAAGTGCCCAGGCAGGAAACTTGTCACAGAGAGATGGTCCTTCTGCCCCAGGACCCTGGTTTGAGTCATCCTGCTGGTCCCAGTGACCTGCCAGGTCTTTTGTCTCAGATGAGTCTCCCCAGGGCACAGCTGTTCTCATGGTCAGTGGGACTCAGGGCTTAGCATGGCTGTGTCCTTGGACTTGACTCCACTCAGCATTCTCTGTCCTTCTTAACTGACAGGAATTAGATGAGGAACACCCCCCCAGCAGCCTGCACATTCACTCTCTCCACATGTCTTTATTGTGACTAGCCAGTGAAGAGGTTATAGTGACCCAAAATGCCACCCTGAGCTTTAATAGAGAGATGGGTAGAGGACAGGCGGGGCGGCCTGAAGGAAAAGAACTGACTTAGGGGGTGGTGAAGTTTAGAAAATAGAACATGTCTTACTGTGTGTGAGGCCCTAGGATCCATCTCTAGCACCAACTGGGAACACCATGGACAGCACCTAAGAGTGGAACACTGCTTCTGTGTTTCCCTCTCCATACATATATATATATATATATATGTATATATATATATATATATATATGTATATATGTATGTGTATATGTATATATGTATATATATGTATATTGCTTTTTAATTTAAAAAATGGCCCTGGAATGGTGGCATCACAAATATGCAAGGCTATGAAGCCACAAAATATTAAATAAATTTAATTTAAAAATTAGATGGGGGCCCACACAAAACTGATGCTTCGCCATGTATGTAAGCCAGGTTTGAGCCTGGAAACTTCAGCACTATGTCTTTTTCCCTTTCTCTCTGGAAAGTGAAACTCTCTATCTCATATTTAAAAAATAAAGGAGGGGGGAATTCTGCAAGATAGCTTGCCTGAGAGGATGCCTGCTTTACCATGTGTACCATGTAGGCTTGAGGCCCTAGTGAACCATATAAGATACTACAGCAATAGGGGTAGTTTCTGTGCCAGGGTGCTCTTCTCTCTGTCTCTTTCTCTCTCGCGCGCACACAATATTTTTAAAAATAAGCAAGGAGTCACCACAGTTGGCAATAGGTTGGAGTTATTAATTGGCTAGAGAGAATACTGATGTGGAGGAATCTGGCCAGGTGACCACTATGTGATCTGGGGAGCAATAATAATGAGAAGCCAGGGAAGTGAGGAAGTGACCATGAGGTAAAGAGAAGCAAACACACATGGGGTCAATGACTGGATGTGAGGTACGAAGAACTCAAGAGGCCAGTTTTTTTTATTTACAAAATGGAAATATTGACAAGACTATAGGGTAAGAGGGGTACAATTCCACACAATTCCCACCCCCGAACTCCATATCCAATCCCCTCCCTTGATAGCTTCCCTGTTCTTATGCTTTGCGCCACATGCGATTAACCCGCTGCGCTACCGCCCGGCTCCCAGCTTCCCTATTCTTTATGGAGGCCAGTTTCTGATGGGTACACAGGTGGATAGTGAGTTCATTCCCTGAGGTGGGGAAGCGAAGGAGCCACTAGATGGAGGAAGATGGTGGTTCAGTATGAGGCCAAGTGTGAGATGAGGGTGAAGCAGCCAATAGGGAACATCCGAAGGAAGCTGAGCATCTGGGTCTAAAGCATAAGATTTCACAGTGCTGGCCAGACCCTACTCCACCTCTACTCTGCAGATGCTGAAAGGCTGGAAAGCAGATGGTGTGTTTGGAGATGATTTTCAGTTCTGTTAACAATCATCGTGTGACCTTACATCATTTACTTAATATCTCTCACCTTCATGGGCCTGCAAAATAGCTCACTTGGATAGTACAGTGCTTTCCCATGTGTGCAACTCAATTTGATCCCAGACCCCATTGCACTGAAGGAAGTTTCGGTGCTGTGGGCTCTCTTTCTGGATCTAAAAATAAAATAAAATAATAACAATAACACCTGGAAGATGGCCCAGTTTTCAGTTCTCAAGCATGAGGTTCAAAGATCAGTCCCCAGCATCCCATATGCCAGAAGAATGTTCTGGTTCTCTTTCCCTCTCTTTCTCATGAATAAATAAATCAATTAAAAAAAAACATTTAAAAGGGACCACACAGTGGTGCACCTGGTTAAGTGCTCACATTACAGTGCACAAGGACCCAGGTTCAAGCCCCTGGTCCCCACCTGCAGGGGTAAAGCTTCACAAATGGCGAAGCAGGTCTGCAGGTGTCTCTCTGTCTCTCTCCCTCTAGCTCCTCCCTCTCAATTTGTCTATATACAATAATAAATTAAAATTTAAAACTTTAAATAATATGATACTTCTGAGCTTCAGGTCCTATCTCATGAAATTACTCATGAGCTTCTCCTGGCTCAAGGCTGGGGGGCTTCAGTGTCCACTGGGGTTGGCTGTGTCCAGGGCCTACAGGAACCTGAGGGCTGCAAGGCCCAATCAACAGGAAGAAGACTGACTCTCTGCTGTGGTCTCCCTATTCCACCAACAGGTCCAGAATATCAGCCTGCAGGAGGGGGAGACAGTGACTGTGGAGGGCCTGGGGGGCCCTGACCCCCTGCCCCTGGCCAACCAATCTTTCCTGCTGAGGGGACAAGTCATCCGCAGCCCCACTCACCAAGCAGCCCTGCATTTCCAGAGCGTGCCTCCTCCTGCTGGACCTGGCACCTTCCACTTCCACTACCAAGGTAGGGCTGGGCAGCAGTGGGAAGAATCACCAGCACAGATAAGTTATCCCCCAGGGGGATTCTGGTGCTATTATGACAGGGAAGGAGGGAGGGTGGAAAGGCTAGAGCCCAGTGACACTCTATGCAACTAGAGTGGAGTATGATGTCTCCTACACCTCCAGAATCTTCTCTCATACACCTGCCATCCTGCAGAGATCCGGTCTCACATGAGGCCTGACACACAACCAGGTTGTCCCAGGAGTGGCCATTTCTACTCTGTCACACATGCCTCCATTCATTTAGGGAACTTGCTGTAAGCATCTGCTCTTTGCCAGGCTTGTGCTAGATGCTGGCAGTATCCAGATCAGCCAGCTAATTCAGTCCTTACCTTCAAGGAGTTCAGAATCTCCGGGCAGCAACTTCAACAGGCAGTAGCTGTAGAAGCCTCCCTCCTTAAATTCAAGAGGGTCAGGATCAAAGGAGCTTAACAGAAACCGTCTGGAAGTCCTTGGCTACCAGCCTGGACTTCTTGAATTGTCTCACCTACACTGGAACTGGTTCAAAGCCCATTAGCTATCAACACCTCTGGAAATAGGAGTTTGTCATGGGAAAAATCACAGACTCAGAAGATGGGTAGATCTAGGTTTGAATCTTCTCCCACTGGGTGTTGACAGTAGAAGGATCATTCAACTTCTCTGACCCTCCTTCTCCTCCACTGTAAGATGAGACTGAAATACCTATTCCACAAAGACCTGATGGGAGGTGAACAGAACACTGCATGTGCAGTGCTTAGCACCTGCTCTGTGAAGTAAACTAGCACCAAAGAGCTGGTGGGGTGAGGACAGGAGGAAAAGGGACTTGGTGCCCCTCTCTCCTCAGCATCCCTCCTGGCCCCTCCTTGATCCTCTGCCACTGCCACAACAGGGGAACCAGTTCAGATCAGGAGTGCTAATGGGGAAATAATTGGTGTGAACAGTTATGGCATTGTCTTGTATTGCTGCAGCCCCATATGGGCTCACAGTCCCCAGAAGGCAGGCACTCCTCTGAAGAGGGCCATGCTTTGACCTCCACCTAAGGAGTGCTTGTTCCTTCTTGGCCTCTTCAGACATACAGAGGGAGACATCTCATGTGGCATGGTGGTGGGCAGGAGCTCAGCAGAGGCCAAGGGCCAGCTGAAGCAAGGGGGGACATCTCGGTGACCTGGCCAGACTCCCTCAGGGATCATCAATCCTCCTTCACAGTGGGCACAATTTCACACCACAGTAACCTTCCCTCTTGTTAGAAATTCCCTTGTACAAAATCCAGACCTTCTCAAAGGTGGCTGAAAGGCAATGTCACTGGAGGCTTCAGCAGGGATGAAGACCCCCAGGAAGGGCTGGGAGAACTGGTCCAGCCCTGCCTTCTTCCCTGCTCCCAGAAGCCCTCCCTTCTCAGCCCAGTTTTTGTCAATGATCAGCTCTTTCCTTAATGAGTGTAATTCCCCTAATTATAGGCTGTAATTAGTCCTGATCCCAGAGATGGGAACAGGAGGAGCATGTGCTCACACGCATATCTCGCATATCTCTCTAGGCTGAAGTGAGAGGGTGCCAGAAGAGGAGGAGAGGGTCTAGTGCCTACACCTCACCAGAGTTGCCCAAGATGCTGCTGGAAGCCACAAAGATGGGCCCCACAAGGGGTTCATGGGCAGGGCCAAGGTCCAGCTCCTCCCCACTCCACCCCTCATGCATACACACATACACATACAATATCTCATGCAGAGTGAGGAGGAATTAAGCCCTGGCAGGCGTTCTTCCCCTCCCTACTGAACATTTCTGGCACCGGACTTGGCCTGAGAAACAGACGCCAGTGAGAAAACAGTGAGAAAATAGCTCGACAGATTGCAGTGGCGCAGGCTCCCTGGGAACGGTCGTCATAGCAACAAGAGGAAGCTCATCCTAGGAAGTGGCACTTTCCCCACTGTGGAGTCTGGGGGCTTTGCCGTCTGCCCCCAGCCTCCTGCTCTTGCTTTACCCTGGCCCAGTTTCCTAATCTATAAAAGGCAGGACCTCCCTTCCCCAAGTTCTGATATGAACTCACAGGGAAGATGTAGGTACAAAAGCTAAGCATGGCATCTGGCACACAGCCCAGACCTCCCGAGGTGTCCTCCCGCTCCATTCTGGATAGAATGTCCCATCCTTCTCCCCATTCCATCATGGCTGGGGTCCCTCTTCAGGCACTTTGAGCAGCTGCCCTGAGCAGCTACCCGGCGGCACAGCATTGCCTGTTACTGTCCAGTTTCCCTGACTACTGAGTCAAGCCTCCCACTCCACCTGGGGAAGGAGCGCAGGGAGAGGAGATGGAATGCAAGCAGGTTCAAGCCTGGAGTTCTAAGTGCCTGCTCTAGCTCTTACTGGCTGTGTGATCAAGACGTTTCCTTCAGTCTCCCCATCCTTCTGCATTTTCATCCTCTGAAAATGAGTTAATTAACCCCAACTGTGCCTTCTTTCTGTCCCAGCATGTAGACATTAAATAAGGAGAATGTGAAGGTATTTTAGAAGCTAGAAAGTTCATGCAGATGTCAAGTGCTTTTATTAACGAAGGTTACAAAGAACAGTAGGTTGATGCACTCAGTTTTTTGTTCTGTGCCACACATACCCTCTTCCTTAACCTCCCACAGAACAACATTGGAGGTAATGCCCTAAATAGGTGGGTAAATGAGGAACCTGAGGCACAGAAAGGTTAGGTAACTCGGCCAAGGTAGCACAGAAAGTCACAGAGCCTATTTGCAAACCAGGCAGTTGGACCTCAGCACCTACCTCCTAATTTCTGCCTGGTTCTGCTTGCAGATCATAATTAACCCCTCACTAGCCTTTCTCTCAAGAACACTGAGAGATAGGCAACAGTAGGAATTATCTCTCCTTTCACAGACCTGGTAACTATGACCAGAACTGGTGAAAACCACCAAGTTTGTTTCTAGGTCCTGGCCTACCCAGAGTCAGCCCCTTTTTTGAGCCACACAAAGGTACCCAGAGGGTGGGGGTAGATAGCATAATGGTTATGCAAAGAGACACGCACACCTGAGAGTCCTAAGTCCCAGGTTCAGTCTCCTGTACCAACATAAACCAGAGCTGAGCAGTGCTCTGGTTAAAAAAAAAAAAAAAAAAAGAATAAAATAAAGAAAGGAAAGAGAAGAGAAGGAAAGGAAAGAAGAAGGAAAGGAAAGGAAAGAGAAGGAAAGGAAAGGAAAGGAAAGGAAAAAGAAAAAAACACAAAAGTACCCAGAGGCTAGTACAGTCAGTGCCCAGACTACTTCCCAACCACTGGCTGGCCCCTGCACCCTAATACCCAAGAGAGGTTCCTCACTCCAGACAGTCCCTATCCTTCTACCAATCACAAGAGTTTCCAGGGCGTGCAGCTCAAACTGAAATCTATCTTTTTGACTCCTCCACAGCATCTTCATCTCTCAGCCCCAAGCACTGATGATCTTTCAACACCACCACTTGCCCCCAGGTTCCTGACGTGCCCAGCTGTTTTGTAGGATCTGCTGCCACCATCTGGTTATACTTAGTATTACAGTTCCCAAAGCGGCCACGTTTTGCAGGGCACTGTATCCCTCCATCCTTATTTTATCTGACTTGTTGAACAGAGCACTGCTCAGCTCTGGTGTATGGGGGTCCAGGGATTGAACCTGGTACCTCAAAGCCTCATAGATGAAAATCTTTTTTGTAACCATACTATTCTATCTCCCAGCCCTATTTTTTTTTTAAGATTTATTTATGTGGGGTAAGGGAGGCAGCAATAATGGTTATGCAAACAGACTCTCATGTCTAAGGTTCAATCCCCACACCACCATAAGTCAGAGCTGAGCAGTGCTCTGGTAAAATAATAATAATAATAATAATAATAATAATAATAATAATAATAATAATAAATTTGTGTGGGGCTGGATGGTGTCTCACCTGGTTGAGTGCACATTACAATGTGCAAGGACCGGAGTTTGAGGCCTTGGTCCCCCCCTGTAGGGAGAAAGCTTTGCAAGTGGTGAGGTAGTGCTGCAGATGTCTCTCTCCCTCTCTCATTCCCTTCACTATCTATTTCTGCCTGTCTCCACCCAATAAATAAGTAAAGATTAAAAAAATTAAAAAGAGGGAGTCAGGCGGGTTAAGCGCAGATGGTGCAAAGCACAAGGACCAGCATAAGGATCCCAGTTCGAGTCCCCGGCTCCCCACCTGTAAGGGAGTCACTTCACAAGTGGTGAGGCAGGTCTGCAGGTGTCTCTCTTTCTCTCAACCAGAGTCTTCCCCTCCTCTCTCCATTTCTCTCTGTCCTATCCAACAACAACATCAGTAATAACAACTACAACAAGGCAACAAAAGGGAATTAATAAATATTTTTTAAAAAGAAAAAGAAAAAATATTTATGAGAGAGACGTACACACACAAGCACCACCAAGAGTCAAACTCAGGGCCTCACGCATACAAGCTCTGTGCTCTACCTTCTGGCCTACCTCTCCTGCCACCCATCTTATTTTTAAAAGAAGTCCATAGCCCTTGTCATCAACTTCTTATCATTTCTCAGCAAATACTGAAATAGCATTTTCTGTATGACCTCAGTTTGTCAATCTGAAGATTACATGTGCTCCATATAAGAAAAAAGTGCTCGGAAGTTGGGCGGTAGCATAGCGGGTTACGTGCAGGTGGTGCAAAGCACAAGGACCGGCGTAAGGATCCCGGTTGAAGTCCCCGGCTCCCTACCTGCAGGGGAGTCACTTCACAGGCAGTGAAGCAGGTCTGCAAGTGTCTATCTTTCTCTCCCCCTCTCTGTCTTCGCCACCTCTCTCCATTTCTCTCTGTCCTATCCAACAACGATGACATCAATCATAACTACAACAATAAAACAACAAGGGCAACAAAAGGGAATAAATAATAAATATTTTTTAAAAAGAAAAAAGTGCTCATACTTTATTAATCTATATAGGCTTGTCATGATTTCAGTCTCTCACATCTGAAAGTCACTCAGTAAACACTTTCTGAAGGTGTACTATCAGTTGCATTCCAGGGTTTCCAAGCTAAAATACTATCCCACTTATTCTCATAATACTCTGTAGGTGGGGTGGCATGTGAGCCACATTTAACAATGGAGGAAACTAAGACACGGCGAGGTGAAGAAACCTGCCCCAAAGGCCTTAAAACTTAGATAAGAGCCCAAGCGTCCTAACTTGCATTTCTGCACTTATTCTGCTACCAAGTCAGGCTGATGGAAATACATAGGCACCTTCTGGGAAAAGGGTCAGAGTCTTTTTCTGGCATATCCCCCAATGCATGTGCCTGAGGATGAATACACACACATCAGCATCACCATCATCAGCCATTCTCTCTCTGCAGCCTATCTCCTGAGCTGCCACTTTCCCCGACGTCCAGCTTACGGAACTGTGACTGTCAGCAGCCTACACCCAGGAGGCAGTGCCCGATTCAGTTGTGCCACTGGCTACCAGCTGAAGGGTGCCAGGCTCCTCACCTGTCTGAATGCCACCCAACCCTTCTGGAATTCCCAGGAGCCTGTCTGCGTTGGTAAGTAGCCCCAGGGGACTCAGTACTAAGCGGGGGGGGGGGGGGGGGGGGGGGGCTCATCCTTGCTTTCTGTTCTTCTCCAGAGAAGCCAGAAAATGGTCATACACCTCAGAATGTTCATCCAACCCACAGTTATTCAGCCCCTTCAACAGACTGCTCTCAATTCCCACAGTTCCCAAAACTGTGCCCTTACTTCCCAAAAGAAACCACAATTCCAGAAAGTCAGGGGAAGAGAAAAAAAAAAAAAAAAAAACAGGGGCCACCAACTTCCAGAGCAAGAAAAAAGTACTAATCAACTATAAAGTGACCAAGGAAGGGAGGAAGCAATTGGCTGGGTATTAGGAAGGTTCCTGGGGAAGTGGCACTGAAGGTCAGACATTTCAAGGAAGGGACTAGAGACAGTGACACAAGGGTGAGAAGGGGAGGGAGTTCTTAGAGACACAGAAGACAGACAGGCTTGGCACACCTTAGATACATGGAGGGAGTATGGGTAGGGCCTTGAACTCCTGGTCAAGGTAATTACAGAGTGGGAAGTTGTTTTTGAGAGAAAAAGGGAGGGAATTGGGACTCTTCCTCAAGTGAAGCAGCCGGGCAAGAGGGTGACTTTGGAAATGGAGAAAAAAGGACGTTCCAGGGGCGCTGGTGAGAAAAGGGAGGAGTGAAAGGAGACTCCCAGCTTCTGGTCCTGGGAAGTCAGGCACTGCTCCTGGTGGAGGAGGGCTGGATGGCAGAAGGAAGATGGAGTCTTTCAGTTGCAGGGTAGAAGGGAGCTCAGGTTTTATCTGTCAATATTTACAGAAAGAGAGAGAGAGGATTTCCAGAGCATCACTCTGGCTCATAGGGATTGAACTCAGGACTTCATGCTTGAGAATCCAATGGTTTATCCACTGTACCACCTCTCAAGCTGTCTTTTCTGTAGCTTGCACTTTTGAACTTTATTTCATTCTATTAAGCCCTTCTTGGATACTACGCACTAAGAGAAGTATGTGAGCCTGCTGTGGTCTCTGCACTCAAGCAGGTCTCTCTGTCTAGCAGAAGGCTGGCAGGCAGCTCATCTGGTCCAGGGAAGTCAGTGGTGTGATGGGTTAAACTCACAGGCAGTGGGGTGGGGGCCTGAGGGAGGGAAAGCTGCTCTGAAACAAGGAAGGACAAACAGAGAGCTTCCTGAGGAGATGCTTGGGAGAGTTACAGGAATGTTAGCTGAGGAAGTAGACTGGATTCCAGGAACAACATGTGCCAACATGCAGATGCACAAAGCAGCACAAGACAGCAAGGACATGGCTGGGTGTGCCTGAGAGAGACAGCAGATGCGGAGAGACTGAAGGTGGAGAATCAAGAGATGGTCATGGGCGAAGGAACTAGCCCAGTGGTTATGCAGATGACTTTCATGCCTGAGGTTCAGAGATTCCAGGTTTTATCCCCAGCACCATCATAAGCCAGAGCTAAGCAGTGCTCTGTAAAATGAAAGAAAAATGGGAGTCAGGCGGTAGCGCAGCGGGTTAAGCGCATGTGGCGCAAAGTGTAAGGACTGGTGTAAGGATGCTGGTTCGAGCCCCGGCTCCCCACCTGCAGGGGAGTTGCTTCACAGGTGGTGAAGCAGGTCTGCAGGTGTCTCTCTTTCTCTCCCCCTCTATCTCCCTTCCTCTCTCTGTCCTATTTCTCTCTGTCCTATCCAATGACAGCAAAAACAACAATAATAATAACCACAACAATGATAAAAAAACAAGGGCAACAAAAGGGGATAAAATGGTCTCTAGGAGCAGTGGATTCATGGTGCAGGCACCAAGCCCTGGCAATAACCCTGGAGGCAAAAAAAGAAAAATAAGGTGGGGGGTAGATAGCATAATGGTTATGCAAAGAGACTTTCATGCTTGAAGCTCCAAAGTCCCAGATTCAATCCCCTGCACCAGAGCTAGTCTGTGCTCTGGTTATAAAAAATAAAAAAAAAAAAAAAGGAAGGAGGGAGGGAAGGAAAGGAGGAAGGAAGGAAGAAGGAAGGAGAAAGAAAAGAGAAGGGAACGGAAGGGAAGGGAAGGGAAGGGAAGGGAAGGGAAGGGAAGGGAAGGGAAGGGAGGGAAGGGAAGGGAAGGGAAGGGAAGGGAAGGGAAGGGAAGGGAAGGGAAGGGAAGGGAAGGGAAGGGAAGGGAAGGGAAGGGAAGGGAAGGGAAGGGAAGGGAAGGGAAGGGAAGGGAAGGGAAGGGAAGGGAAGGGAAGGGAAGGGAAGGGAAGGGAAGGGAAGGAAAGGAGTCAGATTCACAAACCACTCAGATGCTAAGTCTATCATACTTAGGCATAAAGGTAGGTCTATCCTTTCTGTAGAGAAGAAATGGGCTGGGTGGTGGCGCACCTGGTTGAGCGCACATGTTACAGTGCTCAAGGACCCAAGTTCGAACCCCTAGTCCCCACCTGCAGGAGGAAAGCTTCACAAGCGGTGAAGCAGGTCTGCAGGTGTCTCTCTCTATCTCCCCTACCTTCTCTATTTCTGGCTGTCTCTGTCCAATAAATAAAGATAACAAAAAAAAATTTAGAGAAGAAATCCACCACCCTCTCTCCACAAACTTCACCAGGTTAATGTACTCCACTGTCCTGAACAGTGGAGACAAGGACACTGTACAATGGCCATAGTAGGCTGGGCTTATAGCTGGCTGTGTCTTCAGGAGAGGAAAGTCTAGAAGCTGTCACTCTCCTCTTGCCTAAGACCCCTTCTCTGGCTCCATGGAACTGCCAGGAGCTGGTAGCCTAGTAACACAGCGGTCTTCACTGATGGAGGTAGGTTCAGCCTCTCTTTGGAATGAGAAGACAGTCCCAGGCAGGAGGGGTCAGTGCTGGAACAACCCTGAGGTCAGTTCAGGAATGACAGTAAGGCTATTTCAGAAAGAGACTGAGCCATCACCTGGCTAATAGTATCTGTCTAGGACTCACGATTTGGAGGTGGTGGCAACGCACACCAAGTGTCTGTCATCCCTAATTTAGTCCTACCTCTTCTTCCATATCAACTCACTAATTTACAAAAAGATTTATTTATGTCATGAAGGGGAGCAAAAGTCAGAGCATGGAATTAGCATATGTGGTTCCAAGGACTTAACCTAGGGCCTCACACATGCAAGTCCTGTGCTCTACCTGCCAACGCAATTCCCATGGGTGTTTATTCCCGCATTTAATTCAACCTGGGGGGATGGAGGGAAGAAGAAGCAGGCAGGCACCTTGGGGTCCGATTTAAAGCATAAATTCAAATAATAACTAATTTTAAGAAAGTGTTATCAGGGGGACAGGTGGCGGCACACCTGGTTAAGCACACATAGTACAAAGCACAAGGATCCAGGTTTGAGCCCTTGCTCCCCACCTGCAGGGGGGAAAGCTTCACTAGGGGTGAAGCAGGTCTGTAGGTGTCTATCATTCTCTCTCCTTCTCTAGCTTCCCCTCCCCCTCAATCTCTCTCTGTCCTATCCAATAAAATGGGATGGGAAAAATGGCCACCAGGAGCAGTGGATTCATAGTGCTGGCACCGAGCCCCAGCAATAACCCTGGAGGGAAAAAAAGAAAGTATTATCAGTAGAAGTCACAGATATACCATGGAGCTGGGAGCCCTGAGGGACTTTAATGAAGCCCATTTTGGTGAAGGCAGGGAAGGTCACCCAGAGGAGTCAGAAGAGAGGGACTGCACAGCATAGCAGGACTAGATACGTCTAGAGTCAAGGGAGCTACATGACTAGTTCCCAAGTTGTGGGGGGATTGGAAGGTAGGACTCTGGAGTCCAAGCCATTTAGAACTGCAGGGCAGATTTTCATACCTAAGGTCTCTAGGTCCCAGGTATAGTGCCTAGCACCACCGTCAGGCAGAGCTAAGCAGTACTCTGGTATAAAAAAAAAAAAAAAAAGGAAAGAAAAGAAAAAGAAAAAGAAAGAAAAAAGAAAAAAAGAAAGAGAAAAGGCTAGGGACACAAGAGAGTAATTTATGCAAAAAGATGTTCATGCTGAGGTTCTAAGATCACAGGTTCAATCCCCAGCACCACCGTAAATCAGAGCTGAGCAGTGCTCTGGTAATTAATTAATAAGTGCAAGACCACTCAGGCAAAGGATTGGCCTTCAGGACAATGTAATCAGAGATACTCGGTCTTTCACATAGAAGGCACAAGAGCTGGGGTTGACAGGAAAACTCAGTTAAGCTGTCTAGGACTGTCAGGACCATGTTTGCACCCTGTCCCGTCCCACAGCCGCCTGTGGTGGAGTGATCCGCAATGCCACCACCGGCCG
Organism: Erinaceus europaeus; assembly: GCF_950295315.1. Classification (NCBI taxonomy): domain Eukaryota; kingdom Metazoa; phylum Chordata; class Mammalia; order Eulipotyphla; family Erinaceidae; genus Erinaceus; species Erinaceus europaeus. The sequence continues at coordinate 76,697,643 of NC_080173.1, read as the reverse complement.
CATTGTCTCTCCGGGCTTCCCCGGCAACTACAGCAACAACCTCACCTGCCACTGGCTGCTCGAGGCTCCTGAGGGTCAGCGGCTACACTTGCACTTTGAGAAGGTCTCCCTGGCTGAGGATGATGACAGGTGAGGAGGTGTCCCAGTGGGCAGGGAGCATGTGGCCTGCTGATCCCTTGTTGGTGGGCCACCTCCCACCTGGGTCAGTCATGCAGCCACTACTGTCCGGGCCCAGGCTCATCATCCGTAACGGGGACAATGTGGAGGCCCCGCCCGTGTACGACTCGTACGAGGTAGAGTACCTGCCCATTGAAGGTCTGCTCAGCTCCGGACGCCACTTCTTCGTGGAGCTCAGCACTGACAGCAGTGGGGCAGCAGCAGGCATGGCCCTGCGCTATGAGGGTAAGCCTGCTGGGGCCTGGCTGGAGCCAGGAGGTCTAACGGGGTTTGGGGGCTGAGTCTTTTCTTATACCCTCCCTGTCCTGGCCTCCATTCCCAGATCACTCTGCCCAACTCAGCCCTCACTCAACTGGTGTTTCAACTCTACCTCCCTGTTCCTCCTCTCAAATTCCTACATTTCTACCCCATCTTTGCAGGAGGCTCTTGCCCTGGCCCAGCCGCTGTGGTCCAATAGGAAGAATTCTCTAGCCCCTGAAGAAAAAAAAAAAAAAACAGCCCCTACCCTTAGTGAAGAATTTCTGCGAGACATGGACCACTCATGCATGCATGCATTTATTCAAGAAAACATTTGTTGAATATCTTTTATGTACTAAACATAGACCTAAGCTCTGTGACTACAATGGTGACCCAAACAGCCTCCTGAGCTAAACAGGGATATATGCTCTGGGCTGTCCCCTACAAGCTATATTTGTAGTCAGGAAGGAAGATAGCCGGGGCAGGAAAATAGAGCAGCTGCCCCAGCATTTGCCCCAGTCACACTGATGTGGGCCGGGCTCTGTGGTTTACAGCTTTCCAGCAGGGCCACTGCTATGAGCCCTTTGTGAAATATGGCAACTTCAGCAGTAGTGCACCCTCCTACCCTGTGGGGACCACTGTGGAGTTCAGCTGTGACCCTGGCTACACCCTGGAACAGGGCTCCATCATCATTGAATGTGTCGACTCCCATGACCCCCAGTGGAATGAGACAGAGCCAGCCTGCCGAGGTCAGTAGGTCCCAATGGCCAGGGCAGCCAGGAACAGGGAGCAGGGTGGGCACCGGGGAGCCAGCCACAGAGCCTGGAGCCACGAGGGCCCTGTGACACGTGTGACTTGGACTGACCCCAGAAGGGATAGGGGCTCCCTTGAGCAATGGGTAGGCACATCTGTGGGCAGGTGGCAACCCCAGGACATGGCACTGGGGGGGAACGCGGAGGGGACGCACCTCCCGGGCCTCCCCTGCCTTCCAGCCGTGTGCAGCGGGGAGATCACAGACTCAGCCGGCGTGGTGCTCTCCCCCAACTGGCCAGAGCCCTACGGCCGCGGGCAGGACTGCATCTGGGGCGTGCACGTGGAAGAGGACAAGCGGATCATGCTGGACATCCGAGTGTGAGTGCCCACTGGGCAGGGCTGAGCCAGCTCAAGCACTCTGGGAACACTTCTTGGCCAGCCCACCAGGAGCAGCCTCCCTTGACCACCCCCCTCCACAGGCTGCGCATAGGCTCCGGCGATGTGCTCGCCTTCTATGATGGGGATGACCTGACAGCCCGGGTCCTCGGCCAGTACTCGGGGCCCCATGGCCACTTTAAGCTCTTCACCTCCATGGCCGATGTCACCATCCAGTTCCAGTCGGACCCTGGGGCATCAGTGCTGGGCTACCAGCAAGGCTTTGTCATCCACTTCTTCGGTAAGCTTGCAGGGCTCTTACCTGACCTGAAGGCAGCCAGTCTTGTTCTTCCTCCTGGGCCCCATGAAGCAGCAAGGAGTTTTCTGCTAAGCTAGAAGGGCAAGGATCGGCAGCAGGAATTCCGAACATCCCTACAAAAACAGGGAACTAAGGACCAGTGTCCTTTCTACCTTTCTGATAAGCTTCAACAAAAGCCATCATTTCCCCCCAGCCTACCCAACTCCTAGAAAGTAGCCAGCATGGACTGAGGAAGTGGCCAGCATGTTTTAGGGAGTAAGGCCAAAGCCTGGAAGCTGGGCAGTAGTACACTAGATAATGTGTACACAGTACTATGTACAAGGACCTGGGTTCAGGGCCCTGGTCTCCACCTGTGTGTGTGTGTGGGGGGAAGAGCATCACAAGCAGTGAAGCAGTGCTGCAGATATCTCTCTTTCTTCCTCCTGCTCTATTTCCCCCTTCCCTATTTCTATCTGTATCATAAATAGATAAAATAAAAATGGCCACCAGAAGCAGCAAATTCATCGTGCGGACACCAAACCCTGGACAGCAATAACCCTGGTGGCAAAATTAATTAATTTAAAAGACTAAAGCCTGAATGATAATGCTGGAATCTAGGAGACAGAACACCGTCAGGGACAGACAAGGGGCACTTGGGCAGAAAAGATTGCAGTACCATAACTACCCTGTCCAGGCTATGTCTAGGAGCCCTCAGACAGCCCTCAGGGAGTAAGAAGTTAGCATAGTCGCTTTGGTGCTGGTTCAGAGCCTGCCTCTCGATATCTTGTGTCCCCAGAGGTGCCTCGCAATGACACATGCCCAGAGCTACCTGACATCCCCAATGGCTGGAAGAGCCCATCACAGCCCGAGCTGGTACACGGCACAGTGGTCACCTATCAGTGCTATCCTGGCTACCAGGTGGTGGGATCCAGCATCCTCATGTGCCAATGGGACCTGACCTGGAGTGAGGATCTGCCTTCTTGCCAGAGGGGTGAGTATACATGCTCCCCAGGCTCCCTCTCCAACACAACCCATGAGCTTCATTCCTGAATTCTGACCCAGTCTCCAGCCATTCTAAACTGCTATCCTTGAAGTCCCGACAACTCTCAGCCTCAGATTCCTCATCTGTGAAATGGAAGGCTACCTTTGCCCAGGGCTACCTACCAAGGACTCCAAGCATTCTGTCCCTAATAGATGGCCAGTCAGTGTCTGTGGGCTCTGATGGTTGGAAAAGGGACACGCAGAGGGGTGCACCAGCAAATGGTCAGGAGAAGTAAGAGGTGAAGGCAAGTGACACAAAGACTTTGGCTGGCCTGGAACACTGCCAGGATATGGCATGGCTTTGGTTGTGCTCTCCTTGGGTTACTTCCTCCCATCACCTCCTACCCACAGTGACTTCCTGCCATGACCCTGGGGACGTGGAGCATAGCCGACGCCTCATATCCAGCCCCAAGTTTCCTGTGGGGGCAACTGTGCAGTATATCTGCGACCAGGGCTTTGTGCTGACAGGCAGTGCCATCCTCACCTGCCATGACCGCCAAGCCAGCAGCCCCAAGTGGAGTGACCGGGCCCCCAAATGTCTCTGTAAGTCCCGAGTGGGTGGAGGGGAAGCCTGGTAGGAGACAAAAGAGGCCCCCTCTGGAGGCTGGAGGCCTGGCAGGCTCACCAGGCTCTGCTCGATTTGCAGTGGAACAGCTCAAGCCGTGTCATGGCCTCAACGCCCCTGAGAACGGTGCCCACAGCCCAGAGAAGAGGCTGTACCCAGCAGGGACTACTGTCCACTTCTCCTGTGCTCCTGGCTATGTGCTGAAGGGACAGGCCAGTGTCAAGTGTGTGCCTGGGCACCCCTCGCACTGGAGTGACCCCCCACCTGTCTGTAGGGCTGGTGAGTGCTCTGCCACCCTGAGAAGTCCTGCCTGTCAAGTGCTGAGAACCAGGATCCCCTTGCCATATCCATTTTATATTATCCCAGTTCTCTCCAGTCTCTGCCAGTTCCTTCTGACCTGGTAATACCAAAACAAAGGCTGGGGTGGGCTCTCTTTGGACAATTCCTTCCCGTAATCAGCCTACACTCTGCATTAGTGGTTTGGCCTACTGGCTCACCTACTGCCCTTGGCCCTTCCCTCTTGTTCCAGCTTCTCTGGATGGGTTCTACAGCGGTCGAAGCCTGGATGGTGAGCCCCCACTCTTAAGGGCCAGGGGAGTAGTCTTCCTGCCCCTGGTTCTCACAGCACGCAGGCCATGGGTTCCCCAAGGAGGGAGGGCAGAGGAAGAGATCTGGGACAAGTAGGACACTGGGCTCCTCCCCTGCCCTCATACAACTAGAGGGAATTGTGGCCAGACACCCTGGGGTAGAGGGGCAGGGATGTGGGCTCCAGGCGACAAGGACCTCTGTTCCAAGCCTATCCTCTGTGTTTTCAGTTGCCAAGGCACCAGCTGCTTCCAGCACCTTGGATGCTGCTCACATTGCAGCTGCCATCTTCTTGCCACTCATGGCCATGGCGCTCTTGCTGGGAGGTGTGTACCTCTACTTCTCCAGGTGAGTCTGGGTCCCCTTCCTCTCTTGCATAGCTGACTCACGCCTGTCATGAACACCCAACCCACAGGCTTCTCTGCTCTACAGAGTCCAGGGGAAAAGCTCCCTGCAGTTGCCCCACACACGCCCCCGTCCCTATGACCGCATCACCGTGGAGTCAGCGTTTGACAATCCAACTTATGAGTCCGGAGTAAGTGCCCATGCCAGTCTTGACACCACCTCTGGGACCCAAACCCAGGCTCCCTGGGCAGGTACATTCCTGCCAAGCTCACTCACTTGCCCTTTTCCTTGGGCAGGTGGGTTATGGGCTGGCAAAGCTTATACAAGTTTCCAACTCCCAGTAGTCTCTTTCCTTTGCAGGAGACGAGAGAATATGAAGTCTCCATCTAGATGGGGGCAGCCTGGAGAAGCCAGTATCATCCTACATCACAGCCCAGCAACACAGCTTCTAGCGTCCTGTTATTCCGCCACCTCCTGTACATACACTGGGGGGGGGGAGGGAGGAGACACCACCAGTCCCTCAAGAAGCTGCACCCTTCCATGCCTACAGTGCCCACCAGGGCCCATTTTCTTGACACAACTGCCCACTTATGGCCCTTCCTTGGACCTAAGACAGCTGGCATTTGCCTATGACAAGAACATAGCTGGAACATGTGTATCAAGAAGCAGCATTCTCCTGACCCTCCTTCACGCCCTGAACCTCCAGCCTGGAATTCACAGCCAGAAAAGGAATGTCTCTCTCCACAGCACCACTATCCAGCCCTGGCACCCAGCACCCAGCAGCAGGGTTAACTTTACAGGGGCACAGACTGCACCAGGGTGCTCCTCACAGGGCCCACTCCAGTGGCCAACACTGGTCTCAGCAGTGACCTCTGAGTAATCCTGGTATGCTGGCATCAGCCCCTCATGAAGGTCTCTGATCCTTTTTCCTAAGGCCCCAGGAATGGACAGTTCTGCCTCCCAACCCTTCCTATTGGAGGTGATAATTCTATGGGATTCTAAAGTCAAAGGGTTCTAAAGTTGGATTCTACTCCAAGCTCAGATTAGGTTTCCCTGGGTACACATGCTTCTGACCAAAGCAGAATACCCCAGCGATCTTCTAGCCCTTGAAGAAAGGGAGACCTGTGATGTCAACTGGCTATTACAAACATCTTCTTTCCCATTCTTCCCTCCACTGACCCCAACAACTTACCAGACTTTACTCGGTTTTTGGGATATGGGGGTGGTGGTGGGAGTGTAGAAGGCAGGTATATTCTGGAAAGGGACCAAAGGTCCAGGTCTGACGAGTTTGTCATTGTGAAGGGAATCAGAGAGCCCCAGGGAGAGGTCCAGGAGCTAGCTGCAGACCACTTTGTACATGTAATGTATCATACAGGGTCTGGACTCCAGCCAGAGAACAATCTTCTATTTCTGTTGTTTCCTTATTAAAAGAGTGTTTTTGGAAGAAAAAAAAAAGGCTCAGTGCTTTTCTGGAGGGAAAGGAGGTAGGAGATAAAATGAACTTTAGAACAAGAAAAGTGGGGGTCGGGCGGTAGCACAGTGGGTTAAGCGCACGTGGCACAAAGCACAGGGACTGGCTTAAGGATCCCGGTTTGAGCCCCCTGCTCCCCACCTGCAGGGGAGTCGCTTCACAGGCAGTGAAGCAGGTGTCTTTCTCTCCCCCTCTGTCTTCCCTCCTCTCTCGATTTCTCTCTGTCCTATCCAACAACGAACGACATCAACAACAACAATAATAACCACAACAAGGCTACAACAACAAGGGCAACAAAAGGGGGGAAAATGGCCTCCAGGAGCAGTGGATTCGTGGTGCAGGCACTGAGCCCCAGCAATAACCCTGGAGGCAAAAAAAGAACAAGAAAGTATGTTGGACCCCACTAACCAATTACTCCCAGATATTATCAAAAACCAGTTATGCACGAGTGTTACAGGAACCACTGTCCTGGCAAAGTCAGTGCAACACATGGCAGGTAAAATAAGAGGCCCCAGTGGCTCATCCCACAGGGATGTGGGAGCCCAAAAACCCAACCACTCAGCTACCCCAATGCCTCAAGGCATCTAGATGTCTAGGTCCAGGACTACAGGCTAGCATTTTACCAAGTCCCTGTGGAATGCCACTATATTGCCATCAAGGCCTGAGGAGCCTGACACATCTCTCCTGCCCCTTCTTTCCCAGTTGGCAAGATCCAGGAAAGCAGAATAGATCAGAGAATCTCTGAACATGAGGCCTCGTCTGTCTTGGTCTCTGACAACAAACTGTAGAAAACAGGAGCAATACCTAGGACTGACTCTCCCTCTCTCTCTCTCTCTCTCACACACACACACACACACATGCGTGCACACACACATGCGCATAAAGGTGCACTCCTCATGGCTGCTCTTGAAGGTAAGAGCAAGAGGTAGGTAATAAGTAGTTATGAGAACTCAGAAGCCAGAACACAACCCCCAAAAGAAACAGTAGAAACCAGAACCATCTGTTTCTTCAGCTTTCCAACAGAGAAAATTTTCTTTTCTTTTCTTTTTTTTGCCACTAGGGTTATTACTGAGGTTCAGTGCTTGCATGACAACTCTACCACTCCCTGGGACCACCTAGCTTTTAGCTTTTTTATTTTCTTTTTGTAGAGGATAAGACAGAGACACTTGTAACACTCACTGCTCCACCCCTCATGAAGTTTCCTCCATGCAGGTGAAGACCAGGGACTTGAACCTGGGTCCTTGCACATGGTAACGATGTGCATTATATTGAGTGCACCACCACTCTGTTCCCCAAGAGGCCACCTTCTGGCTGTAACACAGACTGGCAGCCAATTCTTACAGGGTGCAGTGCCTAGATTAGGCACAAGAGATCACTTCTAAAGGCATCTGTAGCCCATCCGACCACCTCAACGTCCCCTGAGTTTACAATGCTGGAACTGGCCAAGGTGGCACCAACTTGTGGCCACTCTAGGCGGCTTCATCCTCTAAGTTCCAGGAGAAAGGTATGTAGAGTAATTACTTCCCATGTCACTTTCAAATGAGGCAAATATTACTTCTCTCATTAGTTCTCGCCTCTTCCTGTTCTAAACTGCAACTAATGGTGCTGGTCAAAGCAAAAGCTTTACTCATTGGGAATGTGCCCACGACTCGACTCACTTATCTGCTCCATAAAGCCTTCAGGCTGACACAGAAGCACAACCGGGCCCTGAACAGTAGGAAAGAAGCCAGTGTGAAAGGGCACATGAGGTTTCAACTCCTAAGGGCTTGTGGCATGAAGTACAACCCCCAAACAGATGAAGTGTGGCTACTCCCAAACATCTAGCCTAGCCCTTCTTTCTGAGTGCCACACCTCTGGTTCATACTCTCTAATAAGATGTCTTGTGTGCAGAAGTTGGTCATGAAGAAAAAACAGCAAATTTACATGATATACTTTCTCCCACTCCACCAACCAAAAATAACTCGGCACATAACCTTATTCTTCCCAGACACAAAAAGGACCAGAAAAAAAAAAAAAAGTCAAATTGTAAAAGGAGAAACCTCAAACCACACAGTGACATCATCACTCTTGCTCATCCTTTTTACCAAAAGAGGGAGCAGCAACAATAGGCAGTTAGTCTGGTATAGTGAGCAGTATCCTGGCCTGGGAATCAAGAACTGTTTTATTCTAGATCTGTCATAAATTCACTAAGTAAATTAGACTTAGACACACCACCGCTCCTCTCCATGCAGCTGGAAATCGGGGATAGGTATCTATGACCTTTCCAGTTTTATGTCTCAGAGAGTGATAAGTATGCCTTAAAAATGACCAGAAGCAGTTACATTGCAACAATGCCAACTAAATGCCTAGGGTTATACATAATGACATCATTTCCTTCTCCATAGTTTCACAGATAGACAAAGATAACTGGACATCTCTGAAAGAGCTACAAAGGGAGGAACGGGCTACTGTTGCTGTGCAGGGAGCATGGGGCCCCTCTACAGAAATTGCGGTGACAGCTCCAAACTACAAATCCCAGCATACAGCACAGCAGCTTTCAAAAGTATTCCTTCCTGACAAGCAAATTGCTCTTCCCCATGTCTGTTCTACAGTATGTAGCACGCACATGGAACTACGACTCCCACAATTCATCCCACGCTTCGAGATTCTCGCCCCCAGAGTGCAATGCGCTCTCGTCCATCCTTTGAACCCAGTATGCAGTGCATACTGGGAGTTGAAGTTCACTGTAGGCAGGTAGCTGGGCGTTGTCAGTATTTCAAACTTCGCTTTCGCTGCTGCCTAAAGATCATTGCTTGGGAACAGTTAACAAGAGAAAGTAGTAAGCAGGTGGCACTCTCCCTGGTGCCATCACTACTACAAAGCAGGGCTACTCAGGCTAAGTAACAGTAGGGGACAGGAGAAAAGTGAAAACAGCAATCCGGCCCCCCCACCAATAGCATCGTTGGCCATCTCAGTGGGTTTTCTTTTCTCTTTACCAATATGGCGACTGGTCCAGCCACACCTGGAGCTAGAATTAAACAACCCAGTACAAAACCGCTGGGAGTACTGCTGTCACCGACAGCCTACCATCTCCAGGTAACACTACACCTTGCTCCTTCATTCTTGTTCATGCCTGAGGACTCCAAGGACGTGGTAGCCTATATCCCATCACCAAAATGGCGAAAAGAGAACCATTCTTATGAGAGCCTGCAGGTGACAATACGCCTGCGCGGGAGGTGGTTGTGTTGCTTGGGGGCGGGAGCGAAGCACCCCCAACACGCTTGCGCGGGCACTGAGTACTCTTGGTCTATACACAAACCCCAATGGATGAAGGGAACTTTTGTTACTGCGGCTGCGCATGACCTGGGTGCGCTCTCCCAGGCGCCTGCGCAAGACCCTCGGTCCCGCCCTCTCGCTTCACTACGCAGGCGCCAGGCGGAAAGGCGGGGCTTCGGAGGGCCAGGCGAATGCCAGCGCGGCTGCGCGCTGGGGGGTACTCACTCACTGCGACTGCGCAGGGGCTCCGCCGCCGGCTGTCACTGCGGTTGCGCGCGGCGAGCGGCGATCCCGGGGCGCCTGCGCGGGTGGCTTTGCGGGCGCTCGCGGTAAGTTTGCGCCAAGTGCGCGGCAGCCGGGACGCAGGCGGCGGCAGCAGCGAGAGGCGGAGCCCGGGGACCACCCCCATCACCCTCCCCCCAGTCACCTCACGTACCACAACCTCACCTAACCTCTCACCCCCCCTCCGATCCCCCCAGCCCCGGGATGGCAGCGCCCGCCAACCTTCCCGGCCGGACCAGCGGTCGCCAGCGCCGGCTTTAGCCTGTGGGCCTAGGCCCCGCCGAGGCCTGACCCCCGGAGCCGGGACCCACCGTGCAGTCAGCCTCCGGGTCGGGGCTGAGGGGCCGCTCCCCCCTCGCGGCCCGTAGGGAGGACGCTGCCGTCCCGGGGACTGGGGGCCGGGGGGTGGGGGGGAATCAGGGCGAGGAAGTCGGGACCCGCGTTGGAAAGAGAGAAAGGGGACCGGGGTCCGGAGCGCCCCCTTCCCCCGCCACCCCCCTCCCCGCGGGGCTGGGGGGTCCGGAGCAGAGAGCGCCCAGTCCGGGAGGCGGATGAATGTGGGAGAAAATGGAGACCAAGACGATCGTGTACGACTTGGACACGTCGGGGGGGCTGATGGAGGTAAGAGTGCCCCCTTTCCCCAGCGCCCCAGGGCTCCTCCACCCTACAAAGCCGCTGCGGAGCTTGAGGCGCGAGGACGGGGGGGGGGGGGCTGTCTCCTCACCCCGACGCCCCCTCCCTCCTGCTCTCCTTCCCTCCCATCTTTGCAATTCGGGGGGACGGAGCTCAAGCTTCACAGAACGTGTGCAGCAGTTTGATCGGCCTCGCCACCCTCCCCAGGCGTCGGCCCACTCCAGCCCGTTGCACCGGCGGGGCTCTCCACCCCCTTCTCGCCGCCCCTTTGTGCTCCCCACGGCATGTCCGCGTCCCGGCCTTCAGGCCTCTCCCGAGCCAGGCTCTGGAGTCCCCCGCTGTCCATACAAGGAAGTGGCGAGAAGGGAACCGCGCACCCTCTCCCCACCCCCTACCCCGAGCCTCCCCACTAGGAGGGAGCCGGCCTGGCCTGTGCGCTGCAGGACCGCGACCCTGGCTCCCGGGGCTCAGGAGGGGCTGGGAACAGCCTGGACGAGAGCAGGGAGGACAAAAGGGGCGAGAGGGGCGGATGACGGAGAAGCCCTGCGGGGAGCAGGGGGGGGAGGGAAGTAGCGGGCCGCCCCGAAGCTGCGAGTGTGCACACAGGCCGTCTGTATGTGTGTGCAGCAAATCCAGGCTCTGCTGGCCCCCCCCAAGTCGGACGAGGCGGAGAAGCGGAGTCGGAAGCCCGAGAAGGAGCCCCGGAGAAGCGGCCGGGCCACCAACCACGACAGCTGCGATAGCTGCAAAGAAGGCGGGGACCTCCTATGCTGCGACCACTGCCCGGCCGCCTTCCACCTCCAGTGCTGGTAAGGTCTGGGGGCCCCTGCTGGCCCCTCGCGGCACATTCCTTCACCCGGCCTGCCCTTGCCCGCTGAAATAACGGGCGCTTGCAGCCGCTAGCTGACTCGCTGCAGCCGCCGGGCCGAGCGCCTCCCCGCCCCCAGGTGTCTGCCGGCATCCAGCCACCCAGCCGTTTGGGGTGGGGGGTGGGGGGTGGGGGAGCGGCGGGGGGTCGGGGCCCCGAGGTGGGGGTGGGGAGGAGCGAGGAGAGCCCCTTCTGGGACTGGAAGTCGCCGAGGAGACTGACCGCGCTCGGCCGAAGGTGGCGGGCCGGCGGGGGAGGAAGGGGAGGAGCTCCGGGCCCTGCGCCGCGCGCTCTCGGCTCCTTGCAGGCCGGGCCTCGGGCGGGTGCGCGCAGCCTCCGCAGCCCCGGCAGACCCCGGGCCCCGGCGCACGGGCGCTGTTAACCGGAAGAGACCGCGGAGGGACTCTCAAGCCCGCCTCTTCTCTGCCCCTCTGTTTACAATATGGCGACCAGCCTTTAAATTATATTTTTATTCTCAGCGCCATTTTGACTGCATATATGATTTGCAAACGTCTCCCGGGGAACAGCGGCGCAACCCCGGAGTCCCCTATGCAGAAGCTCCTCGGAGGCCAGGGCTGAGACCTCCTTGGCTTTGGTCTCCTTTCTTTCTCTGCCTCCGTTTGCCCCCTGTTGCCTCGGCTCGCAGCCTCCCTCTTCCCACCCCTCCCCGCACTGCCAGCCTCTTAGGAAATCGGGCCGGGTCAGACAATTAAAATTGCCCTTGGGCGCCGCTTTCTCTTCTCCGCTCAGGATCGGCGAGCCCTTCACTGAAAAATTCTTTGCTGCCGGGGCGGGATTGCGGGATTGCGTGTTGTGGTTCCGAGAGAGTGCATTTTTCAGGCTGTGTGCTCCCCGTGAGGGGAGGGGAAGGGAGAGATCCGAGAGGGAGGGAGGAAGCTGGTTGATCCGCCTGCTGCTTGATCCTCCTCAGCAGCTCAAGGCAGAACAAACCTGCCAAGAAGAGTTTTAAACTCCAGCTTCTGCAGAAAGAAATCTCCTCCGCCCTCCGCAGAATCCCACCTTTGTTGAAGGAGTCCAGACGGCATCTTGTTCTGATGGGTCTGTTGTTCAGCAACAGTTGACCAAGGCAGATGTTTGTGAAAGTCCAAGGACTGGACTGGAGAGAGCAGGAGGGAGATGGGGCTGTGCCGCTTGTTGACCACTCATTTTTCACATAGCCTTTTTTATGCAGCCTTTATTTTAAAAAGAAAGTTAATGAGATCTTTCTTAAACCCTACACAGTTCGTCCACATTCCATCTCTCTGTTTATGGAGTAGTGCCTACTATATATTTGTACTAATTGCAGGTTTTGGAGCACTTATTAGACAGATGACTGATACTGGCAAATTAAGTATGTGGTCAGAATGGGAAGCTCCCGTTACCATTCCAAAGATACTTTTGCCCAGGAGGGCTCCCCATCATGGCTTGTAATGTTGCAGGGACAGAAATCATTATCCTGAAGAAAGCTTTGCTACTAGCTTTAAATTTTTTATTACAGTGAGTAATACTAGCAGAAGGGTCTGTGGTTCTTAGCCTTTTGCTTCCTATAAAGTGTTAACCACCTGGAGAAGATACTGTTGCTCTGGTTTCCTGTGCTGCTCTATTAAGTGTGGAAGAGATTTGTACATGCGGTGCCTAACAGTTACTCCCCAGTTTTGTTTATTTTGATGCTTCTTTCATACTAGGACTGATTGTGGACTTGACTTGCATTAAAATACGAGTTATGGGGAGTCGGGCGGTCCAGCACAGCGGGTTACGCCATGTGGCGCAAAGCGCAAGGACCGGCTTAATGATCCCGGTTCCAGCCCCCGACTCCCCAACCTGCAGGGGAGTCGCTTCACAGGCGGTGAAGCAGGTCTGCAGGTGTCTCTCTTTCTCTCCCCCTCTCTGTCTTTCCTTCCTCTCTCCATTTCTCTCAGTCCTATCCAACAACAATAAGACAAGGGCAACAAAAGGGAAAATAAATAATAATAAAAAAATACGAGTTATGTTTTACCTGAATGAAAATGATAGTTCTCAGATTGAATTAAGATTTTAAAATCTCTTTGTTACCATTAGTCTTATTTCTTTAGTAGACAGAAATTGTTTTTTAGAAACTTTAGGCTTGTGGAAAAACATGTGCTGTTTCTCCTGAGATTGGGCTTTTCAACTCAAACCTAACCTGAATCTTTTAATTGAATGAGTCTTTAGTCTTGTCATGGTGTAACAATTAGTATTTTCCACGTCAGCTGGAAGGAGAAAGTTGGGAACTTTTACCTATAAGATTCAGGCTTGCCCAGGCTGTGCATTTCATTGAATGCTTTATTTTTTTTAGTCTATGAATGGGAACTGGTAATCGGAGATATAAGGTGTCCCAGTAAATGAAGCAGGACTTGTTTCACAGCTCCAGTTCCCCGTTTGAAGATGCCAGTACTGAATGTACCATTGGCTTATGTGAGTTATTATAAATCTTTACACATTCTAGATATTGGTACAAAGCCTTTCGAATGAGAAGTATGCCACTTTTTGGTGTCTCCATATTCTTTGCAGCACTAGTGAAATAATAGGTCAAGCAGTTGATATTGACTTGTCCTTTTATTTCTTGGCATTACTTGTGTCCATGTAGGGCTGACTTTAGGACATGTGTCTGTTTTTTCTTTGCTTCTCTATTTAAGTAAACGTAATAATGATAATTCCCTTTATGTACAAAACATTCAAGAGTAAAGATAGAGCCTGGCAGGCCTGTAAGTCAACTGTAGTGTTGTGGATCTCCATTTACAGTTCTGTGGGGCCAAAAAAAAATTTTTTTTTTTCAGTTGCTGGCATATCTTACCAACTTGTCTCACAATGAACAAGATCTAGTAAAATGTTCCAGAAGTAATTCTAGGCAAACTTTACCTCCTGGGCTTAGTAACAGGGCCATAACCACAGGGGATTTTTCTAAGATAAACTGCTAGAGGAAATGACTGGTCAAATAAGCCATTTTAATTGTCTTGTCTTGTCTCCGGGGCCAGTGTCTCTGTGGGAAGAACAACTACCTCTTCCCAATTAAACTAGAAGCCCTATTTCTGGGTTTTCTGAAATGATCCTTTTGGGTGAGGGCATGAGTTGTCTCATGCTCAATACCATGACCTTACTAAAGAATTAAACTTGAGCGGTATCTTCACATTTGTCTAAGTGGTAGTATAATTTTATCCAAATTTAGCTGGTTTATCAGTTATTCATTGTGGTAGTGGGGCCGTAAATGTGCCCCTGGAGAATTGGAAAAAGATCGCTTTTAAGTGTTCCCTAGTGGACTTAACCTTTATCATAATTGTCATACCATAAGTTGAGTTTTCTGAAAACTCTGCTCTCTGTACCTAAAAGTTGGCTTTAAAATTTTATGGTGGAACTTTAAGTTGCTGTTGACCCATCTCTATTTGAGATGGATAGAAGTAGACTTTATTAGAAAGTGGGTAGCGTAGGGCGTCCATAATGAAGCTGACTGGAAACTGGGTGTTTTCATCTGATTGCTTGTTCATAGCATTTTGCTTCAAACAGACTGAGGGACCAAAACAGTCTGATGGAGAAGTGCATCTACCTCAGCATGGTTGCTTCCCGTCAGACAGATTTCTGTAGCATTTGCCTCCGCATGTTATATTTGGGATTGTTGGCCAGCTTTCGTCTCTGGCATTGGCAGCAAGATCCAAAATGAGGTTTTCGAAGAATGAGAGTAAAAAGGTCTCTGAGCACAGGCAAACCAAGCTCAGCTTGGAGTTTTGCATATTCAGTTTACAGTGAGTCATAACAGGAAAGGTTTTGCACATAGAGTAGAGAACTTCTTTGCCAAAGATCTGTCCTATCTGGACTTTGAAGGAGTTGACTTTTCTAACTTCATTTGTTTAATTCCTTTTCAATATGATACTGGGCATTGATTAATTAGAATATACTTATTTTGACATTACCTTATAAATTTGTTATTTCTGATATTGTTAAGTGCTTGGAAGTCTGACACTGAAGAACTAGGTGACATCTGGACTTTCTTCCCTCATTCTGTCCCTTCAGTGGTAAAATGATTCAACAGTAAACCTAGTTTGGTCTTATGTGTAGTTTGTTTTACATTTATTCTGTTGCATTGGAGTATGGATATGTAGTTTTTTGGTTACTTTGAGTGGAGAATTAATTGAGAATTTTGGGTATACTTGATGCCACTGAATAACCACCTGGATTTATTTATTTACTTACTTACATATATTTTTTTTTCCTTTTGTTGCCCTTGTTTTTTTATTGTTGTTATTGATGTCATCACTGTTGGATAGGACAGAGAGAAATGGAGAAAGGAGAGGGAGACAGAGGGGGAGAGAAAGACAGACACCAGCAGACCTGCTTCACCACCTGTGAAGTGACTCCCCTGCAGGTGGGGAGCCAGGGGCTCGAACCGGGATCCTTCCGCTGGTCCTTGTGCTTAGCGCCACCTGCGCTTAACCCGCTGTGCTACCGCCCGACTCCCAACTTACATACTTTTTGAAAGAGAGACACCTATACCACTCCATCCATGAAATTCCCCCGGGACTGTCTGATACTTTCTTCCATATATTACAAAAGGCTTGAACTAAAAGCTTATGTGTAGCAAAGCGTGTTCTCTGTTTTTTTTTTTTTTATTTATTTCTTTATTGGGGAATTAATGTTTTATATTCAACAGTATGTTTGTTTTGTTTTTACCTCTAGTCACTGGGGCTCAGTGCCACTCCTGGCAGCCATTTTTTTCCTTCTTTCTTTTTTTATTCTTCACATTTTTATTCACTAGGACAGAGAGAAATTGAGGAGGGAGGAAGACACTTGCAGGCCCTCACCACTTATGAAGAGTCCCTGCTGAGGTGGGGTATGGGGGCTCGAACCCCGGTCCTTGCACCTAGTACTATGTGTACTTAACCGGGTGTGCCACTGCCTGGCCCTGCTCTGTAGTGTTTTTATTAAATGGCTCATTCAAACATGAAGGGCTCAGTAAGTCAATGTTTGCTTCTTCGTTTTTAAAATATTTTATTTATTAATGAGAGGGTTAGAGAAAGAAAGAACCAGACATCCTTCTGGTACATGTGCTGCCAGGGATCAAACTTAGGACCTCATGCTTGAGAGTCCAACATTTTATACACTGAGCCACCTCTTAGACCACCAGTGTTTGCTTCTTAAACTTAATGTGAAATTCTGGGCTAATTATGAAGTGCTTTAGTTCAAACTGATCCAAATGGCTTTTACTTAAGATAGTAAGCATCAGAAATACTAAAAGTGGAAATAGTTTTTGTGTAACTTAAGGGAAGTAGCATTGTGAGGAATTTTTATTTTTAAAAGAGATTTTATTGATTTATTAGTTATTAATTATTTATTGATAAATTATGTATTTATGAGAAAGATGGGAGGAGAGAGAGAAGGAACTAGACATTACTTTGGTACATGTGCTGCCAGGGATTGAACGTGGGACCTCGTACTTGAGCGTCCAGTGCTTTATCAGCACTGTTCCCACCTCCTGGACCACTGGGAAATTTTTCAATTTGGGTCTACCACATAAGTAATTACCATCTATTTTAAGTCAAATTATAGTATAAAAACAAATTGTTTGTTATTAATTTATTTCGCCAGAGCACTGCTCAGCTGTGGTTTATAGTGGTGCTAGGGATTCAACCTGGAACTATTGGTGCTTCAGTCGTAAAAGTCTTTGCATAACCACTACACTATCTCTCCAGCCCAAATTGTTTTAATTTCAACTGAGAGACTCAAATAGTCGCTACTTTGTGTTTAATGAAACACTAGTTTTTATTAAACTTTGAGTGGACATACAAGTGATACTCAAAAGTGCTCAGTGAGTTTTTCAGATTCATTCTTGAAGACTTTATCAGTGTTTCTGTCTTACGGCTAACTACTGTTCCACCGCTTTACTCTGCTCTCCTTTGACTTTATGCAGAAGCTAAGGAGACCCCAGGGAGTACAGCAAAGCCAGCTGCATTGCCATTCGATGAGTGACACTTATGAGAGCACCTCTACATAATGCTAGCCTCCCAAGAGATAGAACAGGAGTGTAGCTGTCCTGCCAGCTTACTGAAAGAGGAGGACATTGTATTCCATGCAAGTCCTAGACCAAATTTCAGAAAGGCACACTGGTATTCAGATTTGTCACCGTGCCCAGGATGTATGCACAGATCGCTAGCTGACTATACTTTCCATGACTTGAGAAAAGAAAGATGACTCTTCTGAGGTTAAATCTTCGTCCTTAAAATCTAAAGTTACTGCTAAACCTAAGTTCCAGCAAATAAGAGGTTTAGCACATATGTGTTAGGAGGCAAGTAAACTAACTGGTGAGTTTGATTTATTTTGTTTTTACCAGAGTACATTGATCATCTCAGGTTTCTGGTGGTACAGGGGTTTAAACCTGGGGCTTTGAAGTCTCAGACATGACAGTCTTCTTGCATCTCTGTTACGCTATCTCCTGTGCCTACTATAGACTAACTTACAAAAGACGTCGATAGTCTAACCAGTCATCAAAGGGAAACTACCAAGAGTGGTAGAGCTATGGATTCACAAGTGTGAGGTCCTGAATTCAGTCCCCAGCACCACATACCAGTAAGCTGCTCTGGGAATGCTTCCACCACCACCACCTCCCCCCATCCCTTTCCCCTCTCTCAATTTGCCTCTCTTGAATTTTTTTTTTTAAGTAACTTGACTGTTAAAAAGAACTGTTGTTGAATTCTCAACAAGTAAGTTACTAGTATGCCATGAAGACTGATGTTTTCTTAAGGTACAAAAAATAACTCCCACATTCAAAGAGATGCTCTTTTCTCCTTTGAAATCCTGTACTAAAAGCTCGCTAAACTTCTCAAAAGCTAGAATCTGATCAATTTCCTCTGTTCACTGCTGCCTAATGCAAGTGGTATTACAGATGAAAAATTGCAGAGATAAATGCTGCTTGGGAAACAAATGATACCTGAGTCCTTCCAAGTGTATGGGTGCTTGTTAACACAAACCCACAGTGACCATTCCTTTCTACCTAATTGCTCTTGCTTTCCTTTATGGTAATGTTAATTAGTTGTGCCATTTAATCTTTACCCTTCTCCTCTTTTCTGACAAATGCGCAGAATATCTCACAGGAAATGTTTGCTAGGCTTAAGAAGACAAAAGATACGTAGAATAGCAGTAGGGGTGGGGCTCTAGGGGGATTTATGCCTAAATCTAGTATCAGTCTTTCCTATTGCTCTGGACTCTGCATGAGGCTCTTTTTGAAATAAGCTTGAGTGAGCAAGAGAGAACTCTACAGGGTTTAAATTTAACCATTGCCCAAAGACTTTCCTTTACTCTCAGGCCAGAGAAGGGGAGTCTCAAAATTAGTAAAAAATTTGAATTCCAGGGTAGCACAAGGAATATTTACAGGCTTTTGCCCAGCTGTGTTCCTCAGCACTGCTAAATATTATTTTTCTTCATTTTACATTTGTCTAGAGAACAGAGTAGAGAAGCTAACAAAGGGCTAGAGAGACAGCACAATGATTATGCAAACAATTTCCAAACCTGAGGCTCTGAGGTCCCACCAAGGTTCAATCCCCAGCACCACCATAAACTGGAGCTTAACTGTGTGTAGGGGTGGGGGTTAATGAAATTGTAAGACTGAGCAATTTTTTTTTTTTTGCCTCCGGGGTTATTGCTGGGGCTCAGTGCCTGCACCATGAATCCACTGCTCCTGGAGACCATTTTTCCCCCTTTTGTTGCCCTTGTTGTTGTAGCCTCGTTGTGGTTATTGTTGTTGTTGATGTCACTTGTTGTTGGATTGGACAGAGAGAAATGGAGAGAAGAGGGGAAGACAGAAAGGCAGAGAGAAAGATAGGCACCTGCAGACCTGCTTCACCGCCTGTGAAGCGATTCCTCTATAGGTGGGGAGGCGGGGGCTTGAACCGGGATCCTTAGGACGGTCCTTGTGCTTTGCACCACCTGTGCTTAACCCACTGCGCTACCGCCCGACTCCTCCTGGCTCTTAATACTGTTCTCCAGGTGTCCTTCACTGGAAGGATGCCACCAGCCAGTTCTACAAAGAAAACAATAAAATTTGGGTGCAGTCAGCTACTTTGAAAGAATTGTACACTTGTAGAGGTGACTCAACTGGCTCATTTTTTCAGTGGAGTGTTTGTAAAGGCCTAGTGCTTCACTGGTGTACTTGTTAACACTACCACTACTCAGACTTTGCATGAAAAAAAGCAGTAGTCCTAGTACTTTTTATGTATTTTGTGGCATTTGCTATATTTGAGTCCATAACTGGGATGAAGAAGGAAGGGTAAGGGACTATGGTTCAGAGACCCCATGAACTAACTAACTCACCCTCTGCTTTTATCTCTTCAATGTCCTTCAGTATGACTGATTTCCCTACACAAGTGTTTACGGGAAACTTAATATTTTTACTGACATTTTGATTCTCAAAACAGACCACTATATCTTGGTGTATTGATAAAACTTTGAAATGGTCTTTTAAAAATAAACTTTGCCTAGTTCTTTTTAGCTTTTCCAGCGCAGTAGCTGGTTTCATTTTATAAAAGACTCAGGGTTTAATTAATATGAGAGGAGAGGGGAAAGCATGGCTGTTGGAAAACTGAGATGTGATTATAGTCTTGTCAGCAGTCACCTTCGTTCCCATTTTGGTTAATACATCCCATTTCCCAACCTTATCAAGGGCAGCTAGGCCGCCTTCAACCGAGTAGTTGTCCTGTTTGAGCATGTATTGTCTTCCTCTTTATTTCTTTCTCCCTTTTTATTAGGATTATCTCTGGGGCTTGTTGCCTGTATAACACTATTCCTGGCATCCATTATTTTTCCTTCATCAGGGTGAGATAGGGAAAGAAAGAGGAGAGACACTGCAGCACAGCTCATGAAGCTTCCCTGCTGCTGGGGCTCCCATGTGGTGGTCCAGGGCTCAAACCCAGGTCCTTCTGCATGGTGATATGTTGGCTCCACTGGGTGAGCCACTTGCTAGAGCCCATGTGTTGTCTTTAGCAGTTGGTCTTGTATAACACCATTAAATATAATTGCAGGACCTCAGATGGGTGGGTGAGACTCATGAACTGTGAAATTAGAAATCAAAACTGCTTGGTGCTATTGTTTGCTTGCTAAACACCTCCCCCACTACCACCCAAAAAACAAGGGGTAGAGGGAAGTGAAGGAGGATGGAAATACAGATGATAAGGGTCAGTAAAATCTTTTTTATCTCACTGATATTTTATTCCAAATGAAACTGCCAAATATGCTTACAGAAGAGAGTGATTGCTTCTCATAGCAGTGACCCTACCAATTCATGCAACTGGCCTCTTTTAGAAGAGAACCATGTGGAAGGCTATTGGTATATTTATTGTATATAGATAATGCTGTTTGCTGTTTGTATTAAATAATTAACTGTTTTGTCGGTTTAGCAAGCGAAAATAACATGTGTTCTTCTGTAAATATTTTTTATCCACATGTTTCTTTTTGTCCAAAAGAAACATACACCAAAGCTTTCAATTTGGCTAACGGAAATTTTCCCATCTCTCAACCTGCCCACGTTATAAAATGTCAGTGTCACTTAGCTGAATGGCATTTGGAAGCTATACATCAGTGACTTAACATTTATAAGTCTAGAGCCCAACACCATTTTTACCTGCTTGTTATAATGGGCGAGGGGTAATCCGAAATAAAAGGCAGTCTTTCTGCTTCCCTATCTCTCCCCTCCTCCCTTTGTTCTTTTGTTCCCCTCCCCCTTCTCTCTTCCATTTGCATATTGAAAAACTGCTTGTGCTGGATGGATAATTAACAAGAGCCATGGAGCAACAGGTCCCACTGGTGACTACTAAATCTGAAGTAAATGTTAATGTCATACAGGTTCACAAGTATTAATAGGCAGGGGAGAGAGTGAGGTTAGACTCAGATCAGCCACGCTGGTATATGCCTTGAAATAGATCCCCTTAATTAGAGAGCCAAGAACCATGACAGCTACCAACATCCTCCACCTGCAGTGGTGAGCTGCAGCCTCATTAGTGAATGAAGAAGGCATGCTAAATTAAAACTGGACTCTGTCCTTTGGCTTTGAGTTGGAATCATCTGGCTCTGGGCTTTGAATCTTTGACACTGACACCGAGCAGTCTGTCATTGCAATTACAGTTTCTAGCTGAAGGATGTTTGGGTGGTTTTCTCTTCAGTGACTCCAGAAACAGACTGATGTACACTCCCATCATCAGCAGTAGAGACAGGTCATTTGAATTTGCTTATGGGAGTCTACATGCTGTAGTTCTTCTGTAGAGTTTGGTCTTTAGAGGCTTTAGTTTTGAAAAACTAATGTTCTCCATCAGCTTTTATTTGGCTTATATACAAATGTTACTGTTAACAGCTGATGCACCCTCACGGGTCTTATAGAACCACACCAAACTCCAGGGTTGTTACCACTTGCATAGTCGCTGAAGATTATATTGCTGAACACCTCCCCCACTACCACCTAAAAAAAATGAGGGGTAGAAGGAAGTGAGGAAGGATGAAAATACAGATGATATGGGTCAGTGTAATCTTTTTTATCTCATTGATATTTTATTCCAAGTGAAACTACCATATATGCATAAGGTCAGGTAGTGGTTAAAATAGTGAGGACTGGGGGCCGGGCAGTAGCACAGTGGGTTAAGCACACATGACACGAAGCACAATGACCAGTGTGAGGATCCTAGTTTGAGCCCCCGGCTCCCCACCTGCAGGGGGGTCATTTCACAGGCAGTGAAGTAGGTCTGCAATAACAACAATAATGATAAATAACAAGGGCAACAAAAAGGGAAAAAATAGCCTCCAGGAGCAGCAATGGATTTGTAGTGTCAGCACTGAGCCCCAGCGATATCCCTGGAGAAAAAAAAAAAATAGTGAGGACCAGTGAGCTAGTTCACCTGGGAAGGGTCCCTGCTTTGCTATACTTACAATCCAGGTTCAAGCCTTGCCCCCATGGTACTGGGGAAAACATCAGTGTTCATGGTACTGGGGAAAACATCAGTGTTCATCTGTTCTGCGGCGAGGGGAGGGAAACAGTAGTCTCCTAGAACAGTAAACTTCCAGAAATGACCCCCCAAAATTTTTTTAATTTTTTTTTTTTTAAGATTTTATTTATTAGAAAGATAGGAGGAAAGAGAAAGAAACAGACATCACTCTGGCACATGTGCTGCTGGGGATTGAACTCAGGACCTCATGCTTGAGAATCCAAAGCTTTTATCACACTGTACTACTTCCCAGACCACACTTCTTTTCTTTTCTTTTTTTTTCTTTTTTCCTCCAGGGCTATTGCCAGGGCTCAGTGTCTGCACCACGAATCCACTGCTCTTGGAGGCCATTTTTTTCCCTTTTGTTGCCCTTGTTGTTTTATCATTGTTGTGGCCATTGTTATTGTTGCTGTCATTGGATAAGAGAGAGATGGGGAGACAGAAAGGGGGAGAGAAAGACAGACACCTGCAGACCTGCTTCACCGCCTGTGAAGCGACTCCCCTGCAGGTGGGGAGCCAGGGACTCAAACTTACTTTCTTTTTAATGAGAGAGAGGCACCGAGACCAGAGCTCTGCTCGGCTCTAGCTAATGACAGTGCAGGGGATTGAACCTGAGACTTGTGACTTTGGATCCTCAGGCATGAAAACTCTCTATACAAAACATTATGCTACCTCCCCCACCCCACCCCCAAATTAATTATTACAAATGGTGAGCTACCAGTTTTCTAAGACAAGTCAGCTCACATGTGGTAGTAGATAACTTTCAGGGACTCACCTTCCTTCCCAGGACTTGAACAGTTTTGGGAAGAATCTGAAGATACATACATTGTACACTAGTATCAGCTTCAGGGTTCCTTCCCAGGAAAGTGTCCCCACTCCACAACCTTCTTTTCATCATGTACTTTTTCAAAATACAGAGATATATCTGCTTCTAAAGTTAACAATTCTTCCTAACGCCCCTAGATCCTTCACTCATCATGTTGAAAGGATCATTGACTGAGGGGCCGGGTGGTGGCGCACCTGGTTGAGCGCACATAGTACACAAGGACCTAGGTTCGAGCCCCCAGTCCCCACTTGCAGGGGGAAAGCTTTGCGAGTGGTGAAGTAGGTCTGCAGGTATCTCTCTGTCTTTCCCTCTCTAGCTTCTCTCCTCTCAATTTCTGGCTGTCTATCCAATAAGTAAATAAAGATAATACGAAAAATTTTTTTTAAAAAGGATCATTGACTGAATCACCATTTGCTAAATATTAGCTCTCCCATGTGGGAAGACAGTAGGTAAAGGGCATCATCTTCAGCTGCCAAATGACTAAAATTCTGGAATTCTCTGTTAAGTCTGGCATTGACGAGCAATTGAGTCAGATTTTTCGTTGTTTTTTTTTTTTTTTTTTTTTTAAGATTTATTTATTTATTGGGAGAGGGCCACACCAGACCATCACTCTGGCATATATGATACCAGAGATTGAAGTCAAGACATCATCTCTGAAAATCCAGCGTAGGGAGTCTGGCGGTGTCGCAGCGTAAGGATCCCTGTTTGAGCCCCCGGCTCCCCACCTGCAAGGGAGTCGCTTCACAAATGGTGAAGCGGGTCTGCAGATGCCTGTCTTTCTCTCCCCCTCTCTGTCTTCCCCTCCTCTCTCCATTTCTCTCTGTCCTATCCAACAACAACATCAATAACCACAACAATGTTAAACAACAAGGACAACAAAAGGGAAAATAAATATAAAAAAAGAAAATCCAGCGTTTAACCCATTATGCTGTGTCCTGGTGGGCTGCAAGCAGTTAAGTCTGTATAGAAGTTTTTATGTCAAGAATCAGCTTTTAGTGATTGTGTGTGGTCTCATTGCCAGCTGTTTTTTTTTTTTTTTTAATGTGTTGCCCAAACCTTGCACCTTTAACAGCCTCCACTATTTATCAGTCTTCCACAGGGCCAATTTTTCTCATTCTTTTTATTTTAGAGAGAAGAGGGAAGGATAAACAGAGAGGAGAGGCACCACTGTCCATGGTGCTCCAGGCGCTGGAGACTCAGACACAGGGCCTTGCACATGTAAGGCTCATGCTTTACCGTGTGAACTATCTCCTGACCCTCTAACTGTCCTTGTTACTTTGTTTCTTGCCTGTGATCCCTGATAACAAGGATCATATCCAAAACCTCACCATTTAGCATACTGCCTAGTTTGAAATGTGTCTAATAAATGCTTGAATGAACAAATGACTTTGATCCTTTCTCTGCAAAGACTACATTTCTTTGATAGAGTAGATCCATAACTTATATGCTTCTTCCAGTGCGATACTAAGCCACGGAAATGCAATAAATATTGGCTGATATAGAGGGGACCATTTATCCAGCTTTGAGGTTGAGGAATATACCCTGATTGGTATGCTGGTGTATTCCCTGGAGATAAGGAAATAGCAAAGATTCTTAAAAAAAAAAAAAAAAAAAACAGCAACAACAACAACAAAAAAAGTTTTTTGGGCTAGGGAGATGATAGCTTAATTGCTATGCAAAAGACTTTCATGTCTGAGCTTCTTATGTCCCAGGTTCAATTCCCAGCACCACATGAGCAATACTCTGGTCTCTATCTCCCTCATTAAAATAAATAGGGTAAGTATTTAAAATAAATAAAAAATAGCTGGGGGGGGTGGAGTGTCCTGAATGGTAGGTAGCACAATAAATAAAGCTTTGAGCTTGCAAGCATGAGAACCTGAGTTCAACCCCCAGCATCACATGTGTCTCTTTCCCTCTCATTAATATCAATAGTAAATTAAAATAGCCTATGCTCAATATTTAGAAGAACCAGGAAACATTGATTTGGTTTCTAGTTCTGTTACTTATTGGCTCCATGTTGTCAAATAAGTTAGTTACCACGTCTATACAGTGAAAGTAATTGTTATCTCATTATGGTAGTAAAGGTCAAGTAGGAGCATCTGGGGGGCCTGCACAATATCTGGGAGCTTACTAAAAAATCAGTCTAAAGATTGGAGCTGGGGAGTCAGTTAAGCGCAGGTGATGCAAAGCACAAGGATCCTGGTTCCAGTCCCCAGCTCCCCACCTGCAGGGGAGTCACTTCACGGGTAGTGAAGCAGGTCTCCAGGTGTCTTGTCTTTCTCTCCCCCTCTCTGTTTCCCCCCCTCTCCATTTCTCTCTGTCCGATCTAACAATGACAACATCAGTAACAACAGCAATAATAACTACAACAATTTTAAAAAGGCCAACAAAAGGGAAAATAAATAAATTTTTAAAGCATTTGTGAACTATTATCAACTAGATATAAAATGAGATTATCATTCAGTTTCTAAACTTTTGTGATTAGGAACCATATTGTTATCTTTACAAGCAGTACTTGTTGCTTTATGGTATTTTCATTGCTGAGCAGTAGCTTCTCTCTGATAGAGAAATTTCAGGGTGTAGATAGCATAATGGTTATGCAAAGACTCTCGTGCTGAGGCTTCAGAGTCAAGTTCAATCCCCAAACCACCGTAAAATAGAGCTGAGCAGGTCTCTGGAAAAGGACAAGGAAAAAACAAACACGTACACACACACACACACACACACACACACATATATATATATATAGTATATTCACACAGAAATTTCAGTTATCACCTGAGTTAATTTTTTATGATTTCCTTTTGTAGAGAATGGCCTTCAGCAGCCTGTTTTCATGAATACATGGGAATGAACAGGAGCTCAGGCAGAGCCATGTTTATTTTGATAGGCATATCATGATATATAAAGACTGATGTGCATATAGTTGCTTCAGAGTTGTACACTAAGCTTACATGATTTTTTTTTTCTTTGCCCTTTTTACCAGAGTACTGTTCAGCTCAGGCTTCAGATACTAAGGATTGAAACTGGCCTCAGAACCTTGCAGCCTCAGACATGAAAGTCTTTTTGCATAACTATTGTGCTATCTCCCCATTGGAGAACGCCATTCTTATGCTGGAGAGAGCTTTAAGATAGGCATATAATGTGAGAATGCCCTCAAAATGTACTCATACTCCAACGCAACCAAATCTCCTTTTTCCCTAGAATCCTTTCCCTGTTTGGCAGTATTTCTAAGAAGGACCAAAATCAATCTACATGCAGACAACGTTAGAAACAAAACTAGTTCTGAGCTTATTACTCTAATGACTGTGTTTTCTAGAGCCACTTCATGAATTACTTTCCAATAGAGTCAAAAAGTTGTCTTCTAGCCTTCTAGCCTGGGTTCATTCCCCAGTGCCACAGAAAGAGAAAGAGAGAGAGAGAGAGAGAAGAGGAAACAAAAGCTGCCTCCTGAAGAATTTGAAAGGAATTGCTAGCAGTAAAGAAGACACATCATAAGAAGCTGCATGATGTAAGATTCCTATGTTCCACCTAACGCCCATGCTAATCATTTTCAGATTTATTTTAACTTGCATTTTCTGTCTCTAAAAAGCAACAAATCTCAACAAGAAATGATGGCCTTGCACTTTAACATATTCTGTCTTCATCCTAGAGTTAGTATCCCAATATCCACAGGCCTCGTTTCACACTTGTCATAATCTAGAATTCTGAGGAATATGTATTCTTTAACTTGGTGTCTCTAAAAGTAACCCTTTAGGAAGTGACCAGGACCAGGGCTGGGCAGTGACACGCACATTAACATGCGTAGGGACTCAGGTTCAACTCCCTAGCCACCACCTGCAGGGGGGAACTTTATAAGAGGTGAAGCAGTGATGCAGGTGTCTGTCTCTCTCCCTCTGTCTTCTCTTCCTCTTGGTTTTTCTTTGTCCTATAGAAAGGAAGAAAGGGGGAGTCGTGCGGTGGCACAGTGGGTTAAGCGCGTGTGGCGCAAAGCGCAGGGACTGACATAAGGATCCCGGTTCAAGCCCCTGGCTCCCCGCCTGCAGGGGAGTCGTTTCACAGGCGGTGGAGCAGGTCTGCAGGTGTCTATCTTTCTCTCCCCCTCTCTGTCTTCCCCTCCTCTCTCCATTTCTCTCTGTCCTATCCAACAACGAACGACATCAACAGTGGCAATAATAATAACTACAACAAGGCTACAACAACAAGGGCAACAAAAGGAGGAAAAAATGGCCTCCAGGAGCGGTGGATTCATGGTGCAGGCACCGAGCCCAGCAATAACCCTGGAGGGAAAAAAAGAAAGGAAGAAAGGGAAAAAAAAATGGCCACTGGGAGTAGTGGCTTCATGGTTGTATTGGCACCAAGCCCCTTCCTGGTAAGGAAGAAGGGGAGAGATACCAACCTAACCAGGAGCTACTTTTAAGACCCTCTTAATACATTGTAAGCATTTTGCCTGTGTTAAGAGAAATTAGGTTGTGCTGCCAGGGAGGTAACTCAGCTGGTAAAGCACGTATTTTGCCAGCCTGTGGCCCCAGATTCCATACTGTAATTTAATATGCCAGAGTAGAACTGTGTTTAGTCAAATACATAAATCCTTTTTAGAAATAAAATTATTTAGGGCGGGGGTAGATAGCATAATAGTTATGCAAAGAGGTTCTATTCCTGAGGCTCTGGAGTAATCTGGGGGCTAGGCAGTGGTACACCTGGTTGAGTGCACATCTTTCAGTGTGTAAGGACCCAGGTTCAAACCCCAGCTCCCCATCTGCAGAGGGAAGGCTTAATGAATGGTGAAACAAGAGTTGCAGGAATTTCTATCTCCTCCCTTCTCAGTTTTTATGGGGGGGGGGTGGGGGAGCAAGCAAGCGAGAGCAGACCAACTTCTATAAGCAGTGGGTTCATCATGCAGGCACCAAGTCCCAGCAATTACCCTGGTGGCAGTGAAAAAGAAAAGTAAATTTAATGTGCAGTATAAGCACCAATGCAAAAAAAAAAAAAAAAGCACCAATGCAGGCATCCACCTGGTTGCCTTTGCTTCATGGCATTGGAGGGATTACACTCACTTTATAGAAGTCAATCCTGTTTTAGTGTTCCCCAGCTCTTTAAAGTTTTATTGAGGGAGTTGGGCGGTAGCACAGCGGGTTAAGTACACACGATGCGAAACTCAAGGGTTGGCATAGGGATCCCAGTTCAAACCCCCGGCTCCCCACATGCAGGGGGGGGGTCACTTCACGAGCAGTGAAGCAGGGCTGCAGGTGTCTTTCTTTTGCTTCTTATTATTTTTTATATTTTCCCTTTTGTTGCCCTTGTTTTACACTGTTGTTTTAGTTGTTGTTATTGATGTCGCTCATTGTTGGATAGGACAGAGAGAAATGAAGAAGGGGAGAAGACAGGGAGAGAAAGATAGACACCTGCAGACCTGCTCCGCCGCCTGTGAAACGACTCCCCTGCAGGTGGGGAGCCGGGGACTCAAACCAGGATCCTTACACTGGTCCTTGCGCTTTGCACCACATGCGCTTAACCCGCTGCGCTGCCACCCAACTCCCTGCAGGTGTCTTTCTTTCTTTTTTTTTTTTTTTTTAATATTTATTCCCTTTTTGTTACCCTTGTTTTATTGTTGTAGTTATTGTTTTTATTGATGTCGTCGTTGTTGGATAGGACAGAGAGAAATGGAGAGAGGGAGGGGAAGACAGAGAGGGGAGAGATAGACACCTGCAGACCTGCTTCACTGCTTGTGAAGGGACTCCCCTGCAAGTGGGGAGCCGGGAGCTAGAACCGGGATCTTTACGCCGGCCCTTGCACTTTGCACCACATGTGCTTAATGCAGGTGTCTTTCTATCCCCCATCTGTTTTCCTCTCCTCTCTCAGTTTCTCTCTGTCCTATCCAACAATAATAACAACAAGGGCAGCAAAATGGGAAAAAAATGGCCTCCCGGAGCAGTGGATTTGGAGTGCAGGCACCAGACCTCTGCCATAAGCCTGGAGGCAGAAAAAAAGTAGAGAGAAGAGGCTTTGGGTATATAACTATTTCGGTATAGTGTGGCAAAGAAGTGCTGTGGGAAGTCAGGAAATGGCTTCCTAGAATACAATGCCTGACTTGACCCCCATATCCCTCCCCCTCCCAAAGATGAAACATTTACCAGGTAAAGGAGCAGGGGGAGGTTCAACTTTCCTGGTTGTGGATAGTAATTCTAGAATGAAGAGAGATACAGAGTTGAGAAATAGGATGTGTAGACTAAAATTGAACTGGAACAAAGAGGTAGGATTCTGCCCACAGTGGTCTTATCTAAAATAAATAATAAAATTTAAGAAACTTGAATTTTATCCTATAGTAGATGGGGTAGAGTGATGGCGAAGGGCTTTTCAATTGCAAAGTGATGTGATCAGAATGTTTTAAATAAAGCATTCTGCCTGGATCAGGTGGTAGCACACTTGGTTGAGCATGCACATTATCGTGTGCATGGATCCAGGTTCAAGCCCCTGGTCCCTACCTGCAACAAGAAGCTTCACAAGTGGTAAAGCAGTGCTGCAGGTGTCTCTCTCCCCATCTCCCTTTCTCCTCTCAGTTTTTCTCTGTCCTATCAAATAAGTAAAATTTTAGAATTAATAGTAATAAATCATTCTGCCGGTAAGATTAGGAATAGATTGAGGGAAGCATGAAGGGTGGCTAGGAAAGCATTCATATCTTGGTCAAAAATCTCAGTCTACCACTTTGCTTTGCCTTTCTGTGCTTTACATGTTTGGTGTAGTGTCTTGGTACAAAGCCAGTGAAAGATCAAAAAGAGACGATGAAAAACAAAATCAGAAATGATGACCTTTTCAGGGTTGTTTTAATGTGATAGTTACTGAACCATAGCAGAGTCTACTGGCAGAAATATACTAGAATTAAGGAAAACTTTTACAAATGACATTCAGCTGTAGTCCTCCTGGGCTTGAAGATTTGTCCCAATGGGCCAGTGTGCCTGTTCTCTGCTTCCTGCTAAAGATCCTCCTGAGAGTCCATCAAGATACAGGAAGGAAAGAAAACAATGCTCCATAAGAGTTGGTGGGTTCCAGAAAAGCATGGACAGGAGGTAGGGAAATTTGTAAAGCAAGTGCTGTTTTAGAGAGAAATAGTAAAGCAGGAGAGTCCTTACTTATCCAACCCTTGTCTTTTTTTTTTTTTCTCACATTCTTTGAAGAAAAATTTCCTATTCCAAGTCAAGTCAAATGTAGGAATTTAATCATAAATATAGTCTTTATAGGCATAACATTGGTATTTGTTTTAGATTTCCAATGGAGAAAGAGAACCAGAGCATCACTCTGGCACATGCCATTTTGAAGATTGAACTTGGGACTTCATGCTTGTAAGTCTAGTGCTCTAGCCACTGTGCTGCCTCCCAGGCCACTATAGTAATGGTTTTCAAACTTCCATAATGAGCAGAATCACCTGTGAGGATTTGCTAAGTACAAATTGCTGAAATCGCATTTGAATTTCTGGTTCACTAGGTCTAAAGGAAGGTCTCAGAATTTACATATCTAATAAATTCCCAGATAATACTCATGTAGTCGGCCTGGGACCACACTTTGTGAACCACTGCTATATAGACATTAACATGAACCTCCCAAGGATTTAATCAAGTCTCATGTGACTCTTGTTATAACCTTAATGGAAATCAATGTTCTGGAAGGTCAGTAAGGCCAGCTCTACACAGCTCTAATTTTGATTCAGCACTGACTCTGTGCATGACCTTTATGTTATAAAGATATAGAGTAGGAAGAGATCCAGCCCTTGATCCCTCTAAGAAATAAGAGAACTGCCACACAAAGGAAAGCTTCAAAAGAGCCAAACCATGCAGCGTGATATCTAGAATGTTTGAGTAATCTGAGAAGACTATGGTGGAGCTGTATTTAGTTAAATAAACTACCCCAATACTCGGTAACTTTAAAGACAGTAGTAGTCATTCCTCACAAATCTCAGGGTTGACTGGACTCAAGAACTCAGTTGGGTAGTTTTTCTGTTTGACACATTGTCTTGCACTTGTCATTTGGAAGCTTGACTAAGTTGGCATTCTTCTTCTAGCGTTTGCCCTTCTTCTTGACTAAGTTGGCATGATCCAAGATGAGTTGGAACTATTGATGGGGATGCCTCAAGTTTCCTTGTGGCTTATAAGAATGGAGTTTGCAGGTCTCTTAGACCCAGCCTTGGAAGTGACAATATTAATACACCTGCTACATTATATTTGATCAAAATGAGTCACAGAACCAAGAGATAATTCATTCAGTGGAGCAAACACTTTACCGTGCATAAGGACCTGGGTTCAAGCCTCCCATCTCTACTCACAACACTATGAAAGGGAAAGCTTCACAAGTGGGAGAGCACTTCTTTTTTTTTTTTTTTTTTTTAATATTTATTCCCTTTTTTTTTTGTTGTCCTTGTTTCATTGTTGTAGTTATTATTGTTGTTGGATAGGACAGAGAAGTGGAGAGAGGAGGAGAAGACAGAGAGGGGGAGAGAAAGATAGACTGCAGACCTGTTTCACTGCCTATAAAGCGACTCCCCTGCCAGGGGCTCGAACTGGGATCCTTACTCAGGTCCTTGCGCTTTGCGCCACGTGTACTTAACCCACTGCGCTACCGCCCAACTCCCAGGAGAGCACTTCTATGTTGTCTCATCTTTCTCTCCCTTTCTGTCTCTCACT